>NC_134687.1:443077573-443677573 GCF_050947455.1 Rhinoderma darwinii
AGCTGCACCTAGTCATAATGCTGCTTGGAGATGAAGTGTCGTAGGTAGTTCTCCATGATTTGGATTGATCCTCTCGACTTGACCATTGGACTGAGGATGGTAGGCTGAAGAAAAGTCCAACTTCACACCGAGGAGCCTGCAGAGGGCTCTACAGAACTTCGAGGTGAACTGAACCCCCGATCAGACACAATATGCCTAGGCAAGCCGTGCAGGCGGAAGATGTGTTGGATGAAGAGGGTGACGGTTCTGGGGATGTATATATGTATTAAGCTTGGTTCTGGAGCCGTATATGTCAGAGCTTGGTTCTGGAGATGTAATTATATATAATATATTTATAATAATAAAATTGCAGGGCAGATGGAATTGTTCTCAATTCATTGTATATTTCATGGGAACCTGTCTGGTAGTTTTAACCCCTTGAACCGCCACCATGTGGTAATACATGACCTGACAATATTTCCAAATGTATGTTTTTTTTTCAGATTGCGCAAAGTCTTTAAAATCCACTTTTAAAATGGCGCACACTATATGCTAATTACTCATTAAAGGGTCATGGGGCGGTGCCGCTATCCTGAAGATTCACATAGTCCTGCCTCCAAACCCAACTTTCCATGTTTGATTGACATCCCCCTGGCAGATACAACTTTCTCGGATGCGCCATTGCCTTGTGGCAATATACACAAGGGGTGCTGTGTGGCACTATACACAAGGGGGAGCTGTGTGGCACTATAAAAAAGGGGGAGCTGTGAGGCACTATACACAAGGGGGGCTGTGTGGCACTATACACATGGGGGAGCTGTGGGCAACTATATACAAGGGGCTGTGTGGCACTACTAAAGGGGGGGCTGTGTGGCGCTATCTACTAGGTGGGCTGTATGGCACTATTTACAAGGGGAAGGGCTGTGGCTCTATCTACAGGGGGCTGTTAGTGGAGCAATCTACCAGGAGTCTGTGCGTGGCCCTATCTACTAAGGGGGGGGGCTGTGCAGCACTATCTACTAAGGGGGGGCTATGTGGCACTATATGCAAGGGATGGGAACTGTGTGGCACTATATACAGTGGGAGCTGTTTATAGCGTATATATGCACTGAGCTTGGTTCTGGTGCTGTATATATGTATTGAGTTTGGTTCTGGTACTGTATATAGGTTTTGAGCTTTGTTCTGGTGCTGTATTTATGTATTGAGCTTTGTTCTGGTGCTGTATATATGTACTGAGCTTGGTTCTGGTGCTGTATATATGTTTACACAGGGAGATATACTGTCGACAACGATAATATTTTCCGCTACAAAAACAATATTTGCTCGATATTTGCATTTGCTCGTTCATCGCCTGATCGTTGCCCAGTTTACACAGGACAATGATTGGGAACGAGCGTTCCGTGTAAAAGGGCCTTTAGTATTTTGTCAGGGTGCCTTCCGTGTGTCGTTTTTATCATCAGGGTAGCATTAGTGATCATCAGTTTTTCATGTCCATCAAAAAAGCAGCATCTCCTAGCAATCCATCAGGGAAAAACGGACCGCACTGGGATAGCGTCATTGGGCTGCCTGATTTTTTTCACTAACCTACTGACTTGAATTGGCAAGTCTAATGCAAGTATCAGACCAAACTTGTGCATGCTGCGGTTTTCTCTGCATGGACTGATTGTCTGTGTGGAAAATCAGACATGTGAATGATTCCATTGACTTTAGGACTTATTCAGACGATGTTCACATCCGAGTGTACTGTATAACTGACTGAACACTGGCAGTTGGCCTGTGCATAGAAAATCGCAGCATGCACTACTTTGGTCCAATTCTCGCACTAGACTCGCCCATTCAAGTCAATGGGTCAGTGAGAAAAACTGATAGCACACGGATGCCACACTGAACGCACTCCTGATTGTACTCTTAAGCCAGTTGCACACGTCCAAGTACCACTTGGGCCATTTTTCACGGCATCCGATTGGCACCCGATGGACCCATTCACTTTAGCGGGTGAAATGGACCCGACTCTCCGATCCATGGAAAGATAGAACATGTCCTGTCTTTCCACGGATCACGGATGGGACTCGGGCAGCACACATGATGAAACAGACAAGTTTTACATTGTTCGTCTGAATTAGGCCTCATGCACATGGCCGTAATACTGACCCATTAATTTCTATCGGCCACGGACACATTCCCGTATATTTACGGGAGTGTGTCCGGGCCATTTCTATGTCCTATTTCTTTGCTTTTACGGACCGTGCTCCTATTGTTAACACTGCGAGCACGGTCCGCAAATGCGGGTAACACTCCGCGGTTGTCTGTGCAGTAGTTACTGACCATAAATACTGGATGGTTCGTGTGCATGAGGCCTTGGACCCTAACCTGTTTCTCATCAGTGTGGTGTTTGTTTTAACAACTGACAGAACACTGACCCATGGAATTAAGAGGGGCTATTCTCACATCTGTTTTTTTCACGGAGCATTTTGTAAGAAACTGACAGCATGTCCTATTCTGGTCCATCTTTGAGCACCAGACTTACCCATTAAAGTCTATTGGTGTGTAAAAAAAATAAAACGACAGCACAGGGACGAAATCCATGCTAAAGATGTGCAGGGAAAAAAACCAAGGAAAACCAGGAAGTGCTTGCAGGAGAGAGAAACAAACTAGAAAAACGAATGACACACGGAAACTACACTGACGCAACACGGACATTCAGATGCATGATTAACAGTACGTTTTTTGCGGGCGCTAATGTGAATAAGGCCTAAGGACGTGGTCTATTTTGGCCCAAAGGAAACTTTTTTTCGTTTCTTCCATCTTCACATTCTGAAAGCCATAACTTTTTTATTTTATGGGGTGCATATAATATATTCCATAGATTTTATTAACTTATTTTTGGGAAAAGGTAGCCAAACTACATGATTTTCGCCATTTTTCCTTTGGTTTTGTTTTTACATAGTTCTCCGTCATGTATAAATGACGAGCTAACTTTATTCTGTGGGTCGCTATGATTATGGCGATACCAATTTTTTTGGATGTTTTTTTTAGGAATTTTTTACTTTTGACTAATAAAACAATTTTTTTTTGTTGGGAATGTTTTTTTGTGTCGCTGCATTCAAAGACCCTTAACATTTTTATTTTTCCATCAAAAAGGCTCTATGGGTTTGTTTTTTACCGAGACAAGTTGTAGTTTTCATTGGTACTATTTTGGGGTACATCTTGTTTTTTGTTATCACAATGAGGTGGGATGTTAAAAAATCAACAATTTTTTTAGTCTCTTTTTACCGCGTTCATTATATTGCACAAGTCGTAATGAATGCTGCAATACCAAATATGTGTATATTTTTCCACTTTACACTGAAGGCTTTATATGCGGAAAAATGCGACTTTTGGTATTTGTTTTTAGATTTTTACAAATCTTTCTTTTCCTCTTTTTATAACTTTTTTTTAGTGCCACTATGGGGCTTGAACTCCTAACCATCTGTATTGCAATGCATTATATGTATCAGTGTAAAACTGACAGGTAGCCTATAACTAATAGCCTTCGGTATATGGCAGACCTGGTGGCCATTGTTAGGCCCCCGACTCCCATAGCAACCCATCGGCATCCCGCCATCGTATTTGAGGGGCGCCAATAGGGTAACAGGAGGAGCCGTGCATTTTGTAGTGGTGGTACCTGGCATTGCAGTTCAGTCCTATTCACTTGAATTGGATTGAGCTGCAGAGAGCTTCAGTACCAGGCACAGCAACTACAAAATGTACGGAAATGTGCCTGGTAAAACATTGAAGGTGATATGGTGCTGACCAGAGCACCGCGGCCCCTTCAGTCAGCTGATCGTGGGGTATTGGGTTTCGGGCCCCCACAATCTGATATTGATGGTCTTTCCTTAGGATGTCATAGGAGCTGAAGAACAACGAGAATACAGGAAGCACGGGATCCGTTGCGTGACGGAAACCATCGGTGCCTGACGGAACCCATTCATGTTGCACTATTTTGTCCTGCAAAAACAACTAAGGCCTCATGCACACGACCGTATTTTTTCCCACCCGTAAATGCTGGCGTAAATACGGGTCCGGTGTCACACGTATTCGACCCGTTTTGCACCAGTATTTACGGGCCCGTGCCTGTAAATACGGGCCCGGTGTTACCCGTATTTCACCCGTATTTACGGGCACGTTTTTGGCTGCAAAATTACACTGCACTAATCGGCAGCCCTTCTCTCTATCAGTGCAGGATAGAGAGAAGGGACAGCCCTTTCTGTAATAAAAGTTAAAGAAATTCATACTTACCGGTCGTTGTCTTGGTGACGCTTCCCTCTCTTCACATCCAGCCCGACATCCCTGGATGACGCGGCAGTCCATGTGACCTCTGCAGCCTGTGATTGGCCTGTGATTGGCTGCAGCGGTCACATGGGCTGAAACGTCATCCAGGGAAGTCGGGCCGGATGTCGAGAGGGACGCGTCACCAAGGCAACGGCCAGGAGACTGGACTGGAGGAAGCAGGAAGTTCTCGGTAAGTATGAACGTCTTTTTTTTTACAGGTTGCTCTATATTCTGATCGGAATTCACTGTCCAGGGTGCTGAAAGAGTTACTGCCGATCAGTTAACTCTTTCAGCACTCTGGACAGTGACTATTTACCGACGTCGCCTAGCAACGCTCCCGTAATGACGGGTGCACACACGTAGCCACCCGTCATTACGGGAGCTCCATAGACTTCTATGGGCTGCCCATGCCGTTATTAAGGCCTGAAATAGGACATGTTCTATCTTTTTCAACAGCACGGGCACCTTCCCGTAAGAAAACGGGAAGGTACCCGTGGCCAATAGAAGTCTATGAGCCCGTTATTACGGGTCGTAATTACGACCCGTAATAACGGGTGTTTTTACGGTCGTGTGCATGAGGCCTAAATATGTGACAGAAGCCCCTAATGGAGCCTCCGACACAGATGTGTACAACCCCTTACACTAGAGTCCCAGCTACTTTACCAATCACAGAAAGTTACCATGCCAGTGGTTAGACACATGTCTGCCATTTTAATGTTGTGCTCAGTGCACTGACTTTTCCAAGACGGTGTGGCAGATTTATGAATGACTTCAAACCAGTTTTCTAGTGTAATTACATTGAAATATATGCCGTTTGGCAACTGTGATACGGATGTAGCCATCTTTAGCTTGACTCTGCAGCGTGATATCACACAACAAAACCATTGAAAATTCAATGAAAATGTCAAGATAAGGGATCTAGCCGCTGTTTATTTAATGCGTTAAATCTCAAGGTAAAGACGGCTACATCCGTACATATGTGTGTGTGAGGAAAAGTGGGTGGGGTGTAATGACAAGCAGGTTGTGAACCCACTGTGCTACTCAACTGGTTTGACTTAAGGCCAACTCTAAGTGCCACCTCTAAGTGCATTGTCTAACTGGCCTTCCCGGTATTAATTTTTTAACCCCCATATGGGGATCTGGACATCACTGTGTAGAGACTACCAGGTTGCAACTTCTTGAGATCGTTCCAGTGTGAGTTGCAGCTGGCTCAGCGGACCAGGAGACAACATAAAAGTAAAACCTGGGTAAAGACACAGGCAAATGATAGCTTGGCAGACGGGTGTCGATCTGAAGTCACAGTTTATAACAGGTAGCGCGGTCTTCAGGCTCAAGCAGTGCAGGTTTCCAACAGGTAGTAGGCCCTGTCACGGTCCTGGGGTATGTGGACCCACTAAGCCGCTCTGCCATAGCGGAGAGGCAGCTGACCAAGCAACAGTCTATGCAACAAGTCTTTAGCACAAGGGGACCTGTAAGAGTCCATACAGACACGAGGTGTAGCAGAGACTTCGGCACAGATGGTTCTTGGTGTGGCAGATGACGCAGACATGGCAGATGTTACCAGATGTGGCAGATGATACCAGACGTGGCAGATGACACCAGATGTGGCAGATGACACCAGACGTGGCAGAAGACACCAGACGTGCCAGATGATACCAGACGTGGCAGATAACACCAGACATGGCAGACGATACATACACGACTCCAATAGGCTTAGGCTCAGGAAAAAGTACAGCAACAGGATACGGGAAGCAGGATATGGGAACACTGGGAGCAGGATACAACTAAGGGACCATTTGCAAAATGAACATGGGTAGACAACAACAACGCTCAGACAAGAAGTGGAGGGGCAGAGCCCTTTTTACAGTCCAGGGTGATCTGGGGATAATTGGGTAAGTCTTTGCATGTGTGCACGCTGGCCATTTAAAGCTGGGAAAGAGCGCGTGCGTGCACACTAGAGGACACTACAGAGCAGGACGGCAGTGTGTGCTGGAGTCTCCGAGGAGGGAGAGGCTGGCAAGAAGCCAGAGGTCTGCGGTCCCGGCCGTCAGAAGGTGAGGGCGGTCCTCGACCATGGCCGTCGGTCCCTAGGCTAGTATTAGGTAGCAGGATAAAGACTGGCAGCAGGTAGCAGGATACACAACTGGTAGCAGGATACGGACCGGTAGCAGGTGGCAGGATACTGACTGATAGCAGGTAGCGAGGGATGGACTGGTATCAGGTAGCACGATGCAATCAGGAACCTTTGCAGGAAGCAAGTAAGTTGCACCAAAGTTTCTAAAACGCCAGTGACCAGAGAAGCTGGCTTAAATAAGCCTAAAGCAACAAGGATTTGATTGGGAGGAATGTAAATGGGCCGTATGGGACATGCAGCAGCAAGCAGGAGGAGGAACGTGGCCACGGGAGGCAGAGAAGAAAAGCTGGCGGCCACGAGCAGCAGAGGTGTTAGAAGAACACCTGTTCCCTTAAGGTCGCTATGACAACCTGTCTAGCCTCTGGGCGGTTTTTCTTTTACCTTGAACCTATCTCTCTTCTCTGTGCTTCTGCCAATCAGCTGTGGGGTTGTATTTATACCTGTCTTTTCCCACCTGTCTTTGCTTGGGAATTTTCCTATCTCCTGGTTTCTGATCAAGCTCCTGACTACTCATGCACTTTTGCTTTTTGGACCTCGTGTGAGTCGTGTATACTGACCTCGGCTTGTCTCTCATTAACCCTCTGCTTATCGATTCTGATTATCCGCTCCCGGCTGACTTTGACCGTGGCTTGTCTGATTACCTCTACTCTGTTTCGGAACTTTCAGTTAAGCTATTGGCTGTCTGGTTTCCAGCTCCGTTTTGCCTGCATTGCACCTCTTATCCAAAACTACACTCTGTTAAGACAACCTAGGTTCTAAGCAGCAAAGTCCATCCCACCTTGCGGTCGGCTCTGGTGGACACCTTTGAGTAACCTTAGACACTGTCAATCAGAGTGGTTACGGACTTGAGGTTGCAGATTTACGTGCATGCTTTTTCCCGGCAGACTCCAGCATTACCACTAGTTAGGGACTCACAAGGCACTGGGGACCCTTGACGTTGGGTTGCGAGCTTTACGTATTTTGGCCAAAATAACAACTAATACCCCAAGTTTCATGGATATTTTTACTATGTATACTTTTTTTAAGGATGCGGCCATGTCTTATATGCTGGGAGGGCATGATGTGCTAGTGTTTGGTTTGGCATGCAGAGCAGCCCGTCTTAGCTGACAGTAGGGGCGTTACAAATAGGCTGTGATTCGGCAAGATATGCTATGCCTGACGACTGGCACATTATCCCTCCACATATTACACACAGTACTGACACCCCATGTACTATTCACAGCACTGACCCCTATTCATCACACTTATTTATTTTTTATTACATTATCACACAGTTCTGACACTTCTATACCATACACATTTCTTTAATACAATACATTCACACCCTAGCACTACACTAACACTGACACTCATTTATCGCACACTTCTGAGCACTTAGTTCGCCACTCCCCCCAAGACTAGTGGGAGTGGCTATCACTATTTAATGCACTCTCCTTCTGAAGCATTTTTGACTTGTCTGCGTTCTGCTGGGAATGGGTTTTCACTCACCCACTTAGTAAGTATGGCCTTTTTTGTGGTTTTGAAGTTATCTATGTCCCATTTTTTTCTTCTGGGAGCAATCAGCTTAATCTTCCACCTGTGTGCGACCTGGCTCCTTGTCTGGACTGAGCTCGCGAGCGCACCCTGGTGGTCACTGTGGAACAGGACGGCCACATGTGCAGACATCTCTGGAGAGAAGGGCGTAGACCGGATGGAAGGAGTTCGTGGTCAGCGACCACAGACGTTACACAGCAGCCTTGAGGTATCGCTGCACTTGCATTTCCATAACAAGAGGGACCAGGCCACTGGCGGGAAAGGTAAGCAACCCGGCGGGCAGGGACTGTCGGCAGGTGCAGCAGCCACTGCCGTCGTTACAAGGGGGTTTAGAGTTATGCCAATGGCAACTCATTTGTCACACTGTACACACGACACAGATCTGTCATAGGCAAATACACTATGTATTTTTTCTAAATTCTGTGGCAGGGCTCCACTGCTGAAACTCTGATTTCTGCCACAAATTGGCCAGCGGATCTGCATGCAGATTAGCTCCATTGGCATGTCATCACTGCAGCACAGTAAACAAAGAGCAATGGGAAACACTGGGCCAACTGTAGTGGAACCCCGGGTTTCGCGCCGACGGCCGCGGACCGACGGCATCTCCCTCCTCACGGTGGTCGCGGCCGCCAGCCTGTATGTACTTACCGCCGGCATCCCCCTCCTCCTGATGCAAGGACCTGTGCACACACTCGACCAATTCTTAAAGGGCCAGTGCGCGCACCAGTAATTGTTTCCCCAGCCTATCTTAGCATACCCTGATGTATAGAAGGAAGTCTGCCCTGTATCCCAGTGCCTGATCAATGTTGTTGCTTAGCTTATGTTAGTCGGCAAAGGTTCTGTAGCCTGTTCCTGATTCCAGTGTCTGTGACGACTTCAGTATTCGTGTCTGGTGTCCGTGTAAAGGCCGGTGTCAGTGACGACTTCAGTATCCATGTCCTGTGTCCGTGTCAAGTCCAGTGTCCGTGACAACTTCAGTATCCGTGTCCGGTGTTCGTGACAAGTTCAGTATCTGCATCCAGTTTTCAAGACCAGTTCTGCTTCTGATAATCCAGCACAAGCCAGCTTCCGATAATCCAGCACAAGCCAGCTTCCAGCTCTTCGGCATCGGCCTGCCATCCAGGTACCACCGGCTAGTGACTGTCCTATATTGTTTAAGCAGCTGCTACTCCATTACGGCGGAGTGGCCCAATGGGTCCACAACCCTGGTGGACGTTACACTGGGATATTTATCTGGTGAGTAATTGGTCTTTTTTGGTTTTATAGCATTTACCCCCCATGGCCAGATTTTTTCAGAACTCAGAAAACCCCTTTAAGGCAAAGTATAAAGTATAACATATTTAGTAATACATTAGCTAAAAGAGCAATCTATTTCCCGCTATAGTAACTAACATCTTAAAATGTCGGAGACATCTTTAAGTATATGTAGTTATATTTTACTACTGAGTGCT
This sequence comes from Rhinoderma darwinii, assembly GCF_050947455.1. NCBI lineage: Eukaryota > Metazoa > Chordata > Amphibia > Anura > Rhinodermatidae > Rhinoderma > Rhinoderma darwinii. The sequence continues at coordinate 443,086,982 of NC_134687.1, forward strand.
TATATTTACTACACACAGTGCTTATATTTATTAATCAACCTCGCAATACTACTCAATACTCATAACTATGATCATAACAGAAGTAGCATTCAGCTAGTAATCTAAGGAGTCTGGAGGCTTCCCATTGTGAGAAATAGCAGGTGTATAATAATTGCTTTCTTTCTGCTCCCAACAATGTAACATGTTGCAGCACTGGCCCTTCTCCAGGTCGTTATCAGGAGTTACGTCTGATTGGGAAAGAGTGAACCAATGTATGCTAATCTCTATAGATAATATAATCAAATATTATATAACTATCGTTCACTTGAGCATATTATATATTAATGCCATAGCGCCCACTAGTGTTCAAATATCAGAGTTTACTTCCTGCCCTGAAACTTTACTTTATTTATAGCTAATATATTTTTTATCAATAATATTACAAACAACTCATTAGCAAGCCTTTTTTAAAGATTTATATTATACCAACATCTATTGGTTTATGGTCGCCATAATATTTCAAATAGAACCATAATAAGCAGCATACTGTATGAGCGAATTAAAGGCTGCAATAATAAAACAACTTTTTCTTACTGCTGTAAAAAGCTTCGACATTTATATGATTGATAGCCTAGGGCTTTGTTGTGCTCCTGATTTTGCAGGATAGTCCCTGTTATTTTAATGCAAAATCTTTGATGAACTCATATTAAAGCACATAAAGTTAGCTTTGACTGTGTAATTAATTTTGAGGCAGGTCTATTTCTGCTAGCTCATCATCTCCCAGCTATTGAGGGGTAGCTGCATAGCTGATTCAATAGTGTAGGTCAGATGACCAAACTATAGTGAGTCACTGTGGCTCATTTAGAGAGAGTGACCTTATTGTTCTGACTTTCCTTAAGAATCCTTGGCCTTAGATTGAGGGCATCGGCTATGGTACTTGCTATGTGTGTTTGCCATGTCAAGTCAGATCGTGTGTTCAAATCTAGTGTAGTGTTTTTCCAGCTCTGCCTAAGTATTTCCTCAGTCCATGTTTGCTTTTCCTTAGTTCTGTTAGTTTCATGCATTTTCATTGCATTCTTTTCTGCTTGCCTGGTTTCCCTGAGATAGGTTTGTGCAGTTTTTATTGACTCTTGTTCCTAGTGTTTTCTTGGGTCTGTGTTAGGGACAGTGTTAGGGAATCCATCAGGGACAGTGTTTGAGACAGTGAGAGTTAGTGGTATCTGCTGTCAGGGTCAGAAAGTAGGGACCGATCCGGCGGTAGTTATAGGGCAAGTTTGTTAGGGTTAGCTGTTATCATCTAACCATCAACCGTTTGGTTTCCATTATCTGACTGTTATCATCACCCATCGTCCATGGTTACTATCACCTGACTGTTATCATCACCCATCATCCGTTTGTTACCATCTGACATTATCATCTTGTTCCATTTTTGTTTTCAATTGGTAAGTTCCTGTTTCTAGTATTCCTGTTGCCTGTCAGTATTGCGATACATGCTTCATAATTCTCTTCCTTTTGACTGTCTGGTGGGTTTGCAATTTGTCCCTACTGTCCTGGGATTTCTATAGGTAAAGCCTCATCCTGACATCCTGTGGCCAGCCAGTGTCATTACACTAATGTATTTTAATCTGGTTGATAAATATAAGGCGTCTGTCAATTGCCCTGGGCTCAGTCGCAAAGGTACAGTATAAGCCCATCAAATTCTACAGTCTCCATTACATGACATGGTAAATGAGAAATTATTGCGGCTGCTCACAATCTTGCACAAAAGTTCATGGAGTCAAATATTAGATCTTTTACTTACTTACATGGGGATCCCATTCTATATTAGCCAAGGCGACCGGTGGTGACTGCATGTAGGAGGAGACTAATTGAAGGAGAGGTGGCTTCTTCAATTTTTATCCCATAGAGATTATGCTTCGAATTTTACTACCATATATTCAATCAATTTGTCTTTGCAAACTTTTTATTAAATATGATTATGATGCTTTTTAAGTACAGCCAAACTTACCGACACTGCCAACCTCTGGAGTCTTAAAATAATTTTAGAATAGCTACTATAGAACATACAGTGTTATTGTAAGGATTAGTGTTAGAACTGTATTAATACACTACTGCACTAGCAGTCATCGGGGTTCCACTAGCGCACTAAAAAAAAAAAAAAGAAAGAAAAAGTGGTCACTGTCAGAATTCAAACTCTGAAACTCTTGTGCTCCAGGCAGTGGCTCTTCTCATTGAGACAGCTCCTTTGCTAAATCTATTGTCGAAGTTCTCTTGAGATTCCTTGCCATGATTAACTGATTAGTATCACTCTATTGGCTTCCTATATGAGCCTTGCCCTTGCACTTCCTCCTTGCCAGTCTATTGAGATTCTTGTCTGTACTTCATTGCTACCCTAAGGGTCCTTTTACACGGCCTGCTATGGTCTGTGAAAACGAGCACCGATCAATAAGACAGCACGTTGATTGGCGCTCGTTTGCTCCTTTGACAAGGAGCAATGATCGGTTATGTATGGGGACGAGGGATCGTTACTACAGTAGTTTGTTTCCATAAATTTTCATCATGTCATCAGCACATCTCCCTGTTTACGCAGCACATCTCCCTGTCGGCAGCATATCTCTCTGTTTATAGGATCGCTCGTTTGTCCGATCATTGGCCTGTGTAAAAGGGCCTTTACTCTTCAAACTATTGCTGCTTATCTGTGTACCAAACCTAGATTGTTTCCTGACATGTCTCTGCCTTATTGCTGCTTTTTTGTGTATTGAGATGTTATTGTTTCCTGACGACTTCTATGCCTTACACTATTAACCCCTTCCCGACATCCGCCGTATATATATACGGCGCACGCCGGGTGGGGGAATATGGAGCGGGCTCACGGGCTGAGACCACTCCATAGAGCGAGTGTGTTTTGTCTGTGTATTGCAGCCGACACTTCCGGGTAATGAGCGGGATCCCGTTCGAGCGCGATCCTGCTTGTTTAACCCGTTAAATGCCGCTTTCAATAGCGATCGCGCCATTTAAATTACTACCCCCTGTAACATCCCAACACCCCCCCCGCGGCGAGAATGGTGGGAGCCGTTGGTTGGCATGGCTGCCTGGGGGCCTGACGAAGTCCCCCAGGTCCACCATCTTTGTACTCCTATGAAGCTCTGCCTCCGGCAGGGCTTCGTAGGAGACTGTCAGAAACGCGATATACTGCAATACATTAGTATTTCAGTATTTTGTGCAAGTGATCTAACGATCGCTGGTTAAAGTCCCCTAGGGGGACAAGTAAAAAAAGTAAAAAACAGTAAAATAAAGTTTTTTTAACAAATAAAAAAAAATAAAAAAATTAAAAGCTCAAAAAACCGCCCTTTTCCCATTTTCCCTCAAGCACAATGTAAAAAAAATTAAGAAGCTAACATAACTGGTATCGACGCGTCCGTAAAAGTCTGAACTATTACAATATATCATTATTTAGTCCGCACGGTGAACGCCGTAAAAAATTTAAAATTAAAAACATCAGAATTGCTGTTTTTTGATCCCTTCTTCTCCCACAAAACATGAAATAAAAAGTGATCAAAAAGTCTCACGTACCCCAAAATGGTACCAATATAAACTGCAGCTTGCCTCACAAAAAATAAGCCCTCACATGGCTAAATCAACAGAAAAATAAAAACTTTATGGCTCTCAGAATGTGGCGACAAAACTCAATTTTTATTTTTAACTATCATTTTTTTCCTTGTAAAAGTTGTAAAACATAAAGAAAACTATATAAATTTAGTATCACTGTAATTGTATTGACCCGCAGAATAATGTTAACATGCCATTTGTACTGTACGGTGAACGCCATAAAAACAAAACCACCCAAAAGGTTGAGGAATCGCTATTTTTTTTCCTATTCCACCCCACATATTTTTTTTTCTCGTTTCCCACTACATTATATGGTACAAAAAATGGTGCTGTGAAAATCTACAACTTGTCCCGCAAAAAACAAGCCCTCATATGCCAATATTGATGGAAAAATAAAAGAGGTATGGCTTTTGGAAGGTGGGGAGGAAAAAATAAAAGTGAAAATCCGAAAAATGGCTGCGGCGGGAAAGGGTTAACTGTTGCTGCTAATCTATGTACTAAAGCTGAATTATTACTTGACAACTCTTGCTATTATCACTCACCTCAAAGATTGTTTCATCCACTAGACTCCGAATCTGGTTCCATACCTTGACAGAATAGTCTGGCCCTAATATAGAGTCTGCTAGAACAAGTGCCTTGACAACTATGAAAGGGAAAAGTCTGTAATACTGTGAACCGCAGTTACAAGTGTGTCAGCGATTCATAGAACGAGCAGGTAAGAAATGAAGGGGAAGCAGCGCTCGTACGGACCCCATAACCCTTTCAAAACAGCTGATCGGCGGGTGTCTCGGGAGTTGGACCTCAACCAATCAGGTATTGATAGCCTATGCTGTGTTTTTAACAGTGGCACAAGCTGGGCATGACATATTCAGCACTAAAATGGAAAATGTATTTAAATATTGCTATTTTTACTCTGCAACATCTACTGTACACTAATTTCTGGAAAATACCTGTGGGGTCAACATGCTTCCTTCATCCCTAGATGAATGCATTGAAGGGTGTAGTTTTCAAACTGGGATTATTTCTTGAAGGTCTTTACTGTACTTGTACCTCAGGTGCTCTGCAAATGCGACATGCCACCCAAACACTATTTTAGCTAAATCTGCACACTAAAAGTCAAATGGCGCTCCTTCCCTTCTGAACCCTGCCATCTGCCCAAACAGCAGTTTATAACCACATATGGCATGTTGCCATACTCTGAAGAAATTGTGTAACAAAATTTAGCGTGTTTTTGCTTTTATTACTGTAATGACAGGGATAGGGAAACAGACAAGTGAGCCCTAATCTACCCGCCACTCAGTCCCTGCCTACTTGCAACGACCCGCCCTAGGCGACGGTGTACAACTGGGCGACGGTCCCTACACTCAATAAGTGCACGACAGACAACAAGACAAGGAAACACAGAACAAGGGAAACGGGGTAGTTGCCCACGGCAACACCGTGAGCAACAAGAGTAGTAAACGAGCCGAGTCAAACCAGGAGAGTACGAGGTGCCAAACGTAGAGCAGGAGAGTAGTGAACAAGCCGAGTCAAACCAGGAGTGTACGAAGTACCAAACGCAGAGCAGAAGAGTAGTCAGTAAGCCAGGGTCAATACGAAGCAGGGACAAGTAGTACAAGAAGCTGCAGCGGGGCCAGGAAACCAACAGAGAAGAATCACAAGCAAGGAGGAACAGGAAAGGCAGGTATAAATAGACAGAGGGCGGGAGCTAGCTCCATCTGGCCAGGCTGTGATAGGCTCTCCCACTCCTAAGCCTGCCATCCTGAGTGGTGGAAGAAGGAGTCAGTCTCACAGACATAGAAGCAGGTGCAGACTGATTACCTATGGGCGTGGATACCGAAGCTGTGCCTGTCAGATCCTTAACCGTACCCCCCCTTTTATGAGGGGCCACCGGACCCTTTCTAGATGGACCTGGTTTATTGGGGAAACGAAGGTGGAACCTCCTTACCAATACCCCAGCGTGAACATTCCGGGTGGGTACCCAAGTCCTCTCCTCAGGCCCGTATCCTCTCCAATGGACCAGGTACTGGAGGGAGCCTTGGACCATCTTGCTGTCCACAATCTTGGCCACCTCAAATTCTACCCCCTCAGGGGTGAGAACGGGGACAGGAGGTTTCCTCGAGGGAGCCAAGGACGGGGAGCAGCGTTTAAGGAGGGAGGCATGAAGCACGTCGTGTACTCGAAAAGATGGGGGCAACTCCAGTCGGAAGGAGACAGGATTGAGGACTTCAATGACCTTGTACGGCCCTATAAACCGGGGAGCAAACTTCTTGGACGGGACTTTAAGGCGCAAGTTCTTTGACGATAGCCACACCAAATCCCCGACCATAAACAAGGGGTTAGCAGAACATCGCCTATCTGCCTGAGTTTTTTGTATGCTCTGGGACGCCTCTAGGTTCTTCTGAACCTGGGCCCAGACTGTTCACAGTTCCCGATAAACGACCTCTACCTCGGGATTGTTGGAACTACCAGGTGAAACGGAGGAGAACCGTGGATTAAACCCAAAATTACAGAAAAAGGGGGAGACCCCTGACAAGTTACTGACCCGGTTATTAAGGGAAAATTCGGCGAGGGGAATGAATGAGACCCAATCATATTGACAGTCAGAGATAAAACACCTTAAATATTGTTCTAGAGACTGATTAGTCCTCTCGGTTTGGCCATTAGTTTCAGGATGGAAGGCAGAGGAGAAGGACAGATCAATCTCCAACTTTTTACAGAAGGCTCTCCAAAACAAAGAAACAAATTGTCTCCCTCTGTCAGAAACAATATTGACAGGGACCCCATGGAGACGCAGGATGTGTTTGACAAACAAGGTAGCTAACGTCTTAGCATTGGGTAGTTTTTTGAGGGGCACAAAGTGGCACATCTTACTGAAGCGGTCTACTACAACCCACACCACCGACTTGCCTTGAGATGGAGGCAAATCGGTGATGAAATCCATGGAGATATGGGTCCAAGGTCTCTGGGGAATGGGCAAAGTACGTAGTAAGCCCGCTGGTCGGGACCTGGGAGTCTTGGACCTAGCACAAACCTCACAAGCGGCAATGTAGGCCTTAACGTCTTTAGGCAACCCAGGCCACCAATAGTTTCTGGCAATGAGGTGCTTGGTACCCAGGATGCCTGGATGACAAGATAGTGCGGAGTCATGATTTTCCCTAAGTACCCTTAGCCGGAATTGCAGGGAAACAAACAGCTTGTTCTCAGGAAGGTTTCCGGGAGCTGAACCTTGATCAGCAGCAATTTCAGAGACTAAATCAGACTCAATAGAGGAAATGATTATACCTGGATGCAAAATACAAGCAGGATCTTCCTCCGAAGGAGGGCTGGCCATGAAGCTACGCGACAGTGCATCAGCCTTAATATTTTTAGACCCAGCCCTATAGGTAACCAAAAAATTGAATCTGGTAAAAAATAACGCCCATCGAGCTTGTCTCGGGTTTAGCCTCCGGGCCGATTCTAGGAAAACCAAATTCTTGTGGTCGGTAAGGACCGTTACCTGGTGCCTAGCCCCTCCAGGAAGTGGCGCCACTCTTCAAATGCCCATTTAATGGCTAAGAGTTCGCGTTTGCCAATATCATAGTTACTCTCAGTGGGCGAAAACTTCCTGGAGAAGTAGGCACAGGGACGGAGATGGGTGAGGGACCTGGTACTCTGGGACAAGACAGCCCCCACTCCCACCTCGGACGCGTCAACCTCCACGATAAATGGCTCCATTTGGTTGGGCTGAACAAACACTGGGGCCGAGATAAAGCACTTCTTAAGGACCTCAAAAGCCTGGACAGCCTCAGGAGGCCAGCGGAGGAGATCAGCACCCTTGCGAGTGAGGTCCGTAAGAGGCTTAGCGATGACCGAGAAGTTAGCAATAAATCTCCTGTAATAATTAGCGAACCCCAAGAAGCACTGTAACGCCTTCAGGGAGGCAGGTTGTACCCATTCCGCCCCAGCCTGGACCTTGGCGGGGTCCATGCGGAATTCATGAGGAGTGAGGATTTGACCCAAAAATGGTATCTCCTGCACCCCAAACACACATTTTTCGGTCTTCGCAAATAGTTTGTTTTCCCGAAGGACCTGGAGCACCTTCCTGACATGCTCAATTTGGGAGGACCAGTCCTTGGAAAACACAAGTATGTCATCAAGGTACACTACAAGAAATACCCCCAGGTAATCTCTTAAAACCTCATTTATGAAATTCTGGAAGACCGCGGGAGCATTACACAACCCAAAGGGCATGACGAGGTATTCAAAATGACCTTCAGGCGTGTTAAACGCAGTCTTCCACTCATCCGCCTCTTTGATGCGGATAAGGTTATACGCCCCCGTAGATCAAACTTAGAGAACCATTGGGCCCCCTGAACCTGATTAAAGAGATCAGGAATCAAAGGAAGGGGATACTGGTTCCTTACAGTGACCTTATTCAAGTTACGGTAGACAATGCATGGCCTAAGACCACCATCCTTCTTCCCTACGAAGAAGAAGCCAGCACCTACCGGAGAAGTAGAGGGGCGAATGTAACCCTTGGCCAGGCATTCCTGGATATACTCTCTCATGGCTTCACGTTCGGGACAAGAGAGATTAAATATCCTACCCTTAGGGAGCTTAGCTCCTGGTATCAAATCGATAGCGCAATCGTATTCTCTATGAGGAGGTAACACTTCGGAGGCCTCCTTAGAGAAAACATCAGCGAAGTCCTGAACAAACTCAGGTAGCGTGTTCACCTCCTCAGGGGGAGAAATAGAATTAACAGAGAAATATGACGTCAAGCATTCATTACCCCATTTGGTAAGATCCCCAGTATTCCAGTCAAACGTGGGATTATGCAACTGCAACCAGGGAAGGCCTAAAACCAAATCGGACGATAATCCCTGCATCAACAGTACAGAGCACTGCTCCAAATGCATGGAGCCAACAAGGAGTTCAAAAACAGGGGTATGATGTGTAAAATAACCATTAGCAAGAGGAGTGGAGTCGATACCCACTACCGGGACACGTTTAGGCAAATCAATCAAAGGCATAGCTAGAGACATAGCAAATTCCACAGACATGATATTAGCAGACGACCCTAAATCCACGAAGGCACTGCCGGTAGCAGACCTACCACCAAAAGAGACCTGAAAGGGAAGCAAGATTTTCTTACGTTTCATATTTACGGGAAATACCTGTGCGCCCAAGTGACCTCCCCGATGATCACTTAGGCGCGGAAGTTTTCCGGCTGCTTATTCTTATGCCTAGGACAGGTGTTCACTTGATGCTTGTCATCCCCACAATAGAAGCAGAGTCCATTCTTCCTGCGGAACTCTCTACGTTGTTGGGGGGACACGGAGGCCCCGAGTTGCATAGGTACCTCCGAGTCTTCCGTGGAAGAACAAAGCAACGGAACCTCGAGAGGCATCATGGGGGAGTCAGAGGAGAAAACACATAAACGTTCACGTTGTCGTTCCCTGAGACGTCGGTCAAGTCGTACCGCTAAAGCCATAACCTGGTCTAGGGAGTCAGAAGAGGGATAGCTAACTAGCAGGTCTTTCAAGGCGTTCGACAGACCCAACCTAAACTGGCACCTTAAGGCAGGGTCATTCCACCAAGAAGCTACGCACCACTTCAGAGCAATACTCCTCAACAGGTCTCTTACCCTGACGTAAGGTCACCAGCTGACTCTCGACGAAGGCAGTCCTGTCAGTCTCGTCATAAATGAGTCCGAGAGCAGAAAAGAAAAGATCAACGGAGGAAAGTTCAGGGGCGTCAGGAGCCAAGGAGAAGGCCCATTCTTGGGGCCCTTCCTGGAGCCGGGACATAATTATACCCACCCGCTGGCTCTCAGAACCTGAGGAGTGGGGCTTTAAACGAAAATAGAGCCTACAACTCTCCCGAAAGGAGAGAAAAGTCTTCCGGTCCCCTGAGAACCGGTCAGGCAACTTGAGGTGGGGTTCAAGAGGTGAGGTGAGGGGTACTACCATGGTAGCATCAGGTTGGTTGACCCTCTGAGCCAGGGCCTGGACCTGTAGGGAGAGACCCTGCATTTGCTGAACCAGGGTCTCAAGGGGGTCCATAGTGGTGTGAGGGACCAGGGTAGACTAGGTATATGGGCTTGTGATTATGTAATGACAGGGATAGGGAAGCAGAGAAGTGAGCCCTAATCTACCCGCCACTCAGTCCCTGCCTACTTGCAACGACCCGCCCTAGGCGACGGGGTACAACTGGGCGACGGTCCCTACACTCAATAAGTGCACGACAGACAACAAGACAAGGAAACACAGAACAAGGGAAACGGGGCAGTTGCCCACGGCAACACCGTGAGCAACAAGAGTAGTAAACGAGCCGAGTCAAACCAGGAGAGTACGAGGTGCCAAACGTAGAGCAGGAGAGTAGTGAACAAGCCGAATCAAACCAGGAGTGTACGAGGTACCAAACGCAGAGCAGAAGAGTAGTCAGTAAGCCAGGGTCAATACGAAGCAGGGACAAGTAGTACAAGAAGCTGCAGCGGGGCCAGGAAACCAACAGAGAAGAATCACAAGCAAGGAGGAACAGGAAAGGCAGGTATAAATAGACAGAGGGCGGGAGCTAGCTCCGTCTGGCCAGGCTGTAATAGGCTCTCCCACTCCTAAGCCTGCCATCCTGAGTGGTGGAAGAAGGAGTCAGTCTCACAGACATAGAAGCAGGTGCAGACTGATTACCTATGGGCGTGGATCCTGAAGCTGTGCCTGGCAGATCCTTAACAATTACCCTTTGCGAAAATGAAAAGTTTTGAGCTAAAACTGTATGTTATTGGAAAAAATTTAATTTCTCATTTTCAAGAACCAATTCTAATAAGATCTATGAAACACCTGTGGGGTCAAAATGCTCACGGTGTAGTTTCCAAAGTCTTTTTTTTCTAATGTTCTGACACATCTGCGCCTTTGCAAACCTATAAAGGTGCCTTGAAAACATCCTAATAAAAATGAGGCCCCAAAACCCGCAAGATGCTTTTTCATTTTGGAGGCCTGTTTAAAGTCAAGTTGTAGACTAGGGACACATATGGGATATTTTGGAAAAACTTTAGAATCAGGTTAATAAAGATTTAATTGTGATGCTATATTAACACTTTCTGTATTACAGAAGAAATGGATTAACATTGAATTACTGCAAAAAATATATATCTTTTTTTTCATTTTACCTTCACTTAGCTTTAATTCCTGTGAAACCCCTAAAGGGTTAACAAGCTTACTAAATGTTGTTTTGAATACCTTGAATTTTTTTTTAAATGGGGTGATTTATAGGGGGGTTCTAATATATAGGCCCCTCAAAGCCACTTCAGAACTGAATTGCTTCTTAAAAAATTCTGTTTAGGAAATTGTCTTGAATATGGGAAAATTTGATGCTAAACTTCTAACTACCTTCTAATGTCCTAAAAAAAGAGGAAATTTAAAAAGCAGAGCCAACATAAAGTAGCTATATGGGAAATGAAATGTTAACAATTAACTCTTTTGTGTGGTATGACTGTCTTAAAAGCAGAGAAATAAAAATTTGGAAAAATTTAATTTTTTCTCAATTTTGAATACATTTAGGGGTTTTTCACATATAAACACATAAAGTACAATGTGACACGAAAAAATACAATCTCATAATCACTTGGATAAGTAAATGCATTTCATATTTATGACCACCTAAAGTGAGACATGTTAGATTTGAAAAACGGGGCTTTGATCACAAGGCCAAAACTGGCTGCGTCTTAAAGGGTTAAATGTAAAATATTCCACTCTCCTTTTTTAACAATAGAATAATAAAATATAATATTTATTAATAAAATAATATTTAAATATGTTTATTTATTTGTCTTCTTGCTTGAACATGCATAGTCCGAGAAGAACTTTGAGAAATAACCCTGATAAAGAATAAGGGAGGAGTGGGCTTCCGGGTGCAATCACGTAGCACGTATGCACCGCTTGTTCGACGCCTCCTCTTGTCCTCATCCTCTCGTCTTCCTGTACCAGGCTGCATAAGATAGCTCCGGAGTTCCAGAGCGGCTGACCACAGAAATCGACTGGCTGGCCGGGGACTGCAGACTACGCTTCCTCGCTGTCTCGCTTGTTGAAGAATTATGTTTTCCACGGATTTCATGGATTCGGCTCACAGCCTGCTCCAGCCGGTTCCTGCTTAATCTGCAGCCGCAATCAATGCAGCGCAACGCAAGGCAGTGCCTTGGATCATAGTCCATTTCTAGGTCGCCCTGTAGCCACAACGGATGCAACGCTTATTCAGCATTTAGTATATTAATATACTTTGTTTTTTGGCCAGATTTAGTAGCCTGCCTAGCCGAAAACCCGTTAGCTTGCCCAGCTCCCTACAGTGATAAAACAACTCTGCAATGTGTCTATGGCAATATGGAAGTTCCTTTTACACCATAACAACACTTTGACAACTGCTGCAGAGAAAAGAATGCAATAGAAGACGGTTGACTGATAAACATAATTTAAAATATTCTTTTTTTTTTTATGCCACTGAGATACACCATTCTTGATTGCTTGTTTGCCTTCTATGCCTGAGTAAATTGATGCTTCAAAAATTAGAGGAATGTAAAGAAGCATTATAGCCTGTCACGTCATTTTGAGGAGAAGATTTAATATCGAGGGAAGGAAGGAGAGAGGATAAGCTAAGAACAACCAAAGTGAGGGGAAAGAAGAGATACATTTTTTAAAATAGTCATATATGCTATATGCCGCCTAAACCTGGGAAAACACAATTAAAAGATGATAGGCGAGAGTCTGGGCAGGTACTGGGAGAAAAATCTCCAGGACGAGAAAAATAGGAAGAGAGTGCCTCATATGATGAGACACAAAGCTTTATTAAAGAATGTATCCAGGAAGCAATAAAGTTGCCATCTTTACATGAGACGGTGGAGAAATCAATTGCACAGTCCTTGCAGGTTTTGAAGGAAGATGTAAAAGTACAGTCTGCTAAATAAGACTTTCTGGACCAAAAAATAGTGACTATGGAGGACGAGGTTGATGCATTAAATGTCGCTGTTGAAGGGCTGAATAAAGATAACAAATGGCTAAAAATGAAGGTGGACGATCTTGAAAATAGATCAAGGCAAAATAATATAAGAATAATTGGCCTACCAAAATCCTTCCCCCCAGAACAGCTGAAGGACATTGTAAGACAAGTTATCCCTAAGGCTTTGAATATTAAGGAAGAAATTAAAGTAAAACGGGTACACAGGATTGGACCTAGGAAAGAAATTAGGGGTCCAAGGCCAGTGATCGCTAGATTAATAGACTTTAGCGACAAAGATTAATGCTCGCCTTCAAGAGAACTCAACCCTTAAAGAGGCTCTGTCACCAGATTTTGCAACCCCTATCTGCTATTGCAGCAGATAGGCGCTGCAATGTAGATTACAGTAACGTTTTTATTTTAAAAAAACGAGCATTTTTGGCCAAGTTATGACCATTTTTGTATTTATGCAAATGAGGCTTGCAAAAGTACAACTGGGCGTGTTGAAAAGTAAAAGTACAACTGGGCGTGTATTATGTGCGTACATCGGGGCGTTTTTACTTCTTTTACTAGCTGGGCGTTCTGACGAGAAGTATCATCCACTTCTCTTCAGAACGCCCAGCTTCTGGCAGATCACGCTGTGACGTCACTTCCCCAGGTCCTACATCGTGTCAGACGAGCAAGGACACATCGGCACCAGAGGCTACAGTTGATTCTGCAGCAGCATCAGCGTTTGCAGGTAAGTAGCTACATCGACTTAACTGCAAACGCCGATGCTGCTTCAGAATCATCTGTAGCCTCTGGTGCCGATGTGTCCTCGCTCGTCCGACACGATGCAGGACCTGTGAGTGACGTCACAGCGTGATCTCTCGAGAACACGCTGTCTGCACTGCCAGAAGCTGGGCGTTCTGAAGAGAAGTGGATGATACTTCTCGTCAGAACGCCCAGCTAGTAAAAGAAGTAAAAACGCCCCGATGTAACACACATAATACAAGCCCAGTTGTACTTTTGCAAGCCTCATTTGCATAAATACAAAAATGGTCATAACTTGGCCAAAAATGCTCGTTTTTTAAAAATAAAAACGTTACTGTAATCTACATTGCAGCGCCGATCTGCTGCAATAGCAGATAGGGGTTGCAAAATCTGGTGACAGAGCCTCTTTAATGATCGAGGGACATAAATTGCTTATTTTCTCGGATTACTCAGCCAAGACGACAAATAAAAGGAGAACATTTTCACCACAATGCACAAAGTTGTTTGAGAATGAAATCAAGTTCTTCCTGGTATACCCTGCATCAGTGCGGATACTAAACAAAGCTGGAGAAATGGTAACTTTTATGAAATCAAAGGAAGCAAGACTGTTTATGGAAAAAGAATGGGGACTTACAGTGAAGGAAATAAGTATTTGATCCCTTGCTGATTTTGTAAGTTTGTCCACTGTCAAAGTCATGAACAGTCTAGAATTTTTAGGCTAGGTTAATTTTACCAGTGAGAGATAGATTATATATATATATAAAAAAAAACAGAAAATCACATAGTCAAAATTATATATATTTATTTGCATTGTGCACAGAGAAATAAGTATTTGATCCCCTACCAACCATTAAGAGTTCAGCCTCCTCCAGACCAGTTACACGCTCCAAATCAACTTGGCGCCTGCATTAAAGACAGCTGTCTTAAATGGTCACCTGTATAAAAGACTCCTGTCCACAGACTCAATTAATCAGTCTGACTCTAACCTCTACAACATGGGCAAGACCAAAGAGCTTTCTAAGGATGTCAGGGACAAGATCATAGACCTGCACAAGGCTGGAATGGGCTACAAAACCATAAGTAGGACGCTGGGTGAGAAGGAGAGAACTGTTGGTGCAATAGTAAGAAAATGGAAGACATACAATATGACTGTCAATCGACATCGATCTGGGGCTCCATGCAAAATCTCACCTCGTGGGGTATCCTTGATCCTGAGGAAGGTGAGAGCTCAGCCAAAAACTACACGGGGGGAACTTGTTAATGATCTCAAGGCAGCTGGGACCACAGTCACCAAGAAAACCATTGGTAACACATTACGCCGTAATGGATTAAAATCCTGCAGTGCCGCAAGGTCCCCCTGCTCAGGAAGGCACATGTACAGGCCTGTCTGAAGTTTGCAAATGAACATCTGGATGATTCTGAGAGTGATTGGGAGAAGGTGCTGTGGTCAGATGAGACTAAAATGGAGCTCTTTGGCATTAACTCAACTCGCCGTGTTTGGAGGAAGAGAAATGCTGCCTATGACCCAAAGAACACCGTCCCCACTGTCAAGCATGGAGGTGGAAACATTATATTTTGGGGGTGTTTCTCTGCTAAGGGCACAGGACTACTTCACCGCATCAATGGGAGAATGGATGGAGCCATGTACCGTCAAATCCTGAGTGACAACCTCCTTCCCTCCACCAGGACATTAAAAATGGCTCGTGGCTGGGTCTTCCAGCACGACAATGACCCGAAAACATACATCCAAGGCAACAAAGGAGTAGCTCAAAAAGAAGCACATTAAGGTCATGGCACATAAAGGGCGCCACACTCCCCCCTTGTACTTAGAGCCACAATGTAAATAGAGCTGTGAGCGGTAGCCTACCTCTACCACTCTCCACTCTCCACTCTGCCTGATGTGACTTACTGGAGGAGCCGAGGAGATCATGCGGAGCAGGCAGCGGCGGAGTTCCTTCTGACCAGGGTCGGTGACAGCCCGGGAGTGGACCAGTCCAATCACCTGACCTGAGTCATCTGACCTCATGTCACTGACGTCAGGTCAGGTGACTGGACTGGTCCACTCCCTGGTCGTCACAGACCCCAGTCAGAACGCCGCTGCATGAACTCCTGGCTCTTCCTAAAGCTGATCGCTGCTGCAGGTATCCGACATACAGGCCGCCTATCAGCAGCAATCAGCTGCTCTGCGGCGCCCCCCTTCCCTACCACCTAGTTGCGCCCGGGGCACGTGCCCCGCCTGGCCACCCTAGCTACGCCCCTGCTTTATTGATTGGATCCATAATAAAGATACGTTTGTGAATAAACAGATAGAAGAAGAATTAGTACTACCATTTTGTCTAGTGGGTATCTTACATGCCAATTTGAAAGATATAACACCTGTAAAAAATATGATAATAGTGTCCGATACAAGGAAAGCCTGGCATCAAATTCGAAAATGGTGTGACCTTCCGATGCATATTTCTAACCACTCAAAGATTAAAGATCATCCTGGCATATCATTTAAGATTTTGCCAAAAGTCTCAGATGAATGGGAAAATAAGGGTCTGACATGGGTTAAAGATTTATTCGCTCATGCAGGTAAAATGAGGAGCTTCCATGATCTTTGTCGTTAATTTCAGACCAGAGTGAGTTTTTGGAGAAAATAAGGAAAGGAGGATAAATAGATTTAGGCCAATCCCATTATTTGAATATTTAACTGCCTCTGGGACCTCTATCTTGTTGGCAAAAATGTATGCTAATTTAAAAAAATAAAAATAAATGGGTAGGTACAGGGAGGGCTTTGCTCAGCAGATGTGGCGGAATTGGTGTGGAATTCCGCTGCAGACAGTCCGCAGTGGAAATCTGCAGCAGACAGTTTGTCCATTGGTTTCAACACCTTTTTAGTTAACTTCGTGCAGATGTTGCGGAAAACTCCGCTGCGGAACATAGACTGCAGTGCTGAATTTTCAGACTGCAGCATGCACTGTCTGTTGCGGACTTGTTGCGGACTTGTTGCGGAATTTCCCCATTGACTTCAGTGGAGTTTCAAAATTACGCAATGAAATCTGCAGATGTAATGTGTGTTGCGGATTTGCTGTGTGTTGCGTTGCGGATTTCTTTCAGGAAGAGGATATTTCATCATTCTGATGCGGAAGAGAAAACCTCCATTTTCGCCTTCCATGCTTATTACATGAACGCAGAGCTATTACCATGGCCAGATATAGGCGAATGGATATGGAAGTGTCCACTATTATTAACCTTGTAAGTAACTTTACATGTTTATGTCATGTTTTCACTAGTTAAGGCCCCATGCACATGAACGTAAAAACGCCCGTAATTACGACACGTTTTTACAGGTCCATGGACTTCTATTGGCCACGGGTACCTCCCCGTATGCTTACAGGAAGGTGCCCGTGCCGTTGAAAAATATAGAACATGTCCTATTTCAGGCCGTAATTACTGCACGGCAGGCCCATAGAAGTCTATGGGGCTCCCGTAATTACAGGTGACTACGTGTGTGCACCCGTAATTACGGGAGCGTTGCTAGGCGACGTCAGTAAATAGTCACTGTCCAGGGTGCTGAAAGAGTTAAACGATCGTCAGTAACTGTTTCAGCACCCTGGACAGTGACTTCCGATCACAATATAGATCAACCTGTAAAAAAAAAAAGACGTTCATACTTACCAAGAACTCCCTGCTTCTTCCTCCAGTCCGGCCTCCTGGGATGGCACTTCAGCCCATGTGACCACTGCAGCCAATCACAGGCCAATCACAGGCTGCAGCGGTCACATGGACTGCCGCATCATCGAGGGAGGTCGGACTGGATGTCAAGAGAGGGACACGTCACCAAGACAACGGCCGGGTAAGTAAGAATTTATTTTACTTATACTTTGGAAAGGGCTGCCCCTTCTCTCTGTCCTGCACCAATAGAGAGAAGGGCTGCCGATTACTGCAGTGTAATTTTGCAGCGAAAACGTGCCCGTAAATACGGGTGGAATACGGGTAACACCGGACCCGTATTTACGGTCACGGGTCCGTAAATACTGTTGCAATACGGGTCGAATACGTGTGACCAAGGACCCGTATTTACGCCAGTATTTACGGGAGGACAAAAATACGTTCGTGTGCATGAGGCCTAACTTGTATGTATGATGTCTGAATAGCAGCATCTGCAGTATGTAAACATTATAACAAAGATAAACATATAACATATATAACATTATTCATAAGTACAAATCAAACTTCAATACGCACTGTCTATTTGTTTTTCAGGTACATAACCGTCCCGAATTGTGGGACACCTCCAGTGCAGGGTATAGTGAGTGCAACACACGGGATCAAGGCTGGACCTATGTATGTCGAGGTCTATACCCAGACTGGGATGGAATGTTTGAAAGAGAGCAGGGTGTGATCCGAACCTGAATCCGGAACGACAAATCCGCAGCATTTTACCTAACTTTTTAGCCAAATCCGCAACGGAATCAGCAACGCGGATTATGTGGGCCATTGATGCGGACAGTGTCTGCAGCAATTCCGCCACGTCTGAACATGCCCTAATGATCTCTGGAAAATTTAGAGAAATGCATTACTTTATAGTGAATAGGCTGTATTATGATTTTAGTATCCCATTGGAAAGATATCTGGCTGATTATAAGACCGAATATCCAAAATGTGGAGAATTGAAGTTTTCTTTATTTCATGGACTTTGGACATGTATTCTAATCCAGCCGTTTATTAGAGAAGTGGAAGAGGTAATTTATAAAGTAGCTGGAGTGGGAATCATAATAGATATGTGGGGTTTTTTTTGTTCCATTTTCAGGAAAAGCAAATATCAGTGGGCAGGATGGCCTTGATACATTTAGTGGTCTTGGCTGCCAAAAAGGCAATATCAATAAAATGGATTAAACCACAACCTCCTACAAAAGAAAGGATAATAGATATTTTCGACAAAAATTATGCTGATGGAAGTAGTGGTTGAAGGAAATGAGGAGAAGCCAGATAGATGTACTCCTTCACGAGAGAAGTGGGGAGAATTTCTAAAGAAATATTATGGAATTGAGTTTCAGTATATTTTCGGTTAGTGGAATACCATTTTATCCAGAGAAGTTGCATTGAACATGGTAGCATGAGAGACAAATGGGGGGAGGGAATGTTGGGGTGGGGTTGGGAGAAAAAGAGATGTAAATTGCTCTATAAAAATGTTTTTTTTTCTTTTATATGTAATATTGATTTGCAACAAAAAAACAAACAAAAGACATGCATTGTCCAAGGTAAAAAAGTTGGAGTAACTGGAATGTTTTATGATTTTCTTTTCTTGTTTTAATCGGCACATTCCAATATCAGAACATGCCATTAACATAATTTATATTACAATACTTTTAATAGAGACTTTCCATAGATTTTTGTCATATACAGTAGTTAGAACACATACCTTGAATATGTATGTTTTATAGATACTGTTTACATAAACTATATTTTTTATAATAAAATAATGCCACTTTTATGGCATGCTAAAATGTTTTTCAGATTACAGAAGTTTCTCGTATAACACAGTTAAGTAAGCTTTTAATAGAGAGCCTGCATCAATTATAGACTATCTGATTTGCATACTAATTTCCATCTGTCCATTTTAAATATGTTAAATAGCACTGCAAGAGGAAAGTGTAATAAAAATGTTCATGAAGAAAAGTGCTGCCAGTTTAAATCAATCATGAAGAAAAACTCGCTGGTAAATAATCCAAGTGAGTTATGGATTATTTGTTCAACAGATTTTGCGTTCATTATTTTGTATTCTTAATCAAGAACTGTTGCCTTGTTGAAATTCACTTGATAGAAATATATAGCATGCTGTTTTACCTGCCATTAATAACCATTATCAAAATGATTGCAAGTTGACATAATCTTCTTAGGATAACATTCCTCCAGCACGCTACATAATGAGTAAGAAAAATCGCTGTTTGATGATGAGAAGTATTGCTTATATTACTGGAGTGGCAACTATCTTCTGCAAGTAGCCGGCCTCTTGGGATCCTGCGCTATATACATTCGTTTTTAGAAGCAGCATAGAAAGCATAACAATTTTTGCCTACCCAACTTTGTTAGCATCCAGAATGTTATTAATTGTAATCATTAAGTACACATCCTATTTTGGAACAAAGGACGCCGCAATTTGTTTCATTTTTTCATCATCTCCGTGTTCTGAAAGCCATAACTTTTTTATTTTTCTGTCAAAGTAGCCATATAGGGGCTTGTTTTTTTTAATGGCACCATTTTGGGGTACATATTGTGTATTGTTTGACTTTTATTTGCTTTTTTGGGTGGGAGGTAGGAATAGAAAAGTAATTCTGCCATTATTTTTTGGCTTTTGTTTTTAAGTATAAATGACATGATATCTTTATTCTGTGGGTCGCTGCAAATATGGCAATACCAAATGTTTAGTTTTTTTAATGTTTTTTTTGCTTTTGACCAATAAAAACACTTATTTTTAGAAAATATTTTTTGTGTGCTGCTGCCTTCAAAGACAACATTTTTATTTTTCCGTCAAAGAAGCTCTATGAGGGCTTGTTTTATGCAGAACGAGTTAAAGTTCTCATTGGTACCATTTTGGGGTACATCCTATTTTTTTGATAATTTTTTATTTTGGTTTGGGAGGCTGAAGGTTTAAAAAAACAAACAAACAAACAAACAAACAAACAAACAAACAAACAAACAAACAAACAAACAGCAATTTTAGCAGTGTTTTTCAGTATTCTTTTTACATTGTTCACAGTTTGGGATAAATAGTGGGTTGTTACAAATGCAGAAATAATAAATATGTATAGTTTTATTTATTTTGATACTTTTTTACGTATATATTTTTTAAAACATTTTCCAAGCACTTTTTAAATTTTCTTAATTTTTATTTTTTTTGGTCCCTCTACAGGACTTGAACATCGACTGTAACCTTTTGATTGCTCATAGAATGCATTGCAATACTTCTGTTTTGTACTGTATTATATGTGTCAGTGGAAATCTGACAGACAGCCTATTAGGCCCTACCTCTTGCCCATTGTTAGGCCCCCAGCTGCCGTAACAACCTATTGGCATCCCGTGATCGTGTTCGCAGGTCATCCCAGATGGAGCTCCTCCTTTTGTCTAACCACTTAGATGCTGTGGTCAGCATTGTCTGCGGCATCTAAAGGGTTAAATGGCTAGGATCAACGTTATCTCTGATCCCAGGCGTTAGAGTGGGGTGTCAGCTGTGTATCACAATTATGCTGTATGCAAATTATGTTTCGGGATCAGCTCCTTAGAATAGGAGTCATTAGTGATGGCTAGTCTTGGGAGGATTGGGTCACCTGGCTGCTACTCTGCTCTGTAGATGCTGGATGACTCAGTAGAGGTCCATTAAAAATAGAACAGAAAACAAAGGGGCAGATTTACTAATGTGATTGCACCTAGAATCGTAAAATGTGCCAAAATTTGGTGCATTTCTGGCACATAATGGGGGGAATTTATTAAACACTCTACGCCCTGTTGCAAGAAATTGCTTTTTGCTAAAAAATTTAGCGACTCTTATACACCATTCATACGCCATTCTTTTTTAAAAGTGGGCAAGGATTAACGGGAGGGGGCATGCCACCGTGATTCGATACATTTATTATAATTTATGCCAGAGAACTACCAGTTGGTTGGAGAATGATGGATAAAAAAAAAATATACGTAATCATTTTATATACTACACATTTTAGGACAAATATTTGCATTTAGCTTTGATGAAAACTTCTTAAGGTAAGTATGTAAATTCTATCAGCTTACCAGGGAAAAATTAACAAACTTACTCTCAGTTTCAATAGAAAAGTGAATACAGTGTTAAAAAGTAATTATCTCAGAAGAGAATTGAAGTTTTCTTTTGTGCATAAAATATAAGCAATTAAAAAGTGTCTTTCCAGAAAAAAAACATTTATAACACAAAACTAACTAGAATTAATTTAAAAAAAATTATATATACAGGGGTAAGGCACAATCTGTTATCATTTCATTAGTCTGCTTTATGATTCGAAACTTTTAATACTACAGTACTTTAAATAATGTTTTTCAAATAGGATTATTGATGAAAAATCCATCTTGTAATTTAATTGTTTACATTAGCCATTAATTCCCAAATCACCAATTCAGTCATCTACTGAATATTGTTGTTGTGTCTAGCTCCTAACTCCATATGCAAACGAAACAATTAATATTACATAAATGGAAATTTACATCTGTTCTTTCTATAACATAAATATTAGTGTTTGTCAAATGACTCGTATGGATCAGTTGTCTCATCTGTTGTGCGACAAACAGGATAATTATCATTTACGCCAGAGTACACGCTATATTTTATTTTACATTTATATTACATGGAAATGGAATCCTTAACAGTATCTATAGCTTTAACTATTGTTGATTCTGCTTTTTGGAAATTGTTTTCACAAGTTGCCTATACATTCCAGTTTTCTATAATCTGATATCCATATGATACCAGTTGCTAATGTAAGTCAATGATTCAATATATGTTTTTCTTGCAGGCAGCACAATGGATAGATAGTGTTAACTTGCCAATATTGTGTGGGTCCCGTCATGCCACCAAAACAGCATGGACTTCAGAAGACCACTTAAAGTGTCCTGTGGTATCTGGCACCAAGACATTAGCAACAGATCCTCTAAGTCTTGTAAGTTGATAGGTGGGACCCCCATGAATCTGACTTGTTATTCCAGCACATCCCACAGATGCTCGATCAGAGTCAAATCTGGGTAATTTGGAGGCCAAGTCAATACATTAAACTCTTTGTCATGTTTCTCAAACCATTCCGGAACAATTTTTTGCAGAGTGGCAGGGTGCATCATGCTGCTGAAAAAGGCCAAATGCCATGAAGAAATACCACTGCCGTGAAGGGGTGTTCTTGGTCGCACCAATGTTTTGTTAAATTGTATATGTCAAAGTAATATCCCCTTAAACCCAAGGTTTTCCAGCAGAACATTGCCCATAGCATCACACTATTTCTTCTGGCTTGCCTCCTCCCCATAGTGCATCCTCAGAAAAGTGACACACGCGCACCTGGCCATCCACATAATGTCAAATAAAATGTGATTTATCAAACCAGTCTATCCTTCCATTTCTCCATGGTCCAGTTCTCATGCACATGTGGCCATTAGAAGCTCTTTCGGTGGTGGACAGGGGTCAACATAGGCACTCTGACTGGTCTGCAGTTACGAAGCCCCATATGCAGCAAGCTGTGATGCTCTGCCTGTTCTGACACCTTTCTATCATAGCCAGCAGTAACTTTTTTTCAGTAATTTGTGCTACAGCAGCTCTTCCGTGGGATCAGACCAGGTGGGCTTCCCAAGCCCATCATTGAGCCTTGGGCGAAATGACCCTGTCACCGGTTCACCGGTTCTCTTTCCTTAGACTACTTTTGGTAGGTGCTAAACCAGGGGCATCTTTAGCACCAGCCACTCGGGGCTTATGCCCCGTATTTTTTACCTAGTGCCCCGGATCTCCTTGTCCGGCGTTAGGGGGGGGGGGAAACTGGGCAATTTCCCAGGGGTCCTTGCCCACTATAGAAGCCATAGCAGCTGCTACGGGGCCCCGGCACATAACATTGATGGGACGGGCGGCACAGGCCCATTCATGCCGTGCTAGCGACATTCATTGAAATGAATGGGTCCCTGTGCTGTGAGTTATTTCAACGCACAGCACACGGACGAGGAACATGCTCGTCTGAATGAGCCCTAAATCTACATTTCTGCAATAAGGCTTTTGCAACACTAAGATTAATTTTCGAAACTTTAGTCTTAATTGGGTACAATGAATATAAAGACTGTGCATGCTTATATTTCGCTTCATGCATATTTTTCCACTGAAGATAACTATAAAACATATTACAGATCCCTGCATGATAATACAAAATATGTATATCACATGCAAATAAGAGATTTTCAATGCATTGCACAAATCTGTCTAATAACTGACTCCTGAGTATTATGTTTGAATTACAAATGCTGCATTACAAAAGAAAAAATATTTAGCATTATGTTAGAATTATAGCTATTGTCTGGCAAAGAATATATTTTTCCTCCTTTGACTTTTTTTTAGCATAGTCACTCATGCTGGAAACTTTCCTACCTTTTGAATATCTTTCTCACTATTGTTATTATGTTTCAACTTTCATAGTTTAGTGTCTTTCATTTCCCTATCTATAATTAAATTCCTGTGTCCACAGTCTTCCTTTGTCACTATATCTCTAAATCCTGTATAGAAGTCGCCACTGTCATTTTTTTGTTTTTCCTGGGACATTTCTCTTCATGATGAATAATATTTAGGAATAGAAACCTGTAGAAAACTGCAGGACAAAAGTAGTAGTAACAGAAATGTTTAGTCCCCAAAAGGCTTTGGTAATGTTAACTTATTAGACCTATCAATGGCATAGAAAATAAAGCTACACCAGGTAATAAATGTATATTATCTCTAATTACTTGATGTACCATGTGCATATCAAAGAAAAGTATTGGATGTAAAGAGTGGCTCCTGTTCTACCAAACTCATGTATTTCATGGTTGCCCATTGATTTCAATGGAGGCCATGTAATATTATATTGGTGGCCGCACAAAGCTTCCCCCAGCAATAACAGCTCATCGTTAAAGGGTAACTAAACTTTAAAAAAACTCTGACACGTCACAGTGACATGCCAGAAGTTTTGATCGGTGGGGGTCTGAGCACTGAGACCCCCAAAGATCGCTAAAATGAAGCGGCAGAAGGGCTCGGGTGAGTGCTGAGCTGCTTGGTTTCTGATCGGCCTTTCTCGGAATCGGTGGGGGTTTCAGTGCTCGGACCCCCACTGATCAAAACTTCTGACAAGATTTTTGAAATTTGAGTTACCCTTTAAGGGTTAGAAATGCTGGACCTGCTGCAATTAGTTACTGCAAATCTTTAAACCAATCCACACCTGGCCATACATTTATGGCACGGGCGGGATGTACTTTCAGCAAATTGACTAAAATGTACGGCACAGATATGGACTGAGCACAGCTGACATCCCCTTTTATATAATTCTAACATCTTGCTTGATTAGTGGAGATCGGAGATAAATCAGATACCACCCATATTAAACATAGTTAAAGGGGTATTCTGAAAATCATAAATTATCACCTATACTGTGGAGAGGTGGTAATTTATGATTTTGGGAACTGCAGCACCTAGTTAGACAGACATTAGAATATATATATATATATACCAAAAAGAGATTCCGCAGCACTCCAGTATGAGCAAAATAAAGTGATTTATTCAATCAATGCAGAGATGCGATGTTTCTGTCCAGCCTTAGGACTTTTCTCAAGCATAGTGATACCATTAACATATGTGATATTTAAGGCATGTGTCTCATTAACATAATGGGTAATCATTAAAACTTTGTGCATGTTAAATACATCCAGATTTATATATAATAAAATAATTATCCAGAGTAGCATGTGTATATACGTGGCAGTGACATAATTAAAGTAATAGAAACAGAAATAAACAATACAATAAACTTGTAAACATATAATTAATGCATAATCAGAAATGCAGCAATCTGTGTAGGGGATGGGACTTCAGGGCCACTCACCTATCGAAGACGAGCCATGTAGATTCTCAGCAGAGGGTCTGCTACGTCAGACCATGTGTTATCTGACAGTTCAGCGTCCACAAAGACCTATTGCGCATGACCGGAATTGTAGCCGAAAGTTTGTTATCGCTATGCAACGAAACACTCATCGCTGCGCATGCGCTAAGCTGTCAGTGATATCGCCGGAATCAAGGCTATTACATATCGATATAGGATTTACAGATAAGGGACATTAGCTGCAATAATAAGAGTCAGACTGTATTGAAGATTAAGGAACAATAGTCCTATTATACTTCATTCATAAATCTGATTGTGCATTGAACAAAGGGGACACATTCAAGACTTATGCTTTGCATCCCTAATCTTGTAAAGAATATGTACAATATATTTTTTTTAAGTCCCGCAAGTGGACCCTGGGTACCTGACTCACTTAACGTGAATCATAGTGCCCTGGATCAGGGACTGGGTGTTGACTGGTTACACTTTCATGTACCAGCCTCCTACCAGAGAAAACCACATTAGCGTTTATCGGAACCATTAGAGACAAGGGCCAGCCTATCAAGCAGCTCAACTTAGGTATGTAGAGGGGTCAGCTAGTCAAGTAGTGTCCACCATTGTCCACAACATATACAGAATAAAAAAACAAATATTTATTATATTTATACAATTTTCAACTAGTCAAACTGTAAACTTTAAACAGCTTTAAAGAGACTCTGTCACCACATTATAAGTGCCCTATCTCCTACATAAGGAGATGGGCGCTGTAATGTAGGTGACAGTAATGCTTTTTATTTAAAAAAACGATCTTTTTTCACAAAGTTAGGAGTGATTTAAGTTTATGCTAATGAGCTTTCTTAATGCCGAAGTGGGCGTACTTTTACTTTCGACCAAGTGGGCGTTGTACAGAGGAGTGCATGACGCTGACCAATCAGCATCATGCACTCCTCTCCATTCATTTACACTGCACTAGCGATATAGATATATCGCTATGTGCAGCCTCATACACAAGCCTAACATTACTACAGTGTCCTGATAATGAATACACATGAAATCCAGCCTGGACGTCATGTGTACTCAGAATCCGGACACTTCTGAATCTTTTTTTGTGAGATTCCGGCAAGTGAAACCAAATCTCGTTTAGCTCCGTGATATCGCGAGATTTCGTATCCGTTGCTGGAATCTCACAAAAAAGATTCAGAAGTGTCAAGATTCTGAGTACACATGCCGTCCAGGCTGGATGGTCATGTGTATTCATTATCAGGACACTGTAGTAATGTTAGGGCTTGTGTATGAGGCTGCACATAGTGATATAACTATATCGCTAGTGCAGTGTAAATGAATGGAGAGGAGTGCATGATGCCGATTGGTCAGCGTCATGCACTCCTCTGTACAACGCCCACTTGGTCGAAAGTAAAAGTACGCCCACTTGGGCATTAAGAAAGCTCATTAGCATAAACTTAAATCGCTCCTAACTTTGTGAAAAAAGATCGTTTTTTTAAATAAAAAGCATTACTGTCACCTACATTACAGCGCCCATCTCCTTATGTAGGAGATAGGGCACTTATAATGTGGTGACAGAGTCTCTTTAATGTATCTAAAGTTCGATTAATACAGTTTGTATGAAGAACATCGATGGATGATAAGTGGTCCCTACTTCCCGTCTACAACAAGAAAGATAGACAATTTTTAGAATTTCATTCATCTAAAGAACATCATATTATATCAGGTATAACAATTATATTATTTCTACAGAGGAGCACAAAAAAGATCAAAAATGACACTGTAAAGACATTATTTGTTGGAAAGTCTAACTACATTGAACTCAATATTTAGTCCCTTCAGTTTTAGGGAATCTAATAAAAAGATTTACTTTAGTTTGCACTTATGTAGAGACGTATGTCTATCTCCACCTCTCTTAGTCAGAGGTATGTGGTCTAACAACATAAACCTAAGATCTCTTTCCGAGTTTCCCATTTCAGAGAAGTGGTTAGCCACAGGTTGGTCACATTTTTTCTTTCGAATAGCATATCTGTGGTTATTCAGACGTGTTTTAAAATCACAGGTGGTTTCATCCACATATAAGAGACAGCAAGGGCACCATCATAACACATAAATAACCCAATCTGAGTCACATGTTAAATAGTGCTTAATTCTATATTCCTTAAGTGTAAAGGGATGTAGAAAAACACTACCCTTACATATAAGGCGGCAATTGACACAGCGAAGACAAGGGAAGTTGCCTACTTTCTTAAATTTAAATAAGGTCTGCTGACCTATACTACTTTTATCCTTTACCTGGGTTTTAACTAATCTATCACGCAAATTTTGTGACCGTCTGTAGGACATGAGGGGTATGTTTTTTACTTCTTCAATCTGTTGATAGCTATTACTTATGATATTCCAATGTCTATTGATAATCTTAGACACATCTCCACTCAAGTCATTGTAAGTTGAAATAAATGAAATACGTTTTGATGACTTATAAATTTGCATGCGATTCTCACTACAGGTTATTCCAATCCTATTCCTTTGTGTGTGTAATAATCGTCTAGGATAGCCTTTTTCAGAAAAATTAGACATCATTTTATTCAGAGCTTGATCTAAATTCTTATCCTCATAAACTATCCGCTTGGCCCTGAGCATCTGGCTATACGGAAGAGTACGAATCATTCCCTTCGGATGACAGCTCTCATATTTTAACAGTGTATTGCAATCAGTTGGCTTGGTATATTAATTTGTTTTGAAAGACCCATCACTGATATAAACCATTACATCCAAAAATTGAATCCTCTCCATAGAGAGCATAATCATAAATTGGATATCAGGATCAATTTGATTAAAATAATTTGTGAAAATGCAATAATGATTCTTTAATATCTGTCCAGATGAGGAAGATGTCGTCTATGTATCGCCACCACCTCAATACATTATCAAAGTGGTGGGATACATAGACCTCCATCTCCTCCATCATATCCATAAAAATGTTGGCATATGTTGGAGCCATATTTGACCCCATGGTCGACCCTCTCTGCTGTAAATAATACTTTTCATCAAAGCAAATATTGTTAGTAGTCAAAATTAATTCCAGAAGAGAAATAATGAAATCACAACTAGATGTATTGTAGTCTGATGTATTCAATCTGCATCTAACAGCCTCAATCCCTTTATTGTGATTGATTGATGTGTAGAGTGACACTACGTCAAACTAGACTAAAATAGATCTCTGAGGCGGTGTCACCTGTTTCAGTTTATGAATGAAATCTGAAGTGTCCCTAATGTAGGACCTAGTGTTGGTTACGAAATCCCTCAATGCCCTATCTACAAAGATGGAGATGTTATTAAGCAGAGAGCCCCTACCCAATATCATTGGGCGGCACGGAGGATTTATTAAACACTTGTGAATTTTGGGCAACAAATACAAATAAGGAATATTAGGATGATCAATAGTAAGACATTTCTTAAGTTGAGCTGCTTGATAGGCTGGCCCTTGTCTTTAATGGTTCCGATACATGGTTTTCTGTGGTAGGAGGCTGGTACATGAAAGTGTAAGATTATCAATAGACATTGGAATATCATAAGTAATAGTTATCAACAAATTGAAGAACTAAAAAACACACCCCTCATGTGCTATAGACGGTCACAAAATGTGCGTGATTAGTTAAAACCCAGTTAAAGGATAAAAGTAGTATAGGTCAGCGGACCTTATTTAATTCTAAGAAAGTAGGCAACTTCCCTTGTCTTCGCTGTGTCAATTGCCACCTTATGTGTAAGGGTAGTGTTTTTCTATATCCCCTAACACTTAAGGAATATAAAATGAAGCACTATTTAACATGTGACTCAGATTGGGATATTTATGTGTTATGGTGCCCTTGCTCTCTCTTATATGTGGGTGAAACAACCTGTGATTTTAAAACACGTCTGAATAACCACAGATATGCTATTCAAAAGAAAAAATGTGACCAACCTGTTGTAACGTCCATGGCCGCGGGCCGTCGGGTTTACTCACCCCCTGACGCCCGCAGCCATGGATCCGTGAGCGCTGGTCCCTGTCTCCTTCCTAGGAGACACCAGGGCTCACTTCCGCTCCGTCCTGCTGTGTCCCGTAGGGTGCGCCCGCTCGCGCATGGCCTTAAAGGGCCAGTGCGCGCACAAATTATTCGTCATCATCATCAACTGCCCCGATTTCCTGGTCTATAAGAAGGTCCCAGGCCTTCTGATGCTTGCCTGAGCATTGTTAGTCTATCCCAGTCTGTCTTCCAAATGGTCCCTTAGTGTTTCCCGTTCCAGCTGTTACCCGTGCCCTGTTACCCGTTCCTGTATTCCGTATTGTTCTAATTCCTGTGCCTACCTGCGTTGGAGTAGTGTCTTCTGCCACGTCCAGTGTCGTCTGCCACGTCCAGTGTCGTTTTCCACGTCCAGTGTCGTTTGCCACGTCCAGTGTCTTCTTCCACGTCAAGTGTCTTCTGCCACGTTCAGTGTCTTCTGCCACGTCCAGTGTCTTCTGCCACATCCAGTGTCTTCTGCTTCATCGGATACTGACCGCCATGTCTGACGCGACCTGCTGCATCAGCCTCCATCCGTGCTGAAGCCACAGCCACCGTCCGGACTATTTCAGGTACCCAAGCGTTACTGTCGGCCATTGACTTTCGTATAGACTGTGACCTGGTCAGCTGCCTCCCCGCTACGGCAGAGCGGCCTAGTGGGTCCACATACCCTGTGTCCGTGACACATACCCTGTGTCCGTGACAGTACGCTCAGGCCATGGAACCCGCTGGCCAGCCCAAGACCGCAGTACAGAAGATTCAGACAGAGATGCAGGACCTACGCACACGTCAGGATCAACTTCTTGAGGCGGTGAATTCTATCCTGGTCCGCCTGGATCTACTCGCTGTTCCACCTCCGGTTCTTCCTCCTGAAGCTGTTGCTGTGCCACTGCCTGTTGCTCCTCCTGTTTGTTCCGGATCCACAGTTCCTCTGCCTCTTCCTCCTCGCTACGACGGTGACCCCAGAGCATGTAGATGATTTCTCAATCAATGCACGGTGCATTTTAGGCTACGGCCTCATCTCTTCCCTCCAAGGAGGCCAAAGTGGCGTTCATTATCTCCCTCCTCGCTGGCAAGGCCCTCGCATGGGCGAACCCAATCTTGGAGCAACAAGGACCTGTATCCGCGGACCTAGCCTTGTTCCTGCAGTCCTATCGTGCCGTGTTCGAGGAGCCGGGTCGAACATCCTCTGCTGCAGCCACTCTGTTGACCCTCAAGCAAGAAGGCTCCACAGTAGGTGAGTATGTTATCTCCTTCCGTACCCTAGCAGCCGAGCTGGCATGGAACAATGAGGCACTGGTGGCGACCTTGTGGCAGGGACTGTTCTCTAACATCAAGGACGAACTGGCAGCCCGCGACCTTCCTTGTACCTTGGATGTCCTCATCCTGTTAGCCACCCGGGTTGATATGAGAATCCGGGAGCGCTCTCAAGAGGTTCGTCAGGAGAGCCGGGTCCACAGACCAGCACCCTCTGTACAGAGACAACTATTGTCCACTCCTAGTGCGCTACCTGAAGAACCCATGCAAGTAGACAGAGTCCGGTTATCTGAGCAGGAGAAGCAGCGCAGACGCTCCTCTGGACTTTGTATGTATTGTGGCCTCAAGGGTCATTTTGTGCGCCAATGCCCACAGAAACTGGGAAACTCCAGTACCTAGGGTTAATTGGAGAGGCAACTCTAGGTGGAACGTCTCCAAACGTTAAAGCCTCTTCCAGATTATCGATTCCTGTGGCCTTCGTCACCGGAGAGACATCATATCCTTCCTCCGCCTATCTTGACTCTGGAGCGGCTGCTAATTTTATCCAGCAGGATCTAGTGGATCGGTTTCGACTACCCACAATCCGTCTGGAGAGACCCTTGGCAGTTGCCTCTGTGAATGGTCTACCATTGCCTGATCCGATTATGCTCATCACAGAGCCGTTGACACTACGGGTTGGAGCTCTTCACTCAGAACAGATCACCTTCCTGGTACTACCCAAGGCTATCAATCCTATCCTGCTGGGTCTGCCATGGCTCCGTCTACACGCCCCGACACTTGACTGGAATTCTGGAGAGGTTCTTCAATGGGGTTCCAGATGCCATATAGCCATTGCCTGTCACAAGTCCGTCCTGTTGTGCCCCCTCTGCCTCAGTCACTTTCCGGCCTACCATCTCAATATGCCAGTTTTGCGGGTTTCTTTTGCAAACGAGAGGCTGAGACGTTGCCTCCACATCGGAATTATGACTGTCCCATTGAACTGGTTCCCAATGCTTCTCTTCCCCGTGGACGAGTATATCCTCTCTCCTTGCCAGAGACTTTAACGATGTCAGCCTATATCAAGGAGAACTTGGAGAGGGTTTTTTTTTGAAAATCTTCCTCCCCGGCCAGGGCAGGGTTCTTCTTCGTTAAAGAGAGAGATGGATCTCTTCGACCCTGCATTGACTACCGTGGTCTCAATCAGATCACGGTCAAGAACAAATACCCATTGCCACTTATTTCCGAGCTCTTCGATCGCATACGAGGAGCCAACATTTTTTCTAAGCTAGATCTGCGGGGGGCCTATAATCTAATCCGGATTCACCGGGGTGACGAATGGAAGACAGCATTTAACACCCGCGATGGGCACTACGAATACCTAGTGATGCCCTTCGGACAGTGTAACGCTCCGGCAGTATTTCAGGAGTTCGTTAATGATATCTTCCGAGATCTCCTCTATATGTGCGTTGTAGTTTATCTCGATGATATTTGAATTTTCTCTCCAGATCTGATGATCCATCGGAGGTATGTTCGTCAAGTTCTTCTGCGACTAAGAGAGAATCGCTTGTATGTCAAATTGGAAAACTGCACCTTTGAAAATAGGTCTTTTACCCTTCCTGGGCTACGTCATCTCGGATAAAGGCCTTAAGATGGACCCTGAGAAACTAAAGTCCGTCCTGGAATGGCCACGTCCTCAAGGCCTAAGAGCCATACAACGGTTCCTGGGATTCGTCATTTTCTACCAGCAGTTTATTCCGAACTTTTCTTCTCTGACGGCTCCCATCTCTACCCTTACCAAGAAGGGTGTGAACGCCAAGGTGTGAACTCCAGAGGCAGAGTACACATTCATTAGCCTCAAGAAAGCCTTCACTTCAGCTTCAATCCTCCATCACCCTGACGTATCTCGGCAGTTCTCACTAGAAGTGGAGCAGGTGCACTTCTGTTCCAGAGGAGCTCCAAAGGAAAGGCAGTAGTATGTGGCTACTACTCAAGAGTGTTTTCTTCTGCTGAGCGCAATTATTCCATTGGAGATCGGGAGCTTCTGGCCATCAAATTGGCCCTGGAGGAGTGGAGACATCTTCTAGAAGGCGCAGCTCACCCCATCCTGATCTTCACCGACCACAAGAACCTCACCTACCTTCAGTCCGCTCAAAGACTGAATCCTCGTCAAGCCAGGTGGTCGCTGTTCTTCACCCGTTTTCAATTTCTGCTCCACTACCGTCCCACTCACAAGAATGTGGGGGCCGATGCCCTGTCCAGATCATTTGAGACGGAAGACACGGTGAAGTCCCTTCAGACTATCATAGACCCATCCTGCGTTGTCACCGCCAATCCTCTGCAGCTTAGAAATATCCCTCCGGGGAGAACTTTTGTTCGGTTGGCAGACAGAAAAAGAATTCTCCGCTGGGGACACAGTTCTAAATTAGCTGGGCACGCTGGTGTCCGTAAAACCCGAGCCCTGTTGCTCGTCACTTTTGGTGGCCCACACTACCTAAAGATGTTCTGGACTTTGTTTCTGCTTGCACGGTGTGTGCCTCTAACAAAGTGACTCACTCCAAGCCTGCCAGCCTGCTTCAACCTCTGCCTGTACCCAGTGCCCCCTGGCAGCACATCGCAATGGACTTTTGTTTCCTCTCTCAGCAGGATGCAAAACCATCTGGGTGGTGGTGGACCGGTTCTCTAAGATGGCACATTTTATCCCACTGACCGGCCTACCTTCTGCTCCCCGACTGGCGAGTCTCTTCATTCAGCACATCTTTTGCTTGCATGGCTTGCCTCTTCACATTGTCTCCGACTGGGGGTTCAGTTTACCTCTAAGTTCTGGAGAGCCCTCTGTAAACTCCTGGATGTGAGTTTGGACTTTTCCTCTGCCTATCACCCCCAATCCAATGGGCAAGTTGAGTGCATCAACCAGATCATGGAAAATTATCTCCGCCACTTCATCTCTTCACAGCACGATAACTGGGTACAGCTTCTTCCATGGGCCGTGTTTTCATATAACAACCACACAAGTGAGTCCACCACTTCTACTCCGTTTCACATCGTGTACAGTCAACATCCCAGAGTCCCTCCTCCTGTGTCGACTTCATCTCAGGTTCCCGCTGCTGACTCTGCATATGGGGACTTTCTGCAAATCTGGCAACAGACCCGGTCCTCTATTTTGCTGGCAGTAGATCGCATGAACCGAAAGGCAGATACTAAGAGAAGAGAGCCGCCTCAGTTTCTTCCGGGGACTAAAGTCTGGCTGTCCTCTTGGAACATTCGCTTGAGGGTACCCTCATACAAGTTCGCTCCCAGGTTCCTTGGTCCTTTCGAGATTCTGCTACAAATCAACCCTGTCATCATCAACTGCCCTGATTTCCTGGTCTATAAGAAGGCCCCAGGCATTCCGATCCTTGCCTGAGCGTTGTTAGTCTATTCAGTCTGTCTCGCAAATGGTCGCTTAGTGTTTCCCGTTCCAGCTGTTACCCGTGCCCTGTTACCCGTTCCTGTATTCCGTATTGTTCTAGTTCCTGTGCCTACCTGTGTTGGAGTAGTGTCTTCTGCCACGTCCAGTGTCGTCTGCCACGTCCAGTGTCGTTTGCCACGCCCAGTGTCGTTTGCCACGTCCAGTGTCGTTTGCCACGTCCAGTGTCTTCTGCCACGTCCAGTGTCTTCTGCCACGTCCAGTGTCTTCTGCCACGTCCAGTGTCTTCTGCTTCATCGGATACTGCCCGCAACGTCTGGCACGACCTGCCGCACCAGCCTCCATCCGTGCTGAAGCCACAGCCACCGTCCGGACTATTTCAGGTACCCAAGCGTTACTGTCTGCCATTGACTTTCGTATAGACTGTGACCTGGTCAGCTGCCTCCCCGCTACGGTGGAGCGGCCTAGTGGGTCCACATACCCTGTGTCCGTGACACATATCCTGTTTCCGTGACACCTGTGGCTTATCACTACTCTGAAATGGGACACTCGGAAAGAGATCTTAGTTTTATGTTGTTAGACCACATCCCTCTGACAAAGAGAGGTGGAGATAGACATACATCTCTACATAAGTGCGAACTCAAGTGGATCTTTTTATTAGATTCCCTAAAACCGAAGGGACTAAATGTTGAGTTCAATGTAGTTAGACTTTCCAACAAATAATGTCTTTACAGTGTCATTTTTGATCTGTTTGTGCTCCTCTGTAGAAATAATATAATTGTGATACCTGATATAATATGATGTTCTTTATATTAATGAAATTCTAAAAATTGTCTATCTTTCTTGTTGTATTCTGTATATGTTGTGGACAACGGTGGACACTACTTGACTAGCTGACCCCTCTACATACCTAAGTTGAGCTGCTTGATAGGCTGGCCCTTGTCTCTAATGGTTACGATACACGCTAATGTGGTTTTCTCTGGTAGGAGGCTGGTACATGAAAGTGTAACCAGTCAACACCCAGACCCTGATCCAGGGCACTATGATTCACGTTAAGTGAGTCAGGTACCCAGGGTCCACGTGTGGGACTTAAATAAAATATATTGTACATATTCTATACATGATTAGGGGTGTAAAGCATAAGTCTTGAATGTGTCCCCTTTGCTCCATGCACAATCAGATTTATGAATGAAGTATAATAGGACTATTGTTCCTTAATCTTCAATACAGTCTGTAAATCCTATATCGATATGTAATAGCCTTGATTCCGGCGATATCACTGACAGCTTAGCGCATCGATGAGTGTTTTGTTGCGTAGCGATAACAAACTTCCGGCTACAATTTCAGTCATGCGCAATAGGTCTTTGTGGACGTTGAACTGTCAGATAACACATGGTCTGACGTAGCAGACCCTCTGCTGAGAATCTACATGGCTCGTCTTCGATTGGTGAGTGGCCCTGAAGTCCCATCCCCTACACAGATTGCTGCATTTCTGATTATGCATTAA
The DNA here is from genome assembly GCF_050947455.1 of Rhinoderma darwinii. NCBI lineage: Eukaryota > Metazoa > Chordata > Amphibia > Anura > Rhinodermatidae > Rhinoderma > Rhinoderma darwinii. The sequence goes on from NC_134687.1 coordinate 443,122,088, forward strand.
TTATATGTTTACAATTTTATTTTATTGTTTATTTCTGTTTTTATTATTTTAAGTATGTCACTGCCACGTATATACACATGCTACTCTGGATAATTATTTTATTATATATAAATCTGGATGTATTTAACATGCACAAAGTTTTAATAATTACTCATTATGTTAATGAGACACATGCCTTAAATATCACGTATGTAAATGGTATCACTATGCTTGAGAAAAGTCCTAAGGCTGGACAGAAACGTCTCATCTCTGCATTGATTGAATAAATCACTTTATTTTGCTCATACTGGAGTGCTGCGGAATCTATTTTTGATATATTCCGTTATCCTTGGATCAGGATTGTCTGCTGTGCACCCGATACCATAGTGGGATTAGCTACAGAGTGCTGCTGCTTTCTATTGATATATATATATATATATATATATATATATATATATATATATATATATACTGTGTGTGTGTATATATATATATATATATATATATATATATATATATAAAATATCACCACAATCCTTCACAATGTACCTACCCAGTATGCACTGCATAACAAATAGCACTGAAATACAAATGCTTCTGAATACGAAAAGTTCAGAAAGCATGGATGATTCTTATGTACTGTATAGTATAAATTGGTGTTGTAGTTCTGAAAAAGAAGACAGGGATAGCTGTCAATTATATTTTCTGACACCTTCACAAGCTATTTCCTACAAAAAGTGAAAATGGAATTGGTTCAGCAGCGTCTACATGTAACTATCCCTATGCTAAATGCTTTCAAGGAACATGGCTGCATTAAATTCTCACCAATTGCACAGTGATTTTTTTTTGTGGCGGCGCCTGGCTACAGCTCAGTATGAGTGATTGCCTAGTTTCACGCCTTGACTGATTATTGAATTCAGACCTTGAAATGCATTGTTGTTTGCTGCTTTGGTTTCTTTTAAGAAACCGAATTTGGTCGATAAGCATTATTTATATAGTTACATAGCTACATAGTTAGTACGGCTGAAAAAAGACACGTGTCCATCAAGTTCAACCAAGGGACGGGAAAAGGGAACTAAAAAATTTCTACACATAGGAGCAAATACTTTTTTGTTCTAGGAAATGATCTAACCCTTTTTTAAAGCCATCTACTGTCCCTGCTGTGACCAGCTCCTGCGGTAGGCTATTCCATAGATTCACAGTTCTCACAGTAAAGAAGGCTTGTCGCCTCTGCAGGTTGAACCTTTTTTTCTCCAGACGGAGGGAGTGCCCCCTTGTTTTTTGAGGGGGTTTTACATGGAACAGGTTTCACCATATTTTTTGTATGTGCCATTAATATATTTATATAAATTAATCATGTCCCCCCTTAGTCGTCTTTTTTCAAGGCTAAATAGGTTTAATTATTTTAATCTTTCCTCATAACTTAAATTCTCCATGCCCCTAATTAGCTTAGTTGCTCTTCTTTGTATTTTTTCCAACTCCAGGGCATCCTTTCTATGAACTGGAGCCCAGAACTGAACTGCATATTCTAGATGAGGCCTCACTAATGCTTTGTAAAGTGGCAATATTACATCCTTGTCCCGTGAGTCCATGCCTCTTTTAATACACGACAATATCCTGCTGGCCTTTGAAGCAGCTGATTGACACTGCATGCTGTTATTTAGTTTATGATTTACAAGTACACCCAGATCCTTCTTAACAAGTGACTCCCCCAGTGTAGCTCCCCCTAGGACATATGATGCATGCAGGTTGTTCGTACCCAGATGCATAACTTTACATTTATCTACATTAAACTTCATCTGCCAAGTGGACGCTCAAACACTTAGTTTGTTTAAATCCGCTTGCAATTCATGAACATCTTCCATAGACTGAACTATATTACATAGCTTGGTGTCATCTGCAAAAATAGAAATACTGCTATTAATCCCATCCTCTATATCATTAATAAATAAGTTGAATAATAGCGGTCCCATCACTGAACCCTGTGGTACACCACTTATAACCGGGGACCATTCAGAGTAGGAATCATCGACCACAACTCTCTGGATACGGTCCTTGAGCCAATTCTCAATCCAATTACAAACTATATTTTCTAAACCTATAGTCCTTAATTTACCCATTAGACGTCTATGAGGGACAGTGTCAAGTGCCTTTGCAAAGTCCAAAAACACTAAATCTACAGCGGCCCCTCTGTCTAGGCTTCTGCTCACCTCTTCATAAAAACAGATTAGGTTAGTTTGACAACTTCTGTCCTTAGTAAAACCGTGCTGGCTGTCACTTATAATGCTATTTATTGTCACATAATCCTGTATATAGTCCCTCAATAGCCCCTCAAACATTTTCCCCACGATGGATGTTAAGCTTACTGGTCTATAATTACCCGGCGAAGACCTAGAGCCCTTTTTGAAAATAGGCACCACATTTGCCCTGCGCCAGTCCCTTGGCACTATTCCAGTCACTAGAGATTCTCTGAATATTATGAAAAGGGGGACAGAAATAACTGAACTAAGCTCTTTAAGAATTCTAGGGTGTAACCCATCTGGTCCCGGGGCCTTGTGCACATTTATTTTATTTAATTTAGCTTGCACCATATCTACATTCATCCAATTCATTATATCAACTGATATATTAACAGCACTGCCACCGGCTACATCAGCTGCTCTTTCTTCAGTTGTATATACAGAGCTAAAGAACCCATTTAGTTACTCTGCCTTCTCTTGATCCCCTGTGACCAACTCCCCATTACCACTATCTAGGGGTCCTACATGTTCAGACCTTGGGTTTTTAGCATTTATATGCTTGAATAATTTTTTGGGATTTGTTTTACTATCCTTGCCATCCTGCCTTTCATTTTGTATTTTTGCTAATTTTATTACATTTTTACAGATTTTATTAAGCTCTTTATATTTTACAAAGGCTGCAGATGTACCCTCAGATTTGTATTTTTTAAATGCCCTTTTTTTGTCATGTATTGCCCCTTTCACAGAAGGTGTAAGCCATGTGGGATTTAATTTTAGTCGTTTATACTTGTTACCTATAGGAATAAATTTTGCACTATAATAACCCAAAGTAGATTTGAAAATCTCCCATTTATCATTTGTCCCATTATTTGACATTAGTTCTTCCCAGTCTATGTCCTGAATTGCAGCCCTCATCCTGGGGAAATTGGCTTTCTTAAAATTAAATGTTTTTGCCCTCCCAGCCTGTGTTTGTTTTTTACAGTATAGGTAAAATGTAACTATATTGTGATCACTGTTACCGAGGTTTTCACGAACATTGACGTTCCCAACAAGCTCTGCATTATTAGAAATGACCAGATCCAACAGAGCTTCACCTCTAGTTGGGTCTTCCACAGACTGGCCCATAAAATTTTCCTGCAACAGGTTGAGGAAATGTCTCCCTTTTGCAGTTGAAGCCGAACCATGACACCAATTAATATCCCGGAAATTAAAATCTCCCATTATCACTACAGTACCCGCCTGTGCAGCCCGTTCCATCTGTTTATATAGCTGACCTTCCATCTCCTCAGTTATATTGGGGGGTCTATAGATTACACCCCAAAAAATTTTTTCAGTGTTTACCTCCCTTTGTAATTCCACCCACAAGGTTTCAACGTCCTCACAATCTTCACCCACTATTGTCTCTTTCACACTTGCCTTCATATCATTTCTCACATACAGACATACACCACCACCTTTCCTATTTGTCCTGTCTTTCCGAAACAGTGTAAAACCCTGTAGATTTACAGCCCAGTCATGTGAAGAGTCCAGCCATGTTTCAGCAACACCAACTATATCTATATTTTCTTCCAGTACCAAGGCCTCCAGCTCCCCCATTTTGCTTGCTAGACTTCTGGCATTTGTGAACATACACTTTAACTTGGCTTTCAGTTTTTCACTTTTATTATCAGAAATGTAATTTGAAATTATTTGGGCATTTTTATTTACACTGCTGTTCTGTAACAAAAGGATCTCCTTATCCTGTTGTCTAGTCCTCTCCCCACATTCTGTTTCTCCCCCCACCAATATAGTCTGACCCCTCTCTAACCTGGCTACCCCTTTTTTTTCTACATTGACCTCCCTCCTCAGCCCTAGTTTAAATACTCCACCACCCCAGCTAGAATTCTCTCCCCCAGCACAGCGGACCCTCTTCCATTTAGGTGCAAATCATCTGCAGAATACAGTTTGTACCCCAATGAAAAGTCAGCCCAGTGCTCTAGGAACCCAAATCCTTCTCCTCTACACCAAGACTTAAGCCATGCATTTAACTCCCTGAGCTCCCGCTGTCTTTCCTGTGATGCGCATGGCACAGGCAGTATTCCTGAGAATACAACCTTGGAGGTCCTTCCCTTCAGCTTGTAGCCTAGTTCTTTAAAATTATTCTTAAGGCTCCTCCACCTACCATTTATTCTATCGTTGGTACCGACATGGACCACGACAGCTGGATCATCACCAGCCCCTCCGAGCAATTTGTCCACCCGTTACACCACATGCCGAACCCTGGCACCAGAGAGACAGCAAACAATTCGGTTGAGGTGGTCTTGGCGACAAATTATTCTATCCGTCTTCCTGATTATAGAATCCCCTACGACTATCAATTGCCTTGGCTTACCTGCATTACCCGCCGACTACTAGCTGGGCTGTTCTCCCGGCTGTTAGGGAGATCAGTATCCACTAGGGCTGCCATTTCTGAGATTGACACCCTCGCATCATCACGAAATTTGGCAATTTTGCTTGGAATGTCAGAAACCGGATCGACCTTCCTTTTCTTTGACCCCTTTCTACTGCCCCTAACTACATTAACCCAGCTACTTACCTGATCCTGCTCACCCATGTCTTCACCCTCCAGTTCTAACCCACTAACTGTATGCTCCGTGAGCAGCAAGCTCAGCTCAAGATTGTCTATCCTCCTCAGTGTTGCATTTTGCTCCTCCAGATCTCTAATACAAGCTTCCAGGTGACCAACATGCTCACATCTGCCACAGAGGTATTCACAGTGGCGGATTATAATATGGGCGTTTCGGGCGGCCGCCCGGGGCCCAAGCTTTTAGGGGGCCCATCGCAACCCGAAACGCACATCATTTTAAATCGCGGTCGGACTCACTAATGGCCGTTCACAAGAAGCGCCGCTAATGGCCGTTGAGAGGGAGGGGCGGGCGGACTGCAACAGAGGGCAGTGCAGTGCTGATGAGGAGGAGGGGGATGGATATCAATTGCTGGATAGGACTAGCAGACGTGCGTCTGCTAGTCGTGGTAGAACACGCCCCTCTGACGCTTCACGTACCGCCAGTGAGGAACAGACGAGAAGGGCGGTGGTCGAGCAACGAGGAGGTTAGTGTTCATGTTCATCTCAATCTTAATTTACATCTAAGTGACTCCAGAGGACTCCATGAAGGGGGGAATAACCCCCCATCCCATCCCCCCTTAGAGCTCTCAGTATTTCAGTATTTATTATACAGCAGGGGGGTCTGAGCAGTGTAACTCACTGCAGAGGACTCTAAGGGGGGGACAATAATTTCCCTCCATAGACACTCAGCAGTGAGTTACACGCTCAATCCTCCCTGCTGTATAATAAATACTGAAATACTGAGGGCTCTATGGGGGATGGGATGGGGGGTTATTCCCCCCTTCATGGAGTCCTCTGGAGTCACTTAGATGGTTAGAACCCCCCCTCCCCCATTCAGTATAATCCCCCCTTCCCATAGAGCCCTCACTAGTTACTAATATATTACAAGGGTAAGTCAAATTGTCTGACTTCTGGGGGCTGTATAGGGGGGTCTGAGCGACGGGCTCTATGGGGGGGGGGGCTACCCCCCCCCACAGATATGTCAGAATCAGACACTCAGACCTCCCTATAGAGCCCCCAGAAGTCAGACAAACTCACCTCCCCTTGCAATATAATCCCCCCATACAGCCCTCAGTTTTCCCATAAGAAAAATGTATGACATATCCACCATCCGTAAGTCCCATAAAACTGAATGACGGTTACGGAAGCAGTGTCTCTCGCCGACTCCCTCTGATCACTAAAACTAAGTGTCGGAAGCACTCGTGTGAGCGCTGAGCCACTTGGTTTCTGTTTCCGGAAAGCTGAGCAGCTTATGTACGGTCTCATAGAAAGTCAATGAGCCCGTACACCGCTACTTTGGCTTTCCGGAAAAAGCCAAACAGAAATGAAGTGGCTCTTTGCTCACATGAGCGCTTCTGCCGCTTAGACTCCGCACCCGGACCCCCACCCATCAAAAGTTCTGACATGTCACTATGACATGTTAGAAGTTTGGTAAAAATTGACTTACCCTTTAGGCCTCATTTACACGAGCGTGTGCGTTTTGCTCACGCAAAAACAGCGGCGTTTTCCGTGCGCAAAAGGCACTTAACGTGTCCATGTGTCATCAGTGTATGATGCGCGGCTGCGAGATTTTCGCGCAGCCGCCATCATTATGACTAGAGATGAGCGAACTTATGAAAAGTTGGGTTCGGCTAGTTCGCCGAATTTCACGAAAAAGTTTGATTCGGACCGAACCTGTAATTTCTGTGCGCCGAGCATGGTACTGTCCAGGGTGCTGATAGAGTTAATGGGCTGCACTAACTCTTTCAACAACCTTGACAGTACATGCTCTGCGCACGGAAAATACAATTTTAATGTAATAAAAAAATAAATAAAATACGTTCATACTTACATTCCTCCTTTCCGGCCTCCAGCGATGACGTTTCATCCATGTCGCCGCTGCAGCCAATCACAGGCTGTAGTGGCGGTCACGCACGTCAGGATAACGTCAGAAGGCCGGCCTCCAGGAATGACGTTTCATCCCACGTGACGGCCTCTGCAGCCAATCACAGGCTCCTCTCCTGAAATACTCTGTGCTGCCTTAAACTCTGTGGACAGGTCAGGATCCTGTTTCTTTTAAATGCTGCTGGGGAACCCGCTCGATCCATTATATAAGTCTGCGCTACAGTGCAGCATTTAAAAAAAAACAGGATCCTGACCTGTCCACAGAGTTTAAGGCAGCACAGAGTATTTCAGGAGATGAGCGTGCAGATTCAGTGCTGCTGTAAACTCTGCTCTTACCATTACGTAGCTCAGTCTGTTACCTCTCCTCCACTCCTGTCCTCAATAACACCTTCACATGATTGGCAAGTCACCACGTAATGGTAAGAGCAGAGTTCACAGCAGCACAGAGTATTTCAGGAGAGGAGCGTGCAGATTCTGTGCTGCTGTGAACTCTGTGTGAGGGGGGCCCAAGTTGTATCAACAGCCCAGGGCCCATGGTACACTTAATCCGCCACTGGGTATTCACCCTGGAACTCCAGCTCCAGTCGTGCATACATATGGCAAACTGTGCACTGAAGAAAACCTCCAATCTTGCTGGCCATTATCCCTGTTATAAAAAAACAGCGAACAGTTGTTAATGCAAAAAGAATAGAAGAGTACTTACTGGGGCTTTAATTCCTTCTTTTTTTTTTTTTACTCCGGTTTTTGTAACTCCACTTGATATACAAACCACTTGTTTTTCAAGCCCACAGAGCAGGCTCTACAGAGTACTGAGGCCTAATATATACCACCTGGGACCAGCTAACCCCTCCACCTAGTCAGCTGCTCAGCAGGAAGTAAGCTGCAAAGAAAAAAATGGTTTTAAATTATGTCACTTTTGCAAACTTTTTAGCAAGCAAGCAATCAATTCATATATCACATAAAATGGCCCCCCACTTTATCACACACAACACAGTAAATCAATCCGGTTTTTGTAACGCCACTTGATATACAAACCACTTGTTTTTCAAGCCCACAGAGCTTGTTGTTTTTGTTTGTTTAGATCTTAGCTATAATTTCACTCTCTGTGATCAAAAGTGTGCCACCCCATGTTTTAACCATTTTTGTCAAGTGATTATAAAATATGATAAATCATGAAACACCAAGTTGGTCATACCACACATGACTTGAGCTTATTTAAGAAAAGCAAATTGCAAGATAAATGAAGCAAAAAAAAAAAAAAAAAAAGTGAAAGTAACTTAGCAGGCCAAGTAATGCAACATACAGTATATTAAAGTGTACCTATCACTCCAGGTGAATTTTCAGAATAAGCACTCACGTGTACTGGAATAACAATAACAGTATTTCCAAACACATTGTCATCTGTATGATGCATTTTTTCAACATTTCCCCCCCTCTGTATGCTCTCTCTCTAATTGTCCGTTATTCCCATGCTAAGTTCCAGAAGAACTATCTGCTATGATGTCCTCCCACACTTAGGAGCACTGCACTGTGTCCGTAGCCCACAATTCCTTTCCTGCTTCTAATAAACCAGCAGAAAGTTCTGATCTGTGTCCTCTGTCAGCTCCTCAGGTTCTCCCTGCCTCAAAACTATGAATATGATTAAATGGAAAGGCTCATGTATTTAATATTAGTTTTATTTATTAGATTTAAGCCTGTAGACAGTAAGTGTTTGCAGAAATTATTTTTTTTTATTTTTGGGGGCTACCATATTAGAGGCACAAATTTCCTTCCTGTATTGCCTGTATTTACAGTGCAGCAGGGTGTGTGTGTGATAGCTGAAATTAATAAGAGCCTATTGACAGAGAAATAACCTGGATTATTAGTCTCCAGGAAGTATGATCCCCCACCCCCTGAAACCAGGGGGTGACAGGGTAGATGCTTACAGAGCGTTATCAGTGTGTATAGTGTTATCCTGCCTTATCTAGGCCTCCAGCTGTACAATAAAAATGTAATTAGGTCGCCCATCCTCTAATGATAATGAGATGGCTCTGATCATTCTCTCCTAGTCTGTACAACAAAGCAGATAAGTGAGCTACAGCTAACAGGAAGCATCAGCTTATTGTTACTGCTCTAGTGGCCAGTGGGAAAACTATTTAGAATAAAAACCTAAATTAATTAATATGGCATTTTCTGACGATACATTACCTTAATCATCTGGTCCCTCATGAGAAATGACGACTGGTAGCCTGTCTACAAACTCTCCTATGTGTCCCACAGACACAGTAGCAGGGTGCTTAGGACATTGCAACAAAATTTTACACTAAAAAGACAGAACAATGCTGCTCTCAATCAAGCGCTTACTAGATGATAAGTTCAGCAGGCAAATCAGCCTTTACAGTGAAGGAAATAAGTATTTGATCCCTTGCTGATTTTGTAAGTTTGCCCACTGTCAAAGACGTGAACAGTCTAGAATTTTTAGGGTAGGTTAATTTTACCAGTGAGAGATAGATTATATATATATATATATATATATATATATAAAAAAAAAAGAAAATCACATTGTCAAAATTATATATATTTATTTGCATTGTGCACAGAGAAATAAGTATTTGATCCCCTACCAACCATTAAGTGTTCAGCCTCCTCCAGACCAGTTACACGCTCCAAATCAACTTGGTGCCTGCATTAAAGACAGCTGTCTTAAATGGTCACCTGTATAAAAGACTCCTGTCCACAGACTCAATTAATCAGTCTGACTCTAACCTCTACAACATGGGCAAGACCAAAGAGCTTTCTAAGGATGTCAGGGACAAGATCATAGACCTGCACAAGGCTGGAATGGGCTACAAAACCATAAGTAAGACGCTGGGTGAGAAGGAGAGAACTGTTGGTGCAATAGTAAGAAAATGGAAGACATACAAAATGACTGTCAATCGACATCGATCTGGGGCTCCATGCAAAATCTCACCTCGTGGGGTATCCTTGATCCTGAGGAAGGTGAGAGCTCAGCTGAAAACTACACGGGGGGAACTTGTTAATGATCTCAAGGCAGCTGGGACCACAGTCACCAAGAAAACCATTGGTAACACATTACGCCGTAATGGATTAAAATCCTGCAGTGCCCGCAAGGTCCCCCTGCTCAAGAAGGCACATGTACAGGCCTGTCTGAAGTTTGCAAATGAACATCTGGATGATTCTGAGAGTGATTGGGAGAAGGTGCTGTGGTCAGATGAGACTAAAATTGAGCTCTCTGGCATTAACTCAACTCGCCGTGTTTGGAGGAAGAGAAATGCTGCCTATGACCCAAAGAACACCGTCCCCACTGTCAAGCATGGAGGTGTTTCTCTGCTAAGGGCACAGGACTACTTCACCACATCAATGGGAGAATGGATGGAGCCATGTACCGTCAAATCCTGAGTCACAACCTCCTTCCCTCCACCAGGATATTAAAAATGGCTCATGGCTGGGTCTTCCAGCACGACAATGACCCGAAACATACAGCCAAGGCAACAAAGGAGTGGCTCAAAAAGAAGCACATTAAGGTCATGGAGTGGCCTAGCCAGTCTCCAGATCTTAATCCCATCGAAAACTTATGGAGGGAGCTGAAGATCCGAGTTGCCAAGCGACAGCCTCGAAATCTTAATGATTTACAGATGATCTGCAAAGAGGAGTGGGCCAAAATTCCATCTAACATGTGTGCAAACCTCATCATCAACTACAAAAAACTTCTGACTGCTGTGCTTGCCGACAAGGGTTTTGCCACCAAGTATTAAGTCTTGTTTGCCAAAGGGATCAAATACTTATTTCTCTGTGCACAATGCAAATAAATATATATAATTTTGACAATGTGATTTTCTGTTTTTTTTTAAAAATATAATCTATCTCTCACTGGTAAAATTAACCTAGCCTAAAAATTCTAGACTGTTCATGTCTTTGACAGTGGGCAAACTTACAAAATCAGCAAGGGATCAAATACTTATTTCCTTCACTGTATATGCAGGCAAGTTCTCTCTACCCCTTCGATCACGCAGTCTCTGCTTTATGTAATTGTGATCTAACAGTAAAACTGAAATCTCAGACGACTTTCATTCCGAAGTCTCGACATTGTTTTTCAGTGAGAGCAGAGTTTCTGAGCAGGTACAGTTTGCAATAGTTAAGAAAAAAACTTATTTGATGCAGCCAGGAATATTGACTGATTGCAATAGTGAAGAGATTTTTTTTTATTTGATGCAGCCAGGAACATTGACAGATTGCAATAGTGAAGAACAATATGTATTTCATGCAGGAACAACATTGATAGTAGATGCACAAAGCTACAGCTTTTGATGGTTAAAGTAGTTAAGATGAAGTAACAGCCTTTTCAATTTGAAGCTCTGGCTTGCAGTTACTTTAGGTAGTACACTAACTAATTACATTGTGAGCTATTCCATTATATATTGAAATGATTAGAATCATTGAGGAAATAAAATGATGTACCGTAGCATTGTTTCTTCAGCACAATACCACAAAATTCATGCAACTCGGCAGGCTTATTGGAAAAAAGTTTGTATGTTGATGGGTTAGTTCCTATTATACATCAGGTAGTTCAGATAAATCAGTGTTCTAATATCATATTTAAATGGTTACACTAGAGAAAACAGTAGGAAGCTCAGAGTTATATAACATGGTTTACAATTGTATTTATTTATTATGGATTCCTTTATCCTCCCAATTTAACATTTTCTGACAGATTACATTACTGATATGGTAGCATTGTCATCTGCCTATAGAAGATTAGGTGATGCTTATTAACATGTAAGTATTGAAAATATTTTCAACATTAATTATTGACCACAAGAGTCCTAATAATTGCTGAATCCAAAAGAAACCACAGTATCTATATTTGCAATTTTTCTTTATTTGTCACCCATGTGCTGTCTCAAGCATATACAAATGGCATAAATTGCACATCTAAACAATGTAAACAGTTAAATTCATCCAACAGTATGATAAAAACTACCAGCATGTAATTCATGTGACTAATTATATTAATATAATAATAGTAATTTGATATACCAAGAACATAGTTCCCAACATTTGAATTTTTTTCCAGGGACACTTAGGGTCTGGTATCTTTGGTGGTTGTGTCTTATGGAGGCGTGGTTTATATGGTGGGTGTGGGTAGTGGGGCGTGGTTTTTCAGAATTTCTGCGTACAAAAAAACGAAAAAAAAATCTGCAGTAGTTATGCTGACAACTACTATGGTGGCCGGAAGGTCTCTGGTTATCTGGTTGTTTACAGGCAGGTGATGTCTCACTATGGCTAGCCGATATGTGCTGACCACTACTGGTAGCGTAAAAATCAGCGTAGATAGTGCCACACTCAGTGCCCCTAGTAGATGGTGCTCCACACTGCCCCCAGTAGATATTTCCACATCTTGCTCCCTGTAGATAATGATGCCACACACTGCTCCCTGTAGATATTGCCACACACTGCTCCCTGTAGATGATGCCACAGTGCCCCTGTAGATAGTGCCACAGTGCCCTCTGTAGATAGTGCCACGTAGCCCCCTGTAGATGCCACACAGACCCCCCTGTAGATGATACCACATAGACCCCCTTTAGATGATGCCACACAGACCCCCTGTAGATGATGCCACACACAACCCTGTAGATGATGCCACACACCCCCTGTAGATGATCCCACACAGGCCCCCTGTAAAAGCCACACATGCTGCCCTGTAGATGATGCCATGCACAGCCCCCTGTAGATGATGACACACACAGCCCCTCTGTAGATAGTGCCACACACCTCCCTGTAGATAGTGCCACATACTCCCCCTGTAGGTAGTGCCACATACTCTTCCTGTAGACAGTGCCACGTTCTCCCCCTGTATATAGTGCCACATACTCCTGCTGTAGAGTGCCACATACTCCTCCTGTAGATAGTGCCACATACTTCCCCTGTAGATAGTGCCACATACTCCCCTGTAGATAATGCCACATACTCCCCCTGTAGATAGCCCCACATAATCCCCTTTGTAGATAGTGCCACATACTCCCCTCTGTAGATAGTGCCACATACTCCCCCTGTAGATGGTGCCACATACTGCCCCTTTAGATAGTACCACAAACTCCCCCTGTATATAATGCCACATACTCCCCTGTAGATAGTGCCACATACTACCCCTGTATATAGTGCCACATACTCCCACTGTAGAGTTCCACATACACCCCCTGTAGATAGTGCCACATACTCCCCCTGTAGATAGTGCCACATACTCCACCTGTAGATAGTGCCACATACTCCCCCTGTAGATAGTGCCACATACTCCCCCTGTAAATAGTGCCACATACTCCCCTGTAGATAATGCCACATACTCCCCCTGTATGTAATGCCACATACTCCCCCTGTAGAGTGCCAGTTACTTCCCCTGTATATAGTGCCACATACTCCCCCTGTAGATGGTGCCACATACTCCCCCTGTATATAGTGCCACATACTCCTGCTGTAGATAGTGCCACATACTCCCCCTGTAGATAGTGCTACATACTCTCCCTATAGATAGTGCCACATACTCCCACTGTAGATACTTCCCCCACAACTCCCGCACCCCATAGATAGAGCCATTGTAGCTCCCTCTATGAGCTGAATCCCTGGCTAGGCATTGGAAATGCTCTGGCCGGGGATTCCGCTGCAGCAGGTGCCCCTGACGTCACTAACCTTATATGGACAGTGAAGTCTTGGGGTTCATAGGGGTTCACTCCATGAGAGGAATCCCCGGCCAGGCGTCGGCAACGTTTTGACCAGGGATTCCAGTGCTCCAGTAGGAGCCCCTGACTTCAATGTCCATATATGGACAGTGACGTCGTCATTGGCTCCCTCTATGTGCGGAATCCCTGGCCAGGCGCCGGCAATGCTCTAGCCGGTGATTCCGCTACATGAAGTGTCCCTGACATCACTGCCCTTATATGGAAAGTTAAGTAATGAGCTACTCCTGGAGCATCGGAAACCCCGGCCAAAGCGTTGCTGACGCCCTGGACGGGAATTCTGCTCATAGAGAGCCCTGACTTCACTGTCCATATAAGGGCAGTGACGTCAGTGGCATCTCCTGCAGTGGAATCCCTGGCCATTCCTCGGCAATACTCTGGCTGGTGATTCCGATGCAGGAGGTGCCCCTGATGTCACTGCCCTTTTATGGACAGTTAAGTAATGAGCTACTCCTGGAGCGTTGGAAACCCCGGCCAAAGCGTTGCTGATGCCCTGGCTGGGAATTCCTCTCATAGAGAGAGCACTGACTTCACTGTCCATATGAGGTCAGTGACGTCAGTGGCACCTCCTGCAGCGGAATCCCCGGCAGGGCGTCGGCAACACTTTGGCTGGGGATTTCTCTCCAGGAGGAGTGAATGACAGAGCAGCAAGCGGAAAGTTTCCGACTGTCTCTGTAAATTCGGGACAGTCCTGGCATATTCAGGACAGTTGGCAAGTATGCAAGATCAAGAACATTAATATTATTTTGCAGGCAATTAATTTATTTATCTATACCCGTTGACCATGTGATTTTGTATCTTGAGGAGTACAAGGGCTAGTTCACACTGGCTGCTGCACAACAGCGTTGCATTTGCAGGTGTGTGCGCCTGCTGGCGTCCGCTCACTCTCATCTGCGCATGCTCCTGTCCATTGATTTCAGGCCGTCGCAGATGGGACGTCCGGATGCTGTCCGGCTACCTACACGAGTGGCACCATTCATGTGCGCATGCACAAGTTTAGGAGATATTCCCGTAATGGGAGCGAGGGCGGTTGTTTCTTATTTGAGTAATTAATTAGTTTATTCATAAGAGTATATATACATATATTCAATGCCTATATGGCAATTCTTTTTTCCCCAGAAGCTGTACTAGGAGGACGCGATACGCGTGGGGCAGGTTCTACACCACAGCTTGGTTGGGTCATGTACACCTTTTTACATTCTTTACAACCATTTGTGCTGCGTATATCATCTATGTTTTTCTGATATTTTTTCTTTTTGAGATAATAGTGTGCGCTTTTTGCCGGTTTGTACCATTGCTGTATCATTCATCGAGTCATAGATAATTTAAACTATATAAAACCGGTTAACTTGCAATTTCATTAGACATATAGCGTTTGCTTTTCTATCCAGGTTTATTTTGACCTGAGCTCACCTGAACTATTATTTTCCAGTCCAAGTTCACATATTTTCGAACAGAGGCATTATAGTGTACTATTTGTAGACCCGCGTTTCATATCATATCTTATTAAAGCTAAATTCTTCTGCTGTGGTTTGTCCTGTATTACATTACGGGCATTTGGCTTTTGTGAATTTTAATTGTTTTTAATCTGTGTGCATTGAATATAATAAAGATTGTTTTTCATTTTTCTACTCATTTAATCGGGTGTGCGCTTTTGATGATGTGCTCCCTTTTTCTTTTTCATTTCGCATATTTTTGCACATCCTGCAGCACCCCAAATTTAGTATGTTTTGATATAGTGGTGCCCGTACAGAACAAATTCATAACATGCCTATGGGCTTGAGTGTCTATATATATATATATGCCTGTATGTGTATTTTTTTCTGTGTGTGTTTATATATATATATATATATATATATATATATATATATATATATATATATATGTGTGTGTGTGTGTGTGTGTGTGTGTGTTTGTATGCCTGTGTGGGTATATCTAACAGTGTGATATATGTGGTGTTACATAGGACTGCAGGTAACATCTACTACATTATCTGTAGTCAGAGAGTTATCACTGTGTTATCTGTGGTGTTACATAGGACTGAAGATAACATCTACTACATTATCTGTACTTAGAGAGTTATCACTGTGTTATCTGTGGTGTTACATAAGACTGAAGGTAACATCTACTACATTATCTGTACTCAGAGAGTTTTCACTGTGTGTTATCTGTGGTGTTACATAGGACTGCAGGTAACATCTACTACATTATCTGTACTCAGAGAGTTGCCACTGTGTTATATGTGGTGTTACATAGGACTGCAGGTAACAACTACTACATTATCTGTACTCAGAGAGTTATCACTGTGTTATCTGTGGTGTTACATAGAACTGCAGATAACATCTACTACATTATCTGTACCTAGAGAGTTATCACTGTGTTATCTGTGGTGTTTCATAGGACTGCAGTAAACATCTACTACATTATCTGTACTCAGAGAGTTATCACTGTGTGTTATCTGTGGTGTTACATAAGACTGCAGGTGACATCTACTACATTATCTGTACTCAGAGAGTTTTCACTGTGTGTGTTATCTGTGGTGTTACATAGGGCTGCAGGTAACATCTACTACATTATCTGTACTCAGAGAGTTTTCACTGTATGTTATCTGTGGCGTTCAGGGGCGGTTTGGGAACTTAACCACTTCCGGACCGCCCATAGACTATAAGGCTATGTTCACACGGAGTATTTTGGGGGAGGAATATCTGCCTCAAAATTCAGTTTGGAACTTTGAGGCAGATATTCCTCTCCCTGCACGCCGATTTTCGCGGCGATTATCGCGCCTTTTTTCGCCCGCGGCCATTGAGCGCCGCGGGCATAAAACAGCGAGAAATACGCTTTCTCCTGCCTCCCATTGAAGTCAATGGGAGGTCAGAGGCGGAAGCGCCCGAAGATAGGGCATGTCGCTTCTTTTTCCCGCGAGGCAGTTTTACTGCTCGCGGGAAAAAGACGCCGACGCCTCCCATTGAAATCAATGGGAGGCGTTCTCGGGCCGTTTTTGCCGAGTTTTGCGACGCGGTTTCCGCGTCAGAAAACTCGGCATAATACCCCGTGTGAACATAGCCTAAACGTCCAGGCGCTCCGCAATTAACTATGCAGGGCGGTTACAGAACGTCCTGCAGAGTTAGCTTGTTTGCCGCTCCCTGGCAGCCTTTAGCTCCATGATACAGCTCTCCCTAGACAGCTGTATCATGGAACTTTAACCAGAGACCACTCAGCGTGGTCTCCGGTCATGTGATCGTTGTGACAACCTGTCACAATGATCATATTGCTCCGAACAGAAGCACTTACGCACCGACTGTGAGGAGCTCTGTGATACAGCTGTCTAGAGACTGCTGTATCATGGAACTTTAACCAGAGACCACTCAGCGTGGTCTCCGGTCATGTGATCATTGTAACAACCTGTCACAATGATCACATTTCTCCTAACAGCAGCGCTTGTGTGCCGACTGTAAGGCGCTCCGCTATGTGAACGCTGTAACAGCTTGTCACAGCAATCACATGCGTGCCGACGGTAAGGAGCTCCATGATTCAGCTGTCTAGACAGCTGTATACTGAGCTTCGGAGTGGTCTCTGGTCAGGAGATCGCTCAGCCTGTCACAGCGATCACCAGTTTAATCTTCTCCCTCTCTGGCAGACTGCCGGAGAGGAGAAGAATACTATAATGTAGAAAAAAAAACAAAACACACACACACTTTTTGTCTTTTCAATAAAATATTTCTCTATAAATAAATTTGTCTATCTGCTAAACGGCGACTTTGGCCACGCACGACACAGGTTGACCAGCCAAAGATCGCTATTGTAAAGGATTTGCCAGACACAGGTTCTGTGTCGACGCCCGTGGGCAATCAGTCTGCACCTGCTCCTATGTCTGTGAGACTGACTCCATCTTCCACCACTCAGGATGGCATGCTTAGGAGTGGGAGAGCCTATCACAGCCTGGCCAGACGGAGCTAGTTCCCGCCCACTGTCTATTTATACCTGCCTTTCCTGTTCCTCCTTTGCCTGTGATTCTTCTATGCTTGTTTCCTGGCTTGCTGCTGCTGCTGCTTGTACTACTGATCCTCTGCTTGTTATTGACCTTGGCTTTCTGACCACTCTCCTGCTCAGCGTTTTGTACCTCGCTCTCTCCTGGTTTTACTCGGCTCGTTCACCACTCTTGTTGCTCACGGTGTCTCCGTGGGCAGCTGCCCCGTTCCCCTAGCTTCTGTGTACCCCTGTCTGTTTTGTCTGTCTTGCACTTACTGAGCATAGGGAACGTCGCCAAGTTGTACCCAGTCACTTAGGACGGGTCATTGCAAGTAGGCAGGGACTGAGTGGCGGGTAGATTAGGGCTCACCTGTCTGTCTCCCTACCCTGTCATTACATAACCCCTCGAGGAAACCTCCGGTCCCTGTTCTCACCCCTGAGGGGGTAGAATTCGAGGTGGCCAAGATTGTGGACAGCAGGATGGTCCAAGGCTCCCTCCAGTACCTGGTCCATTGGAGAGGATACGGGCCTGAGGAGAGGACTTGGGCACCCGCCCGGGATGTTCACGCTGGGGTATTGCTCAGGAGGTTCCACCTTCGTTTCCCCAATAAACCAGGTCCACCTAGAAAGGGTCCGGTGGCCCCTCATAAAAGGGGGGGTACTGTAAAGGATCTGCCAAACACAGCTTCTGTGTCAACGCCCATAGGTAATCAGTCTGCACCTGCTTCTATGTCTGTGAGACTGACTCCATCTTCCACCGGGTCCTTGCAAGTAGGCAGGGACTGAGTGGCGGGTAGATTAGGGCTCACCTGTCTGTCTCCCTACCCTGTCATTACAGCTATGTCCCGTAGCCTACATTGCATGTAATAAAAGTCAATGTAGTTGCGTTGCAACGCGCAAGTTGTCACGACATGACAGTTGCAAGAAACCCAAACTGTCGTGTCGCAGTTACTTGCAACGCGACCACATTGACTTTCATTACTTGCGGTGTAGGCTATGGGACATAGCAGTCTTTGGTTGGACAAGCTGTACACTGAGTATTTTGCTGGTAGAAAAAAATCTGCCTCAAAATTCCTGAAGGCCATTGAGGAACGCCGGCGTAAAACGCTTTTTCTGTCTCCCAGCCGCCCAGGAAAAAACAACAATTTCGGCTGTATATTGGTGCTGATTCCGACGCGGTTTCCACGTCAAAATCAACACCAAAAATCTCTGTGTGAATTGGGCCTTAGGGTGACGTTAGATGTGGCGGATTCACTGCAAATTTTACCTGCGGATTTGCGCAGGCAAATCTTTGATATGTCGTTAAATTAATACCTTGGGGTCTGTTTTCCATAAAATAATCATTTTTTGGGTGTCAAAGGGGTTTTCCAGTCCACAAAAATTGATGGCCTATCATCAGGATAAGGCCCTATTCACACGACAGGGTTTCCCGTCCGTGTGATGGCCGTTCAAGAAACGTCCGTCACACGGCCGCAGTAGGAACAATAGACCCCAAATGGGGCTATTCACACGACGGATTTTTTGGATGGCACCGGTAAACCGGGCCATCAAAAAATGAGACATGCCCTATTTTCGGCCGTTTTCCCGGCCCCCATAGAAGTCTGTGGGGTCGGGTAATACACGGCCATCATTTGAATGAGTTCCGGATGACAGCCGTGTCTTCCGTCGCTCGCTCTCTCTCCTCCTCACAGTGCGAAGTGCATGTGAGGAGGAGGAGGAGGGTATTTTGTTGCTCCCTGTAGGAGCGGAATCCCCAATCCCCGGCCACAGCTTCGGCAACACTGTGGCCGGGGATTCCGATCCAGGAGAAGTCCCTGACTTCACTGTCCATATAGGGACACAGTGACGTCAAGGACTTCTGAAGCGGAATCCCCGGCGCTGTGGCTGGGGATTCCGATCCGGGAGAAGTCCCTCACTTCACTGTCCATATATGGACAGTGAAGTGAGCGACTTCTCCTGGAGCCGTCCCCTACAGGAAGGTAGGGGGGTGCCTTCTATGGGGGGTGACTATGTACAAGGGGGCTGTGTAGCACTACCTACAGGGGGGCTGTGTGTCATTACCTACAGGGGGCTGTGTGGCATTACCTACAGGGAGCTGTGTGGCATTACTTGCAAAGGGGGGGCTTTGTGGCACTACCTACAAGGGGGACTGTGTGCCACTACCTACAGAGGGGGCTGTGTGGCACTACCTACAAGGGGGGCTGTGTGGCACTACCTACAGTGGGGCTGTGACAGTATCTACAGAGGGAAGTGTGTGGCATTATCTATCGAGAGAAGTATGTGGTAAAACATTTACAAATGAAATTCATCCGATTTTAAAACGGACTAGGAAAAAAACGGATCAAAATTGAATTGAATTGAAAACGCAAACACAGCCGGGAACGGATGCAAAATGGCCCTTCAAAATAGCCGATCGAAGGGGGTGCCGGGTGTCGGTCCCTGACTGATGAGATATTGATGGCCTATCCTGAGGATAGGCCATTAGTTTTTGTGGATTGGAAACGCCACAACATCTGTAATAGTCGTATGGTGTCAGCGAACCAGCTTTGGAAATTTTTTCTCTAAAAGCCAGTTTGCGCACCATTCTTTGTAAGCGCCACCTTGCGCACAGCGTGTAAGAAATGCACACATATTTGGTATCGTTGAAGTCGGTAGAAGTTGCCAAATATGTATTCAGGTGTGTTTACCCAGTGGCATGCACCAGATGTAAAAAAAAATCACCTAAAATTACACATTCACATTTTTTTCAACTTTATTTTCCATTATTCCTTCCATATTTTTTAAAAAAAGTTAAATATATCTATTATGTTTTTTACACAATATGGAAGCCCAATATGTTTTGAAAAAAACAAGACCAAATTCATGTAGATTGGAAAAATAATAGAACAACAATTTGCTTTTAAATTGGCACATGGCTAAAACTTGAAAATGGGCCTGGTCAGGAAGGGGGGTAACGCTCCTGGTCAGGAAGTGGTTAAAGAGGCCCTGAATTTTTTTTTAAAAGTGGCAACATGTTGGGGGTGGGTCCAAATTGTCAACAGGTGGGGCTAACCCCAGTTCTCGCAATAGGTGGTGGTCCCAGTGGTGGAACCCCCATCGATCAGGCAAAATCAGACAATTATCCACTATGCTGTTGATAGGTGATTATTGATGATTGTGGGAAAACCCCTGTAATATTATGATTTACCTAAAATATCCAGGTGGGAATCCTCTGAGGCATTACTGAGCTAGTCGGCAGCAGCCAGACAGTATACTGCCAGTGATAATCAGCCACTAGGCTCCATAAGTTATATCAGCCCCTGGTACAGAAATTATGTCGGCCCATACATAAGTAATCAGCCTCTAGTCTAGGGGATGATTACTTATACGTGGGCTGACATGATGTCTGTTCTAGGGAGACTTGTCACATATGTAGCCTTGGGGGCGGGGCTGATTATCAGACCCTAGTACAGAAATCATGACAGCCAAAAAAAAAACGCACATGGACAGACTCACAGTTCAAATTCTGACTGTGACTGACTGCTCAGGAGCCGGAAGACAATGAAAGTTCCGTGCGCTAACAGGGGTTGGAAGAGGGGGAGGCGGAGACAAATGATCTGTCTGACAGGAGCGCTCGCTCCGCACAGAAAGTCCTGACACTGGTCTGGCCAGCGTCAAGACTTTGTGTGCGGCGCAGCACCGGGGACACCTGCCGCTCATAACTGCTCTGACACTGACCAGGACAATCTGTGCCTGGCCGGGACAGAGAAAACATACACACAAAATAAATGTAAGCGCAGAGGAGGGATTGGCTGCCGGGCAGCCCACTATGTATTATAAATGAGCGGCCCACCGGGAATCTTCCTGGTAATTACAATGGCCCATCCGTCCCTGGTGGTGATACATAGGACTGCAGGTAATATACTGTATACTACATTATCTTTACTTAGATAGTTATCACTGTGATATATGTGGTGTTACATAGGACTGCAGGTAATATCTACTACATTATCTGTACTCAGAGAGTTATCACTGTGATATATATATGTTGTTACATAGGACTGCAGGTAACATCCACTACATTATCTGTACTGTGTATATATGTGTGCTTGTGTTGGTATATATGGGTCTGTGCGTGTATATGTGTCTCTGTGTATGTATATATTTGTCCGTTTATGTGTGTGTATATATGTGCCTTTATATATGTACCAGTATGTTTGTACATATGTGCCTGTGTGTATATATATATATATATATATATATATGTGTGTGTGAGTGTGTATGGGTGTGTGTGTGTGTGTGTGTGTGTATGTCTATATATTTACCTGTGTGTATGTGTTTTTATATATTTGCCTGTATGTCTAAATATGTGCCTGTATATCCACAGGCACAGTATATATGTACCAGTATGTGCGCGTCCATATATGTGGTTTATTTTGGGTTTGGCGCAATCCAACCTAATGCCGGCCCAGGAGTTACTTGGCTGCAAAAAAAGCTATAAATAAATCCCATCAACCCTTTTACCTACCAGCTTAGCAGTATTATCATTGTGAGCAGTTACCACTTTCTGTCCAGGATGGGGCCCTCTATGGGCCCCTGTGCAGTTGTACCTGCTGCACAGATGGTATGTTCGCCCCTGTTACACTCCATTGTGGTCTCTTCTATATAGAGTAGGCAACACGGAAAATGTATAATGTATTTTGACAAACTTGGTCAGCAAGTGTATCTATGTTTAATCACTTAATTTTTTTCCATTTAGTGTACCTTTAATGTTTCCTTACAGACAATTACATGTATTTTCCTCTGATATACCTAACTTACTGTACGAAATTTAAGATGTGAAAAAGGATACTGAAGGACACAAACTGGCGATTTGGTTTCTCTACAGCTCAAAAATAAATTACGTAAAATATTTAAACATTTCTACCTATATCTGCATCAATAAATAAATGACTGCACATAATCAGCAGGATATTAACGAAGAACAACCTAAAATATTTAGGTACCTGCCATTTCTAGACTAATAATTGTGCCATTTTAACTTCATTTCTAAAAAGAAGGGTCATTAAATCATCTTTGATTCACAGTAATACTTACAAAGGATTTTAACAATTAAATATTTTTAAATATTTTTAAATGACAAGTCAGAACAAAAGCATTCACAGATTAACCACTTCCGCCCATAGACTATAATCGTCCGGGCGGAACGCAATTAACTCTGCAATGCAGGGACATTCTAGAACGTCCTGCAGATTTATTCTTTTTTTATGCTCTGTGGCGGCATTTAGCTCCATGATACTGCTGTCTCTAGACAGCTGACATCACGAAGCTCTGCCCGGAGACCCTTCAGCGTGGTCTCTGGGCATGTGATCAATGTGAGAACCTGTACTTTCCCCGTCGCCGGCGCTTTTCCATTCTCGCGTCACCCCCCACCCCCCACTCACGGCCCCATCTTGCGGCACTGACCCCCCCCCTCCCCCTGTAACTTTTCCCTCTCCTGACAGGTTTGTCAGGGAAAGGAGAACAGTAAGTAATAAAACACACATGCACTTTTCTCCAATAAATACAGTAGTAAATAGATCAAAATTCTTGAAAACTAGAGAGGCAGAGCAGGTATGCACCACTGTAGTAGGCAAGGACCAAGGAATTCTAATTTTCTTTTAAATTGACACATGGCTAAAACGTGAAAATGGGCCTCGTCAGGAAGGCGGTAAAGCCTCTGGTCAGGAAGTGGTTAAATTAGAATAAAAAGAAATACTGGTTTTATATGTCAAGGTACCAGAAAATCTTTTAAATATTCATTTAAAAGAGTAACAGACATATTTTAGGAGCCCAGTACCTATGTTGGCTGTTTACAAAACTAAAAGAGCACTGTACTGATAAATCCCCCAAAAAATATCTGTGTGTGAACCTGGATGGGATTTATACCCCACACTAAAAAAAAACAAAATCAGATGTGATTCAATTAAACTTGGAAGCTAAGTTCATGAAGAGTTAATGGTGAGGTCCTCACACTGTAGAACGACATTAGCTTACATTGCGATTGATTGTGACATGTAGATAATGTTGTGGCCATCACTCAATTTCTTTCCCCGACTAACCCAGCATACCTGCTCGGTAAAGAAGACAACCAAAAACGACAGAGTTCTCCCAGTGTCATAGGCAGGCACAAGGTCAGCAGAAGCAGCTGTTCAATGGGAGGACCAAACCACACAACTCCCTATATCTTAGTGGATGTAGGGATTTTGTTTTAACTGCAGTCCCATCTGAATTTCCAAGTTTTAGTTGGAGCTACACTTTAACTTGTGGTCCACTGCTACCCTTTTTCTGTGTGCTGGCTGTCTACTTGTCTAAAAAATTACTTTGCATTCTTTAAAATTTGACGCGAGGAGCTTACAAACCGTAGAGGCAGACCATGTGGTTGCTATAGGGTCCTTGTAGAGAGGATGCCAAGCCCTGGTTGGTCCCATGCTGTTTACTGCTGAAAGGGAAAACTTATGCAAGACTTCATTCTCCAGAGGAACTGCATTCTTAGAACATGAAGGAAGGATGGTGAGTGGGGGGGGGTGGATTGGCCTAAGGTTTATGGGAAGAGCCAGGGGTGTTATTCAATTTTTTAATAACAGGTTCTCTTCTTGGCTGACAGATATATAGGTGCGATGGTGGTGGGTGGATATGATAGCACGCAGTGTATCGCGCCATCGAACATTATTCCTACTCTAAGAATCAAATAATAAAATTTTTCAAATACACCGTATAATAATGTCAATTATAAATACATTTTTGTGTATGAATTAGCAATATCCTTTAAACCTTCAAAACTTGGGCTGCTCCGCGATGTTGGCAAGGGTTCCCACATGGGACAGTACAGTTATGTTGCAGTATTGGTGCCATTACTGTCACGATCAGTGGGCATGTGGACCCACTGGGCCGCACTGCCGTAGCTGGATAGCAGCTGGCCAAACAGTGTACCAAGTAAAGTCTAAAATCCGAGCAAGGGTACCTGTGCTAGTACAGACAGTAGCGATGGCTAGGCTCAGATGGGACCTTGGCAGCAGACACCAGGCGTGGTGTAACACAACACGACTCCAACTCTTTTAAAGCACAGAAACAAGGTAGCACGGGATACAGGTAGCAGGAATGGGAACACCGGGAACAGGAAAACACTAAGGGACCATTTGCAAGACTGATATGGGAAAACACAACAATGCTCAGGCCATGAGTGAAGGGGCAGAGCCCTTCTGTAATGTCGGGGTAGGGAGACAGACAGGTAAGCCCTAATCTACCCGCCACTCAGTCCCTGCCTACTTGCAACGACCCGCCCTAGGCGACGGGGTACAACTGGGCGACGGTCCCTGCACTCAATAGGTGCACGACAGACAAACAGACAAGGGTACAAAGAAGCCGGGGAAATGGGGAAGTTGCCCACGGGAACACCGTGAGCAACAAGCGAGGTGAACGAGCCGAGTCAAACCAGGAGATGAGCGAGATACAAAAACGCTGAGCAGAAGAGTGGTCAGAAAAGCCAAGGTCAATAACAAGCAGAGGGTAGTAGTTCAAGAAGCTGCAGCAGGGCCAGGAAACCAGCAGAGAAGAATCACAAGCAAAGGAGGATCAGGAAAGGCAGGTATAAATAGACAGAGGGCGGGAGCTAGCTCCGTCTGGCCAGGCTGTGATAGGCTCTCCCACTCCTAAGCCTGCCATCCTGAGTGGTGGAAGATGGAGTCAGTCTCACAGACATAGAAGCAGGTGCAGACTGATTACCTATGGGCGTTGACACAGAAGCTGTGTCTGGCAGATCCTTTACACCTTCATATAGTCCAGGGTGATCATGATTGATTAGATAATTCTAAACATGTGTGCGCGCTGGCCCTTTAAGGTCGGGACTGAGCTTGTGCGCGCATCCTAGTGGTCACTGCAGGCCAGGATGGCCGCATGTGTTGACATCTCCGGGAAAGAAGGCATCGGCAGGATGAGAGGAGTCTGTGGACATTGCAATTACCAGCTGAGCCCATGCCATTACCATTGGGTGTCAGCTATATATTACAGCTGACTGCTGTAATGTCTGGGATCGGAGATAGGTCCTATCCCGGCCATTTAACCCCTTAGATGCCGTAGGGCCTAATAGGCGGCAAGTGAGTGTAAGGCTGGGTTCCCACATAGTGTAAAAACTGTGGAATTTCCACAACTAAATTCCGCAGAATTTACAGTAGCAGCAAAGTGAATGAGATTTATAAAATGTCATGCTAATGTTGCGGAAAAAAACCTCCTGTGTTTTTGTTGCTTTTCTGTTGCGACAAGTGTTGTGAATTTGGCAGCAGAAAAGCTGCAATTCCGCAGCAAAAAACACAACTAAGAAGAAAAAACAAAATAATTTTTTGGTTTAAAATAGTTAAAAAAGCTTATACTTATGACACGGGCATATTCATAACAACACTTTCTTCTTTTCTTCTTCCAGACTGGCCTCCTGGGATAATGTTTCAGCCCATGTGACTGCTGCAGCCAGCCACAAAATGTTTTTGTGTTGATTGATTTTGAGATCACCGATTTTTTGTGGCATGGCAAAAAACCTAGAATTAATCGATCGATCATACAACTATCTCAGGATCAGGGGGAAATGGAATCCCCTAATTTATATTTATTTATATTTTTTGGCTACACAAATTCAATATCTTTTCAGCTGAAGAAATATAATATTTAATAAATATATGGTTGATGTTTGGTCACACGGCTGTTATGGGTATATACTAGTATACAAGTTACTCGATTCTGGTGCACTGCAAGATTGTGACTTCATAACTGGTAGAATGATGCATATAGTTTGGGATATACACTACCGTTCAAAAGTTTGGGGTCACCCATACAATTTTGTGTTTCCCATGAAAACTCACACTTATATTTATCAAATGAGTTCCAAAATAACTAGAAAATATAGTCAAGACAGTGACAAGGTTAGATATAATGATTTTTATTTGAAATAATAATTTTCTCCTTCAAACTTTGCTTTCGTCAAAGAATGCTCCATTTGCAGCAATTACAGCATTGCAGACTTTTGGCATTCTAGCTGTTAATTTGCTGAGGTAATCGGGAGAAATTTCACCCCATGCTTCCAGAAGCCCCTCCCACAAGTTGGATTGGCTTGATGGGCACTTCTTGCGTACCATACGGTCAAGCTGCTCCCACAACAGCTCTATGGGGTTGAGATCTGGTGACTGCGCTGGCCACTCCATTACAGATAGAATACCAGCTGCCTGCGTCTTCCCTAAATAGTTCTAGCATAATTTGGAGGTGTGCTTTAGGTCATTGTCCTGTTGTAAGATTAAATTGGCTCCAATCAAGCGCTGTCCATAGGGTATGGCATGGCGTTGCAAAATGGAGTGATAGCCTTCCTTATTCAAAATCCCTTTTACCTTGTACAAATCTCCCACTTTACCAGCACCAAAGCAACCCCAGACCATCACATTACCTCCACCATGCTTGACAGATGGCGTCAGGCACTCTTCCAGCATCTTTTCAGTTGTTCTGCGTCTCACAAATGTTCTTCTGTGTGATCCAAACACCTCAAACTTCTATTAGTCTGTCCATAACACTTTTTTCCAATCTTCCTCTGTCCAATGACTGTGTGCTTTTGCCCATATTAATCTTTTCCTTTTATTAGCCAGTCTCAGATATGGCTTTTTCTTTGCCACTCTGCCCTGAAGGCCAGCATCCCGGAGTCGCCTCTTCACTGTAGATGTTGACACTGGCGTTTTGCGGGTACTATTTAATGAAGCTGCCAGTTGAGGACCTGTGAGGCGTCTATTTCTCAAACTAGAGACTCTAATGTACTTGTCTTGTTGCTCAGTTGTGCAGCGGGGCCTCCCACTTCTCTTTATACTCTGGTTAGAGCCTGTTTGTGCTGTCCTCTGAAGGGAGTAGTACACACCGTTGTAGGAAATCTTCAGTTTCTTGGCAATTTCTCGCATGGAATAGCCTTCATTTCTAAGAACAAGAATAGACTGTCGAGTTTAACATGAAAGCTCTCTTTTTCTAGCCATTTGGAGAGTTTAATCGAACCCACAAATGTAATGCTCTAGATTCTCAACTAGCTCAAAGGAAGGTCAGTTTTATAGCTCCTCTAAACAGCAAAACTGTTTACAGCGGTGCTAACATAATTGCACAAGGGTTTTCAAGTGTTTTCTAATTATCTATTAGCCTTCTAACACAGTTAGCAAACACAATGTACCATTAGAACACTGGAGTCATGGTTGCTGGAAATGGGCCTCTATACACCTATGTAGACATTGCATTAAAAACCAGACGTTTGCAGCTAGAATAGTCATTTACCACATTAACAATGTATAGAGTGTATTTCTGATTAATTTAATGTTATCTTCATTGAAAAAAACTGTGCTTTTCTTTAAAAAATAAGGGAATATCTAAGTGACCCTAAACTTTTGAACGGTAGTGTATTAAAAAAATATCGATGGTGAAACTCACCAAACTTTCGCCACTGTGGTATAATACCTCAAAGAAGTTAGAAAGTTGAGGGGAAATTCTTATTGGATTAAAAAGGGAATCACTAGGTTAACACAAGTAAACGATAATGATAAAATTATAAATTTTGAGAGTTTGAATGTAATATATGCACTTAATAATAATTAAATTATTAAGATAAATTTAAATATTCACAATTATGTCACGCACTGCACTCTGAGGAGTTCAGGGTCTGCCAGGTTGATAACTGGACATTTTCGCGCATTTCCTGAAGAACACTAATTCTAGAAAGGGGTGTTTAGTTAAAATATATAGGAAATTAAAACAAATCACATGTAATAATGAGATGGTTGATATTAAGAGAAAAAAAATGGTCGGTAGATTTGGACACTATATGTTAAAAACACAGTGACAAAAAATTTGGACTACTTTGGCGAGATCAAAATAGGTTCATCCTATAAGTTGGTGCAATATAAAATATTGCATAGAATTTATTATACACCATCCTTTTTATTTAAGATCGGAAAACGAGATTGTTCTAATTGTCCTAAATGTGGTGATCATGACACCGATTTGGTAGATCTTTTGTGGCGGTGTCCAAGTTTATATTCTCGTATAAACTTATAGCAAATATCAATATGGGTTATGATCTCTTTTTACAACTCTCTGTTAAAACTTTTGTAGTGGGACTCTGGGAGATTCCTTTAGACTCTATGGCCGGGTTCCCATTTAGCGTAAACGCTGCAGAATTTAACCCCTTCAGGACTGAGACTGTTTTGGCCTTCAGGACGAAGCCAATTTTTCAAATCTGACATGTGTCACTTTATGTGGTAATAACTCTGGAATGCTTTTACCTATCCAAGTGATTCTGAGATTGTTTTCTCGTGACATATTGTACTTTATGTTAGTGAAAAAATTTGGTCGATAAATTTAATATTTATTTGTAAAAAACACCAAGATTTAGAGAAAATTTGCAAAAATGTGCTTTTTTCTAAATTTAAATGTATCTACTTGTAAAACAGATAGTAATACCACACAAAATACTTACTAGTTTATATTTCCCATATGTCTACTTTATATTTGCATCATTTTTATGAACATCCTTTTATTTTTCTAGGACGTTACAAGGCTTAGAACTTTAGCAGCAATTTCTCATATTTTCAAGAAAATTTCAAAAGGCTATTTTTCCAGGGACCAATTCAGTTGTAAAGTGGCTTTGAGGGCCTTATATATTAGAAAGTCCCCATAAATCACCCCATTTTGAAAACTGCAGCCCTCAAAGTATTCAAAACAGCATTCAGAAAGTGTTTTAACCCTTTAGGCGTTTCACAGAATTAAAGCAATTTAGAGGTGAAATTTACTAATTTCATTTTTTTTTGCCAAAATTCATTTTTAATACATTTTTTTCTGTACCACAGAAGGTTTTACCCAAGAAACGCAATTCAATACTTATTGCCAAGATTCTGCAGTTTTTAGAAATATCCCAAATGTGGCCCTAGTGTGCTAATAGACTGAAACACCGGCCTCAGAAGCAAAGGAGCACCTAGAGGATTTTGGGGCCTCATTTTTTTAGAATATATTTTAGGCACCATGTCAGGTTTGAATAGGTCTTGTGGTGCCAAAACAGTAAAGACCCCCAAAAGTGACCCCATTTTGGAAACTACACCCCTCAAGGAATTTACCTAGGGGTATAGTTAGCATTTTGAACCCACAGTTTTTTTTGCTAAATTTATTTGAATTATTAGTATGTGAAGATGAAAATCTACTTTTTTCTGAAAAAACTGAAATTTTGAATTTTTACAAGGAATAAAGTAGAAAACACACCCCAACATATGTAAAGCAATTTCTTCCGATTATAGCAATACCCCATATGTAGTAATAAACTGCTGTTTGGACCCACAGCAGGGCTCAGAAGGGAAGGAGCACCATTTGGATTTTGGATTTCTGATTTTGCTGATTTTGCTAGTTCAGTGCCATGTCGCGTTTGCAAAGCACTGGAGGGATGAAAACAGTGGAAACCCCCCAAAAGTGACCCCATTTTGTAAACTACACCCCTCAAGGATTTTTTTTAGGGGTAAAGTTAGCATTTTGACCGCACAGTTGTTTTGCTGAATTCATTGGAATTAGTCTGTAAAGGTGAAAATCTACTTTTTTGCTGAAAAAACGTATACATTTTTAATTTTTACAATAAATAAAGGAGAAAAAGCACCCCAACATTTGTAAAACAATTTCTCCCGATTAGGAAAATACGCCATATGTGGTAATAAAGTGCTGTTTGGACCCACAGCGGGGCTTAGAAGGGAAGGAGCACTATTTGGCTTTTGGAGCTCAAATTTAGCTGGAATAGTTTTTGGGTGGCATGTCTTATTTGCAAAGCCCCCGAGGGACCAAAACAGTGGAAGCCCCCCAAAAGTAACCCCATTTGGATAACTACACCACTTAAGGAATCTATCTAGGGGTATTGTGGGTATTTAGATACCACAAGTCTTTTGCAGGATTTATTAGAATTAGGCCATGAAAATTAATATCAACATTATTTCCACTAAAATGTTGAATTTTTTCAATTTCACAAAAGATAAAGGAGAAAAAGCCGCCCAACATTTGTAAAGCAATTTCTCCCGGGTACGGCGATACCCCACATGTGGTCATAAATGCTTTTTCAGTAGAAAGTAATTAGCCCTTTCCGGACTGATCCATGTTTTGCTTTTTCTTTTTAATTTTTCCCTCCCCGCTTTCCGAGAGCCATAACTTTTTTATTTTTCCGTCAATAGAGCGATGTGAGGGCTTATTTTTTGCGGAACGAGCTCTAGTTTTTATTGGTACCATTGTTTGGTACATACAACTCTTTTAGCACTTTTTATTACATTTTTTGTTAGAGCCAAGGTGAACAAAAAACTGCGATTTTGCAGGTTTAAATTCTTTATTTTTCACCGTGCAAGTTAAATAATGGTATATTGTAATAGTTTGGACTGCGATACCAATTTTGTGTGTTGTTTTTTATTTTTTTACATTACTTTTTTTTGGACTTTAAATATTTCTTAAATTTATTCCACTAATAATAACTATTTACTTTTGTTTTTACACATTTTATTAGTCCCCCATAGGAGACTTGAACCAGCGATCGTTAGATCACTGGTAGAATACACTGCAATACTAATGTATTGCAGCATATTGTCATTTTTACATGCTCCTGTAACAGCGCAATCGCTGTTTCTGTCCGTTAGTCCCGGGCGTCAGCTGTAATACACAGCTGACACCCGCAGCGTATGGCGCAGGCTCAGTGCGTGAGACGCTCCATACATCACCCCCACACCACGACATGCTATTAAGTCATGGTGCGCGAAAGGTTTCATGCGCAGCGGATGGTGCAAAGTGAAAATTACAATTTTCGACTGATGTGCCATTTTAGTGCACTATATGTTGTGCCCAGTTTGTGCCACAAATACCACAAATAAAATATTAACCGGGTTCTCCCAGGTATGGAGATGCGATATCGGTGGATGTAAACGGCTGTTTGGGCACGCTGCAGGGCTCAGAGGGGAGGGAGCGCCATTTGGCTTTTGGAGCACAGATTTAGCTTGGTAGTAGCTCTGGCGTTTTTCTGGTATTTCAGTTTATAATGTGGGGGTACATGTAGGCTGGGCAGAGTACATCAGGGGCATAATAAGAGGGTATAATAATGGGGTAAATAAATAATAATCCGCAGATATGTGACCAGTGTCGCACTGATAAATTGCGCCCAATCTTATCTGCTTTTTTTCACATTTTGCATCGCTATATTCTGGGAGCCAGAACTTTTTTTTATTTTTCCACCACCGGAGCTGTGTGAGGGCTTATTCGTTGTGGGGCGATCTGTAGTTTTCATTGGGACCATTTTGGGGAACATGCGATTTTTTTGATTACTTTTTATTCCATTTTTCGGCAAGCAACGTGACCAAAAACCATCAATTCTGACAATGTTTTTGATTTATTGTTTACGGCGTTCACCCTGGGCTATAAATGACCATTATATTTTATTCTGCGGGTCGATACGATTACGGCGATACCATATGTATATCGTTATTTTTACATTTTGCAGCGTTTGCGCAATAAAATAACTTATTTATAAAATAAACAATTATTTGTGTCACCATATACTGAGAGCCATAAGTTTTTTTATTTTTCAGTCAAAAAAGCTGTGTAAGGGCTTGTTTTTTTGCGGGACGGGATGTAGTTTGTATTGGTACCATTTTGGCGTACATTAGACTTTTTGATCACTTTTTATTGTATATTTTGTGAGGCCTGGTAACTAAAAAATAGTGATTATGGCATGGTTTTTCATTTATTTTATTTGCGGTGTTCATCGTGCGGGAAAAATAACATTATAGTTTTATAGTTGGGGTCGTTACGAACTTGGCGATACCAAATATGTGTACTTTTTGTTCACGTGTTCATTTTTTTTCTATAATATAAGACTTATTATAGGAAAAAAAAGCAGTTCTTGTTTATGTCACTTATAACTTTTTTTTGTACACTTTTTTGAAAACATTTTTATTCTTTTTTTTACTTCTTTTTACTTGTCCCACTAGGGGACACTTAGACTTGCAGCTCTGATCGCTGCTGGAATACATTACACTACCTACGTAGTGTAATGCATTCTAACTGTCATTGTGACGTGACAGTCACTCTGACAGGAAGCCTACGATGATCACCCTCCGGCTGGTCCTCATAGGCTTCGGTACATGGCAGCCCGTAAGCCGATGTCTTGCGTCCGGTTACCATTGGCACCATCGCCAGTCCCCGTGATTTCACGTGGGGGCTGCCGATCTCCGCTAAACTCCTTAAATGTGGCGATCGGAATAGACAACCGCATCGAAGGGGTTAAATGCCGAAATCAGCGATGGGCCGCTGATTGGCAACAGGGAATGCAGGGAAGACACCCTGCACAGTTAACCACCGCTGCGGTGTAGCGCCGCGCGGCGGTTAACTGTCAAAGCACTGACATAAATGCACGTCGAGGTGCGCAAAGTTACTGCTCATCTCTACGTGCATTAACGGCAAGGTGCGGGAAGGGGTTAAGCGACGGAGTTCTGTGTGGAAATTCCGCAGTATTTACAGTAGCAGCAAAGTGGATGAGATTCAGAGAATCTCATGCCCACGTTGCGGAAACAAACCGCAGTGTAAAAGTTAATAAATTGACCTGCAGTGTGGAATTTAATTGCGCAGCATGTCAATTTATGTTGTGTATCTGTTGATTCTCCATTGCGGGTTTTCCCCATTGAATTCAATGGGGAAGCAAAACCCACAACAGAAAGCCAAGTGTTGCGACTTTTGCGGTGTATTCGCAGCGATTACGCCACAGATTACGGGAAAAAAAAATCATACTTACCCAGAACTTCTGTCACTGTCCAAGTAATTCTGGACCTAACTGTATATTGCAAAATACTTAACTGTAAGAAAATGTATGGCCAAGGAGACCCCAGATCTTTCTATCTGGAAAAAAATAGTATCTGATATGATAAAATTTGAAACCTGGGGATATAAATTTAAATTAAATAAGGAGCTGACATAGCTCTACGAACGATGGAGAATATAGTTGTTTTTTTCTCTCTCATTACAAGGGGGGGTTGGTTTGGGTGGGTATGTATAGTATCTGCAGAATTTATAGTTATTTAGATTTGAAAAACACATACTTTGTATATTTACTGTTGTTTTGAAAGTATTAAAATGAAAGTATAAACTTAAAAAAATCAGTAGTGCAATGTATAATAATAGCGATCAGGGTTTTCAGGCGTACAAGTAAATAAAAGCTTCAAGTTCAAAAAACCTAAATCGCCTTTTTTACTATAATAAGTATTTTATTATTGGAAAAATAAAACAAATAAAAATAAAAACTGTACATAATTGGTATTACTTCGATGCGACCCAAACTATATCATGATATTTATTCCACAATGTGGCCTTCATTTTGCATCATTGCGTTCCGAGAGCCATAACTTTGGTATTTTGTCATTGATCGAGCTGTGTGAGGAGTAGTTTTTTGCAGGACAACGTGTAGTTTTTATTGATACTATTTTTGGCTACATTTTCATCACTTTTTATTTAATTTTTTGAGAGACAGTGAGCAATTTTAGCAGTTTTTTTCCTACGGTGTTCATTGTGCGGTATAATTGACATGTTAACTTTATTCTGCGGGTCAATATGATCACAGCGATACCAAATTGATTGTTTTTTTTTTGTTTTACTTTGTTCACACAATAAAAACACTTTTTTTCTGAAAAAAATATATCATGTTTTAGCGTTGCCATATTCTGAGTGCCATAACTTTTTTTATTTTTTGCCCGATAGAGCTGTGTCAGGGCTTGTTTTTTGCAGGACGAGCTGTAGTTTCCATTACAATTTAGAAGTAAATGCAACTTTTTGATTACTTCAATTAATTTTTTTTTTAAATAAGCATTTCTGACATTGTTTATTATTTTTTTTACAGCGTTTACTGTATGGGATGAGTAACATCATATTTTTATAGTTTAGGTCACTACGAATGCAGCGATACCAATTATCTAGAGTTTTGTTTTTGTTGTTTGCAATAATAAACCACTTAATCAGGAAAAAAAGGCGACTTTTAGTTTCATTACTTATTTATTTATTTTTCTAAAACATTTTGTTTTAACTTTTTCTTAGTCCCACTAAGGGACTTGAAAATCTGATCTTCTGATCGCAGGTATAATACATTGCACTACTTATGTAGTGCAATATGTTATAACTGTCAGTTTAAGGGTATGTTCACACGGCTTATTTTCAGTCGTTTTTCGGACCCAAAACAGCTGAAAAATCGGAAGCAGAACGCCTCCAAACATCTGCCCATTGATTTAAAAAAAGGGCCGCGAAAAAGAAGTGCAGGTCACTTCTTGGGCCGTTTTTCGAGCCGTTTTTCATTGACTCTATTGAAAACAGCTCCAAAAACGGCCGTAAAAAACACAGCGAAAAAAGCAGCAAAAAACACGAGTGGCTTAAAAAATTTCTGAAAATCAGGAGCTGTTTTCCCTTGAAAGGTTTTTGAGTTTGAGGGTATGTCCACACGTGCACGTCCGTTACGGTTGAAATTACGGAGCTGTTTTCAGGCGAAAACAGTTCCTGAATTTCAGACGTAATGGCAAATGCAGGCGTTTTTCGCAGCGTCCATTACGGACGTAATTAGAGCTGTTTTTCTATGGAGTCAATGGAAAACGGCTCCAATTACGTCCCAAGAAGTGACATGCACTTCTTTGACAAGGGCATCTTTTTTACAAAAATGACCGTCTGCACAGTACATCGTAAAACCCATTCAAATGGGCAGAAGTTTGCAGACGCTTTCAAGCAGTATTTTCGGCCGTAATTCCAGGCGTAAAACGCCTGAATTACGTCTGTAAATAGTGCGTGTGAACATACCCTAAGGGCTTATTCAGACAAACGTTATATACGTCCATGCAACGCGCGTGATTTTCACGCGCGTCGCACGGACCTATATTAGTCTATGGGGCCGTGCAGACAGTTGCGTGATTTTTACGCAGCGTGAGTCCGCTGCGAAAAAGTCACGACATGTCCCTTCTTTGGGCGTATTTCGTGCATCACGCACGCATTGAAGTCAATGGGTGCGTGAAAATCACGCGCACCACAAGGAAGCACTTCCGTGGGACGAGCGTGATTCGCGCAACAGCTGTCAAACTCTGAATGAAAACAGAAAAGCACCACGTGCTTTTCTGTTTACAAACATCCAAACGGAGTGTCATAATGATGGCGGCTGCATGAAAATCACGCAGCCACGAATCATACGGGGCTGCCACATGGAGCTGTTAAGTGCCTTTTGCGCACTCAAAATGCCGCGTTTTTTGCGTGCCCAAAACGCACAAGCTCGTGTGAATCCGGCCTAACACTGACAGGCAGTTATTAGGCCCTGCCTTTGTAGATTCCACAATTTTGTGATTAACTGCGACATCTAATTGTTTAAATGGCCAGAATCGAAGCTTGCCTGTATAGTACAGCCATCTCCTACTGTTGATGATGAGGGCGGGTGTGCGCGTGCCATAACTATATGGCAATTCGTGGGAACCGCTTCCCACAGAGGGTTTAACTGTTCGCTGGGGCGGGAAAGAGTTAAAGGGGTTAAATAAGTTTAGAAACTAATTTCTGCCTTTTTATCTGACATAGCACCACTCTTGTCCATGGGTTGTATCTAGTATTGTAGGATTCACCTGAATTGGGCTGAGCTGTAATACAATATATATCCCTTGGACAAAGTGACCAATGGCTGGGGTAGTCACGAGAAATAGCTATGGACATCATGGATCACTGTGGCATGGTAGGAATAATAGAACCCCATTTATTAATCCCAGAAAATGAAAGCTGCCTGCAGCCACCATACTTCATATGGTTTATACCGCGCTCATTTAATTTATTATTAAAGCCATACTGTCTTTCCTATTCTCCCCCTAGTAGGGACTACAGGCATCCAGAAATGTGTGATTCAACTCTATGGCTGGATGAAACGAAGCAGGGGAATTGGAGCTCTGTATCAGGAAAACAAAGCTGATCAAGATTAAATCGAAGAAAAAGGTAGACCGTTTCTTGGCACTGTCCATGAATAAATGTTACTATGAAGCTACTTTATTGTGTAAAATAGCGATATGTATTTTGGAACCGTACCCGCTCTTTCCTCAGACATTACACATTCAGAACAAGTAAAACACTTTTATTTCAAAGGAAACATTTTTTGGAAAAAACAAGGCTTAAAGTTAAAGGTGAATGGTTATAGACATTGTTTTAATTTGTAAACCATAAAATGCCTAAAATTTAAAAAAACTTAGATTATTTGTTGTACGATTACAACCTTTTTAAAATTGTATCCACAAAATATATTTGATAAAACCAATAAAGAGGTAATAATAAAGAGGGAGTTAGTGTGGCATTGTATATTTGGGTCTCTATCTCTGGCACAGACTCTCCTGAGTATTGGGACCTTGCTCATTCTACGGGGAGTTAAAAAACTAATGACATACACGCGTAAAAAACGCAGACACGCACCGTACACAGATGCCACATGGAACTGCAATGCAGTAAAAATGCTGCGTTTTTTACGCACACAAAACGAAAACGCTCATGTGAATCTAGCCTAATGCCTTATTCAGACGACCGTAGATCACGTCCATGTGCTGTCGGTTTTTTCACGGACACCAAACGGACCTATGAAATTCAATGGTGCTATTCAGACATGCGTTGTTTTTCACACAGCGTGTGTCCGTTGCGTGAAACTCACTGCAGGTCCTATTTTGGTGTGTTTTTGCGCACCACGCAGCCCATTTCAGTCAATGGGTGCATGAAAAAAACAGACAGCACATGGACGACATCTGTGTGCTCTATGTGTTTTTCACGCACCAGTTGCTACAGAAATGATGAGAAAAAAACAAAACACCTCATTCAGTTTTTTTTGCTGACATAAAAAGCGCATGACATACGGATAACATATGCACCTAAAAAACGCAGACGCGCACCGTACACGGATGCCACACGGAACTGCAACGCAAGAAAAACACTTCGTTTTTTACGCTCGCAAAATGGACACGTTCGTGTGAATCAATCCTAGGGCATCTCATACGTGAAAAAATGCAGTTTTTTACGTCTGAGGTGCATCCGTGCTCTGCGAGATGCGATATCACGCATCCCCCATAGACTAGAGTCTATGAAGGGATGCGTGAAGCGTGAAAAATTAGGAACGTCCTATTTTCTCACAGACCCTTCACACAGTCCGTTGAAACAACGGTCGTGTGAACGGCCCCATTGAGTTATAAAGGTCAGTGGGACGGCCGTTGTTTCAACAGCCGTCACACGGACATTTAACACGTGTATGTGAATAAGGCCTAAAGGTAATAAACAGTAGGGAGACAAAACAATAGATGTCAGAGCTTTGGGTGGGCATTGATAACTGGAGCCCCATTCTAGTATTTGCTTTGATTACCTGTTACACCCTAGAATGTTACATTTATACTTGTCTACACTTCAGTGAAATAAGACCTATGTTTGGTTCCACGTGATACTGATAAAACTTATGTCAGTCTTGGCTCATTTCATAATGAGATAGGATCTTTTCTGGTTTTAAAATTGTTTGAACCAGCTAACCTTACACGTAGCGTAAATACTAGGTGAAACATCATCCGAAGAGGCTGGGCTGAAGGATGGCAGAGGAGCGCATCGCCATGGCTACGGGTGAATTTTTTTTGGTTTTTAGCGTGCAGTTTCCCGCAGCAGACATTCCGTCCGAACAGCTGCACCACAATTTGTTATGTTTTCTTGAAGTACAGTAAAAAATAGTGTAGTACCGTGTTAGCCAGAGACAATATGAAATGTTAAATACTTTTGTGTCAAAAAAGACAAAAGTATAATAGGTATGATACCTTTATTGGCTAACCATAAAAGTTATATATGCAAGCTTTCAGAGCGCAGAGGCCCCTTCTTCAGGCAGTTTACAAATGAATGACTTAGAAAAAAGCACAACATTTAGATGTTACACAAAGACAATTAGTACATGAGGTGATACATCATTAAGATAAGCCGGGGCAATAAAACTGATGTTATAGGGGTGATGACTTAGGAGTTAAGGCATCTGGAGTCAGTCTGATGGGGGACGTGACGTGTGTCCATGTAGTGGCTCATAAATCCTGGTGTTAGATTGAGGCCTTGTGTCAATGACTGGAATTTTATCATCATCTTGAATTCCCAAATTTTTCTTTCTCTGTTGTTTTTAAAGGGTTGTTCTGAAGGGTCATTTTAAAAACAACAGAGAAAGAAAAATTTGGGAATTCAAGATGATGATAAAATTCCAGTCATTGACACAAGGCCTCAATCTAACACCAGGATTTATGAGCCACTACATGGACACACGTCACGTCCCCCATCAGACTGACTCCAGATGCCTTAACTCCTAAGTCATCACCCCTATAACCTCAGTTTTATTGCCCCGGCTTATCTTAATGATGTATCACCTCATGTACTAATTGTCTTTGTGTAACATCTAAATGTTGTGCTTTTTTCTAAGTCATTCATTTGTAAACTGCCTGAAGAAGGGGCCTCTGCGCTCTGAAAGCTGCATATAGAACTTTTATGGTTAGCCAATAAAGGTATCATACCTATTATACTTTTGTCTTTTTTGACACAAAAGTATTTAACATTTCATATTATGTTTTCTTGGAATTCCCTGCGGATACGCTGTGTGCTTTTACGCAGCGTATCCGCCCTGTGTAAATGTAGCCTTAAAGATTGGGCATAGGTGACTAGTTTTCTGAGCAGCAGGGCCAGCGTTAGGGAGGCAAGCTGGGCAATTGCCCAGGGCCCCTATTCTCTCTGGGCCCCCTGCCCACTATAGCAGCCATAGCTGCTGCTACGGGCCCCGCAGCATGAGGGCGCCCGTGCCATCCAGCACATAAAATAACGGGGGTCCCGGTGCTAGCCACACAGGACACAGATACAATTGAATATTATTGCAGAGCAGCTCCCTGCTCTGCCATTCACTAGGCTACAAGCCACGTTAGGCCTGCAGCCTATAAGACGCTAGGACAGAATCCCTGCACAGGTTGGGATGATGGCGTCACTGGATCACGCTGGCCTATGCAAGGGTCCCGTCTGGAGACTGTTGAGCAGCTCTTTCCGTCCTGAGAACAGGGCTAAGTGAGTAAAAATTTTTTATGTGTTTGTGGGGCTGTGTGGCACTTTCTACAAAGGGGCCATGTTGCACTATCCTCAAGGGGGTGTGTGGTGTGTTGCGCTATCTACAAGAAGGGGGCTGTGTGGCACTATCTATAAGAGGGGGGCTGTGTGTGGCACTATTTACAAGAGGGAGGCTGTGTGGCACTATCTACAACGGGGTGGCAATGCGTGGCACTATCTACAGGGGGCTGTGTGTGACACTCTACAGGGGGCTGTGTGTGGCATTATCTACAGGGTGCTTTGTGTGACACTACCTACAGGGGGCTGTGTGTGGCGCTATCTACAGGGGATGCTGCAGCACTATGTACAGGGGGCAGAAAGGGGGCATTATTATTGGGTGGGCACAAAGGGGGCATGGTTACTGATAGGACACTTTTATTGTGTCGAGCACTAAGAGATAATTATTACGATCTGTGGCACTGTGGATTAATAGTTTGTTTAGAGGATGGGGTATAGGTGGGGAGGGTGCTGGAAAAGCGAGAAACCAACTGTCTGTGTGTCAAATTCTGCGGAGACAAGTCATGGCTGCAATAAGTCGTCACAGTGGTGTAGGCCGGATGGAGAAATAAAGGGAAAGTGAACGACTCTAATTAGAGAAAACATCACCTGTGAGTCACTGGATAAAAATGTGCTGTAATCACTATATTGTCTGCAGAGCTCCTGTGTGTAACTGACATCTACCACTATATGGTCACTATGGAAATATTTGTCTTTGTATAGTGGTTTTTATTCAGTAACAGTATGGGGTTATCATTCAGTCACTATGTGGTTATGGTGTGGAGGTATTATTCAGTAACAATATGGGGTTATCATTCAGTCACTATGTGGTTATGGTGTGGCGGTATTATTCAGTAACAGTGCAGGGGTATTATTCAGTCACTGTGGTTATGATGTGGAGTTATTATTCAGTAACAGTGTGGGGTATTATTCAGTCACTATATGGTTATAGTGTGGTGGTATTATTCAGTAACAGTACAGGGGTATTATTCAGTTACTATGTGGTTATGATGTGGAGGTATTATTCAGTAACATTATGGGGTATTATTCAGTCACTATGTGGTTATGGTGTGGCGGTATTATTTGTACCTTATATTGTGTTATTATTAGTAATATTGGTCTTATAGTAGTGAGTTGTGTTCAGTAACAGTATGCAGGTAATATTTAATCTGGTATAGTGGTATGATTTAATAACTGCATATCTATATAGATAATTATTTTGTGTGAGAGGGAGGACATATGCTTTAGGGCTTGCAACACTCCTGGACGCGCTAGAAATCAGCGATGCAGTACTCTGCACACCACCTTCTAAATTGACTGTATTATTGATACAATAACTCAGCATTTGGGCCCCATTTTTAACTTTTCCCAGGGCCACACTTTGTCTAAAACCGGCCCTGCTGAGCAGATCTTCCATTTAATATCTATGCATGTTTACAAGTTTTTCTTTTCACTAAGAAAACAAGTATATGAAGAATTAACATTACATTATTTTAAACAGAAATGAAGTTAAGATCAAATTTACTGACAAAAGCAATAGGTTAAATTTAGGTCAGAATGTGAATTATTTACCGTAATTGTTTATTATGTAGAATTTACAGTCAACATGTTAAATAGCATTAAAATTGCAGAATGTAATAATGCTACCCAGTGCTATTTCACTCTTTTGTCCAGAGTTCTACTTTAACCCCTTAACGACCGCCCACCAATCTCTTGACGGCAGGCGGTGCAGGTGCTTAGTCTGCAGCGACGTCTTTTGGCGTCACTGTAGAAGAGGCTGATGAGCGCTCCTGTGAGTGCTCATCCTCTAAGCAGGAGCTGTAACTAACAGCTCCTGATCTTAGAGCAGCCTGCTGAATACTTCTAGGGTTGGAAAACATTCGGACCCCAGCTGTTTAACACTTTGATCGCCACGGTCCGTGACTGCGGCATGATCAAAGGGAACTCCCCTCTTTGATTGCATCACTGGAAACCCGGTGACGTAATCAAAGACAAGGGAATCCCTCTGCAGTCAGCCCTGGGACCTAGAAAGGACCCCAGGGCTGTCTGTTCAGTAAGCCTGCTGTTCGGGTACACTATGTGCTGCCCTAACGGCAGCCTGTGTCAAAGTGACACAGTATAATGTAATAGCATGCAGGAGTATGCTAATACATTATAAGTAAAAAATTGTGTTGTAAATAAAGTTACAAAAAGAATAAAGTAACGATAAGTTTGATGTGTCACATGACCCTCTTCCCATTGAAAAAACTAAAGTTGGATACAAAATGGCCGACTTCAAAATGGCCGCCATGGTCAACACCCAGCTTGAAAAGTTTCCCCCCTCCCATATACTAATGTGCCACAAACAGGAAGTTAATATCACCAACCATTCCCATTTTATTTAGGTGTATCCATATAAATGGCCCACCCTGTACAGGGAGCAGTGTGTGGTATTATCTACAGGGGGCAGTGTGTGGTAATGTCTACAGGAAGCAGTGTGTGGGGTAATATTTATAGAGGGCAGTGTGTGGTATTATCTACAGGGGGCAGTGTGTGGCAATATCTACAGGGAGCAGTGTGTGTGGTAATATCTACAGGGAGCAGTGTGTGGCAATATCTACAGGGAGCAGTGTGTGGTATTATCTACAGGAAGCAGTGTGTGGTAATATCTACAGGGGGCAGTGTGTGGTAATATCTACAGGGAGCAGTGTGTGTGTGGTAATATCTACAGGGGGCAGTGTGTGTGGTAATATCTACAGGGAGCAGTGTGTGGTAAAATCTACAGGCAGCAGTGTGTGGTATTTTCTACAGAAGGCAGTGTGTGGTAATATGTACAGGGAGCATTGTGTGGTAATATCTACAGGAAGCAATGTGTGGTAATATCTACAGGAAGCAGCGTTATGGTACTATCTACAGGTAGCAGTGTGTGGTAATATCTACAGGGAGAAGTGTGTGGTAATATGTACCGGGAGGAGTGTGTGGTAATATCTACAGGGAGCAGTGTGTGGTATATACAGGGAGCAGTGTGTGGTAATATCTACAAGGATCAGTGTGTGGTAATATCTACAGGGGGCAGTGTGTGGTATTATCTACAGGGAGCAGTGTGTGGTACTATCTACAGGGATCAGTGTGTGGTAATATCTACAAGGAGCAGTGTGTGGTAATATCTACAGGGGGCAGTGTGTGCTAATATCTACAGGGGGCATTGTGTGGTAATATCTACAGGGAGCAGTGTGTGGGGTAATATTTACAGGGGACAGTGTGTGGTATTATCTACAGGGGGCAGTGTGTGGCAATATCTACTGGGAGCAGTGTGTGGAAATATCTACAGGGAGCAGTGTGTGGCAATATCTACAGGGAGCAGTGTGTGGTATTATCTACAGGAAGCAGTGTGTGGTAATATCTACAGGGGGCAGTGTGTGGGGTAATATTTACAGAGGGCAGTGTGTGGTATTATCTACAGGGGGACAGTGTGTGGCAATATCTAGGGAGCAGTGTGTGGCAATATCTACAGGGAGCAGTGTGTGGTAGTATCTACAGGGAGCAGTGTGTGTGTGGTAATATCTACAGGGGGCAGTGTGTGGTAATATCTACAGGGAGCAGTGTGTGGTAATATCTACAAGGAGCAGTGTGTGGTAATATCTACAGGGGGCAGTGTGTGGTATTATCTACTGGGGCAGTGTGGAGCAATATCTACAGGGAGCTTTGTGTGGTAATATATACAGGGAGCAGTGTGGTAATATATATAGGGAGAAGTGTGGTAACATCTACAGGGAGCAGTCTGTGCTATTATCTTCAGGGAGCAGTGTGTGATATTATCTATCGGGAGAAGTGTGTGGTAATATATATAGTAAGCAGTGTGTGGTGTTATCGACAGGGAGCAGTGTGTGGTAATATCTACAGGGAACAGTGTGTGGTCATATCTGCAGGGGGCGGTGTGTGGTAATATCTACAGGGAGCAGTGTGTGGTAATATCTATAGGGAGCAGTGTGTGGTTAATATATACAGGGAGCAGTGTGTGGTATTATCTACAGGAAGCAGTGTGTGGTAATATCTACAGGGGGCAGTGTGTGGTAATATCTGCAGGGAGCAGTGTGTGTGTGTGTGGTAATATCTACAGGGGGCAGTGTGTGGCAATATCTACAGGGAGCAGTGTGTGTGGTAATATCTACAGGGAGCAGTGTGTGGCAATATCTACAGGGAGCAGTGTGTGGTATTATCTACAGGAAGCAGTGAGTGGTAATATCTACAGGGAGCAGTGTGTGGTAATATCTACAGGGAGCAGTGTGTGGTAATATCTATAGGGAGCAGTGTGTGGTTAATATATACAGGGAGCAGTGTGTTGTATTATCTACAGGAAGCAGTGTGTGGTAATATCTACAGGGGGCAGTGTGTGGTAATATCTACAGGGGGCATTGTGTGGTAATATCTACAGGGAGCAGTGTGTGTGGTAATATCTACAGGGGGCAGTGTGTGGTATTATCTACAGGGGGCAGTGTGTGGCAATATCTACAGGGAGCAGTGTGTGGCAATATCTACAGGGAGCAGTGTGTGGCAATATCTACAGGGAGCAGTGTGTGTTATTATCTACAGGAAGCAGTGTGTGGTAATATCTACAGGGGGCAGTGTGTGGGGTAATATTTACAGAGGGCAGTGGGTGGTATTATCTACAGGGGCAGTGTGTGGCAATATCTACAGGGAGCAGCGTGTGGCAATATCTACAGGAAGCAGTGTGTGGTATTATCTACAGGAAGCAGTGTGTGGTAATATCTACAGGGGGCAGTGTGTGGTAATATCTACAGGGAGCAGTGTGTGTGTGGTAATATCTACAGGGGGCAGTGTGTGGTAATATCTACAGGGAGCAGTGTGTGTGGTAATATCTACAGGGAGCAGTGTGTGGTAATATCTACAGGGAGCAGTGTGTGGTAATATCTACAAGGAGCAGTGTGTGGTAATATCTACAGGGGTCAGTGTGTGGTATTATCTACAGGGAGCAGTGTGTGTGTGGTAATATCTACAGGGAGCAGTGTGTGGTAATATCTATAGGGAGCAGTGTGTGGTTAATATATACAGGGAGCAGTGTGTGGTATTATCTACAGGGAGCAGTGTGTGTGTGGTAATATCTACAGGGGGTAGTGTGTGGCAATATCTACAGGGAGCAGTGTGTGTGGTAATATCTACAGGGAGCAGTGTGTGGCAATATCTACAGGGAGCAGTGTGTGGTATTATCTACA
Source organism: Rhinoderma darwinii (assembly GCF_050947455.1). Taxonomy (NCBI): domain Eukaryota; kingdom Metazoa; phylum Chordata; class Amphibia; order Anura; family Rhinodermatidae; genus Rhinoderma; species Rhinoderma darwinii. The sequence goes on from NC_134687.1 coordinate 443,166,876, forward strand.
GGAAGCAGTGTGTGGTAATATCTACAGGGGCCAGTGTGTGGTAATATCTACAGGGAGCAGTGTGTGTGTGGTAATATCTACAGGGGGCAGTGTGTGTGGTAATATCTACAGGGAGCAGTGTGTGGTAAAATCTACAGGGAGCAGTGTGTGGTATTTTCTACAGAAGGTAGTGTGTGGTAATATCTACAGGAAGCAGTGTGTGATAATATATACAGGGAGCAGTGTGTGGTAATATGTACAGGGAGCAGTGTGTGGTAATATCTACAGGAAGCAATGTGTGGTAATATCTACAGGAAGCAGTGTTATGGTACTATCTACAGGTAGCAGTGTGTGGTAATATCTACAGGGAGAAGTGTGTGGTGATATGTACAGGGAGGAGTGTGTGGTAATATCTACAGGGAGCAGTGTGTGGTATATACAGGGAGCAGTGTGTGGTAATATCTACAGGGATCAGTGTGTGGTAATATCTGCAAGGAGCAGTGTGTGGTAATATCTACAGGGGGCAGTGTGTGGTAATATCTACAGGGGGCATTGTGTGGTAATATCTACAGGGAGCAGTGTGTGTGGTAATATCTACAGGGGGCAGTGTGTGGTATTATCTACAGGGGGCAGTGTGTGGCAATATCTACAGGGAGCAGTGTGTGGCAATATCTACAGGGAGCAGTGTGTGGCAATATCTACAGGGAGCAGTGTGTGGCAATATCTACAGGGAGCAGTGTGTGTTATTATCTACAGGAAGCAGTGTGTGGTAATATCTACAGGGGGCAGTGTGTGGGGTAATATTTACAGAGGGCAGTGTGTGGTATTATCTACAGGGGGCAGTGTGTGGCAATATCTACAGGGAGCAGCGTGTGGCAATATCTACAGGAAGCAGTGTGTGGTATTATCTACAGGAAGCAGTGTGTGGTAATATCTACAGGGGGCAGTGTGTGGCAATATCTACAGGGAGCAGTGTGTGGCAATATCTACAGGGAGCAGTGTGTGTTATTATCTACAGGAAGCAGTGTGTGGTAATATCTACAGGGGGCAGTGTGTGGGGTAATATTTAAAGAGGGCAGTGTGTGGTATTATCTACAGGGGGCAGTGTGTGGCAATATCTACAGGGAGCAGCGTGTGGCAATATCTACAGGAAGCAGTGTGTGGTATTATCTACAGGAAGCAGTGTGTGGTAATATCTACAGGGGGCAGTGTGTGGTAATATCTACAGGGAGCAGTGTGTGTGTGGTAATATCTACAGGGGGCAGTGTGTGGTAATATCTACAGGGAGCAGTGTGTGTGGTAATATCTACAGGGAGCAGTGTGTGGCAATATCTACAGGAAGCAGTGTGTGGTATTATATACAGGGATCAGTGTGTGGTAATATCTACAAGGAGCAGTGTGTGGTAATATCTACAGGGGGCAGTGTGTGGTAATATCTACAGGGGGCATTGTGTGGTAATATCTACCGGGAGCAGTGTGTGTGGTAATATCTACAGGGGGCAGTGTGTGGTATTATCTACAGGGGGCAGTGTGTGGCAATATCTACAGGGAGCAGTGTGTGGCAATATCTACAGGGAGCAGTGTGTGGCAATATCTACAGGGAGCAGTGTGTGTTATTATCTACAGGAAGCAGTGTGTGGTAATATCTACAGGGGGCAGTGTGTGGGGTAATATTTACAGAGGGCAGTGGGTGGTATTATCTACAGGGGCAGTGTGTGGCAATATCTACAGGGAGCAGCGTGTGGCAATATCTACAGGAAGCAGTGTGTGGTATTATCTACAGGAAGCAGTGTGTGGTAATATCTACAGGGGGCAGTGTGTGGTAATATCTACAGGGAGCAGTGTGTGTGTGGTAATATATACAGGGGGCAGTGTGTGGTAATATCTACAGGGAGCAGTGTGTGTGGTAATATCTACAGGGAGCAGTGTGTGGTAATATCTACAGGGAGCAGTGTGTGGTAATATCTACAAGGAGCAGTGTGTGGTAATATCTACAGTGGTCAGTGTGTGGTATTATCTACAGGGAGCAGTGTGTGTGTGGTAATATCTACAGGGAGCAGTGTGTGGTAATATCTATAGGGAGCAGTGTGTGGTTAATATATACAGGGAGCAGTGTGTGGTATTATCTACAGGGAGCAGTGTGTGTGTGGTAATATCTACAGGGGGTAGTGTGTGGCAATATCTACAGGGAGCAGTGTGTGTGGTAATATCTACAGGGAGCAGTGTGTGGCAATATCTACAGGGAGCAGTGTGTGGTATTATCTACAGGAAGCAGTGTGTGGTAATATCTACAGGGGCCAGTGTGTGGTAATATCTACAGGGAGCAGTGTGTGTGTGGTAATATCTACAGGGGGCAGTGTGTGTGGTAATATCTACAGGGAGCAGTGTGTGGTAAAATCTACAGGGAGCAGTGTGTGGTATTTTCTACAGAAGGTAGTGTGTGGTAATATCTACAGGAAGCAGTGTGTGATAATATATACAGGGAGCAGTGTGTGGTAATATGTACAGGGAGCAGTGTGTGGTAATATCTACAGGAAGCAATGTGTGGTAATATCTACAGGAAGCAGTGTTATGGTACTATCTACAGGTAGCAGTGTGTGGTAATATCTACAGGGAGAAGTGTGTGGTGATATGTACAGGGAGGAGTGTGTGGTAATATCTACAGGGAGCAGTGTGTGGTATATACAGGGAGCAGTGTGTGGTAATATCTACAGGGATCAGTGTGTGGTAATATCTGCAAGGAGCAGTGTGTGGTAATATCTACAGGGGGCAGTGTGTGGTAATATCTACAGGGGGCATTGTGTGGTAATATCTACAGGGAGCAGTGTGTGTGGTAATATCTACAGGGGGCAGTGTGTGGTATTATCTACAGGGGGCAGTGTGTGGCAATATCTACAGGGAGCAGTGTGTGGCAATATCTACAGGGAGCAGTGTGTGGCAATATCTACAGGGAGCAGTGTGTGGCAATATCTACAGGGAGCAGTGTGTGTTATTATCTACAGGAAGCAGTGTGTGGTAATATCTACAGGGGGCAGTGTGTGGGGTAATATTTACAGAGGGCAGTGTGTGGTATTATCTACAGGGGGCAGTGTGTGGCAATATCTACAGGGAGCAGCGTGTGGCAATATCTACAGGAAGCAGTGTGTGGTATTATCTACAGGAAGCAGTGTGTGGTAATATCTACAGGGGGCAGTGTGTGGCAATATCTACAGGGAGCAGTGTGTGGCAATATCTACAGGGAGCAGTGTGTGTTATTATCTACAGGAAGCAGTGTGTGGTAATATCTACAGGGGGCAGTGTGTGGGGTAATATTTAAAGAGGGCAGTGTGTGGTATTATCTACAGGGGGCAGTGTGTGGCAATATCTACAGGGAGCAGCGTGTGGCAATATCTACAGGAAGCAGTGTGTGGTATTATCTACAGGAAGCAGTGTGTGGTAATATCTACAGGGGGCAGTGTGTGGTAATATCTACAGGGAGCAGTGTGTGTGGTAATATCTACAGGGAGCAGTGTGTGGCAATATCTACAGGAAGCAGTGTGTGGTATTATATACAGGGATCAGTGTGTGGTAATATCTACAAGGAGCAGTGTGTGGTAATATCTACAGGGGGCAGTGTGTGGTAATATCTACAGGGGGCATTGTGTGGTAATATCTACCGGGAGCAGTGTGTGTGGTAATATCTACAGGGGGCAGTGTGTGGTATTATCTACAGGGGGCAGTGTGTGGCAATATCTACAGGGAGCAGTGTGTGGCAATATCTACAGGGAGCAGTGTGTGGCAATATCTACAGGGAGCAGTGTGTGTTATTATCTACAGGAAGCAGTGTGTGGTAATATCTACAGGGGGCAGTGTGTGGGGTAATATTTACAGAGGGCAGTGGGTGGTATTATCTACAGGGGCAGTGTGTGGCAATATCTACAGGGAGCAGCGTGTGGCAATATCTACAGGAAGCAGTGTGTGGTATTATCTACAGGAAGCAGTGTGTGGTAATATCTACAGGGGGCAGTGTGTGGTAATATCTACAGGGAGCAGTGTGTGTGTGGTAATATCTACAGGGGGCAGTGTGTGGTAATATCTACAGGGAGCAGTGTGTGTGGTAATATCTACAGGGAGCAGTGTGTGGTAATATCTACAGGGAGCAGTGTGTGGTAATATCTACAAGGAGCAGTGTGTGGTAATATCTACAGGGGTCAGTGTGTGGTATTATCTACAGGGAGCAGTGTGTGTGTGGTAATATCTACAGGGAGCAGTGTGTGGTAATATCTATAGGGAGCAGTGTGTGGTTAATATATACAGGGAGCAGTGTGTGGTATTATCTACAGGGAGCAGTGTGTGTGTGGTAATATCTACAGGGGGTAGTGTGTGGCAATATCTACAGGGAGCAGTGTGTGTGGTAATATCTACAGGGAGCAGTGTGTGGCAATATCTACAGGGAGCAGTGTGTGGTATTATCTACAGGAAGCAGTGTGTGGTAATATCTACAGGGGCCAGTGTGTGGTAATATCTACAGGGAGCAGTGTGTGTGTGTGGTAATATCTACAGGGGGCAGTGTGTGTGGTAATATCTACAGGGAGCAGTGTGTGGTAAAATCTACAGGGAGCAGTGTGTGGTATTTTCTACAGAAGGTAGTGTGTGGTAATATCTACAGGAAGCAGTGTGTGATAATATATACAGGGAGCAGTGTGTGGTAATATGTACAGGGAGCAGTGTGTGGTAATATCTACAGGAAGCAATGTGTGGTAATATCTACAGGAAGCAGTGTTATGGTACTATCTACAGGTAGCAGTGTGTGGTAATATCTACAGGGAGAAGTGTGTGGTGATATGTACAGGGAGGAGTGTGTGGTAATATCTACAGGGAGCAGTGTGTGGTATATACAGGGAGCAGTGTGTGGTAATATCTACAGGGATCAGTGTGTGGTAATATCTGCAAGGAGCAGTGTGTGGTAATATCTACAGGGGGCAGTGTGTGGTAATATCTACAGGGGGCATTGTGTGGTAATATCTACAGGGAGCAGTGTGTGTGGTAATATCTACAGGGGGCAGTGTGTGGTATTATCTACAGGGGGCAGTGTGTGGCAATATCTACAGGGAGCAGTGTGTGGCAATATCTACAGGGAGCAGTGTGTGGCAATATCTACAGGGAGCAGTGTGTGGCAATATCTACAGGGAGCAGTGTGTGTTATTATCTACAGGAAGCAGTGTGTGGTAATATCTACAGGGGGCAGTGTGTGGGGTAATATTTACAGAGGGCAGTGTGTGGTATTATCTACAGGGGGCAGTGTGTGGCAGTATCTACAGGGAGCAGCGTGTGGCAATATCTACAGGAAGCAGTGTGTGGTATTATCTACAGGAAGCAGTGTGTGGTAATATCTACAGGGGGCAGTGTGTGGCAATATCTACAGGGAGCAGTGTGTGGCAATATCTACAGGGAGCAGTGTGTGTTATTATCTACAGGAAGCAGTGTGTGGTAATATCTACAGGGGGCAGTGTGTGGGGTAATATTTAAAGAGGGCAGTGTGTGGTATTATCTACAGGGGGCAGTGTGTGGCAATATCTACAGGGAGCAGCGTGTGGCAATATCTACAGGAAGCAGTGTGTGGTATTATCTACAGGAAGCAGTGTGTGGTAATATCTACAGGGGGCAGTGTTTGGTAATATCTACAGGGAGCAGTGTGTGTGTGGTAATATCTACAGGGGGCAGTGTGTGGTAATATCTACAGGGAGCAGTGTGTGTGGTAATATCTACAGGGAGCAGTGTGTGGCAATATCTACAGGAAGCAGTGTGTGGTATTATATACAGGGATCAGTGTGTGGTAATATCTACAAGGAGCAGTGTGTGGTAATATCTACAGGGGGCAGTGTGTGGTAATATCTACAGGGGGCATTGTGTGGTAATATCTACCGGGAGCAGTGTGTGTGGTAATATCTACAGGGGGCAGTGTGTGGTATTATCTACAGGGGGCAGTGTGTGGCAATATCTACAGGGAGCAGTGTGTGGCAATATCTACAGGGAGCAGTGTGTGGCAATATCTACAGGGAGCAGTGTGTGTTATTATCTACAGGAAGCAGTGTGTGGTAATATCTACAGGGGGCAGTGTGTGGGGTAATATTTACAGAGGGCAGTGGGTGGTATTATCTACAGGGGCAGTGTGTGGCAATATCTACAGGGAGCAGCGTGTGGCAATATCTACAGGAAGCAGTGTGTGGTATTATCTACAGGAAGCAGTGTGTGGTAATATCTACAGGGGGCAGTGTGTGGTAATATCTACAGGGAGCAGTGTGTGTGTGGTAATATCTACAGGGGGCAGTGTGTGGTAATATCTACAGGGAGCAGTGTGTGTGGTAATATCTACAGGGAGCAGTGTGTGGTAATATCTACAGGGAGCAGTGTGTGGTAATATCTACAAGGAGCAGTGTGTGGTAATATCTACAGGGGTCAGTGTGTGGTATTATCTACTGAGAGATAGTGTGCCTAGGCACAAAGGTCCCAATTTCCCAACCACTGATTGAATGGTATCAGTTAAAATATAACTTTTATTGATGTATCAGATAAAGGACAAACAACACATAAAGGTTAAAATTGTTTTCAAAGGACGGCCAGTGTGTGTCATAGAGGATTGAACAAGTGTATACAGCACGTCGCTGCATACAGTGTGAGATACTGATTCGGCAGCTGCAGACTGCCGTTAGTTAATGCAGTCCCACACGAGTAGAAAGGATCACTGAGCCGTCGGTGAATATTAAAATGGCGATAGCCCCCCCGACATGTTTCGCTGCACAAGCAGTGTCCTCAGGGGATAATTCGGGGCTAAAGGTCTTTTTGTCTTTCTGGTATTATCTACTGGGGGCAGTGTGGAGCAATATCTACAGGGAGCTTTGTGTGGTAATATATACAGGGAGCAGTGTGGCAATATATAAAGGGAGAAGTGTGGTAACATCTACAGGGAGCAGTCTGTGGTATTATCTTCAGGGAGCAGTGTGTGATATTATCTATCGGGAGAGGTGTGTGGTAATATATACAGTAAGCAGTGTGTGGTGTTATCGACAGGGAGCAGTGTGTGGTAATATCTACAGGGAGTAGTGTGTGGTCATATCTACAGGGGGCGGTGTGTGGTAATATCTACAGGGAGCAGTGTGTGGTAATATCTATAGGGAGCACTGTGTGGTTAATATATACAGGGGGCGGTGTGTTAAGGATCTGCCAGGCACAGCTTCTGTATCCACGCCCATAGGTAATCAGTCTGCACCTGCTTCTATGTCTGTGAGACTGACTCCATCTTCCACCACTCAAGATGGCAGGCTTAGGAGTGGGAGAGCCTATCACAGCCTGGCCAGACGGAGCTAGCTCCCGCCCTCCCTCTGTCTATTTATACCTGCCTTTCCTGTTCCTCCTTGCTTGTGATTCTTCTTGTATTAGAGATCTGGAGGAGCAAAATGCAACACTGAGGGCGATAGACAATCTTGAGCGAAGCATGCTGCTCACGGAGCATGCAGTTAGTGGGTTAGAACTGGAGGGTGAAGACATGGGTGAGCAGGATCAGGTAAGTAGCTGGGTTAATGTAGTTAGGGGCAGTAGAAAGGGGTCAAAGAAAAGGAAGGCCGATCCGGTTTCTGACATTCCAAGCAAAATTGCCATTTTGGGTGATGATGCGAGGGTGTCAATCTCAGAAATGGCAGCCCTAGTGGATACTGATCTCCCTAACAGCCGGGAGAACAGCCCAGCTAGTAGTCGGCGGGATGGTAATACAGGTAAGCCAAGGCAATTGATAGTCGTAGGGGATTCTATAATCAGGAAGACGGATAGAATAATTTGTCGCCAAGACCACCTTAAACGAATGGTTTGCTGTCTCCCTGGTGCCAGGGTTCGGCATGTAATGTAACGGGTGGACAAATTGCTGGGAGGGGCTGGTGATGATCCAGCTGTCGTGGTCCATGTCGGTACCAACGACAGAATAAATGGTAGGTGGAGGAGCCTTAAGAATAATTTTAAAGAAGAAAAGGAAGAAATGATCCAGCGCTGAGTCGTACTTTGGATTTAAAAAGGAAGCATTTCTTTGCCATGAGTAAGAGCACAGCTTGTGCTTGAAACGCTTAGGCCAGGGCAAACCGCCTACTATCTACATATGTCTTGGGACTGCGTCTCCCTTCAATTTTAATCTCAATACCCCAATAAAGGTGGGAATACTGCTTCCTTTTTAATTTCAAAGTACGACTCAGCGCTGGATCATTTCTTCCTTTTCTTCCATTGCATACCGCAAGCCGTAGTGGGGATCCGAGCGGAGAGTCTGGAGACGCATCAAACTGGTGAGCTGGAGGTTTCCTCCCTTCTTTAATAATTTTAAAGAACTAGGCTACAAGCTGAAGGGAAGGACCTCCAAGGTTGTATTCTCAGGAATACTGCCTGTGCCATGCGCATCACAGGAAAGACAGCGGGAGCTCAGGGAGTTAAATGCATGGCTTAAGTCTTGGTATAGAGGAGAAGGATTTGGGTTCCTAGAGCACTGGGCTGACTTTTCATTGGGGTACAAACTGTATTCTGCAGATGATTTGCACCTAAACGGAAGGGGGTCCGCTGTGCTGGGGGAGAGAATTCTAGCTGGGGTGGTGGAGTATTTAAACTAGGGCTGAGGAGGGAGGTCAATGTAGAAAAAAAGGGGTAGCCAGGTTAGAGAGGGATCAGACTATATTGGTGGGGGGAGAAACAGATTGTGGGGAGAGGACTAGACAACAGGATAAGGAGATCCTTTTGTTACAGAACAGCAGCGTAAATAAAAATGCCCAAATAATGTCAAATCACATTTCTGATAATAAAAGTGAAAAACTGAAATGCAAGTTAAAGTGTATGTTCACAAATGCCAGAAGTCTATTAAGCAAAATGGGGGAGCAGGAGGCCTTGGTACTGGAAGAAAATATAGATATAGTTGGTGTTGCTGAAACATGGCTGGACTCTTCACATGACTGGGCTGTAAATCTACAGGGTTTTACACTGTTTCGGAAAGACAGGACAAATAGGAAAGGTGGTGGTGTATGTCTGTATGTGAGAAATGATATGAAGGCAAGTGTGAAAGAGACAATAGTGGGTGAAGATTGTGAGGAGGTTGAAACCTTGTGGGTGGAATTACAAAGGGAGGTAAACACTGAAAAGATTACTTTTGGTGTAATCTATAGACCCCCCAATATAACTGAGGAGATGGAGGGTCAGCTATATAAACAGATGGAGCGGGCTGCACAGGCGGGTACTGTAGTGATAATGGGAGATTTTAATTTCCGGGATATTAATTGGTGTCATGGTTCGGCTTCAACTGCAAAGGGGAGACATTTCCTCAACCTGTTGCAGGAAAATTTTATGGGCCTGTTTGTGGAAGACCCAACTAGAGGTGAAGCTCTGTTGGATCTGGTCATTTCTAATAATGCAGAGCTTGTTGGGAACGTGAATGTTCGTGAAAACCTCGGTAACAGTGATCACAATATAGTTACATTTTACCTATACTGTAAAAAACAAACACAGGCTGGGAGGGCAAAAACATTTAATTTTAAGAAAGCCAATTTCCCCAGGATGAAGGCTGCAATTTAGGATATAGACTGGGAAGAACTAATGTCAAATAATGGGACAAATGCTAAATGGGAGATTTTCAAATCTACTTTGGGTTATTATAGTGCAAAATGTATTCCTATAGGTAACAAGTATAAACGACTAAAATTAAATCCCACATGGCTTACACCTTCTGTGAAAGGGGCAATACATGACAAAAAAAGGGCATTTAAAAAATACAAATCTGAGGGTACATCTGCAGGCTTTGTAAAATATAAAGAGCTTAATAAAATCTGTAAAAATGTAATAAAATTAGCAAAAATACAAAATGAAAGGCAGGTGGCCAAGGATAGTAAAACAAATCCCAAAAAATTATTCAAGTATATAAATGCAAAAAAGCCAAGGTCTGAACATGTAGGACCCCTTGATAGTTGTAATGGGGAGTTGGTCACAGGGGATCAAGAGAAGGCAGAGTTACTGAATGGGTTCTTTAGCTCTGTATATACAACAGAAGAAAGAGCAGCTGATGTAGCCGGTGCCAGTGCTGTTAATACATCAGTTGATATAATGAATTGGATGAATGTAGATATGGTCCAAGCTAAATTAAATAAAATAAATGTGCACAAGGCCCCGGGACCAGATGGGATACACCCTAGAGTTCTTAAGGAGCTTACTTCAGTTATTTCTGTCCCCCTTTTCATAATATTCAGAGAATCTCTAGTGACTGGTATAGTGCCAAGGGACTGGCGCAGGGCTAATGTGGTGCCTATTTTCAAAAAGGGCTCTAGGTTTTCCCCGGGTAATTATAGATCAGTAAGCTTAACATCCATCGTAGGGAAAATGTTTGAGGGGCTATTGAGGGACTATATACAGGATTATGTGACAATAAATAATAATAATAATAATAATAATAATAATAATAATAATAATAATAATAATAATAATAATAATAATAATCTTTATTTATATAGCGCCAACATATTACGCAGCACTTTACAATTTAGAGGGAACATGAAACAAACAATATCAGACATTACATAGTGACAAAGTTCATTTACAATTCAAACCTGGGGAGTGAGGACCCTGCTCGCAAGAGCTTACAATCTATGAGGACATAAGGGAGACACAAAGTGTAATAGTGTTTGTTCTGTACAATGGTCCGGCCATTTTTATACACATGCGGTGGTAACATAAAGCTGCATGAGCCGGTCACTAGCCAGTATCCGTGTATGACGGACATGAAGAGAAGGAGTGTGAGGGAATCTTATTCTGATGACTAATCTAAATGGAGGGCCATGGAAAGGAGTCAGATTAGGGAATGTTATAGGCCTGTCTAAATAGATGTGTTTTCAGGGCACGTTTAAAACTGTGGATATTGGGAATTAATCTGATTGTCTGGGGTAGCATATTCCAGAGGACGGGTGCAGCACGAGAGAAATCCTGGAGACGGTAGTGGGAGGTTCGGATTATGGAGGATTTTAATCTAAGGTCGTTGGCAGAACGTAGAGCCCGAGTAGGGTGGTAGACAGAGATGAGGGAGGAGATGTAAGGAGGTGCAGCACTGTGGAGAGCTTTGTGGGTGAGAGTAATAAGTTTGAATTTTATTCGGAAGGGGATGGGCAACCAGTGCAGTGACTGGCACAGATTAGAGGCGTTGGTGTAGCGGTTGGTCATAAAGATGAGCCTGGCTGCTGCATTGAGGAAAGATTGGAGAGGGGAGAGTTTAGTGAGGGGAAGACCGACTAGTAATGAGTTACAGTAGTCAAGACGAGAGTGAATCAGAGCAACAATGAGAGTTTTGGCAGTTTCCTCCGTAAGAAAAGAGCGGATTCTGGAGATGTTTTTGAGGTGAAAATGACAGGAGCGTGAAAGTGATTGTATGTGAGGAGTAAAGGAAAGATCTGAGTCAAAAATAACCCCGAGACAGCGGGCGTGCTGCTTAGGAGTTATGATAGTGCCACACACAGACATGGAGACATCAGGTTTAGGGAGGTTAGTAGATGGTGGGAACACAAGGAGCTCAGTTTTAGAAAGATTCAGTTTCAGATAGAGAGAGGACATGATGTTAGAGACAGCGGACAGACAATCACTGGTGTTCTGTATTAGAGCAGGGGTGATGTCACGGGAAGAGGTATATAATTGGGTGTCATCAGCGTAGAGATGGTACTGGAAGCCAAATCTGCTGATGGTTTGTCCAATAGGAGCTGTGTAGAGAGAAAAGAGGAGCGGACCTAGGACTGATCCCTGAGGAACCCCGATATCAAGGGGAAGAGGAGAAGAAGTGGAACCAGCAAATGACACACTGAATGAGCGGTCAGAGAGATAGGAGGAAAACCAAGAGAGAGCCGCGTCCTGGAGGCCAATAGAGTGGAGCATGTTAAGTAGGAGTTTGTGGTCTACAGTGTCAAAGGCTGCAGAGAGATCCAAAAGAATCAGGAGAGAGGATTTACCGTCCGATTTAGCCGCCAAGAGATCATTTGAGACTTTAGTAAGGGCAGTTTCTGTGGAGTGTAGAGTGCGGAAACCAGATTGTAAGGGGTCAAGAATGGAGTTAGCAGAGAGATAGCGGATAAGGCGAGAGTAGACCAAGCGTTCCAGGAGTTTGGAGATGAAGGGCAGATTAGAGACTGGTCGGTAGTTGGCAGCGCTGGATGGGTCAAGTGTTGGTTTTTTCAATAATGGGTTTATAATGGCATGTTTAAAAGCGGAGGGAAAGATACCAGAGGAAAGAGAGAGCATTATAAGTGACAGCCAGCACGGTTTTACTAAGGACAGAAGTTGTCAAACTAACCTAATCTTTTTTTATGAAGAGGTGAGCAGAAGCCTAGACAGAGGGGCCGCTGTGGATTTAGTGTTTTTGACTTTGCAAAGGCATTTGACACTGTCCCTCATAGACGTCTAATGGGTAAATTAAGGACTATAGGTTTAGAAAATATAGTTTGTAATTGGATTGAGAATTGGCTCAATGACCGAATCCAGAGAGTTGTGGTCAATGATTCCTACTCTGAATGGTCCCCGGTTATAAGTGGTGTACCCCAGGGTTCAGTGCTGGGACCACTATTATTCAACTTATTTATTAATGATATAGAGGTTGGGATTAATAGCACTATTTCTATTTTTGCAGATGACACCAAGCTATGTAATATAGTTCAGTCTATGGAAGATGTTCATGAATTGCAAGCGGATTTAAACAAACTGAGTGTTTGGGCATCCACTTAGCAGATGAAGTTTAATGTAGATAAATGTAAAGTTATGCATCTGGGTACGAACAACCTGCATGCATCATATGTCCTAGGGGGAGCTACACTGGGGGAGTCACTTGTTGAGAAGGATCTGGGTGTACTTGTAAATCATAAACTAAATAACAGCATGCAATGTCAATCAGCTGCTTCAAAGGCCAGCAGGATATTGTCGTGTATTAAAAGAGGCATGGACTCGCGGGACAGGGATGTAATATTGCCACTTTACAAAGCATTAGTGAGGCCTCATCTAGAATATGCAGTTCAGTTCTGGGCTCCAGTTCATAGAAAGGATGCCCTGGAGTTGGAAAAAATACAAAGAAGAGCAACGAAGCTAATTAGGGGCATGGAGAATTTAAGTTATGAGGAAAGATTAAAAGAATGAAACCTATTTAGCCTTGAAAAACGACGACTAAGGGGGGACATGATTAATTTATATAAATATATTCATGGCACATACAAAAAAATATGGTGAAATCCTGTTCCATGTAAAACCCCCTCAAAAAGCAAGGCGGCACTCCCTCCGTCTGGAGAAAAAAAGGTTAAACTTGCAGAGGCGACAAGCCTTCTTTACTGTGAGAACTGTGAATCTATGGAATAGCCTACCGCAGGAGCTGGTCACAGCAGGGACAGTAGATGGCTTTAAAAAAGGGTTAGATAATTTCCTAGAACAAAAAAATATTCGCTCCTATGTGTAGAAATTTTTTACTTCCCTTTTCCCGTCCCTTGGTTGAACTTGATGGACATGTGTCTTTTTTCAGCCATACTAACTATGTAACTATGTTGGTTTCCTGGCCCTGCTGCAGCTTCTTGAACAACTTGTCCCTGCTTCATATGACCCTGGCTTACTGACTACTCTTCTGCTCTGCGTTTGGTACCTCGTACACTCCTGGTTTGACTCGGCTTGTTCACTACTCTCCTGCTCTGCGTTTGGCACCTCGTACTCTCCTGGTTTGACTCGGCTCGTTTACTACTCTTGTTGCTCACGGTGTTGCCGTGGGCAACTGCCCCGTTTCCCTTTGTTCTGTGTTTCCTTGTCTGGTTGTCTGTCGTGCACTTACTGAGTGTAGGGACCGTCGCCCAGTTGTACCCCGTCGCCTAGGGCGGGTCGTTGCAAGTAGGCAGGGACTGAGTGGCGGGTAGATTAGGGCTCACTTGTCTGTTTCCCTATCCCTGTTATTACACGGTGTGTGGTAATATCTACAGGGAGCAGTGTGTGGTAATATCTACAGGGAGCAGTGTGTGGCACTATCTACTGGGGGCAGTGTGGAGCACCATCTACATGGGGCACTGAGTGGCACTATTTACTCTGGTTTTTACACTACCAGTAGTGGTCAGCACATATCGCCTAGCTCCAGTGATAAAGTGAGATGTCACCTGCCTGTCTACATCCGGAAAACCAGAGAGAGATACCGGCTACCACAATAGTTGTCAGCCAAACTAGTGCAGAAATTTTTGTTTGTTTATTTGTATGCAGAAATTCTGTAAAGCCACACCCCATCATATAGGCCACATCCATAAGACACACCCACAAAAGATGGCACACCCTATGTGTCCCTGGAAAAAAAATTCAAATGTTTGCAACTATGTTCATAGTCCTTTTTGAGTGTGAGAAATAAAACTGAACACCTTAAATGTCTTTGCACAGAACAGAGAAATTAAAAAATACATTACCATCTGTATTACCTGTAATTCTATTATAGTGCAGTTGTTTTCCTTAGGCCTTGCTCACACAGTGTAGATTTTTTTGCATATTTTGCATGCATATTTGAAGCTAAAACCAGGACCGGAACCTAAACAGAAGAAATATATAAAGATAGGCCTTATAGGTCAGCTGTCCTGGATCCAAATTCTGGTTTTGGTTTAAAAAATGCATGAAAAATCTGCAGCAAATCTGCACTGTGTGAACAAGGTCTTATTAGTTATTTATTATTAATGGATACATTAATGGTGTTTTTCAATACCATTATTAGATCTACCCTAGTTACTGTATGTCAATCCACGCCAGCTGCTAAGATGACATATACTAGAACCATGTGCTAAAGTTCTGACAGTTTTTCATCAGTGAGAGAGGAAGGATGCACTTTCCCATTTATAGCAGCCACCCCTGGCAGCTGAACCGTGCTCACATACTGTTGCTGCTGAAGGTGAAAGATGTTTCTGAATGAAAACTACTGTTCTAGGTGCTATGTATTAAGATGAGATGCATTTACGATAAAATGATACAACCAATATACCCACAGTGAATCCACTGGAACTTAGCATAGCTGAGACTGTTGGGCAGATTAACTAAACTGATTTAGACAGCATAAACTTGGACCAGGCAGTCTGAAGGTGCACCAAATGTATTAGGCTGGCTTCACACGAGCATGTTACGTCCGTAAAGGACGGAACGTACTTCGGTCGCAAGTCCCGGACCGAACACACTGCAGGGAGCCGGGCTCCTAGCATCATAGTTATGTACGACGCTAGGAGTCCCTGCCTCTCCGTGGAACTACTGTCCCGTACTAAAAACATGATTACAGTACGGGAAAGTTGTCCTGCAGCGAGGCAGGCACTCCTAGCATCGTACATAACTATGATGCTAGGAGCCCGGCTCCCTGCAGTGTGTTCGGTCCGGGACTTGCGGCCGAAATACGTTCCGTCCTTTACGAACGTAACATGCTCGTGTGAACCCAGCCTTAGTGGTGCACGCTGTATGATAAATTTAATGCATCTTCCTAGACATTGCAGAGATTTTTCTCTTCCTTACACCAACTCTTGGTTGGCTTACTTTTCCTTCCCACTACACACTTTTTAAAATGTGTACAATAAGGTGCAAACATCTTTTGTTAATTTAGTCTAAAATTAAATTTGCCAAATTCAGCCAAAATTTGGTTCATTTTTCGACACAAGATAGACGCAGAAATAGTAATAAATCTGCCCCTGTATCTCTTCAGTTAATGAACCATCCCTCAGAGCACACCTGCTTGTAATGTAATACAGCGTTGTACGAACCTTGAAAGGACTTGTATCTAAGAAGTGTCAAGGTTCTGTCCGGAGTTAACCTAGAAAAATCAGTTGTGTCTTGTTTTATTTGAGGATGGTATTGTAAAGACTCTGCTAAAGATAGGGGAAGTAATAATAATAATAATATATATATATATATATATATATATATATATATATACATACAATATATTAGAGATATATTTATATGTATATATATATATATATATATATATATATGTATATATATATATATATATATATATATATATATATGAGAGAGAGAAACAGAGAGAGAGCGAGCAGGACGGCATTGTCACTTTAAAACTGTGACAGCAATTGATTATCTCTTCTTATACATTTTGTTACATTATTGACCTGATTAGTATCTCCATTTTACTAAATTCAAATCTAGTAAAAATTGGATTATAAAAAAATCTTCTTGAAAGTACAGTTCCAGAATCTACCTGTGGTTTATTGCAACATACATTGTGCTTATAGTTTGATTGAAAAAAACGACAACTGTAATCTCTCCATGAACATAATGTGATGGTGTAGAGCTATATGGTGCTGCAGCACAAAGCATAGCTGAAAAGGCCTCTTACCACAAGAGGACAAGTGGGAGAAGTCTACTCCTCGACAAGCAGACAAACTATTTGCAAAACGTGCTTTTGCAGCCGCAATTCCCTCGAAAATCCATGAAAGAATTGCGACCCCATTCATTCATCTATGGTGCCATGCACACGACCAGTGGCGTAACTACCACCGTAGCAGCCGTAGCGACTGCTACGGGGCCCGCGGCATGAGGGGGCCCGTGTCGCCCGCCGGCACAGGCTCCCACCTTGGCCGGAGGCTCCGGTAGCAGCCGCTATGGCTGCTACAGCGAGACGCCACTGATCACTACGGCAGAGCAGGGAGTCCCCCCGAAGTTCTCCATCACAAACCTCGGACTTCCGGGGTCTGTGTCGGCAGCTCCGTAGAAATGAATGGAGCGCCGGTCGCGCTTCTGCGCATGCGTGACCAGCGCACCTTTCATTTTTATTGAGCTGCCGACACAGATGCCGGAAGTCAGAGGTTAGTCATGGAGAACTTCAGGGGACTTTCAGTCCCACGTTCTCCCTATCAATGCCAGCGATCACACATGTATCCCCTATCCTGTGGATAGGGGATACATGTTATTTGTAGGACACACTATAGGTCGCACTTTTTTTTGGGGGGGAGGGCACTGTATGGTGTTCCCTGCAGGGGGGGGCTGTATGGCGTTCCCTGCAGGGGGGGCACTGTATGGCATTCCCTGCAGGGGGGGCGCTGTATGGCCTTCCCTGCAGGGGGGGGGCGCTGTATGGTGTTCCCTACTGGGGGGGCTGTATGGCGTTCCCTACAGGGGGGGGCTGTATGGCGTTCCCTACAGGGGGGGCTGTATGGCGTTCTCTACAGGGGGGGCCTGTATGGCGTTAGCGCCATACAGCCCCCTCTGTAGATAACGCCATACAGTCCCCCTGTAGATAACGCCCTACAGCCCCCTGTAGATAACGCCATACAGTCCCCCTGTAGATAACACCATACAGCCCCCCTGTAGATAACGCCATACAGTCCCCCTGTAGATAACGCTATACAGTCCCCCTGTAGATAACGCCATACAGTCCCCCTGTAGATAACGCCATACAGTCCCCCTGTAGATAACGCCATACAGCCCCCTCTGTATATAACGCCATACAGTCCCCCTGTAGATAACGCCATACAGCCCCCCTGTAGATAACACCATACATTCCCCCTGTAGATAACACCATACAGTCCCCCCTGTAGATAACGCCATACAGTCCCCCCTGTAGATAACGCCATACAGTCCCCCCTGTAGATAACGCCATACAGTCCCCCTCTGTAGATAACGCCATACAGTCCCCCCTGTAGATAACGCCATACAGTCCCCCCTGTAGATAACGCCATACAGTCCCCCTGTAGATAACGCCATACAGTCCCCCTCTGTAGATAACACCATACAGTCCCCCCTGTAGATAACGCCATACAGTCTACAGGGGGGGCACTGTATGGCGTTATCTACAGGGGGGACTGTATGGCGTTATCTACAGGGGGGACTGTGCGACGTTATCTACAGGGGGGGCTGTATGGCGTTATCTACAGGGGGGACTGTGTGGTGTTATCTACAGGGGGTGCTGTAAAAAAGGCACTATCTACAAGGGGGGGTTGTGTGACACCCAGGGGAGGGGGGCCCCAGTC
Organism: Rhinoderma darwinii; assembly: GCF_050947455.1. Lineage (NCBI taxonomy): Eukaryota > Metazoa > Chordata > Amphibia > Anura > Rhinodermatidae > Rhinoderma > Rhinoderma darwinii. Next base: position 443,184,854 of record NC_134687.1, read on the forward strand.
AAAAGTATGCTATGGGGCCCCGTCTTTCCTAGTTACGCCACTGCACACGACCGTGGTTTCCGTGGTCCGTGCATGGCCCAGGAGCCTGGACCGCAGAAAGAACGGGCATGTCTTATTACGGCCGTGTTCTGTGGTCCAGGCTCATAGGAAATAATGGACGCGGCCATGTGCACGGCCCGCGATTTGCAGGCGGCTCGTGGATGACACTCCGCTGCCGGCCGACGGTTGTGTGCATGAGGCCTTAGGGTTGCAGGGGTGTCTCATTTGATTTATCAGTATGTGTTTTCCCCTTTTTCTCTTGGAGGTATACATTTTCATGTTATGGGTAGGTGTATATGGCATGAAGGATTACTTGTTCCAAAATATGACTGTAATGGTTGGCATCTTTAGCTGTTATGGGAGATAATATTTGGGCTGCATATGCTGGAATACTGGGGAGACAAAAATGTCTAGGCAGCAGACATTGCAGAGATGAGCCAGAGCTTGAAGACTTCTTGTTTGTCTGGCCCCGATGGAAAAGTGAATGACTACAATCAGAGAAGGTGTCAACTGCAAGACATTTGATTTTTTTTGGCCTCTGAATGTGCCTGTGATGCATGGTCATAATAATTGGTAACTGTATGGCAATATTATTCAGCCACGTTTTAGTGGTATTATTCAGTCATGATATGATGGTATTTTTCAGTCACATCATGGCGAAAATATATGGTCTTGGTATGACGGTATTAGGCCATGTTCACTTGGCATATGTTCAGGCTAAAAAATATGAGGATGATTTCAAAAGAAGACAGCCTCTGAAATCCAGACGTTTTTGGAAGCATATTTCCAAAGTATTTTTTGAAGTCTCAATGGTAAAAATCAGCTTGCAAAATGCTTCTAGAAGTGACCTGTAACTTCTTTTTTACCTAGTGCATTTTTACGAGGTGTTCTTTTTAATTCAGCAGGGTAAAAATAGGCCTTTCAATGAACTATTTCCTTTACAGGTATATTTCAGGTCTATTTTTGGGCGTAATATGAGTGTTTTACGCTCTAAAATATGCCTGATAATATGCCGTGTGAACATTGCTTAGGGGTACATCCACACATGGTTTTTACTTATTGCAAAATGATGCACATTTGGGGTCAGTTTGTCCCATAAAATGGTATCTGAGGACTTTTCCGTCATAATCTATTTTGTTGGCAAAAACACTAGATATGGAATGGTAATACTAAGTCATGATGAGGGGGTATTATTCTGGCACTGCAGCAATATTTAGTCCTTGAATAGTGGTTTTATTTTCATGATTATTTTCATGGGGGTGGGGTTAAAGAGGTACACTTACCCATGGAGAAAACATTTTGCATACTGCACTTTGTGTGACGCTCAGTGTGACACCAACCAGTGCCCCAGGTTTTCTAAATCTAGCAATGCCGCTGGTTTATCTCTTTATTTATCTATATACCTTTAAGACCATTATACACACAAATTAGTATTCAAACCTATAAGCTCCACATACTGTATATTGGTGTAAAGTAATAGAATTGAATAAATCAATTTATAAGATCAAGCTGATCTTATGACCTTGGTTATGTATTCTGGGGTTGATGGTTAAGGGTTAAATTGGCCAGGGTAAAAGTAAAGTCGTAATTAAACAATTGTTTCTTTCTAGGGAGGAAATTTTGGATTTCTTGTAAGCCACCAGATGTGGAATCTTGATGCTGAAAAAAAGTTGGCCCAAAATGAACGTGACTTTCTTAATATTTGATAAATTCTGGGAGCTGTGGTCTGCACAAGAAAAATCTGAGAGAAGAGTTTAGGTGTATATCATGGTAGTTTTCCCCCCCCCCCCATCCGTCTCCATCTCTCCTATTCCTGGGGTGGGTGGTTATAGCTGTAAAATATATATATTTGTTTTATAAAGTTGTAATTGATAAAAAAATAATTCAATAAAAAAAAAAATATTGAAAGCTTTTTTAAAACGATAATAAAATTCCGACCAAAATGCAGAAGAACTGTGAGTAAAACTGTAGCGCTGTAAAGCTTTCCTGTTTCCTACCACCAGGCAGCAAGAAAATAAAAATTATGTTAGCCCTGGAAACCATTTGCAAGATTTGTTGGTTACGTGGGGCATTTACCCCTAAGGGCATGCCCACACGTGGCGGATTTCCTCTGCAACTGTCCGCATCAATGCCGCACAGAATCTGCGTTGCAGATTCTGCGGCGGATCTGCCCAAAATGTGCAGTAAATTGATGCGGACTAGCTGCTGAGGACTGCGGGAAAAAGTGCTTCCCTTCTCTCTATCAGTGCAGGATAGAGAGAAGGGACAGCACTTTTCCTAGTGAAAGTAAACAAATTTCATACTTACCGGCCGTTGTCTTGGTGACGCGTCCCTCTTTCGGAATCCAGCCCGACCTCCCTGGATGACGCGTCAGTCCATGTGACCGCTGCAGCCTGTGATTGGCTGCAGCCGTCACTTAGACTGAAACGTCATCCTGGGAAGCCGGACTGGAGACAGAAGCAAGGAGTTCTCGGTAAGTATGAACTTCTATTTTTTTGACAGGTTGCTGTATATTGGGATCGGTAGTCACTGTCCAGGGTGCAGAAACAGTTACTGCCGATCGCTTAACTCTTTCAGCACCCTGGACAGTGACTATTTACTGACGTTTCCTAGCAACGCTCCCGTAATTACGGGAGCCCCATTGACTTCCTCAGTCTGGCTGTAGACCTAGAAATACATAGGTCCAGCCAGAATGAAGAAATGTCATGTCAAAAAAGCAAGACGCATCCGCAGCACATATAACATTTTCATGACAGCTGCGGACCTCATTGCAGAATTTAGAATCTCCATTGAAGTCAATGGAGAAATTCCGCCATGAGTCCGCAACCAGTTCGCCACAACTCCGCAACAGCCATTGCATGCTGCGGACACCAAATTCCGCTCCGCAGCCTATGCTCCGCAGCGGAATTTTCTGCCTCGTCTAAACGAACACTGCTAAATAAAAGTGGAAGTCAATGGAGAAACGGCTCCTCTGCGGATTAACGCTGCGGAGTGTCCGCTGCGGAATTCAAGAGGAAATCCGCCATGTCTGGCCATGCCCTAAGAGTTATCAGTGGCAATCCCTCTAGGCAGCAACTGCAGCATTCCTTTGTAGCATTTTATGAAGGGGACAGCTTATTCGTTGTATAACTGTTGTAATACTGTCCATTATAGATTTAATACAGTTCATTTACTAAAGAACTTTATTAGTTTCATGTTTATTGAGTAGTTAATACTTCCATATGGTTTGTTGTACCAATTTTAATCTGACTTTCAGCTTTCCGGGATTCACAGTCTATCTTTTTATTAGGATTCCAACATTTGGATTTACATAGATTTTTGAATAGAATGATTTTGTAATCTTTTCAAGCAGTTTTTGATAAAAATAACATCCGTCTCGGATTTTATAAACTGTAATAAAACCAGCTTTATTTTCCTTAGGCTAATCCTTTTAATATTTGTGTTTGGGATTTAACAGTTGGGCTGTGAATTTGATTTGAATGTTTTTTTTTTGTTGCCATTGTGTTGTGTTTGCCTAGTAGTTTAGCCTCCAGAAAAGTATAAGCTACAAAAAACAAGTAACACAGCAGCAGAATAAAATAAACTATCATTGAAAAGATCAGATTTTAAATGGGATTCCCATTGCTGCTGGTCCTGGTGGTTAAATGCATTGTGAATGATCAAATTATAGTTTGCAACCGATCTATAGGCATTAGCTCTTTAGTTAAGAATATTTGTATGCACCTGCTTTGCTCCTGTAACTGGTGGAAGACACATTATGGGGCCAAAAAACCTCAAAAATTACAGGTGAATATATACTTATAAAAATGTACTATATTGAGTTACTATTTATTGTATTGGTTAGGTTGATTGGTTTCGGTTGTGGAAATAATGCCTGCAATGTACTGTAAAGGAATTTATTTTGTCCCATAGTCTACGACAAGAGATATCCCCTAACATCATTAATATGTTTAGTTAAGGAATTGCCATCAGTTTGCCATTAAATTAGTTATCCGGGATGTGAATTTTTTTTCTTTGGGGCTGCAAATGGAATAAATAAAACAAAAAAGCAATACTTACCTGTCCTTGCTCCCAGTGATCCAGCGCTTTTGCTCCAGCGCCAGTCCCGGTGCTCATTTACAATCAGAGGGCTCAGCGGGGCTAACTGGTGACGAATCGTATTTCTGGCATAATGTCAGAAATACAACATATGACTGCTGAGCCCTCTGATTGGCTGCAGTGGTCACATGCTACATGCATGTAAACAACCACCGGGACTACCGCCGGAGCAACAGAGCTGGATCGCCGGCGGCAAGGATAGGTAAGTATTGCTTTTTTGTTTTACTTATTTCATTTGCATCCCCCTAAGAAAACATTTTCACTTCCCAGGTAACTCCTCTAAGTGTCTTCTACCTGTGGCAGGACAGAGCTTGAATTTCATATTCGCCACATATACACAAATAGTGCATTGGTTGATGTCAGCACAACACTTCACAACAAAAAGGTGGGAATTTATCAAAGCCTTTATGCTGCCACTTTTATGGCGTAGAAAAGATGAAAATTATGGCACACACAATATTTGCACGATAATTTACAGTTCTTCACAGCTCCTACCATTTTTCAAAGTGGCGAGAAAAGTGGGCGGGTTTAGCAGTAGGGGCCTTATGCCAGAAATTTAGCAGGAGGGGCTTACACCAGAAATTGACGTATGTAATGGCATAAATCGATGCCTGCTTATAGCAGACTAGCTTTAATTTTTTGGGCGCACGGACAGCCAAAGAAGCGCCAAATTTATTAAGAGGCTGGTGCCTCCTAATTAATTTAGTGCATTGTACTTCAGCACACTTAGGGTATGTTCACACGCTGAGCCAAAAACGTCTGAAAATACGGAGCTGTTTTCAAGGGAAAACAGCACCTGATTTTCAGACGTTTTTTGAGCAACTCAAGTTTTTCGCTGCGTTTTTCGCGGCGTTTTTTCGGCCCTGTTTTCAATAGAGTCTATGAGAAAACGGCTCCAAAAACGTCCCAAGAAGTGTCCTGCACTTCTTTTGACGAGGCTGTAATTTTACGCGTCGTCTTTTGACAGCTGTCAAACGACGACGCGTAAATTACAGGTCGTCGGCACAGTACGTCGGCAAACCCATTCAAATGAATGGGCAGATGTTTGCTGACGTATTGTAGCCCTATTTTCAGACGTAAAACGAGGCATAATACGCCTCGTTTACGTCTAAAAATAGGTCGTGTGAACCAAGCCTGAGGTTTAAGACTGTCTTATGAAACACTAGTCTTAATAAATCCCCCCTAAATGTTTGACAATGAGTCACTATTATGATCACTTCAGACACCTCAGGCCGGGTTCCCATGTAGTGTAAACGCTGTGAAATTTCCGCAACGGAATTGTGTGCAAAAATTTTGCAGCATTTACAGTAGGAGCAACGTGGATGAGATTCAAAAAATCTCATGCCCATGCTGCGGAAAAAACCTGCAGCGTAAACATTAATAAATTGACCTGCGGTGCAGAATTTAAATTCGTAGCATGTCAATTTATGCTGCGTTTTAGTTGATTTTCCGTTGCGGGTTTTCCCCATTGAATTCAATGGGGATGCAAATAGCCAATGTCTTTCTCCTCCACCTCAATGGAGGTGTAAGGAGACATGGCCGATGCAGCAGATTATGCTGATAAATCATTTTTTTGGGCAAAAACAAGAGCATGAAGACAAAAGAACACCTAAACAACTCAGTGAAAAAGCTAAAGAAAACACACAATGGTGCCACATACACTCACTGCACGCTGTATAAAAAATAGACGGTAAAATTATTTGTGAATAAAAAGGGTAAATAGAATGTTTGAGGGTAGAAAGCATATAAGATATTCAGTGAAATCCTTGAGGAAAACATGCTGCAGTCTGCAAGATAACTGTGACTTGAGAGAAATATTAATTTCCAGACAATGACTTCACACATAAAGCTAAACATCGGAATAGCTCAAAACAACCGTTATTATATTGTAGCCTAGCCCCTTTGATGTTCAAACCCCATTCCCCTGAAACCTGAATAAAGTTGTTCACTCATGGTCACCATGCAACTTTTTTTTCAAAGACGAATGGAGAAAAATGGCAGCATCTGCATAAATCCGATTGTGATCTTTTCACACAGACTCCAGATTGTATTTGCTACTAAAGGTGCTTCTACTAAATACTGGCTTGAATAGTTATGCATTCTGTTGTTTATCACTTTGCAAGTAAAAAGGCTTCAGGGGAATTTATTAAGATTTGTGTTTCATACGCCAATCTTAATATAAAGAATGTTGGAGTAAAATGCAACACATTTATTGGGAGGTGAACACCTCTTAATAAATGTGTCACATTTTTCGATTGACCATATGCCACAATTGTGGTACAACGACAACGGCTGTCCGCTATCCATTCCCTTTCCCATCAGACATACTGTAAAATAAAAAATAAGTATACCCACCTCACTGCTCCTCTTCTCCGCACTGGTCCCGTCAGATTCCCTTTTTTTTTTTTTTAAATTGCCCAATGGGGTGCGTAAATTATAATAATTTGTTGGAGCACTCTGGCCCGTCCCTTTTGGCAAGCCACAAAAGTGGCGACGGCGTCTTAAAAGGGCCAAAAGTCACAAATTGCGACTTGAGCCCTTTTGCAACTTTTCTAGAAAGGTTGATGAATTCCCCCATTTGTTTTGTTGGCCATTTGCAAAAAGTCTAAGTAAATCCAGAGTGTTGAGTAAAAACAAAAACAAAAAGTTAGTGGGTGTAAATACCTTTTTATTGCCATTGTAAATGTCATCAAAGTTTTATCTTTTTATTGTTCTGTTCTATTTCTCTCAATGAATGTACAGACAATGTCAGACAGTACACCTTTTACTTATATTTCAAACCTTTTTTTTTAACCTTTTCAACTGGCAGTGAAAAACAAAATCTGAAATGAGTTGCATAGTATTGCATAATATTTATAGTCACTCTAGCAACTATTTCTCTAGGGGAAATTTTCTATGCTGTATTTTTTTAATCTTGCAAGTGCATTTTTATATAGACACCCTCTAACAGTGATTATATAAGCACCTTACAGCTACCTGTGTTTTCCATGACATTGGATGTAAGTGAATCTACAGAAATATGAACACAGAATTAGAATTATGAGATGGGAAAGTAATATATTTTTTAGAACCTCCAAGAGCCTAACTGCTATAATCGGACTTTAAATTGCTTGCAAGAAGATGATAAAGATTTGTGTCACAAACTTAAAACACCTCCCTATCACAGCCGCACAAAGGACAAAGCTTTTACTAGCCGAGAATATAGTATGATAATAAATGAATTCATTGACAGTGGAAGCTCTGAATGTAAAAACATACAGGGAGTTGGAGTTAAACGGAGTATTTAATTGATAACCACATCAATAATTTGAGGGTGGTAAATTAGAGAAGTTTTAAAAAGCCGTATATTCTCAAGGGCTAGTAAAAGTTTTAATACCTCATCTATCTTACTGCTGCTCCAAGTTAAAGTTATGAAGGACAATCTAATATTATAATATGCTCAGAGAAAGGTAACAGGATCCTTTCTGACAGAAAAGGTTATGGTTGCACAAGCATCTTTTGAAGCTTTTTGACTAAGGCCTTATTCAGTAGGCTGTGTTTAGTCCGTGATATACGGACCACGTGTCGGCCTTATTTCCCGGACCGACCACAGTTTAGGGAGCCGGGCTCCTAGCATAATAGTTATCTATGATTCTAGGAGTCCCTGCGTCCCAGTGGGAATACAGTTCCGGACTGAAAACATGATACAGCCAACACACGGTCCGTATGTCACGGACCGAACACGGCCATCTGAATAAGGCCTTACACTGTATTTATGTTTTCTATAAAGTGATTGCAGCTTTCTAGTACATACACAAATATTAAATGTAGTATCGACCCAGGAAAAGGACACAAACAATTCAGTCTGTTTGAAAACAAAAAAAGTGTTTTTCGATTTTAGAAAACCTATTTTCAAATACTATATTAGTGTATTTGGAATATATATAGAGGGGTATCATTTAAGACTTCTTTCAAATACCTGCATCACATGGACAGCCCATACATTTCATTGGGCACCTTCTAATGTTTACCCTGTGATGGCACAGCAGGGGGATTGACCCTTGACACTGACACGGGACCCCACTCCATGATGGTGCAGTAATGGAGGCATACACAGTATGGTTCAGTGAAACAAGACTTTAACTCCAGCTAGGGCTCAATGGCTAATGGTTACATGAGTTGTACTTAGCGATGCAGTTACAGAATAGGCACACAGCTTGGTGACTAGTCCTTCATTCACCCTCGTTATAGAATTACGCTGGAAGTGGTCCGAAACCACTTGTAAAATACACTCAGGGCCCCATGGGGTTCTCCAAGCACATTGGGGGTGATTTCTTAGCCCCTTCTCTCCACAGTTAATTTTTGGATTTTCATTTTTTCCACCCTGCCTTACAAAAGCCATAACTTTTTCTTTTTCCATCAACATAGCCATATAAGTGCTTGTTTTTTGCAGGTACGAGTTGTAGTTTTTCATGCTTATAACGTACTGAGAAACTGAAATAAAAAATGGGCAAAAAACAGTGATTCCGCCATTGTTTTTTAGGTTTCGTTTTTACAGCGTTCATCGTGCTGTAAAAATGACATGTTAACATTATTCTAGGGGTCGATATGATTACGGTAATACCAAATTTAAATATTAAAATCAATTTGTTAAAAATAAATTATTGTTTTTTTGTTGCCACATTTTGAGAAGCATAACTTTTTTAATTATTCTGTCAATTGAGCAGTATTAGGGCTAATTTTTTTTGCAGGGCGAGCTTTAGTTTTTATTGGTACTATTTTGGGGTACATGCAAATTTGTGAATACTTTTTACTTCATTTTTTGGCGAACTATGATGACCAAAAAACAGCAATTCTGTTTTTTTTTATACAGCGTTCACCGTAAGGGTTAAATAACATTATATTAGAATAGTTTGATTTTTTAAGGATGTGGCGATACTAGTTATGTTAATTTTTTTACGTTTATTACTTTTATATATATATATATATATATATAAAAAAAACTTTATTTAACTGTTTTTTACTAGTACCTGTAGGGGACTTGAACCAGCGATCACGCTTGCACGATCACTGCTGTATTGAAGTACATCATTATTTTTACAGGCTCGAATTAAGCCCTGCCTCTGGCAGGACTTAATAGGAGCACACATGTGACTGACCTGGGGGTCTTCATTAGGCACCCAGGCTGCTATAACAACCATCACCACCCCCCAGTCACGTCACAGGGGGTGAAGAGCTGTCAGAGTAGGTCGCCCCCTCTTTATAATGGCTTAACTGCCAAGGTCGCTATTAACCTAGGCATCTAAGTCAAATAGGCAGAATCAAAGTGATTTTTGATTCTGTTCGTTGCAGTGAGGTATCGGCTGCAACGTACAATGAGCCCGCTCTATACTTCCACCTGGCAGCTGTCATGTAAATGTACGTAGCATGCTGTTAAGGGGTTAATACGTTCTTAAAGTTAGACAGAATTAAATTAGACCAGACGTGCAAAAGCTGCACTAACTTTATAAACATAGTGCTCACTGCATGATATAATTTAGTGCATCTTTCTAGAAACATTTCTATGGCTTGCATACTTAACACCAGTAATTGGCTCCAAAAAAGAGGCGCACGCCATTAATAAATCTGAAGCGTTTTGCAACTCACCACACCCCTTTTTTCTACACACTTTTTGAAACTGTCTTGAAAGATGCAAAAAGTGTCTAAAACGCAATATAAATTTGGCGTATGTCACATACATCATATACATTTTTTGGTGCATTTTGTACCTGGATTCTGGCTCATTTTACTTAGTAAATCTCCCCATTGTTTTTCTTTTTTTAAAAGTAATGTTACTATTTTATTTGTTTTTTTATTGTCCAGAAAAAAAAGTCTGGAACTCTATTTATTTATTTATTTAATTATAAGAATTTTTTTTTATTTATTCCTTTAACCCCTTCCCGACATTTGTCGTAAGTATACATCATGAAAAGCCAGTGCTTCCCGCAAAATTTCGTATACTTACGACAAACGGATGGCACCGGCTCAGAAGCTGAGTCGGGGAAATCATCCCCGGATGTCAAGTGTATCTTACAGCCGACACCCTGCTGTAATGGCGGGGACCAAAGTTATCATCGATCGCTGCATTTAAGGTGTTTGCAGTTCATCTGCACCACAGCAATGAAATCGCCGGGGTGTCGGTGGCTGCAATGGCAACCGGAAGCCTAATAGTGGCCTCCCAGTCTGCCTAGTATGGAAAACTTCCAGCCCCCACCCAGATGCGGGGCCTAAAAGGCTTCCGTAGCAGCCGGCAAGATGGCGCCGGCTCAGGAGATGAGTAACATACAGCTAACATCCATCTGTAATGGCAGGAACCGGAGCTAGCTCTGATCCCTGCTATTAACCCCGTAGATGCAGCGATCTAAAGCAATCGCTGCATCTTTGTGGTTGTCAGCAGATCGGCAGCTCTTCCTTGCAATCGCAGGGCTACCGACTGCTACTATGGCAACAGGAGACCTAACAATGGCCTCCTGCTCTGCCATTACAGAAGCCGATTAGGCTCCTCCCGGAGACTAAGCCTAATCGGCTTGTTGTCAAACATACATATTTGGTATCGCCGCGACTGTAACGGCCTAAACTATAAAATTATTATGTTATTTATACCACGCGGTGAACGGCGTAAAAAAACAAATGTAAAAAACAAAGCGAGAATTTCTGTTTTTTGGCCAAAGTGATCAAAAAGTCGCATGTAACCAAAAAAGGTACCTATAAAAACTATAGCTCGTCTCACAAAAACAAGAATTATGGTTCTCACAACATGGCGACAGAAAAAATACATTCTTTTTATAAAAATAGTTTTATTGTGCAAAAAGTTGTAAAACATAAAAAAGTGCTATAAATTTGGTTTCGTCGGAATCGTACTGACCCGCAGAATAAAGTTAACATGTAGTTTATAACGCATAGTGAACGCTGTATAAAAAAAACGATTCCAGAATTGCTGTTTTTTTGGTCACCTTGCCTCCCAAAAAATAGGATAAAAAGTGAACATAGAGTCGCAAAACAGCGAAAAAACAGCCCTCATACCACTACGTCTACGAAAAAATAAAATTAGTTAAGGCTCCAATAAGTCAGGAAATAAAAATATGCGGTTGTGCAGGCCCGAGGGGAAAATTTCTTCTGTTTCAAGAGGCAATTTATCGGGGCCCTAAAAGTAGGGAACCAGGAAGGGGAGGGCCCAAATCATATCTGCTGGAAGCAAGGGTGCCCGTATTATACCAGGACAACACTTCTCAGCAAAATTCACCAAACCAGAAAGGTGCTGAGAGTGGACCAAAAGGGGATAAGAAAATACACCATCTATCTGTGCCACACTGGCCTGTGCAGAAAGGATCGCTTCACAGCGTAACACACATCTATGGAATATTTTATTGGTTTTTTTTACCCCATTATTATACCACCTGACTATGCCCCTGATGTACACTGCCCAGCTTACATGTACCCTCACATTATAAACTGAAATACCAGTAAAACTCCAAACAAAACTACTACCAAGCAAAATCTAAGCTTCAAAAGCCAAATGTCGCTCCCTCCCCTCTGAGCCCTACAGTGTGCTCAAACAGCTGTTTACTTCCACATATATGCCATCGCCACACCAGGGAGAACCATTTTAACATTTTTTGGGGTGTGTGTGTCTCCATGGGCATAAGCTGGGCATGGCATATTTGCCACTGAATTGGCATATATGGGGGAAAAAATTTAATTTTTACTTTGCACCATCCACAGCGCATTAATTTATGGAAAAGACCTGTGGGGTCAAAATGCTCACTACTCCCCTTAAAAAAAGCCTTGAGGGGTGTAGTTTCCAAAATGGGGTCACTTCTCAGGGGTTTCTTTTATTATTTCACATCAGAGTACTGCAATTGTGAACCAATACTTTGTAAGTTGCCAAATTAGGCCTCAATTTCGCATGGTACTCTTTCATTCCTGAGCCCTGTCGAATGTCCAGGCAAAAGATTAGTGCCCCATTTAGGGTGATTATAAAACCGGGAAGCACAGCATAATAATTAGAGAGCTGCCTTGTTATGGTGGCACGAGCTGGGCACCACATATTGGCATATCTATGGAAAAAATCCCATTTTCACTCTGCAACATCGAGTGCACACTAATTTCTGCAGAAGCACCTGCGGGGTTAACATGCTCACTACACGCCTAGGTGAATACCTTGTGGGGTGTAGTTTCCAAAATGGGGTCACTTTTGGGGGGTTTCCACTGTTTTGGTCCCAGAGGGGCTCTGCAAATGCTACATAGCAACCAGAAACCAATCCATCAAAATCTGCACTCGAAAAGCAAAATGGCGCTCCTTCCATTCTGAGCCCTGCCGTGTGCCAAAACAGCAGTTCATGACCACATATGGGGTATTGCCGTACTCGGGAGAAATTGCTTTACAAATTTTGAGCTAAAGCTACGTCTTAGTGAAAACAATTTTTTTATTTTCACTGCCCAATTAAAATAAAATCTATGAAACACGTGTGGGATCAAAATGCTCACTGCACCCCTAGATTAATTCCTCAAGGGGTGTAGTATACTAAATGGAGTACCTTTTGGGTAGTTCCCAGTGTACTGGTACCTTAGGGGCTTGCAAAAGCGACATGGTATCAAGAAACCGAACCAGCAAAATCTGTACTCCAAAAGCCAAATGGCGCTCCTTCTCTTCTGATCCTTGCCGTGTGCCCAAACAGCAGTTTATGACCACATATGGGGTATTTCCGTACTCTAAAGAAGTTGCTTTACAATTGTTGGGGTTCTTTTTTTCCTTTATTGTTGAGAAAAGGAAAAATTTTGAGCTAAAGCTACGTCTTATTGAAGAAAAGGGATTGTTTTCATTTTCACTGCCCAATTCTAATAAATTCTATGAAACAGCTGTGGGGTCAAAATGATCACTACATCCATAGATGAATTCCTCAAGGGTGTAGTTTTCTAAATGGAGTAACTTTTTGGGCGTTTTCACTGTTTTGTTCCCTCAGGTGCTTTGCAAATGCGACATGGCCGCCGCAAACCATTCCTGCTAAATTTGAGCTCCAAAAGCCAAATAGCGCACTTTCCCTTCTAAGCCCTGCCGTGTGTCCAAACAGCCGTTTATTACCACATATGGGGTACTGTTTTACTCGGGAGAAATTGTTTTACAAATTTTGTTGTGCTTTTTCTCCTTTAGTCATTGTGGAAATGAGAAAAAAATTAGCTAAACCTACATTTACTTCCAATAATTTCTGAAATAAACCTGTAGAGTCAAAATGCTCACTATACCCAAATATAATTTCCTTGAGGGGTGTAGTTTCCCAAATGGGGTCACTTTTGGGGAATTTCCAGTTTTTGGCACCGCAAGAGCCCTTCAAACCTTACATGGTGCCTAAAATATATTCTAATAATAAGGAGGCCCAAAATCCACCAGGTACTCCTTTGCTTCTGAGGCCTGTGCTTCAGTCCAGTAGCACACTCGGGCCACATGTGGGATATTTCCTAAAACTACAGAACCTGGGCAATAAATATTCAGTTGTGTTTCTCTGGTAAAACTTTGTGTTACAAATTTTTTTTATTAAAAAAGAATTTCTGCAAAAAAAAAAAATGACATTTGTAAATTTCACCTCTACTTTGGTTTAATTCCTGTAAAAATGTCTAAAGGGTTAAGAAACTTTCTAAATGTTGTTTTGAATACTTTAAAGGGTGAAGTTTATAAAATGGGGTGACTTATTGGGGGTTTCTAATATATAAGGCCCTAAAAGCCATTTCACAACTGAACTGGCCCCTGAAAAAAATTACCTTTTGAAATTTTCTTGAAAATATGAGAAATTGCTGCTAAAGTTCTAAGCCTTGTAACGTCCTAGAAAAATAAAAGGATGTTTAAAAATGATGCCAATCTAAAGAAGACATATGGGGATGTTAATTAGCAACAATTTTGTGTGGTATAACTGCCTAACTTACAAGTAGATACATTTAAATTTAGAAAAGTGCTAATTTTTGCAATATTTCACAACATTTTGGTGTTTTTCCACAATTAAATACTAAATGTACCGAGTAAATTTTATCAGTTACATAAAGTCCAATGTGTCATGAGAAAACAATCTCAGAATCGCTTGGATAGGTAACAGCATTCCGAAGTTATTACCACATAAACTAAAACATGTCAGATTTGAAAAATTAGGCTCTGTCAGGAAGGTCAAAAGTGGCCAAAGTGGGAAGTGGTTAATTCTAACCAATATAATATTTAAATACTTAAGTACTGTGTATTGGTTGATGTTTGGCATCAGAAAAATCCATGGGGATGTTAAACTTTTATAAATGTTTTTCTGTAAAAACTCTGGATACAAAGTTGTAGAGGAAATGCTAGTCTGATAAAGCCTTACATACAGGTAGTAGAGGTTTGCAGAAGGAGGATTTTTATGCTGCTAAAAATCCATTAGTTAACAAAAAAATAAAGCAATTAAAATGCAAGGGCAAATACAGTCCAATACCACATCCAGCAAGCTTGTTACTTTTACAACTGCCAAGCCTACAGAAAGCTACATTATATTTTATCTTGTGAATATTCCATAATACGATGATCCTATAATATAATATGAATTTTATGTGTCATAAGGATATTTTAATCAGGCAAACTTACCATATCTTTCCAATAAAGTGTCTAATTTGTAGCACAGTTTTGAATGATAATGGTTGGCCAAATAAGCACTGGTAGCAAATTTTAATATATTTATTGACCACGTTTGAGGCATTTTAGCATTTATGCATTTTTAGCATTTAAATTGAGCTGGCTGCCCAGCACATTAGTACTAATAAGATCACTTACTAACAGCGGGAGGTGGCAGTAGGACAGTCAAAATTTCAGGAATAGAAACCACTGCTTTTAGCACTGGTGTTATTCAGCAGGGCACTGTACTTTTTTTTTTTCCTCTTCTGATGTTCTTTAGGGATTTATCTATTATTAACTGGTGTACCCTAAGCCCCTCAATTATCTTTAATATTACTGGCTCAACTAAATCTACACTAAACTACTTTTCTGTGTTCTCTTTTGATTTTAAAGTACATTAATTATTAAATAAGTGTTTTTTTTCCTCACGTTTACTGGTAATGGCTACATTGAAATTAAGGCATTATGCACAGTAATGAAGCCCTTATTTGTCTTGAAGGTGGCATCTAAACTTTTAAAGGCAGTTGGCACAATTTTTTTAAACAGGCTTTGAGAGAGATAGAGAGAGCGCGAGAGAGAGAGCACGAGAGAGAGCGAGCGAGAGCAAGAGAGAGGGTGAGCGAGAGAGAGATAGAAAAATAAAAAATAAAAATAGGGAGAGTGATAGAAATTAGGTATGGGGTTATCGTATATACCATCCTGCAGGCTGTTGCTAATTGCCATGCAACTGTCCATGAGTGGTCAGTAATGGCTAGGATTCTATGGGTACCATAACTGGTATTACATAGGTTAATTTTTTAGTACTATAACCTATATAGTACTATAACTAGTAATATATACTGTTATAGTGTATAACTGTCAGTGGTTTTAGTACTATGGCTGAAGTAAATAACATTGACTATCTCTTTAAAACGGCACCTGTCAGGGGGTGGGATATATTAGGCAGCAAGTGAATAGGAAGTCCTTGTTGTTGATGTGTTGGGAACACAATAAATGGGCAAGTATAAGGATCTGAGTGAGTTTACCAAGAACCAAATTGTGATGGCTAGAGGACTTGGCCAGAGCATAGGGAGCAAAGGCTAGTCCATCTGGTCCAATCCCACAGAAGAGCTACTGTAGCACAAATTGATGAAAAAGTTTATCTTGGCTATGATAGAAAGGTGTCAGAACCCACAGTGCATCACATCTTTCTGCATTTGGGGTAGGGTGCCCATGCTAACCCCTGTCCACCGTCTATAATGCTTACAATAAGCATATGAACATTAGAACTGGACCATGGAGCAATTGAAGAAGATGAATGACGTTCTCTTTTACATTATTTGGATGGCTGGTTGCATGTGCATTGCTAACCTGGGAAAAAGATGACATTAGGATGCACTATGGGAAGAATGCAATGGGCAATATTCTTCTAGGAAACCATGGGTCCTGGCATTTAGGTGGATGTTAATTTGACATATAACACCTTTCTAAATATTGTTGCAGACCAAGTACACCCTTTCATGGCAACAATATTCCCTAGTGGCAGTGACCTCTCAGCAGGATAATATGCCCTGCCACACTGCACACATTGTTAAGGAATGGTTTGAGGAACATATCAAAGAGATCAAGGTGTTGACTTGAGCTCCAAATTTCCAATATCTCGATCCGATCAAGCATCTATGGGATATAATCGAAAAGCAATTCCAATTCATGAAGGTCTCACCTCAGAAATAACAAGACTTAAATGGTTATTCCCATCTCAGACATTTAAATTACCTGATAGATGCGAGTCCAACCTTTGGGATCCAAACCTATATGGAGAACGGGGGTTACCCGCAAATTCCTGTCCCTGCCTGCTGAGGCAGCCACTGGCCGCTGATCTCAGGTGGCGAATAAGTGGAGACATGGCCATACATGCATACGGCTCCCTCCATTCTGCTCTATGGGAGTTACGGAAATGGTCTTGTAAGAGATGCCATCAATTTCTGTGATTAGAATAACCCTTTGAAGATGTTCTGTGATGTTAACTGTACGTCCTTTAGGAGATCTTGTGGAGTCCATGCTATGGCGGGTCAGAGTTGTTTTGGCGGCACGAGGCGGACCTATACAATATTAGACAGGAGGTTTTAGTGTTATGCTGAATAATTAACAAAATGTGCACTACAGCTAGTGTTTTATGAACTCCATGGATGGTATATATAAACTAGTGCTAGTATTTTTGGGGCATTTTAGTTTGTATCATATACAGTATTTATGTATTATATATGGACACTATGGGTGATATGTTTGCGCTGTGTCTAGTATATATAGACTATGGTTGGTAATCTGTGGGCACTTTGTTTGGCACAACATGGCGCAATGACTAGCTCAATTATATATGCCAGACAACTGACACTATTATATATGCTGTCAAGGGTTCGGACAGCACTAGGCGGTAGTGGGTGCACGAGTAGGGACCCAATCCAATATATTAGCAAAAGAAGTACTCGGCACACCAGATTGGAGTGAAATTCTTAAATCTTTTAATTTTTATTTATGCCAATGTGCATGTGCGACGTTTTGGTCAGGTTATGATGAAGAAATTATGAATAGCATTTTAAATTCAGTGTAGAAAATCATGAGAAAAACACTTATTACATTGACAGGTCAGACCTGATATGATTTTACAACACTTTTCTAGTTAGAAAAGTGTCAGAATACTTTAGTAAATGAGTCCTTCTGAAGCTCCTCCCACTTTACCTGAAATACGTGTGTGTCGGAAAAGAGTGGCGCAGAGGCTTTTTAAATATGGCACTTGGGCAGAACGCCTTATTTTTCCATGTAGAAAACTATAGCAAATACATTGCTAAATCTGCTTAATTGTGTACATTACCAGCCATTAATGATGTGGTGGCATCATTTACAGCAGTGTTTTTAAAAAAAGTACTATACATTTGAATGTCACTAACTAATTTTAATGACTCGCTTTATATTAATGTTATTTAAGTAGTTACATATTTTGCTTCATTACTATTTGATCAATAAAGCTCTGATTTTTAAATTCCATTTTTAATTAAAATGTAATTAAATTAAGATGTATGCTTAAAGCAAAACAGAAGATAATTTATGCTGGGAAAAAGGTAGCTGGGAATAGGGTTTTTTACAAGTCTAGCTTTTCTATATTTGATCAATTTTACAAAAAAATTTTTCCATTACAATTGGTATTTTTATGTGCAATCAGTATCTTTTGTGAGACAGCTATCCTGGTCAGGCCTCAATATAGAAGCGTGGACCCACAGTCACTATTGGATTTGGCTAGGGTAGAATTTAAGGGATTATGCATTTTTTTTCCCTTAAAACATCCCTCATAGGGAAATGATTCCCCCGGCCACCTCCCCAGAGTAGCCTCTAATAGCAACCACTCGCGGCTTGCAGATGGTCTTTCTAAAGTCAGGTACCAGAATCGATACACAGAGACGTGGTCGTACAAGTCTGACTTCAGGGCTGGCAGAGTTCATGCAGCATGATAGCTCAGAGTAGGCAACAAGCAAAATCATAGTCAAGAAATAGTCTGGGTCAAATCCAAAACAGCAAACAATAAACACCTTGTTTTGGACAGGAACCTTGTTACTCAGGCGTGATGTGCCATTTCGGAGCAGGATTAAATAATCAGACCAAAATAACCAACTGACCTGCAGATACCAGTGGAGGTGAGACAAGAAATGTTTACAGAAGGGTATCTTTGCTTTGGCTGATAACATATGTCCTGTTTCAAGGCTCTTTAACCCCTTGGCGACAGGGGAAGAATGGAGCTGGCTCACGGGCTGAGCCCGCTTCATACTGAGCGGTTGTCGGCTGTATGTTAGAGCTGACACCTCATTGCAACAGACGGGATTGAAGACAGTTCGATCACGGCTGTTTAACCACTTAGATACCATAGTCAATAGTGATGGCGGCATCCAAGCCAATAGAAAGAGGAGGGAGCCCCCTCTGTCAGTCCATTACTTCCCTATGACGCGATTGCACAGTGCAGATGGTTGTCATGGCAGTCTGGGGGCCTAATGAAGGCCCCAGGTCTGTAATCGTTCTGTTCCTATTAAGGGTACCGACCTGATTAAAAGTGCCATACTTTAATACATAAGTATTAAAATGTATGGTATCAGAGATTCAACAATCGCGTGTTCAAGTTCCCTAAGGAGATTTAGGAAAAAAAAAGGAGTTCAACAAAGTTTTTCTTAAAAATACAAAAAACATATTAAAAAGTTATATATTTATTTCCCTAAAGTAATGTAAAAAACAATAGCTAAATAAACAATTAGTATTGCCGTGAGCCTGTGATAATCACGATATACTGCAATTAGTATTGCAGTATATTATGCAGGTGATCCAACGATCGTTAGTTCAGGTCCTCTTGAAATTATAAAAAAAACGAAAATACAGTTAAATAATATATTTTTTAATGTACAAAAAAAACCAAAACTTAAAAAAAGTCCAAACGATTCTAATATAATATTATTTAATCCGCTTGGAAAAACTCTGTAAAAAAAAACCAAATGATTGCTGTTTTTTAGTCACCTTAGCTCTTAAAAATAAATGGAATAAATAGTGATAAAAAAGTTGCCCGTACCCCAACAAAAACTAGAATTCGCCCCGCAAAATGAACCCTCACATTGCTAAATTGACGTAAAAAAAAAAGTCATATCTCTCAGATTACAAAAATTTTTTTTTTGTCATTTTCTCTTTGTAAAAGTAGTGAACAAAAAAAATAAATAAACAAACAATATAAATTTGGCATCGCAATAACTGTAGTGACCCGCAGAATAAAGTTAACATGTTTTTTTCCCATTCCACTCCTCAAAGAATTGGTTTTCAATTCCCCAGCTACACGAAATAATGGCATTAAAAACTACAAGTCGTGTCACAAAAAACAAGACCAGATACGGATATGTCGACGGAAAAACAAAAAAGTTCTGACTTTTGGAATACAAGGAGGAAAAAGCTAAAATGAAAAGCAAAAAAATGACTGTGGGGCCAGGGGGTTAAGGGGTCAGGCATTGACTTACAGGGTAGTCAGCCACATGTAGGTTGCAATGGAGAGATAGCTCTTCCTCAGAAGAAAAAAAAGACTACAATATATGGCAAAATTATGTGGATACCTCTCCTAAATACAGAGTTCAATAGAGAACAGCAGCTCTCCAAAATTTTGAAAATATAGATGCTGGGGTCCTGGGTTCAAATCCAACCAAGGACCACATCTGCATGGAGTTTGTATGTTCTCCCCGTGTTTGCGTGGGTTTCCTCTGGGTACTCTGGTTTCCTCCCACACCCCCAAAACATACCAATAGGGAATTTAGATTGTGAGCCTCAATGGGGACAGTAAAAAAAAAAAAAAAGAGAACCTCTGTACAGCGCTGCGTAATATGTTGGCGCTATATAAGTAACTGAAATAAATAAATACATTTCTTTATTCACCCATGTTGTGACATTTCAGCTCCTACTGGAGGTTTTTTTAAAGAAATTATATACAGTAAAAAAATTAATTACAATTCATTAGTGTATCAGTGCATGCATAATCTAGTGTCAAGAAGTGCATACTGTCGAGGGGTTATCCAGGTTCCCCAAAAACTTTTGAGTTTTGAGTGACATGAAGTAAAAAAACAAAACTTTACTCACCTACCTTTTGCCTCTGGTGATCTAGTGCTGACGCACCAGAAGCCCTCCCGGTAATTATTTATCCCTTCATCATTTATTCGGGCCAGGGACATGTGGTCTCTTTTTTTCTTCTATTTAATTGTTTTTAGATATTTTTTCCCTTTTGAGTACTGCTGTGCTCATTGTTTGTACTTTTTCATGTATATTGTAATAAAGTAACATAAATTGTTTTGGATGTGCGACTCTGGCTATGTTCACACGGAGTATTTTGGGGGAGGAATATCTGCCTCAAAATTCTGTTTGGAACTTTGAGGCAGATATTCCTCTCGCTGCACGCCGATTTTCGCGGCGATTATCGCGCCGTTTTTTGCCCGCGGCCATTGAGCGCCGCGGGCATAAAACAGCGAGAAATACGCTTTCTCCTGCCTCCCATTGAAGTCAATGGGAGGTCAGAGGCGGAAGCGCCCGAAGATAGGGCATGTCGCTTCTTTTTCCCGCGAGGCAGTTTTACTGCTCGCGGGAAAAAGACGCCGACGCCTGCCATTGAAATCAATGGGAGGCGTTCTCGGGCCGTTTTTGCCGAGTTTTGCGACGCGGTTTCCGCGTCAAAAAGCTCGGCAAAATACCCCGTGTGAACATAGCCTAATAACATTTGTCTTTCTTCTTCTTTTTGTATATTTGTTACACATTTGTTGAGTCAGCACTCCAAGCACCTTTTTACATATATTGTCATGTCCACCCTATTTCTTTGTTTACCATTGATGTAAGAGGTGAACGTCAGCTGCGATGATGAGCGAGGGCCAACGATACGCTACAGTGGAGCTGATAGATAATCTAACTGCATCAGCCGATGAGTCAGCAAGCTAGAATCTGATTTTTAGGGGTCTTCTCTTAATGGTGCATCTCAATCTGACTGTTCCAAATTTTTAGGGACCTAGCCGCACAAGTGGGTGCTATATTAGGTTTAAGTCTAACTTTAGATATACAAAAAAAATGGGACATAGAATGTAATTAAAACCACAGAAAAGGCCATACTCACAGATTAGGTGGTGGGTAAAATACCCGTTCCAAACAGGACGCAACCAGGTCAGAGAATGCTGTTGATGAGAAGTGCCCAGGTGTGTTTAAATAATGATAGCCACTCCCACTCCCACTCCCACTTCCTGTTTGGAACGGGTATTTTACCCACCACCTAATCTGTGAGTATGGCCTTTTCTGTGGTTTTAAGTCTAACTTTAGCAGATTCCCAGGTATTTTTAAGATGTTGGCCCCTTTATCCATAGGGTCTGTCAGACAACCCAAATCCTCAAAGGGTAAAATTTTGGCCACCGGTGCATTCACTCTTGGGGCCCGATCCCATTTAGTACAGTCCTCTTCATCAAAGGAGTATTTCCTTTTAAGAGCTGTAGGGACAAAACATTTTCAATCAGGGCTTTTCCATTCTCTTTAATAAGACTTAATATTTTCATGCACTAGAAAGAATTTGTGAGGTCTAGGAGCTAGACCTGAAAAAATTTGGCACCGATCTGGCCTCCTTCACCATCCAGATTTATGGTGGCTGTAACTGCCTTTAATAAACAGTCAGTATCTTCTGTGGAAAACCAGGCTTTTCTTGCTAAATCCTCTTTAGAGGAGTCATAATCAGAAAAAAATTCTCCGTCCTGAATCAAGGGTGTAACATCCTCAGAGCTACTAATGTCAGAATCTCTGGGTGGCCAAGCAGAAGTCCCTGGATGAGAGACAATATGTTGTAAATTCTTAATGGAGCTCTTAACTTCAGATTTCATAATTTGCCTAATATTTCTGATCACAGAGGGTGACGTATCTGGCAGTACTCTGACAAGGCAAGTTCAGCAAAGTATCTTCTGGTAAGAAGAGGCTATGGGCTATTTACAGATCTCACACTCCCTTTATTTGGTCTTGGCAGTTTTCTTAGAAGCCCTTGTGACCTGAAACATACAGTATAAGCAAAAAAAGAGAAAGAGAGACCCTAGGAGAACTTAAAGAAAGAAAGATACAGCTTACCCATTAGGCAGAAATCCCATCTCTTCACAAGACTGCACTGGACTGGAGCCTCTGGTGGGTTCAGATGGGTTAGCGCGACCAGCTACTCCTGTTTCAGACATCCTGCAGGTTGCCAAGAGAGTAACAGTCCCTCAGAACTGAGGGCTGACTGGATCTACCACATCGCCAATTTTTTTGTATGTGCCTGGCCATTCCTGGGCAGCAAAGCACCATTTTATAAATTTGGAAATACTTTCCCTATCCGGGCTTCTGGTCACGCCGGAAGTGACGTCAGATTTCGTTCTTGGTTGCTTAAGCAACCAACCCGGAAGTTGTGGTCGACGGTATATGGAGAAAAAATGTTTAAGCGCTTAGATTCCACGGTCAATAGATAGAGGAGACAGCCCCCTCTGACAGCCAGTCGCCCCCCCCCCCTGTGTCCAATCATGTAAAAAAATAAATAAATTTGAATCTAGATATAGAATGATGGACATTAAGGGGGGATTCACACGAGCGTGTATTCGGTCCGTGCGGGCCGCGTGGTTTTCACGCGGCACGCATGGACCAATACAAGTCTATGGGGCAGTACAGACAGTCCGTGCTTTTTGTGCAGCGTTTGTCTGCTGCGCAAAAAGCGCGACAGGTTCAATAACTCTGCGTATTTCGCGCATCACGCACCCATTGAAGTCAATGGGTGCGTGAAAATCACGCGCACCACACGGAAGCACTTCCGTGGGACGAGCGTGATTCGCGCAACAGCAGTGAAAAGGATGAATGAAAACCGAAAAGCACCACGTGCTTTTCTGTTTCCGAACATCCAAACGGAGTGTCTTTGCGATGAGCGAAGCCGGACAAGCGTACCGAACTTCACCGGGTTCGGCCAAACTCGTTTTGGCCGATCCCGGCAAAAAAATTATCGGTACGCGACGTCAGGAGATAGTCACTGTCCATGGTGCTGAAAGAGTTAAACTGTTTCAGCACCATGGACAGTGACTTGCGATCCCAAAATACATTAACCTGTAAAAAAAACCGAAGTTCTAACTTACCGATTACTCCTGTCTCCTTCCTGCAGTCCGACCTCCCGGGATGACACTTCAGTTCAAGTGACAGCTCCAGCCAATCACAGGCCAAGCACAGGCTGCAGCCAATCACAGGCTGCAGCGGTCACTTGGACTGCTGCGTCATCCAGGGAGGTGGGGCCCGATGTCAAGAGAGGCGCGTCACCAAGGACGCGTCACCAAGGCAACGGCCGGGAAGTTCTCGGTAAGTAGGAACTTTATCTTTTTTTTTTACAGGTTTTTCGCTGTTGTGTTCGGCATTTACTGTCGAGGGTGCTGAAAGATTTAGCTCTTTCAGCACCTTGGACAGTGACGGGCGTTGACAAGCCTCATCTCTATGATGCCGGCTGCGCGAAAATCACGCAGCCGCGCATCAGACACGCATGACACACGCAGCTGTCAAATGGTTTTTGCGCTCGCAAAACGCTGCGTTGTTTGCGCGCGCAAAAACGCAACGTTCGTGTGAATCTGCCCTAACTTTAATAAAGGCCTAATATTTAGAAGAGCTCTTAGTGGGGAGTCTAACTTTGAGGCACTATGGTTTTTGTGTATGCCCCTGTATAGTACAGCAGCTACTAACAATCTATGCACCACCACATCCTTGCTATGGCCTTTTTAAAAAACAATTGTAAAAAAATAAATGTCTTATGTGATTAATAAATATAGTACACACTACCTTAGTCAGTTTTTAAGACCCTTTTACACCAGATTTAAAGCTACTGAATACATTACCAATGTTGTGCCCAAGTATCTTTTAGGCTGTGCATAACATAAAATAATACATATTGCGGTATAATTCAGTTATCCTTTCTAAACCACACATTTTAGAAATCCTGGCCAGAACTTTGTTTTACTCATAGCTATGTGTGAAAAGAAGTTATTGGTTTAAATAAAGCCTTTGTAGAAGTCACTATTCTGGCCATAAATACAAACATATTTGGCAAACATAAATGCAAAGTCTCCCAATACTGTGTATAACGATCAGCTGTAAAGGGAAGAGTTTAACCCTTTCACGCCGCAGCCCTTTTTCAGATTTTCATTTTCGTTTTTCCCTCTCCACCTTCCGAAGGCCATAACGCCTTTATTTTTCCGTCGATACAGTACTATGAGGGCTTGATTTTTGCGGGACAAGTTGTAGTTTTTTGTAGCACCATTTATTGTGCCGTATAATGTACTAGGAAACGGGAAAAAAATTATTTGTGGGGTAGAAAATGAAAAAAACAGCGATTCCACCATAGTTTTTTCCCCGCCATTTTTACGGAATTCACTGTGCAATTAAAACAACATGTTAATTTTATTCTATGGGTCAATACGATTACGCCGATACCAAATATGTGTAGTTTTATCTATGTTTTACTACTTTTACAAGTAAAAACCTAAGTGTAAAAAATAAAATTTATTTTGTTTCGCCAAATTCCGAGAGCCGTAACTTCTTTATTTTTCCGTCAATTAAGTAGTATAAGGGCTTATTTTTTTTGCGGAATAAGCTGTAGTTTTTAATAATACAATTTTGGTGTAAATGTGACGGTTTGATCACTTTTTATTTAATTTTTTATGGGAGGTGAGGTGACCAAAAAATAGAGATTCTGGCGTTTACAATTTTTTTTTTTACGGCGTTCACCGTGCGGGTTAAATAATGATATATTGTGATAGTTCAGACTTTTACGGACGCGGCGATACCAATTATGTTTATTTCTTTTTTTGTTTACTATGCTCTAGGGGTAAAATGGGAAAAGGGGGGTTTTTTGAACTTTTAATGAAAATTTTTTTTTTACACAAAAAAAACAACTTTATTTAACTCATTTTTACATTTTTTATTAGTCCCCCTAGGGGACTTCAACCAGCGATCGTTAGATCGCTTGCACGATATACTGCAATACTAATGTATTGCAGTATATCGTGATTCTGACAGTCTCCTATGAAGAAAAAGACGAAGGATTGAATCCAGCGATGAGTCTGTGTGATTCTGTTAAAAATATAGGAATCTTCTTCCAAGTTTTATTCAAGCAGAGGGTAAAACAAGTGCGATAAAATATAGGTCAATTTCCCTATGTGAAACAGAGGGATGGCACAGCAATTAGAGCTCTAATTGCTGTGCCATCCCTCTGTTTCACATAGGGAAATTGACCTATATTTTATCGCACTTGTTTTACCCTCTGCTTGAATAATACTTGGAAGAAGATTCCTATATTTTTAACAGAATCACACAGACTCATCGCTGGATTCAATCCTTCGTCTTTTTCTCTATGTTTACACGTGTGCCGACACGGGGATCCGTGCGTGAGTGACTCTGCATATCTGGTGAAAAGGTGAGCTGGAGGAACCCTCCTATATATTTAGTCTCCTATGAAGCCCTGCCGGAGGCAGAGCTTCATAGGAGTACCAAGATGGCGGACCTCGTCAGAGCCCCAGGCAGCCGTGTGAACCAACGGCTCCACCCGATCTCACCGCGGGGGTGCCGTTGAGATTTTACAGGGGGTCGCCCCCTGTTTTTAGTCATTTAAATGCTGCGATCTCTATTGAACGCTGCATTTAACGGGTTAAACAAGCGGGATCGCGCTAAAGCGCGATCCCGCTCGTAATACGGAAGTGTCGGCTGTAACACACAGCTGACACACTCGCTCTATGGAGCGGACTCAGCCCGTGAGCCCGCTCCATATTCCCCCACCCGGCGTGCGCCGTATATATACGGCAGATGTCGGGAAGGGGTTAATGTATCTATAAACGTGTAAATATATATACACTACCGTTCAAAAGTTTGGGGTCACCCAGACAATTTTGTGTTTTACATGAAAACTCACACTTATATTTATCAAATGAGGTTCAAAATGACTAGAAAATATAGTCAAGACATTGACAAGGTTAGAAATAATGATTTTTATTTGAAATAATAATTTTCTCCTTCAAACTTTGCTTTCGTCAAAGAATGCTCTATTTGCAGCAATTACAGCATTGCAGACCTTTGGCATTCTAGCTGTTAATTTGCTGAGGTAATCGGGAGAAATTTCACCCCATGCTTCCAGAAGCCCCTCCCACAAGTTGGATTGGATTGATGGGCACTTCTTGCGTACCATACGGTCAAGCTGCTCCCACAACAGCTCTATGGGGTTGAGATCTGGTGACTGCGCTGGCCACTCCATTACAGATAGAATACCAGCTGCCTGCTTCTTCCCTAAATAGTTCTTGTATAATTTGGAGGTGTGCTTTGGGTCATTGTCCTGTTGTAGGATGAAATTGGCTCCAATCAGGCGCTGTCCACAGGGTATGGCATGGCGTTGCAAAATGGAGTGATAGCCTTCCTTATTCAAAATCCCTTTTACCTTGTACAAATCTCCCACTTTACCAGCACCAAAGCAACCCCAGACCATCACATTACCTCCACCATGCTTGACAGATGGCGTCAGGCACTCTTCCAGCATCTTTTCAGTTGTTCTGCGTCTCACAAATGTTCTTCTGTGTGATCCAAACACCTCAAACTTCGATTCGTCTGTCCATAACACTTTTTTCCAATCTTCCTCTGTCCAATGTCTGTGTGCTTTTGCCCATATTAATCTTTTCCTTTTATTAGCCAGTCTCAGATATGGCTTATTCTTTGCCACTCTGCCCTGAAGGTCAGCATCCCGGAGTTGCCTCTTCACTGTAGACGTTGACACTGGCGTTTTGCGGGTACTATTTAATGAAGCTGCCAGTTGAGGACATGTGAGGCGTCTATTTCTCCAACTAGAAACTCTAATGTACTTGTCTTGTTGCTCAGTTGTGCAGCGGGGCCTCCCACTTCTCTTTCTACTCTGTTTAGATCCTGTTTGTGCTGTCCTCTAAAGGGAGTAGTACACACCGTTGTAGGAAATCTTCAGTTTCTTTGCAATTTCTCGCATGAAATAGCCTTCATTTCTAAGAACAAGAATAGACTGTCGAGTTTCACATGAAAGCTCTCTTTTTCTAGCCATTGTGAGAGTTTAATCGAACCCACAAATGTAATGCTCCAGATTCTCAACTAGCTCAAAGGAAGGTTAGTTTTACTGCTCCTCCAAACAGCAAAACTGTTTACAGCGGTGTATGTGTATATATATATATATATATATATATAAAGGCCTGTGGGAAAGTGCTTCAAGATAAGACAGGAAGATTGTCTTGCTTGTCTTGTTTGCAAAAGGAACACAAACGTGTCTCCTTTTGATCTCCGTTGTCTCCCTACTCAGCAGAGGGGCTGGCCATGCATTCAGCAACTAGAGAAAACCTTGACTTGTTGCTACCTTCCTTCCCCCTCTGCACGTGCATGAGTATGTGATGTCATACAGACGTGCAAGGACAAGGTATAAGAGGGGCAACAGGCATGCTGATGCCTCTCTTGTTTCCTGCTCCCCACCACAGACCAACAGCACCACTAAGTATCCTCCCCCTCTCTCTCCCCTCTACTACCCTTCTCCCCATAACCCCTACTTCCCCTGGTAACCTCTTTTCCCCCTGGTATACAGATTTCTTCTGGTATTTAACCCCTTGAGTGTATAGGGAAAGTTACAGCCAGGTTGGGGAGGGTCTCATAGATAGTGAGTGAGTGCATTGCATTGTATTGTATATGTATGTTTAGATAAGTGGGTGGTGGTATAGAATAGTATTGTGATACCCTGTTTATAATACTGTGCCACATGTAGTGATAGTGTATTCAATACATATTAAGTTGTTATGTGTATTGAGAAACACTGATACTATACTGTGATTATTTACTATGTTCTGAGTTTGGTGTATTTTATATCTAAGAGTAATTACTGTGTGTATTAATAAATATTACCTATATTTACTATACAGTCGTATACGCTTACTTAGCAGCAAACCTTTAGATTTGCATTAATACAGGAGAAAGGTACGGGAAACTAGGCATAACCGTAGTGACCCCAAGATAAAGGAGGTAGTAAGAGTGGGTGACACCAGCCAGTGAAACCCACTATTACACGAGCCCCTTTTACATCAGCCATAACATTAAAACCACCTGCCAAATATTGTGTAGGTTGCCCTTGTGCTGCCAAAACATCTCTGACCCATTAAGGCATGGACTCCACCAGACAACTCTAAAGTTGTCCTGTGGTATCTGTCGCAAGACATTAGTAGCAGATCCTTTAAGTCTTGTAGATTGTTAGGTGTGGATTTGTTTTTCCAGCATATCCCATAGATGCTCGATCGGATTGAAATCTGGGGAATTTAAAGGCCAAGTCAATACCTTGAACTTTTTGTCATGCTCCTCAAACTATTCCTGAACAATTTTTGCAGTGTGGCAGGGCGCATTATCCTGCTGAAAGAGGACATTACCATTAGGGAATACCGTTGCCATGATGGGGTGTACTTGGTCTGCAACAATGTTTCGGAAGTTTGTAATGTGTCAAAGTAACATCTACAAAATTGTTAGGACCCAAGTATCCAAGCAGAACATTGCCGACAGCATCACACTGCCTCTGCCGTTCTTCCTTTTTCCCATAGTGCATCTTGGTGCCATCTATTTCCCAGGTAAGCAACTTACACACACCCAGCTGTCCACATGATGTAAAAGAAAACATGATTCATCAGACCAGGCCATTTTTTTTTCATTATTTCAAAGTCCTGTGAGTTCTAACACCATTTATCATAATCAGCAAGCTTTGCTAAAGTAGCTGTTCTATGATATCGGACGGGCTAGCCTCAGTGGCGGATTATCATATGGGCGGTTCGGGCGGCCGCCCGGGGCCCGAGGCTCCCAGGGGGCCCATGGCAGCCCGAACCGCACATCGTCTTATAAACCTATTCAGCGTGCTAGCGCTGCTAACTGCCGAAGATGGGGAGGAGCAGGGAATTGGCCGGGATAGGGGTAGGACACGCCTCCCTGACAGTGCGGGCGCCGCCATTGAGTAACAGAACAGCAACGGACGGCTGTTCTGTTACTCCAAAGCTGGAAGAGAAGAGCCGGGCGGGCGGTCACCGGCGCTGAGGTTAGTTGGCTTATCCTCTTGCCCGCGCGATCGGGCAGCTGAATGTCGGGTCTCCGGCTGTCAGTGACTGCCGGGGACCCTGAGGAGAAGACAGAAGCAGCTTTCGCTGCATCTGTCTTCTCTGATCTCTTTTACACAGCGCTCAATGAACGCTGTGTAAAGGAATAGAGACATCAGCAGCGGCGCTGTCTCTATTCCTCCCGGTGATCATGTGACTGGTCACATGATCGCCTGGTGCCGTTAGTGGCAGGCTGCTGCTGGGTCTTACTAGACCCAGCACAGCTCTATTAGTGACAATCGTCACTATGAGAGGGCTGATTTCCCCTGTTACTGGGGCTGCTGTGCAGCTCCAGTTACAGTGGAAAAACATGGTGTAAAAGAAAGAAAAAAAATATGTAAAGTTCCCCAAAGGTCTTTTTTGACCTTTGAGGAACAGACCATAGTAATAAAAAAATAGTAAAGTGCAAAAAAATAAAAAAAATAAATACACATAAAATACCCACCCCCAAAAAAACGTTCCCCCTGCCAATCATTGTTGTAACGCTAGCGCTGACCCAATTACCCTAATATAGACATGTAATATATTCAAATTTACGGTAAACAATGACGATTACAAATAAAAGGTCTATTTTAGGGTAAAACTATGCTATTACCAAAAAAAAATAGCTGAAACGTAAAAAAGCTTATTTTTTTGCTATTATTTTCAAACTTTACGAATAAAATTTCTAAAATAGCAAAAAAGGTGTGTATAAAAACGATAAAAAACGAAACCTGCATTGTCTACGGAAAAATCGTCGTCAAAATCATGTTGTTTTTGTTTTTTTTTAATAAAAATGTGTGTTTGGTGCAACTTTGTGATTACATTTTATTAAAAAATATTTTCACTTTTTTAGATACAGCTGCTTTGTATCCTGTATCCGTCTGGTCAGCAGGACTGACGGGATCAGTGAAACGGGCCCTGCGCTAAATTATAATCTTAGATGTGATAGATTCTAGGTGGATCCTGCGTGTCACTGATCCTGTCAGTCCTGCTGACCTGACGGATACAGGATACAAAGCAGCTGTATCTCAAAAAGTAAAAATATTTTTTAATAAAATCAATCAATCACACTGATACACACACATACTAATATATATATATATATATATATATATATATATATAAAATTATAATATAAAGTTTTTAAATGTGTACATAACCTTGTGGCACTATATACAAGGGGGAGCGCTGTGAGGCACTATATACAAGGGGGATCGCTATGTGGCACTATATACAAGGGGGATTGCTGTGTGGCACTATATACAAGGGGGAGCGCTGTGTGGCACTATATACAAGGGGGAGCGCTGTGTGGCACTATATACAAAGGGGGAGGGCTGTGTGGCACTATATACAAGGGGGGGGCTGTGTAGTGCTATCCACAGTGGTATGTGTGTGGCACTCTTTATAGGGGGGGCTTTTTGGTGCTATTTACAAGAGGGGGAGGGCTGTGTGGCGCTCTCTACAGGGGGGCTGTATGGCACTATCTATAGGGGCTGTGTGTAATGCTCTCTACGGGGGGGGGGGGATGTGTGATATATAGAGGGGGCTGTGTATGGCGATATCTATGGGGGTGTGTAATATCTACAGGGGCTGTGTGTGGCACTATGTACAGGAGGCTGTGTGTATGTGGTGTTTTACAGTGTGTGGTATTATTATATTCAGGCGCGCAGTGTTTGGTGCTATTATATTTAGGGGTACAGTATGTGGCACCATGATAACTTTATTTTCGTTTATAGGTGTGGAAATGTTGGAAAAGTGAGGAGACGTCTGAGTGGCAATTTCTGCAGAAATGAGTCATGGCGGGAGAAGTCGTCATGAGCGCTGGATCGGATAGAGAAGAAAAGAGGAAAAAACTACTAGAATCTGAGACGTCGTCACCTGTGAGTCACTAGATTTATAGAGAATCTGTCACCTCTCCTGACATGTTTATTATAGGAAATCCTTGTATTTCACAAAAAGTCTTTCTGCAGTCCAGTACTGAAAGACAATTCCCCTTGTCAGGAGGTTGTGTCCCTGCACAGTGTGTCTGTGTGTAAGTATGTAGGGACACCGCGCTGTGACAAGAGAAATCGTAACACTGTTAATGCTTGCCCAAAAAGGTAGTGTTAAAAATTGTCAGGGCCCATGGTCTTCTTAATCCGCCACTGGCTAGCCTTCACTACCTTTGTGCATAAATGAGCCTTCGGTGCCCATGACCTTGTTGCCAGTTCACTGTTTGTCCTTCCTTGGACTACTTTTGATAGGTACTAACAAGTGTATACTGGGAACGCCCAACAAGACCTGCCGTTTGGTAGGTGCTCCGACCCAGTCATTTAACCATTACAATTTGGCTTTTGTCAAACTTGCTCAGATCCTTACGCTTGCTTATTATTCCTTCAGCCAACACATCAACTTCAAGAACGGACTGTTCACTTGCTGCCTAATATATTCCACCCCTCGTCAGGTAATATTGTCACAAGATAATCAATGTTATTCGCCTTACCTGTCAGTGGTTTTAATGTTGCTGAACAGTGTATGTTCAATCGGTCTTTTTCACAACATAAACTAAAATGATCTGTTTTATTGTTAGAACATTTCATTCAACAGATTAAAAGATTATCTCTTTTAAGAACTCACAAAAACCTTCGAGAAACTGGCTTAAATTGTATTTTACATATTAATATGCTTTTACATATTAACATTAATTGAGCATTATAGTCTTAAAGGGAACCTGTCACCAGGATTTCACCTATTGAACTCTACTCACCCCTCGCTGGCCGCAACTGTCAAAAGTTTTTTGCAGTTATCCCCTCTCCTAAACTCCTCCGACTGTAAATAACGGTCTGCAAGCATTTTGCGCCTTTTATGGTTTTACTGCAGTTTCGTTCGTTCCTCTTCTTTTTCCCGCCCACCACCGAAAATTGGCCCGCCCTGAATTCCAAAATCTCGTCTGAGATAGTGTGCTTGCACCCGTCATTAATGGTCCGACACCCTTTCCTGCTTCGTCCGGTTCTCAAATCAAGTTACTGCGCATGCAAACCAGAACCAGTCACAAATACAGTTTTACCATGGGAAGAGCTGGCTATTGATCTGTGTGATATCCCATCTGGACACCACCTTTTAGTAGTTGTGGATTATTATTCATGTTGGCAAGAGGTAATAATTCTCACTAAAGCAGCTTAGTCAACTGTAATTGATGGGTTGGAACATATCTTTGCGTCTCACAGTTTACTTCCAAAGAATTTCAGGACTATCTAAATTTAAATGCCATTGTACATCGTCGTACAGTCCAATATTGGCCACAAGCTAATGGAGAAGTGAAACGCCAGAATCGGACCCTGTTAAAAACTTTACGAATTGCTCATTTGGAGGGCAGAGATTGGAAAAACGAACTGTGGCGTTTTCTTTTGGCTTATCGTACAACTCCACATACTACTACAAGGGTCAGTCCTGCTCAGCTTCTTTGGGGATGCAAATTCAGGACAAAATTACCAGATATTTTGGTTCCAGCTCCCACTGGTCTTGGGAGTTTTAGGGAGGTTGATGAGGAAAGAAAGATCCGTGGTCAACAGTATGTGAACCACCGACGCCATTGTCAAACTACTGACCTCAAACAAGGAGATAAAGTATTGCTTCAAACAAACCGGTTTAACAAACTGTCTCCATCTCTTGAGCCTGAGCCTTACGTATTAAAGGAAAAAAGAGGCACTTAGGTGATTCTGGAGGATTCGGATGGCAGCTCAATAGTGTGGAATTCATCTTTTGTCAAGAAATTTGTTGAGCCAGAAAGCCAAATGATGGATGATTGTGAACCAGCCACAAGCAGCAGTGGTACTCCTGATACCTCTGACACCACCCCACAAACATTGGTTGTAAATTTTGAATTAGCTTCACAAGAACAGATAAACAATTGTCATTTTGAAAACATGTTCAATCAAAGTGACAGTTTATCAAGAAGCCAATTACTATTTTCTGGAAAAAAAAAATATTGAGGGCTTCGCACATCACATCATGTGGTCATGAACTTGAATACTGTTAATATAAATAAGTGTACACTACCGTTCAAAAGTTTGGGGTCACCCAGACAATTATGTGTTTTCAATGAAAACTCACACTTATATTTATCAAATGAGTTGCAAAATGACTAGAAAATATAGTCAAAACATTGACAAGGTTAGAAATAATAATTTTCTCCTTCAAACTTTGCTTTCGTCAAAGAATGCTCTATTTGCAGCAATTACAGCATTGCAGACCTTTAGCATTCTAGCTGTTAATTTGCTGAGGTAATCGGGAGAAATTTCACCCCATGCTTCCAGAAGGCCCTCACACAAGTTGGATTGGCTTGATGGGCACTTCTTGCGTACCATACGGTCAAGCTGCTCCCACAACAGCTCTATGGGGTTGAGATCTGGTGATTGCGCTGGCCACTCCATTACAGATAGAATACCAGCTGCCTGCTTCTTCCCTAAATAGTTCTTGCATAATTTGGAGGTGTGCTTTGGGTCATTGTCCTGTTGTAGGATGAAATTGGCTCCAATCAAGCGCTGTCCACAGGGTATGGCATGGCGTTGCAAAATGGAGTGATAGCCTTCCTTATTCAAAATCCATTTTACCTTGTACAAATCTCCCACTTTACCAGCAACAAAGCAACCCCAGACCATCACATTACCTCCACCATGCTTGACAGATGGCGTCAGGCACTCTTCCAGCATCTTTTCAGTTGATCTGCGTCTCACAAATGTTCTTCTGTGTGATCCAAACACCTCAAACTTCGATTAGTCTGTCCATAACACTTTTTTCCAATCTTCCTCTGACCAATGTCTGTGTGCTTTTACCCATATTAATCCTTTCCTTTTATTAGCCAGTCTCAGATATGGCTTTTTCTTTGCCACTCTGCCCTGAAGGCCAGCATCCCGGAGTTGCCTCTTCACTGTAGACGTTGACACTGGCGTTTTGCGGGTACTATTTAATGAAGCTGCCAGTTGAGGACCTGTGAGGCGTCTATTTCTCAAACTAGAGACTCTAATGTACTTGTCTTGTTGCTCAGTTGTGCAGCAGGGCCTCCCACTTCTCTTTCTACTCTGGTTAGAGCCTGTGTGTGCTGTCCTCTGAAGGGAGTAGTACACATCGTTGTAGGAAATCTTCAGTTTCTTGGCAATTTCTCGCATGGAATAGCCTTCATTTCTAAGAACAAGAATAGACTGTCGAGTTTCACATGAAAGCTCTCTTTTTCTAGCCATTTTGAGAGTTTAATTGAACCCACAAATGTAATGCTCTAGATTCTCAACTAGCTCAAAGCAAGGTCAGTTTTATAGCTCCTCTAAACAGCAAAACTGTTTACAGCAGTTCTAACGTATTTCCACAAGGGTTTTCAAGGGTTTTCTAATCATCCATTAGCCTTCTAACACAGCAAACACAATGTACCATTAGAACACTGGAGTGATGGTTGCTGGAAATGGGCCTCTATACACCTATGTAGATATTGCATTAAAAACCAGACGTTTGCAGCTAGAATAGTCATTTAGCACATTAACAATGTATAGAGTCTATTTCTGATTAATTTAATGTTATCTTCATTGAAAAAAACTGTGCTTTTCTTTCAAAAATAAGGAAATTTCTAAGTGACCCTAAACTTTTGAACGGCAGTGTATATGATAACATTGCTAAATGTTTGAGGTCCATGGGATGCTACATGAATATGCAGAGAACTATTACACAACAGTCACAGTTCATAGGAATACATTGAGATACATTGCGGTTGTACTGTACATATAACTTTTCCACAAAGTGTCAATATAAAAACCAGAGGGAAAAAATGTTGTAACGTCCACGGCCTTGGACTGTCGTTCCTACTCACACCTTGATGGCCGCGGCCATCGACTTGCCGGCATCTTCTTCCTAGGAGACGCCAGCACTCCCTTCCGCTCCACTCTGCAGTGTCCCGTAGTGCGCATGCGCTCGTGCCTGGCCTTAAAGGGCCAGAGCATGCACATGTAAAATATTGTTAATTAGCCCTAGTCACCATCACTGTGGTTTTTTTCCTGAGCCTGTCTAGTGTTGGAGTCGTGTTGGGCCACCTGCGATTATACCCCTGGTATCCTCCTCCACGTCTGGCGAAACTTGCGACACCTGCTGTTATAAGCCACGTCTGGTGTCATCTGCCACTCCTTGTATCATTTGCCACATCTGGCGCAACCTGCCATATCTAGCCCCATCCGTGCCAGAGCTTCTGCCATTGTCTGGACTATCTCAGGTACCATTGTGCTACGAGCTCTTTGTATAAGACTTTGCATAGACTGTGACTTAGCCAACTGACACTCCACTATGGTGGAGTGGCCTATTGGGTCCAAATACCCCTAGATCGTGACAAAATCATATGACTGCAGCTGCAAATGCCAAAATAAAAATGTGTAAGGATGTAAAACCTGACATGCAATAACTGACATTATTTAATACTAGTTTTGGATTATTATAATATCAGGGGCAAACGCAGGATTTTTAAGGGGGTTTCCAAATACATTCTTTTTAAATCGAGTTAGTTTCGCTGCATTCCCGCTATCCTCTGGTTTTTACGCTACAAGTATTGGTCTGCATGTATGCAGCAGCCTAGCCCTTTATATTACAAGCTCTAATATAAAGGGCTAGGCCAGTGGTTATGTGCAGACCACAAAGATAGTGCCACACTCAGTTCCCCCCTTTAGGTAGTGCCACAAACTGACCCCTGTAGATAGTGCCAAAGATGTAGATAGTGACACACACACCTGTCCCTGTTCCCACTTAGTCCTTCAGCGATGCAGGCCTGACCTCTTCAGACCAGGCCTGCTCTAGCAGATCGATGCAGGCAATGCTTTGATGTCATTGTGCTCTCTGCATCACAAGAAAAGCGCTGAATGGCGGGGAAGGGAACTGTTGGAACCCTTGCCCCGCCAGCGCTGTCAATTCTATCTGCATCTTAAGGACGTGGATAGTGTCCAATTGTGTCCAATTGTATGCGAGGGCCTCCTGGCCCTGGTCAAAGGAGGGTTTCTGGGCAACTGGAAACCCCCCTGCGTGTGCCACTGAATTTAAGGCCGGGTTTACATGAGCGTGTGCGTTTTGTGCACGCAAAAAACCTGGCGTTTTGCGTGCGCAAAAGGCACTTAACTGCTCCGTGTGTCATCACCATATGATGCGCGGCTGCGTGATTTTTGCGCAGCCGCCATCATTATGACACTCCGTTTGGATGTTTGTAAACAGAAAAGCATGTGGTGCTTTCCTGTTTTCATTCATCATTTAGTGTTGTTGCGCGAATCACGCTTGTCCCACGGAAGTGCTTCTGTGTGACATGCGTGGTTTTCACACACCCATTGACTTCAATGGGTGCGTGATGCGCGAACAATGCACAAATATAGGACATGTCATTTGTTTTTCGCAGCGAACTCACGCTGTGCAAAATTCACGGACTGTCTGCACTGCCCCATAGACTAACATAGGTCCGGGCGACACGCGTGAAAATCACGCGCGTTGCACAGACGTAATACACGTTCATGTAAACAAGCCCTAACACTTATCCTGATGACTACCTGTGTGAAGTGGCGCCACCTGTGTGGTGACAGTGATACTGAGTGTCCGCTAGTCTGGGAGAGTGGGATATTGTACTTAAAGAGGCTCTGTCACCAGATTTTGCAACCCCTATCTCCTATTGCAGCAGATCGGCGCTGCAATGTAGATAAGAGTAAAGTTTTTTGTTTTTTTTTTAAAACGAGCATTTTTGGCCAAGTTATGACCATTTTTATATTTATGCAAATGAGGCTTTCTAAAGTACAACTGGGCATGTTTAAAGTTATGTACAAGTGGGCGTGTATTGTGTGTGTACATTTGGGCGTTTTTACTTCTTTTACTAGCTGGGCGTTGTGACTAGAAGTGTATGATGCTGACGAATCGGCATCATCCACTTCTCTTCACAACGCCCAGCTTCTGGCAGTGCACAGACACACAGCGTGTTCGCGAGAGATCACGCTGTGATGTCACTTCCCCAGTTCCTGCATCGTGTCGGACGAGCGAGGACACATCGGCACCAGAGGCTACAGTTGATTCAGCAGCAGCATCAGCGTTTGCAGGTAAGTAGCTACATCGACTTACCTGCAAACGCCGATGCTGCTGCAGAATCAAATGTAGCCTCTGGTGCCGATGTGTCCTCGCTCGTCCGACACGATGCAGGACCTGGGGAAGTGACGTCACAGCGTGATCTCTCGATAACACGCTGTGTGTCTGTGCACTGCCAGAAGCTGGGCGTTGTGAAGAGAAGTGGATGATGCTGATTCGTCAGCATCATACACTTCTAGTCAGAATGCCCAGCTAGTAAAAGAAGTAAAAACGCCCAGATGTACATACACAATACACGCCCACTTGTACATAACTTTAAACACGCTCAGTTGTACTTTAGAAAGCCTCATTTGCATAAATATAAAAATGGTCATAACTTGGCCAAAAATGCTCGTTTTAAAAAAAAACATAACACGTTACTCTTATCTCCATTGCAGCGCCGATCTGCTGCAATAGGAGATAGGGGTTGCAAAATCTGGTGACAGAGCCTCTTTAAATAGAGCTGGTGCCTCCACTCAGTCAGGCCTTATGATTAATAAGAACAACCCCAATTGAGAAAATATAAATAACTAATCACATAATGAGAGTCCACCACAGTCTTCTTTGTTGATATTTTTATCTTCAATAGACAAATCCAAAGAGAACACTTAATTCATTTCCGTGTGACAGAAAGATGAGCTGACAGAATTAGGCTCAGTTCACACAGTTTTTTGCGCTGACTTTGATGTGGAAACTGCATCGGAATCAGTGCCAAAAACGACCGAAATAGCACCCCATTGATTTCAATGGGAAGCACAGACGTTTTTTTCCCCGGGCAGCTTTTGGCCGCAAAAACGTCTGCAGCGCTAGTTTCTGAGCGTTCTTTGTGGCGTTTTCTGCCCGTGGTCCTTGCATTAGCTTCAATGGCCACGGGCGAAAAACCACAGATAAATACGTGCAGGCAGTTTAAAATCTGTCTCAAAATTCCTGAAGAAATTCGGAGGCAGATTGTTTTCTGCCTGCAAAAACTGAGTGTGAACAGGGCCTTACAGAGACTGGTGTCCATATTAGTTGGTAACAGCAGGGATCATATTTCAGTCTCTTTCATGAGTCCTGTAACAATCTCCCTGTAGAAGACAGGTTCATCCTGTCTGCTGTGTCCAGGTAACCATGGAGACCTTATCTCTTCCGATTTTCCTATTCCAGACGCAGGATGAAGACCTTAAAATCTTGCGCAGTCATAGTACAGTAGCCATATTGAGAACACACCAAGGGCACATTCACACGTGGCGGAATTGCTGTTGAATTCCGCTGCGGACAGTCCGCAGTGGAATTCTGCAGCGGCCGTTTTTTACATTTGTTTCTATACATTTTTAGGAAAGTTAGTTCAGACGTTGCAGAAAATAACTGTGCGAATTTAGACTGCGGTGCAGAATTTTCCCTCCACAGCATGCTCATTATGTTGTGGAGAAGAAGCGGAATTTCACTGCGGATTTCAGATTTGCAATGCAAAAACTGAAATCTGTGGCAAGTCCGCTGTGATATCTGCAACATGTAATATCTACTAAATCACTACAATAATTATGACTATTAATAATAAATATTAATTATGTTCTGGAGAAGCCATACATGCCTTCTCTCCTGGAATGATTGGTAAACTCCCCAAAAAAGGAGAGACCTACCAGAAGAGTAGGTATTTATCCCAGATTCATTGGTAGTTGCAGGGTATGGCACGTGTCCCTGCTGAGTGCACAGTAGCATGCATGTGCATGTAAGCTACTAGTACTAGGCAGGCAGCAGGGACACACACCAGTCCCTGTGCCATCACTGAACCAGGTAAGGAATTTGGCACTGAGGCTATTGTGTGTTTAAGGCTATTAAGTTGGGTGCTGGGCCAGATTTACCTATATTCACAAAATGTTCAAAGAAACAAGAATACCCAAAAGAAATACATGCAAACCCAAGGAGAATTTACAAACTCTGTGCACATTACAATTGGTCAGATTCGAACCTAGGAAGGCAACACTATTGAGTCACTGTGCTCCCTCCCTATACGGGTAATGAACTAAATAAGGTAAAATAGCGGTATATCTCATTATCGTGGGTGTGTCTGGTTTTTAAAGACTCTGGTGTTGTAAGTTGTCGACAAAGCTTGGACTATAGGGCAACATGAATTTGTGCAAGAACTTCCACTGTTCACCAAATTCTGACACAAATTTTGGGATAGTTGCAGGGAAACTTGCGTCTTTTCTCCCCATAGGGAACAATTCTAACGGTACGCTTAACAAAAAACGTCTGAAAATACGGAGGTGTTTTCAGAGAAAACAGCTTCTGATTTTCAGGCGTTTTTGATGCTGAAGATGAAGCTTCTTTTAATTTGGAGCTTATTTTGAGGCGTTTTTTGAGTCGTTTTTCATAGTGTTCAATGTAAAATCAGCTCCAAAAAACGCCTCAAGAAGTGACATGCTACTTCTTTTTACGGAGCATCTTTTTACGCTCCTTTTTCTAAAACAGAGGCGTAAAAAGACGCCCCTTAGGCTGGAATCACACGAGCATATTACATCCGTAATGGACGAAACTTATTTCGGCCGCAAGTCCCGGACCGAACACACTGTAGGGAGCTGGGCTCCTAGCATCATAGTTATGTACGACGCTAGGAGTCCCTGCCTCGCTGCCGGACAACTGTCCCATATTGTAATCATGTTTTCAGTACGGGACAGTAGTTCCATGGAGAGGCAAGGACTCCTAGCATCGTACTTTGCTATGATGCTAGGAGCCCGGTTCCCTGCACTGTGTTCGGTCCGGGACTTGCGGCGGAAATACGTTCCGTCCATTACGGACGTAATGTGCTCGTGTGAATCCAGCCTTATGAACTAAATGCTGTTTTTCCCATTGATTTCAATGGGCAGATGTTTGTAGGCGTTCAGCTTCCATTTTTCAGACGTTTTTCGAGGCGTAAATGCCCCAAAATACTCCTGAAAACACTGCGTTTGAACATACCCTCATTGTAAAGAGATTTTATTATGATCCACGTGTGATTTCTGAGCCTAAATGTCAATATTTGCCTTTGCACATATGCTTATGATATTTTTTGGCTATATACAGAGGATATTTATCTCCTACAAATCTGCTACATGACCCCTAATGTGCCTTAATGTATTAGACTAGTTGTATGAGCAAAGCTATGTAATTGGTTGTGTGACTTTCTGCTCTTTTGGTCCCGAGAAGTTGGATTGTTGACCAGTGCTTCAATTATTCCATTTCTTCAGAAGGTTAGTGTAACGTCTATGGCCACGGCCCGTCGTTCGGTCGTTAACCTCGACGGCCATGGCCATGGACAGCTTACCTCCCTGCAGCGTCATCCCCCAGTCAAGCGCCGGCCCTCACTTCCGGATTCTGAGTGTCTCCGGCGAGTAAATCTGCAATCTGGCCCAGGATGCCCTGGGCTATAAAAAGGGTTCTGCCCTCTTGCCCTTTGCCAGAGCGTTGTTAGTTTTCCATTGTTCGTCTTGCTTATAGTCCCCCAGTGTCTTCCAGCCTCCCAGTGTACCTTGCTCCTGTATCCCGTATCCCGTATCCTGTTTCCGTGCTACCTAGTGCTATTGCCGTGCTGTGCTACTTGCCGTGCTGTGCTACAGCCTACGCTAACCTGCTACGCCTCACCGGACGACTTCCCGCCGCCTGGTCCTGGACGTGCCCGCCTCGCCACTGCCTACGATTGCCTCAGGTACTCTCGCTGAACTATCGAACTGTGTACTTACCGGTTTGGCTAGCTGCCATCCCGCTACGCGGTATGGCCCAGTGGGTTCACACCTCGCACCGTGACAGTTAGTATGTATTCTATAGAAGTAAAATGACAAATGCTAAATATACAAAAAGAAGTTCAGTACATGTTCTAATTGGGAAGACCATACAGATATGCTAATGGTCTATGGAAACGAACTATACAGATTTGTATGGCTTTTCAGTTTCTTTAGTCACATTAAATTAAGTTTACTGTTTTCATATTTGCTGCCACCGAGATTATGAAAATCATTTATTATTTAACAGAACATATTACTTTGAAGGAATACATTTTCCCAAAATGGCTATATATTATTAACATGTTAGAAATAGAAAAACAGATTAAAACAAACGTGAGAACATTATAGAATGAACTGTACTCACTCTAAATTCCACAAAACTTAGTACAGATAAATTCCATTAATCTGGCATTGCATCCGATCATCTAGACAGTATTACAATTCGGCACTTTTTTCTAGTAGAGAACTACAATATTACAATATTATATGGAATCTCACAAGATCAGAAGCAGAATACTAAGCAAAGAAAACTTTCTTTGACAAAAATTTCTTTGACAAAAAAAAAATATTGGGAGATTTTGCTTGTATTTTTTATTTTGGACTGCCTTCCTGAAGGTTCTGTATACATATAAATCAGTTTTATATACTTTTACTGTCTAATAATCCAGAGAATTTTTTAATCTGGCACCTAACAGATCCCATCAATGCAAGAGTAAAGGAATTTGGTCTCATTTAAAATTAATGTTTTGGTTTTTTTCATTATGTTTCCCTTAGCTTTCTGTTGCCATTCGATAGGAAGAATAGTATAGCCTGCCATGCTAAACTTGGCATCAAAAATATTGGAACCTGTCACAATCTGTGGGTATGTTGTCCCACTAGGCTGCACCACCGTAGCGGAGTAGCAGTTGGCCAAACAGTCTATAATGTCTATGCAAATTCCTTAGTACAAGAGAACCTGTAAGAGTCCAGTCAGCAGCAGAGGCTTTGGCATGGATGGAACTTGATGTGGCAGATGACACCAGACGTGGCGGATGAGACCAGTCGTGGTATATTACAGCAGGCGTGGCAGATGACACCAGATGTGGCGGACGAGACCAGTCGTTGTATATTACAGAAGGCATGGCAGATGACAACATGACTCCAACACTAGCTAAGGCACAGGAACAAACACAGCATGGGATACAGAATACAGGAATCAGGATACTTGAACACTGGGAATAGGATACAACTAAGGGATTATTTGCCAAGACTAACATGGGAATACACAACAAGGCTCAGGCAAGGAGAGGAAGGGAAGAGCCCTTTTTATAGTCCAGGGTGATTTGGGGAGAATTGTTAATAGTTTGCATGTGCGCGCGCTGACCCTTTAAAGCTGGGAAAGAGCACGTGCGCGCATACCCTAGAGGACAATTCAGAGCAGGACGGCTGCATGTGCTGGGGTCTGCGGTCGCGGCCGTTACAGATCCCTACAATATGAAAATGAAATCTGTTTGAAAATGGATATGTCGTAGCGGTCGGTCATGATATATATATATATATATATATATATATATATATATATATATATATATATATACAGTGAAGGAAATAAGTATTTGATTCCTTGCTGATTTTGTAAGTTTGCCCACTGTCAAAGTCATGAACAGTCTAAAATTTTTAGGCTAGGTTAATTTTACCAGTGAGAGATAGATTATATATATATAAAAAAAAAAAAAATGAAAATCACATAGTCAAAATTATATGTATTTATTTGCATTGTGCACAGAGAAATAAGTATTTGATCCCCTACCAACCATTAAGAGTTCAGCCTCCTCCAGACCAGTTACACGCTCCAAATAAACTTGGTGCCTGCATTAAAGATAGCTGTCTTAAATGGTCACCTGTATAAAAGACTCCTGTCCACAGACTCAATTAATCAGTCTGACTCTAACCTCTACAACATGGCCAAGACCAAAGAGCTTTCTAAGGATGTCAGGGACAAGATCATAGACCTGCACAAGGCTGGAATGGGCTACAAAACCATAAGTAAGACGCTGGGTGAGAAGGAGACAACTGTTGGTGCAATAGTAATAAAATGGAAGACATACAAAATGACTGTCAATCGACATCAATCTGGGGCTCCATGCAAAATCTCACCTCGTGGGGTAACCTTGATCCTGAGGAAGGTGAGAGCTCAGCCGAAAACTACACGGGGGTAACTTGTTAATGATCTCAAGGCAGCTGGGACCACAGTCACCAAGAAAACCATTGGTAACACATTACGCCGTAATGGATTAAAATCCTGCAGTGCCCGCAAGGTCCCCCTGCTCAAGAAGGCACATGTACAAGCCCATCTGAAGTTTGCAAATGAACATCTGGATGATTCTGAGAGTGATTGGGAGAAGGTGCTGTGGTCAGATGAGACTAAAATTGAGCTCTTTGGCATTAACTCAACTCGCCGTGTTTGGAGGAAGAGAAATGCTGCCTATGACCCAAAGAACACCGTCCCCACTGTCAAGCATGGAGGTGGAAACATTATGTTTTGGGGGTGTTTCTCTGCTAAGGGCACAGGACTACTTCACCGCATGAATGGGAGAATGGATTGAGCCATGTACCGTCAAATCCTGAGTGACAACCTCCTTCCCTCCACCAGGACATTAAAAATGGCTCGTGGCTGGGTCTTCCAGCACGACAATGACCTGAAACATACAG
Source organism: Rhinoderma darwinii (assembly GCF_050947455.1). Lineage (NCBI taxonomy): Eukaryota > Metazoa > Chordata > Amphibia > Anura > Rhinodermatidae > Rhinoderma > Rhinoderma darwinii. Next base: position 443,228,839 of record NC_134687.1, read on the forward strand.
CCAAGGCAACAAAGGAGTGGCTCAAAAAGAAGCACATTAAGGTCATGGAGTGGCCTAGCCAGTCTCCAGACCTTAATCCCATCTAAAAATTATGGAGGGAGCTGAAGATCCGAGTTGCCAAGCGACAGCCTCGAAATCTTAATGATTTACAGATGATCTGCAAAGAGGAGTGGGCCAAAATTCCATCTAACATGTGTGCAAACCTCATCATCAACTACAAAAAACGTCTGACTGCTGTGCTTGCCAACAAGGGTTTTGCCACCAAGTATTAAGTCTTGTTTGCCAAAGGGATCAAATACTTATTTCTCTGTGCACAATGCAAATGTCTTTGACAGTGGGCAAACTTACAAAATCAGCAAGGGATCAAATACTTATTTCCTTCATTGTACATATATATATATACATATATACATATATACATATATATATATATATATATATATATATATATATATATACACACACACACACATATATATATATATATATTACCAAAATATTTAAATGGAGCAGCACTCATGTAATAAAGTGATAGGTGCATAGCAACTAGAGCTTATTCCACAGCTCAAAATACCATACAAGAAAAAAGATTGCAGCACTCCAGCAAGGTCCAGTAAAAAATCTGTGGTTTTATTTGTCCATGTTTAGAGCCAAGCAACGTTTCAGTTCCATCATGTAACTTATATTATATTATTATTATTATACTTATAACGTATTTTGCTGCGTTTTTCCCAATGCAAGGAGATGGTAACATTTCCTATGAAAAACGCAGCAATTTTGTCCACATTCCGCAGCAGGAATTGACATGCTGCAGTCCGAAAAATATGCACCGCATGTCAATTTCTGCTCAGAATTTTTACGCAGCATGTGTATGAAATTTGTTAAATCTCATCCACTACGCTGCTACTGTATTCTGCTGCGTTTTTTCTGTCCGAAAATGCCGGACGGAAAAAACGCTGCAATTCCGCAGCGTCTGGACGAGCCCTATGGCAGTCTGTAGCTTGTCAGTCAGAAATACCAGAGCACTGTGTTAAAAGGATTCACCAAAACCACACTTGTATGCAGCTAACAACGGTAACATTTTTAATGCCTGGTAGCCTTGCAAAGTTATTATTAGCTCACTCTGACTTGTGTAAACAAATAAATTCTTTAACAATCTTTTAATAGGCCCCAGTTTGGCTCATGCACATGGCAAAGTCTTGTGCACCAACCCTAAATGGAGTCCGTATGCTACCATATGGTCCCTTCGTGAGGCAGCGTATCCCCCCCCCCCAGAAGCAATGCTTCTACACCGCATTCCAAATTATTATGCAAATGTTATTTTTCGCAGTTTTTCCTAAATAGTCGATGCAAAGGACAGCAAGTATAATCTTCAAGCCATTAACCATTGGAGTATAATGCAAATTTTTTTTGAACAAATCTCCTAATGATAACAGATTTTTTTTTAGAAGTAAAAAACTCAAAATGCACTGTTTCAAATTATTATGCATAACAGAGATCAAAACATTTTAAAGGTTGTAAAGACAACTAAAATGGTAATTTTTTGAATTTGCAGCATCAGGAGGTCATATATACAGAAATCAAAAGCTCTTTCAATAAAAAAAAACTTAACAGGCCAAGTTACATGTTAACATAGGACCCCTTCTTTGATATCATCTTCACAATTCTTGCATCCATTGAATTTGTGAGTATTTGGACAGTTTCTGCTTGAATATCTTTGCAGGATGTCAGAATAGCCTCCCAGAGCTTCTGTTTTGTTGTGAACTGCCTCCCACCCTCATAGATATTTTGCTTGTGGATGCTCCAATGGTTCTCAATAGGGTTGAGGTCAGGGGAACATGAGGGCCACACCATGAGTTTCTCTCCTTTTATGCCCATAGCAGCCAATGACACGGAGGTATTCTTTGCAGCATGAGATGGTGCATTGTCATGCATGAAGATAATTTTGCTACGGAAGGCACGGTTCTTCTTTTTGTACCACGGAAGAAAGTGGTCAGTCATAAACTCTACGTACTTTGCAGAGGTCATATTCACACTGTCAGGGACCCTAAAGGGGCCTACCAGTTCTCTCCCCATGATTCCAGCCCAAAACATGACTCCGCCACCTCCTTGCTGACGTCGCAGCCTTGTTGGGACATGGTGGCCATTCACCAACCATCCACTACTCCATCCATCTGGACCATCTAGGGTTGCACGGCACTCATCAGTAAACAACACGGTTTGAAAATTAGTCTTCATGTATTTCTGAGCCCACTGCAACCGTTTCTGCTTGTGAGAATTGTTATGGGCTGGCCGAATAATAGCTTTATGCACACTTACAAACTTCTGGAGGATCCTACACCTTGAGGTTCATGGGACTCCAGAGGCACCAGCGGCTTCAAATACCTATTTGCTGCTTTGAAATGGCATTTTAGCAGCTGCTCTCCTAATCCTCTTAATTTTTCTGGCAGAAACCTTCCTCATTATGCCTTTATCTGAACGAACCTGTCTGTGCTCTGAATCAGGCACAAATCTTTTCACAGTACTATGATCACGCTTAAGGTTTCGTGAAATATCCAATGTTTTCATACCTTGTCCAAGGTATTGCACTATTTCACGCTTTTCAGCAGCAGAGAGATCCTTTTTCTTTCCCATATTGCTTGAAACCTGTGGCCTGCTTAATAATGTGGAACGTCCTTCTTAAGTAGTTTTCTTTTGATTGGGCAGACCTGGCAAACTAATTATCACAGGTGTCTGAAATTGATTACAATGATCCAAAGAGCCCTAAGACACAATACCATCCATGAGTTTAATTGAAAAGCTAATAATTAAATGTTTATGACACTTAAATCCAATGTGCATAATAACTTGGAACACGGTGTAGAAAAGAACACCAGTGTAAAATGGCATGTGGTGGAGCATGCTACACATTTATTTTTTGTCACTCTCATGACCATGGCCTCGGGCCGTCAGGCTCACTCACCTCCTGACGGCCACAGCCATATGTCTGCGAGCGCTGGCCCCAGTCTCCTCCTCAGGAGACGCCAGCGCTTACTACCGCTTACCTCGGCCGGGTCCCGTAGGGTGCACGCGCACGCTCGTGCCCGCTCTTAAAGGGCCAGTGCGCGCACCTGAAGTTAATGTAAAAATTGGCCCATGAGTACCCTGGACTATAAGAAGGGCTCAGCCCCTTCCTTCCATGCCTGAGCATTGTTGTCATACCCAAAGTTTGTCTATGCAAATGGTCTCCTAGTGTTTCCCAGTTCCCAGTGTTGCCCGTTCCTGTACCTGTAACCTGTATGCCGTCCTATCCTGGTCAAGTGCCATGCTGAGCTGAAGTCGTGCTGTGTTATATACCACGCCTGTTCTGCTACACCATACCTGACGTCTGCATGCTGTCTAGTCCCAGCCGAGCCTGTCTCACGACTGTCCGAGCTGCCACAGGTATACTATACGAACTATAGACCGTGACCTGTGTCCTGTTGGCTATCTGCCATACCATCAAGGCGGTACGGCCCAGTGGGTCCACGTACCCAATGTGACAGTACGCTCAGGCCATGAACACTGCTGGTCAATCCCAGACCAAGATGACGTTTCAAGAGATGCGGGCGGATATGCTAGACCTCCGGTTTTGACAGGACCAACTCCTCCAGGCCTTGAACATTATCGCACGTCGGTAAAAGGTGCTAGCTGCCGTTCCTCCTACTACACCTCCTGGCAGTGTTGATCCTCAGACTACACCTCCTGGCAGCGTTGATCCCCGATTTTTTTTTTGCCACTTCCTGACCACTATGATGGAGACGCAGGAACCTGTCGTGGATTTTTGAACCACTGCCAGATCCACCTCAGCCTGTATACAAGGGCATTCTCGTCTGATGGTGCAAGGGTCGCTTTCATCATCTCTCTCCTCACTGGCAGGGCCCTTGCATGGGCGAATCCTATCTGAGAGAGACAAGGACCAGAGACCCATGACTTCCAGGGGTTCCTCCGGACATTTCGCACGGTGTTTGAGATGCCTGGATGAGTCTCGTCTGCAACTGCCTCCTTGCTGAACCTACGCCAAGGAGACACCTCCATGAGCGAGTACGCCATCCACTTCCGCACCCTCGCGGGAAAACTTTTGTGGAGCAATGAGGCCCGGGTGGCTACATTCTGGCAGGGACTGTCTTTTAAGAATAAGGATGAGCTTGCCACTCGAGATTTAGCATCTACCCTGGATGACCTCATCCTTCTGGCCGCCCAGATTGATATAAAGATCCGAGAATGGCTCCAAGAAGTTCGTCGGGAGGGATGCCTCGCTAGTCCGGTCCCTACTTTGCAGCAACCCTTGCTATTCTCAGATACCGATCCTCATAAGGAGTCTGTGAGGATGGATCAGTTTAAACTATCTACCCAAGAGAGACAACGCAGATGCACCTCGGGACTCTGTCTATATTGCGGCCTCGGAGGCCATCTTGTGCGTCTGTGTCCCCAAAAGCCCCAAAGCCTAGGGTTGGTAGGAGAAACAACCTTGGATAAAGAAAGACTTTCATCTAAACTGTCCATTACCATGACCATTATATGAGGCGATAAAAATGGGTCTCTGCGTATCTGGACTCTGGTTCTGTGGCTAATTTCGTTCATAGAGACCTGATGGCTCTTCTACCCCTCTTGAGAGGCCATTGATGGTTGCATCTGTAAATGGACTACCTCTGCCAGACCCAGTTGTAGCTGTGACCAAGCCGCTGAGGCTCCAAGTAGGAGCTCTCCACTCCGAGCTTCTCTTGTTCTTTGTCTTGTCCAAGGCCGTTAACGGAACTCTTCCTCCCCGGCAAGAGCCGGGTTCTTCTTCATCAAGAAAAAGGATGGTTCCCTGCATCCTTGTATTAACTAACGGGGTCTCAACCAGATCACGGTGAAAAAGAAGTATCCGTTGCCACTGATCTCAGAACTGTTTGATCGTACACGTGGTGCCAAAATTTTTTCCAAACTAGACCTGCATGGGGCTTACAACCTAATCCGGATTCGCCGGGGTGATGAATGGAACACTGTATTTAACACCCGTGACGGACACTATGAATATCTAGTAATGCCCTTCTGCCTGTGTAATGCTCCCGCTGTCTTCCAGTTCGTTAATGACATTTTCCATGACCACCTCTATGTTTGTGTTGTGGTCTATCTTGATGACATCTTGATTTTTTTCTCCGGATCCTATAACTCATCAGAGACATGTCTGTCAAGTATTGCTGCAGTTAAAGGAGAATCACCTGTACCCGAAGTTGGAGAAGTGCGTGTTTGAGAGAGATGCACTACCCTTCCTGGGCTACATCGTCTCGAATCGAGGTGTCAAGATGAATCCTGAAAAGATGAAGTCCGTCCTGAAATGGCCACACCCTCAATGCTTGAGGGCCATACATCGCTTTCTGGAATTCGCCAATTTTTACAGACAGTTCATTCCAAACTTCTCCTCACTGACATCTCCTATCTCTAACCTCACCAAGAAGGGCATGAACGCCAAGGTGTGGACTCCTGAGGCAGAGTCCGCATTCAATAGCCTGAAGAGTGCCTTCACATCAGCCTCTATCCTCCATCATCCAGATTTTTCTCGACCGTTCTCGTTGGAAGTGGACGCCTCCTCTGTCGGTGCTGGTGCACTCCTGTTCCAGAGAAGTTCCAAGGGCAAGTCAATGGTATGTGGATATTTCTCCAAGCTTTTCTATTCTGCAGAACTCAACTACTCGATTGAGAATCGGGAGTTACTGGCCATCAAATTGGCCCTGGAGGAGTGGAGACATCTACTAGAGGGCGCAGCTCATCCTATCCTGATTTTTACAGACCACAAGAATCTCACCTATCTTCAGACGGCCCAACGGTTGAACCCTCGTCAGGCCAGGTGGTCGCTGTTCTTTACCAGGTTCCAGTTTGAGCTCCATTATCGCCCGGCTGACAAGAATATGAGGGCTGATGCCTTATCCAGGTCATTTGAGACAGAGAACAACATGGAGATTCCACAGAATATTATTGAGCCGTCTTGCATTGTCTCTGTCAACCCCATGCAAGTTAGAGACATCCCTCCGGGGAGGACCTTTGTGCGCCTGGCTGACAGAGAGAGAATCCTCCACTGGGGACACTGCTCTAGACTGGCAGGTCACGCGGGTACCCGTAAGACCCGAGACCTGATTGCCCGTCATTTCTAGTGGCCCACGCTGCCCAAAGATATCATGGACCTTGTTTCTTCCTGCTCAGTGTGTGCAGCTAACAAGGTTGCTCACTCCAGACCTGCTGGTCTGCTCCAGACGCTGCCTGTACCCGATGCTTCCTGGCAGCATATAGCTATGGACTTTATTACTGACCTGCCTCTCTCTGCGGGATGCAGTACTGCCTGGGCGGTGGTGGACCGATTTTCAAAGATGGCTCACTTTGTTCCACTGACCGGTCTTCCTTCTGCTCCTCAACTGGCAAACCTTTTCATCCAACACATCTTCCGCCTGCACAGCGTTCCACGGCATATTGTGTCTGATTCGGGGGTCCAGTTCACCTCTAGGTTCTGGAAAGGCCTCTGTAGACTCCTCAACATGAGATTGGACTTTTCCTTTGCCTACCATCCTCAGTCCAATGGTCAAGTCAAGAGGATCAACCAGATCTTGGAGAACTACCTACGCCACTTCATCTCCAAGCAGCATGACGACTGGGTGCAGCTTCTTCCGTGGGCTGAGTTCTCATATAACAATCACACTAGCGAGTCCACAAAGACCACATCGTTCTTCATTGTCTACGGCCAACACCCACAAATTCCTCTCCCGGTGCCCGTTATGTCCGAGGTACCAGCAGCTGATTCCGCTTTTAGAGACTTCCTGCAGATCTGGCAGCAGACTCGATCCCCCATTCCACTGGCAGTCGACCATATGAAATGGAAGGCAGACACGAGGAGAAGAGAATCTCCTCAATTTCTCCCTGGAATGAGGGTCTGGCTGTCCTCCAGGAATATAAGACTGAGGGTGCCATCATACAAATTTGCTCCCAGGTTCCTCGGACCCTTCGAGATCCTACAGCAGATCAACCCTGTCGCCTACAAGCTTCAGCTGCCTCCTACCCTCAAGATCCCCAACTCCTTCCATGTTTCCCTCCTGAAGCCGGTAGTGCTGAACCTCTATACCAAGGGTCCTAGCCCTGCGGTTGCCTCCAGCGGTCCTTCAGACACCTTAGAGGTTAAGGAGATCTTGGACACGAAGAGAGTGAGAGGAAAAACTTTTTATTTGGTGGATTGGAGGGGGTTTGGTCCTGAAGAGAGGTCCTGTGAGCCAGAGGAGAACCTCAATGCTCCTACCCTTCTGAAGAAGTTTCTCTCTTGCTCTAGCTCCAAGAAGAGGGGGCGTAAGAGGGGGGATACTGTCATGTCCATGGCCGTGGGCTGTCAGGCTCACTCACCTCCTGACGGCCGCAGCCATGGGTCTGCGAGTGCTGGCCTCAGTCTCCTCCTCAGGAGACACCAGCGCTCACTTCCGCTTACCTGGGCCGGGTCCCGTAGGGTGCGCGCGCACGCTCGTGCCCGCTCTTAAATGGCCAATGCGCGCACCTGAAGTTAATGTCAAAATTAGCCCATGATTACCCTGGACTATAAGAAGGGCTCAGCCCCTTCCTTCCATATCTGAGCGTTGTTGTCGTAGCCAAAGTTTGTCTATGCATATCGTCTCCTAGTGTTTCCCAGTTCCCAGTGTTCCCCGTTCCTGTACCTGTAACCTATATAACGTGCTATCCTGGTCAAGTGCCGTGCTGAGCTGAAGTCGTGCTGTGCTATATACCACGCCTGTCCTGCTACACCATGCCTGATGTCTGCCTGCTGTCTAGTCCCTGCCGAGCCTGTCTCACTACTGTCCAAGCTGCCACAGGTACACTATATGAACTATAGATGGTGACCTGCGTCCTGTTGGCCAGCTGCCATACCGTCAAGGCGGTACGGCCAAGTGGGTCCATGTACCCATCGTGACAGTCACATACTAAATATTTGCTCCAGGTTGGACGCTATTTTTACTTAGAGAAGTAGTCCTGGGAAATGTTCCCAGAACTGCTTCTATAAAATATGAATTGCATTTTTTTTTATACAATTTTATATAAGCCATTTTAATTTAACTCCTTAAAATTAAAGTGGCTTCAAAGTCGAGCTTCACATCTGCTGTCTGAAAAGGAAATGTAAAATGACGCTATACAGATGGTAGTGAGCATTGAGTATTAGCTTTCCGAATGCTGCAAGTTTTCATAATAGAATTTCTTATATAGAAATAATTCCCCACTTGTTCCTGAAAAGATTAAGCCCCCAACTACATCAAACATATACATGTTCTGGCCAGAGCTTTCAAGTCTGTCATATCTGAAATCAATAGATCTATAGAGCAAAACTTTAGCACTCAAAGGAAAAGATGTTTTTTTATTTTTTCAAAATTCTTTATTCCAAGTGATGGATTTTTAGGAGAAGTGATTTTAAAGACGTTTCGGCCCATCCAAGGCTTTTGTTATAATCGCGGTAGTGATACAAAAAAGAAGAAAAAGTGATATAACATACATTCTGAGTCAAAGTCCCTTACAATAAGGAGGATGTAACAATTTACTAAATATTCACATAGATATACATATTATAGCAAATGTATAGAAACATATAGTTTCAAAACCCGTTAGTGACCGCCAATACGCCTTTTAACGGCGGCCACTAACGGGCTTTATTCTGATGCATATGCCTTTTTACGGCACTGCATCAGGATAAAGTAAACAGAGCAGGGAGCGTCAAATCAACCTGCTCTCAGCTGCCAGAGGCAGCTGAGGGCTTGGGGCGTCCCTGCTCTGCCGGGTGAGATCGATATTAGCATCGATCTCACCCGTTTAACCCCTCCGATGCAGTGCACAATAGCTTGCACCGCATCTGAGTTGTTTTGGAGAGAGGGAGGGAGCTCCCGCTCTCTCCCACCGACACCGGGCGATACAATCGCTGAGTGTCTGTGTCTCTAATGGCAGCCGGGGGCCTAATAAAGGCCTAATAAAGGTCTGCCTGTAATGAATGCCTGCTAGATCATGCCGGAGGCATGACCTAGCAGATGCCTGTCCGTTTTAAACGGACAGGCAGTAATACACTGCAATACAAAAGTAATGCAGTGTATTATAATAGCGATCGGAGAATCGCATATTAAAGTCCCCTAGTGGGACTAGTAAAAAAGTAAAAAAAAAGTTTAATAAAGTTAATAAAAAAAAAAAATTTGAATTAAAAATAAAAAACCCAGCTTTTCCCCTTACAAAATGCTTTACTATTAAAAAAACAAAATAAAGTAAAAAAGTTACACATATTTGGTATCGCCGCGTCTGTAACGACCCCAACTATAAATCTATTACATTATTTAACCCGCACGTGAACGCCGTAAATTTTTTTTATAAAAAACTATGGAAAAATTGCTGTTTTCTGTGAATCCTGACTTAAAAATAATGTGATAAAAAGTGATCAAAAAGTCGCATCTACTCCAAAATGGTACCAATAAAAACTACAAGTCTTCCCGCAAAAAAAAAGCCCTCACACAACCGTATCGGTGAAAAAATAAAGACGTTACGGCACTTCAAATATGGAGACACAAAAACAAATAATTTTGAAAAAAAAGCGTTTTTACTGTGTAAAAGTAGTAAAACATACAAAAACTATACAAATTTGGTATCGTTGCAATCGTAACAACCCGCTGAATAAAGTTATTGTGTTATTTATATCACACGGTAAATAAGACGTGAAAAAGTGTGGCGAAATTTCAGTTTTTTTTCTATTCCCCCCCCAAAAAAAAGTTAATAAAAGTTAATCAATAAATAATATGTCCCCAAAAATGGTGCTATTAAAAAATACAACTTGTCCCGCCAAAAACAAGACCTTATACAGCTATGTCGATGCAAAAATAAAAAAGTTATAGCTCTTGGAATGCGACGATGGAAAAACGTAAAAAATGGCTTTGTCATTAAGGTTTAAAATAGGCTGGTCATTAAGGGGTTAAGATGATCCATAACTGACAAATAATAATTAAACAATGTTTGGAGGATTTATCTGTTTACAATAATTTTAGGCGGATGTCCTCGATACGGAGAGATACATGTTCACGAAAGGACCAGAGAAAGAGTAACTCTGTTGTATACAAATATAAAGCATACACATTATTAATTGAAAAAGAGATATACGTATGTGTAAATGTGCAAATACACCCTCAGATCATGTACACTCATAAACATTAGTACGTTTTAGAGGCTAAAGTGATATACATCATAAAGGAAGAACAGAGATAATGGGAACATGATGTCACAAGCAAAACTAAAAAACAGTATTCACACTGAGTTTTTTTACGAGTTTTTTGGGGCAGAAACCACACCAAAAAACTCCTCAAAAACCGCCCGAAAATGCCTCCCATTGATTTCAATGGGAGGCAGACGAGTTTTTTTTCCACGAGTAAAAAAAACTCGTCGTGGTAAAAAGAAGCAACATGACCCATCTTGAGGCGGTTTCCTCCTCCAAAACCCCATTTCAATGAGTCAGAAAGAGGAAAAAAAACCCTCGACGAGTGTTTTGACGAGTTTTTGTCAAACCACTGTGCAAAAACCTACTGGAGCAGTTTTTGCAGGAGGAATTTTCCTCCTGCAAAAAACTCCGTGTGAACACAACTTGAAATAACTTTAAACAAAGGCGGGGAAGGGGGGAATGGAAGCGTATTGACAAAATACTCCTCTGGACCATACCATAAAGTACCGGCAGTATAAGTGCATGTAGAGAAATCGTATGGAAATTATACAAAAGTAGAGGGTAAGTGTGGTGTAGTGCAGTATAGGATATAGTGGTGTCTACCAGACGCTCCAGAGAGAATATGAGGTGAGTGTTACGAAGATACCTAGTAATAGAGCAGGTAATTGCTCTAACGGATGTCCGGTGTCTATTGGTGTGTAGGAGCTCGATCTGCGCATGCGTGCCCGTAATGACGTTGGACGTCAGCATAATGGCGCAATAGGAGCTTGTGGAATGCAAGCAAGGTGATTACCATGTGTCACGATGCGGGGTGTGGACCCACTGGACCGTACCACATAGCGGAACGGCAGCTGACCAATCAGGTAAGTACAGAGTTTATAGTCCAGAGAGGGTACCTGTGGCAAGTTGGACAGCAGTAAGGCAGGCTCGGCTGGGACCAGGCGGCAAGTAGACGTCAGGAGTGGCGTAGCAGAACAGGCGTGGTATGCAGCACAACATGACAACAGCTTAGCACGGTACAGGATCTGCATAGCACGGGACACAGGATACAGGAACAGGGAACACTTGGAAACTGGAAGACACTAGGGGACCATTAGCAAGACAAACTTTGGGAAACTAACAATGCTCAGGCAAAGAACAAGAGGGCAGGGCCTTTTTTTTATAGCCCAATATCCTTCTGGGCTAGATTGCAGACTCCCTGCAATATGTGCGCACTGGCCCTTTAAGACCGTGCACGCGCTAGTGCGCGAAACCAGGAAGTGAGTGTTGGCGGATCATAGGAGGACGACGCTGCAAGGAACTCAGATGTCCATGGCCACGGATGTCGAGGGGTAAGTCAAAACGACAGGACGTGGCTATAGACGTTACAGTATCCCCCCCTCTTACGCCCCCTCCTCTTGGGACCAGATCGGGAGAGAAACTTCCTCATGAGGACAGGGGCATCAATGTTCTCCTCTGGCTCTCTAGACCTCTCTTCTGGACAGAACCCCCTCCAATCCACTAAATAAAACGTCCTTCCTCCCACCCTCTTGGTGGCCAGAATCCCCCTTACTTCGAAAGTCCCGGATGAGCCGCCAGGGACCACTGCAGAACTAGGAGTCCTGGAGTAGCGGTTCAGAACCATGGGTTTCAGCAAGGAGGCATGGAAGGACTTAGGGATCTTGAGGGTAGGAGGCAGCCGTAGCTTGTAAGACACTGGGTTGATCTGTAGCAGGATTTCGAAGGGTCCGAGGAACCTAGTGGCAAATATGCAGGTCGGCACCCTCAGCCGGATATTCCTTGAAGACAACCAGACCTTTTTACTTGGAAGAAACTGAGGAGGAGCCCGTCTTCTTGTATCTGCCTTTCTCTTCATGCAGTCCACCGCCAGTAGGACAGAAGATCGGGTCTGTTGCCATGTTTGCAGAAAGTCCCTGAAGGTAGCGTCAGCTGCACGCACCTGGGACATAGTAGAAACAGGAAGAGGTATAAGAGGATGTTGGCCATAGACGATGAAGAACGGACTGGAAGTGGTGGACTCACTAGTGTGGTTGTTATAGGAGAACTCCGCCCACGGGAGCAGCTGTACCCAGTCATCATGCCGCCTGGAAACAAAGTGACGCAGATAGTTCTCAATAATCTGGTTAACCCTCTTGACTTGCCCATTGGATTGAGGATGATAGGCCGAAGAGAAGTCCAACTTATAACTCTATAATGTAAGGTAATATAACTCTATAATATAATGTAACAACTCTATAATGTAAGGTGTCAGGATCTGATTGAGCCAAGGAGAAAAATACAAAAATAATGTAGTATATGTAGATAAGGACACGAAGTATATAAAAGACATAAAGAACATATATTAGAGAAATATATATATATATATATATATATATATATATATATGGAAAAGGAAGGGGGGGGTAAGAATAGTACAGACAGTGAACCGGTTTTATGGTACCTGTATTTGGTCGCACAATGGATTACGTAATTTCTAGCGTGCCTAAAAGGAATGGACAAATGACATAATTAGAGAGAAAATGTAATACAGTATTGTCTTAAACTATATGCTTCTATACATTTGCTATAATATGTATATCTATGTGAATATTTGGTAAATTGTTACATCCTCCCTATTGTAAGGGACTTTGAAACTCAGAATGCATGTTATATCACTTTTTCTTCTTTTTTGTATCACTACAGCGATTATGACAAAGGCCTTGGATGGGCCGAAACATCTTTAAAATCACTTCTCCTAAAAATCCATCACTTGGAATAAAGCATTTTGAAAAACCAAAAACAATATTTTCCTTGGAGTGCTAAAGGTTTTCTCCATAGATCTATAGTCTGGGTGTCCAAACCCGAACCTGAACAGCACCAACACATTCTACCCAGGAGTGCAGCCCAATATTTTTCTATAGATATTTTTTGGTCTTGGATAACTGCACCCTCATCTAAATAACGTCAGAATCATTCACCTACAACCAACTTCTATTCTATCACAGGTGACAAACTCCGGAGATTTTCTTCGGATTCCACCGCAAGAGTTACAAACGAGAGACTATGAGAAGGAATTACGCAAACACATCACTCAAGATTTATACTGCACCACTCTGGCAGAGTACCACCGCCTCATTAGAATCACTCGTGGTCTACGGAGCCATCTTTAGACCTACCCTATTTTCAGAAGATCCTCACTACCTTGAGCAGTTTCAAAAAATCCTTAATAAATGCTCTCTGGACCTGATTGTACTACTGATCGAATACCTTCAAAAATCTTTAAAAGAATCTGCAGATAAGATCAGACCCTTGAAAAACAACTAACAGCTTCTTTATCCAGCAGCGACTGGGAAATCCTTAAGACACGGACATATAACGCCCTAAAGGAATATTCCAAGGAAATCGAACTGAGGAAAAGGGAGAATTTCCAGAGTGTCGCCAACGATTACCAGAATAACCGAGTATACAGATGGCAGGAATCCTTCAACTCTTGGCGTTCACGCAGAAACTATGCCCCTGGCAACAAATCTACAATCTACAAATCTTCAGGAAGCAACTGTAATGTCTATGGCCGGGGACCATCGTCCTGATTTCCCGTCTGACGGCCGCGGCCATGGACGAGTGAGTTCCGCGCGGCTTCCCCTTCCTGGGAGACGCTGGCACTCACTTCCCCGTTCGGACACTGTCTCCCACAGGGTGCGCGCACCCGCGCGTGGTCGGTCTTAAAGGGCCAGTACGCGGACATTTGCAGAATAGCTGCATTTAGCCCAGAATGCCTCTGGACTATAAAAGGGGCTCTGCCCTCTCAATCACTGCCTGAGCATTGTTGTGTTACCCTAGTTTGTCCATGCAAATGGTCTCCTAAGTGTTTTCCAGTTCCCAGTGTTTTCCGTTCCTGCCGACTGTACCCTGTATCCTGTGCTACTGTGCCTCTGTGCCTTCAAGAGTTGGAGTCGTGTTGTGCCCTCCGATGCGTCTACTGTGCCGTACCCCTCCGGGTGTCTGTCTACTGCCAGAGCCTCATCTTAGCCTGAAACCACCGCTACTGTCTACATTGCCTCAGGTACCCTTTCAGAACTATAGACATTGCATATATACCTGTTTGGCCAGCTGCTATCCCGCTACACGGTACGGCCCAGTGGGTCCACACCTCATGTCATGACAGCGACACCTCTGCAGAGAGACCATCATATCGCCAAGAATTTTTTTTAGGCAATCGCCGAGGCAGAGGCATCCAACCAGAAGGGCCAGGAGGAAAAGGAGGAGGCCGCGAGACAGGAATACAGATGAGGTCCCACGTAAGGACAACAACCTGGTAGTCAATATCTCCTCCCATACCCCGAACTTGGCAGAAGTTTTGGTCCTAGAAAAAGGTTTATCCTTTTGCCCTACTACTCCTTGCAATGCCTTTTTTTTGGAACTGTAATTAAATAGGTTCTACAGATCGCTTAGATTAAAAACTCACTTTGGACTCTCTGAAGAGAGATTTAATCTTGTCACTGTGACTGCATCACATACACCTTTAGAACTGAGGGGGTTATTGAGTTAATAGAAAGGGATGCCCAAGCCCTACTACATGTGTACAAATAAGGCTTATACCCACAACATGACAATCTGTCCAGGACAGAATCTGAAGCTCTCACATCCCTAAGTAGGAATAAAGAGGTCATCTTTAAACCGGCAGGCAAAGGGTGTGCCATAGTGGTTTGGGACAAAAGGGATTAAATGTCGGAGGTAGAGAGACAGTTATCCGACCTCAACACATACAGTAAAATCTCCCGTGACCCAACACCCCGAATTCGTACAAAAATGTCCACAATATTGGAACATTATGTAGGTTCAGGCACTATCGATGATAAGACATGTAATTTTTTATATAATCCACATCCCATTATCCCTGTCTTTTATGTCCTACCTAAAATTCGCAAGTCAATACAAAATCCAACTGGCAGACCAATAGTAGCTTCCACAAACTCTATTCTCGCGTCCCTCTCTATCTTCTTAGAAAAAATACTCACCCCCCCTAATTAGAACAAAACGCTCTTTCATTTTGGACACTGGTAATTTTCTTCAAAAGATTAAGAAGCTTTTCCAGATTAATCCATCCTGTATCCTAATGACCTTAGACGTTAATAGCCTATACACCTCTATAGACCATCAAAAGGGAATACAGGCCACTACACATCTCCTGGAATCCACTTCAATGACAACAGATTCCATAGCTCTTTGCGTGGAACTACTTAAACTCATTCTGCATGAAAAAAAATTCATGTTTGGAGACGATTTCTATGTACAAATCTATGGCACTGCCATGGGGTCGAACGTTGCACCCCTTTACGCCAATGCATACATGGCATTTTTTGAAGATGAGTACATTTATTACTATCCCTTGTTCATACAGCATGCAATATGCTGACATTGTTATATCGATAACATCTTTTGTATCTGGGATGGCCCACAACAATCTTTAGATGAGTTTCTAAACTACATCAATCAAATCAGAGCAGGACTTAAATTTACATTTAATTCGGACATGGAAAACATTTGTTTTCTGGACACTACCATCATGACGACCATTAAAGATACCTCATGTCTGATCTTTATTCAAAACCCAATAACAAAAATAGACTATTGCACTTCAAGAGCAGTCATCCCAGGTAAACTAAATGTTCATTACCACAATCACAGTTCACCATAATCTCTAGGATTGTATCTAACGAAGATACCAAAAAAGTAAGACTGCAACAAAAGTCTAAGAAATTTGAACAGAGAGGCTATCCTACAACACTCCTGGCACAAGAACTTGAGAAGACGTTCACGACTAGTAGGGCTAATACTATACCTATTAAATCCACTCAAGCCAAGTTACCATTTGTCCACACATATCACCCTATAGTCTCCAAGTTACATCAAATTATTCGTAAATACTGTCTGGCTGTAATGACAGGGATAGGGAAACAGACAAGTGAGCCCTAATCTACCCGCCATTCAGTCCCTGCCTACTTGCAACGACCCACCCTAGGCGACGGGGTACAACTGGGCGACGGTCCCTACACTCAGTAAGTGCACGACAGACAACCAGACAAGGAACACAGAACAAAGGGAAACGGGGCAGTTGCCCCCGGCAACACCGTGAGCAACAAGAGTAGTAAACGAGCCGAGTCAAACCAGGAGAGTACGAGGTGCCAAACGCAGAGCAGGAGAGTAGTGAACAAGCCGAGTCAAACCAGGAGTGTACGAGGTAAAAAACGCAGAGCAGAAGAGTAGTCAGTAAGCCAGGGTCAATACGAAGCAGGGACAAGTAGTTCAAGAAGCTGCAGCAGGGCCAGGAAACCAACAGAGAAGAATCACAAGCAAGGAGGAACAGGAAAGGCAGGTATAAATAGACAGAGGGCGGGAGCTAGCTTCGTCTGGCCAGGCTGTGATAGGCTCTCCCACTCCTAAGCCTGCCATCCTGAGTGGTGGAAGATGGAGTCAGTCTCACAGACATAGAAGCAGGTGCAGACTGATTACCTATGGGCGTGGATACAAAAGCTGTACCTGGCAGATCCTTAACACTGGCGCTACATACTGCTTACCCTCAAATAGAGGCATTTGCACACCCTGCCATGATGTGCTTGAAAAGATCTTCCAACATTCGGGTTCGCCTTATTAGAGCTGAAGTGGGTAGCACACCTAGACAAACCTTTCTTCAAACTAAACGTAACGGCACATTCCCATGCCTACACTGTCCATGTTGTTCTAACATTATTAGGGGTGATACGATTCGACACCCACACAGCAAAATAACTTTTACAGTTAGGGGTTACTACACATGTGACTCCAATTTAGTCACTTACCTAATTAAATGGTGGTTTTGCCTATGTAGGCGAAACCACACAGCATATTAGGGCTCGCTTATCTAGTCACAAATCTACAATCAGATGCAAAAAAAACATGGCTTCCCTTGGCTTCACAAAATTCAAACATAACCTGTCCCGACTGAGGTTTCAAATAATTCAGCAGGTACCACGACCTAGGGGAGGTGGTAATCACACATTGTTATAAAAAAAAAGAGAGAGTCCTATTGGATACATACTTTGGAGACTTTAATACTTAAGGGTCTGAATAAAGATGAGCGAACTGGGACAACCGAACCCGGTTTCGGTCCGAACATTGGGAAAAGTTCGGTTCGCAGCGAATCCGAACTTCACCGGGTTCGGCCGAAGCCGTTTTGACCGAACCCGGCTACATTTTGGCGCCTGCCACATGTTAGATCTAAAATGGAGGATTTCACAATATCACCTGACATCAAGCTACCCCATAATGCATTGCAAACGGCTCTCCCAGCCAATCGGGAGGCAGCATAGGGGCAGGCTCAAGCCTGCAATAAAAGTCTATGCACGGAGCTCAGCGGCCATTTTAGAGACAGGAGCTGTAGGGATAGCATCTCTGTGCAGTAAGGGAAAGCTTTAGGAATCTAAAAGCCAGGAATCCAGTAATCGAAGGGGCTCATCCACTACTCACTACTCAGCCAGTGTGTGAATACGTTTTTATAAGGGGCTCAGCCCCGTTGCATCCAACTTGCAATACAGGCAGCCTTTGTAGCACTACAACGCCCAGCATTCCCTGAGTGCACCGCGGCGTGGCTGATAGAAATTCTCATTCATTTACATTTGCCAAGCCAGGGTGTAAATACGCTTTTAGAAGGGGCTCATCCCCGGCCATTAACATAAAAAATAACCATCCAACTTGCAATACAGATAGCCTTTGTAGTAGTACTACTACAACGCCCAGCATTCCCTGAGTGCACCGTGGCGTGACTGATAGAAATTCTCATTCATTACCATTTGCCAAGCCAGTGTGTGAATACGCTTTTAGAAGGGGCTCATCCCCGGCCGTTAACATAACAAATAACAATCCAACTTGCAATACAGGCAGCCTTTGTAGTAGTACTACTACAACGCCCAGCATTCCCTGAGTGCACCGTGGCGTGACTGATAGAAATTCTCATTCATTGCCATTTGCCAAGCCAGTGTGTGAATACGCTTTTAGAAGGGGCTCATCCCCGGCCGTTAACATAACAAATAACAATCCAAATTGCAATACAGGCAGCCTTTGTAGTAGTACTACTACTACAACGCCCAGCATTCCCTGAGTGCACCGCGGCGTGGCTGATAGAAATTCTCATTCATTGCCATTTGCCAAGCCAGTGTGTGAATACGCTTTTAGAAGGGGCTCATCCCCGGCCGTTAACATAACGAATAACAATCCAAATTGCAATACAGGCAGCCTTTGTAGTGGTACTACTACAACGCCCAGCATTCCCTGAGTGCACCACGGCGTGGCTGATAGAAATTCTCATTCATTGCCATTTGCCAAGCCAGTGTGTGAATACGCTTTTAGAAGGGGCTCATCCCCGGCCGTTAACATAACAAATAACAATCCAACTTGCAATACAGGCAGCCTTTGTAATAGTACTACAACGCCCAGCATTCCCTGAGTGCACCGCGGCGTGGCTAATAGAAATTCTCAATCATTGCCATTTGCCAAGCCAGTGTGTGAATACGCTTTTAGAAGGGGCTCATCCCCGGCCATTAACATAACAAATAACAATCCAACTTGCAATATAGGCAGCCTTTGTAGTGGTACTACTACAACGTCCAGCATTCCCTGAGTGCACCGCGGCGTGGCTGATAGCAATTCTCATTCATTGCCATTTGCCAAGCCAGTGTGTGAATACGCTTTTAGAAGGGGCTCATCCCCGGCCGTTAACATAACAAATAACAATCCAACTTGCAATACAGGCAGCCTTTGTTGTAGTACTACTACAACGCCCAGCATTCCCTGAGTGCACCGCGGCGTGGATGATAGAAATTCTCATTCATTGGCATTTGCCAAGCCAGTGTGTGAATACGCTTTTAGAAGGGGCTCATCCCCGGCCGTTAACATAACAAATAACAATCCAACTTGCAATACAGGCAGACTTTGTAGTAGTACTACTACAACGCCCAGCATTCCCTGAGTGCACCACGGCGTGGCTAATAGAAATACTCATTCATTGCCATTTGCCAAGCCAATGTTTGAATACGCTTTTAGAAGGGGCTCATCCCCGGCCGGTAACATAACAAATACTAATCCAACTTGCAATACAGGCAGCCTTTGTAGTAGTACTACTACAACGCCCAGCGTTCCCAGAGTGCACCGTGGCGTGGCTGATAGAAATTCTCATTCATTGCCATTTGCCAAGCCAGTGTGTGAATACGCTTTTAGAAGGGGCTCATCCCCGGCCGCTAACATAACAAATAACAATCCAACTTGCAAATCAGGCAGCCTTTGTAGTAGTACTACTGCAACGCCCAGCATTCCCTGAGTGCACCGCGGCGTGGCTGATAGAAATTCTTATTCATTGCCATTTGCCAAGCCAGTGTCAGTGTGAATACGCTTTTAGAAGGGGCTCATCCCAGGCCATTAACATAACAAATAACAATCCAACTTGCAATACAGGCAGCCTTTGTAGTAGTACTACTACAACGCCCAGCATTCGCTGAGTGCACCGTGGCGTGGCTGATAGAAATTCTCATTCATTGCCATTTGCCAAGCCAGTAAGTGAATATGCTTTTAGAAGGGGCTCATCGCCGGCCGTTAACATAACAAATAACAATCCAACTTTCAATACAGGCAGCCTTTGTAGTAGTACTACAACGCCCAGCATTCCCTGAGTGCACCGCGGCGTGGCTGATAGAAATTCTCATTCATTGCCATTTGCCAAGCCAGTGTGTGAATACGCTTTTAGAAGGGGCTCATCCCCGGCCGTTAACATAACAAATAACAATCCAACTTGCAATACAGGCAGCCTTTGTAGTAGTACTACAACGCCCAGCATTCCCTGAGTGCACCGCGGCATGGCTGATAGAAATTCTCATTCATTGCCATTTGCCAAGCCAGTGTGTGAATACGCTTTTATAAGGGGTTCATCCCCGTTGCATCCAACTTGCAATACAGGCAGCCTTTGTAGTACTACAGCGCCCAGCATTCCCTGAGTGCACCACGGCGTGGCTGATAGAAATTCTCATTCATTGCCATTTGCCAAGCCAGTGTGTGAATACGCTTTTAGAAGGGGCTCATCCCCGGCCGTTAACATAACAAATAACAATCCAACTTGCAATACAGGCAGCCTTTGTAGTAGTATTACAATGCCCAGCATTCCCTGAGTGAACCGCGGCGTGGCTGATAGAAATTCTCACTCATTGCCATTTGCCAAGCCAGTGTGTGAATACGCTTTTAGAAGGGGCTCATCCCCGGCCGTTAACATAACAAATAACAATCCAACTTGCAATACAGGCAGCCTTTGTAGTAGTACTACAACACCCAGCATTCCCTGAGTGCACTGCGGCGTGGCTGATAGAAATTCTCATTCATCGCCATTTGCCAAGCCAGTGTGTGAATACGCTTTTAGAAGGGGCTCATCCCCGGCCGTTAACATAACAAATAACAATCCAACTTGCAATACAGGCAGCCTTTGTAGTAGTACTACAACGCCCAGCATTCCCTGAGTGCACCGCGGCATGGCTGATAGAAATTCTCATTCATTGCCATTTGCCAAGCCAGTGTGTGAATATACTTTTATAAGGGGCTCATCCCCGTTGCATCCAACTTGCAATACAGGCAGCCTTTGTAGTACTACAACGCCCAGCATTCCCTGAGTGCACCGCGGCGTGGCTGATAGAAATTCTCATTCATTGCCATTTTCCAAGCCAGTGTGTGAATACGCTTTTAGAAGGGGCTCATCCCCGGCCGTTAACATAACAAATAACAATCCAACTTGCAATACAGGCAGCCTTTGTAGTAGTACTACTACAACGCCTAGCATTCCCTGAGTGCACCGCGGCGTGGCTGATAGAAATTCTCATTCATTGCCATTTGCCAAGCCAGTGTGTGAATACGCTTTTAGAAGGGGCTCATCCCCGGCCGTTAACATAACAAATATCAATCCAACTTGCAATACAGGCAGCCTTTGTAGTAGTACTACAACGCCCAGCATTCCCTGAGTGCACCATGGCGTGGCTGATAGAAATTCTCATTCATTGCCATTTGCCAAGCCAGTGTGTGAATACGCTTTTAGAAGGGGCTCATCCCCCGGGTTTTGATTCAACTTGCTGCACTCCAGCAGTGAAATGTCTGGTAAAAAAATGGTTGTGAAAGGACGGGGTAGAGGAAAAAACACCCATGCCATTTCCTCTTCCAGTCCAAATGTTGGATCTGTTGGTGCCAGACCCAGTACCAGCATTTGTGGCACAAGACATGTGCCAAGTTCCACTAGTAGCAGCAGCCATGTGCCTGCTGGTAGTAGTAGCAGTATCAGCAAGCCAGACTTGTCCATCTCCTTCGGTGGGCGGGTTACTTTAGACAATACGGCCATTGTGGACTGGTTGGCTGGCTCGCGGTCATCTCAGCAGGAAGACTCTGACGATCTGGCTTCAAGCCAGGTATCGTTCGATTCCAGATCCTCTACATTTCCTTGGCACAGTGACAGTAGTAATATGGGTATTTCTAGCGTTTCCATTCCATCATCTATGTCTTCACTCCCCCTTCCTAGCGGGAAGCCATCTTTCCTGAGAGTCCTAAGAGACATCTCCTCGGGTGCGAAGGAAGATACTGAACAACATAGTGATGATGATTTGTTTTCCGCGAGTCAGCCAACGGAGTGTGTTGCGGCGGTGGTGGAGGTGGAAGCGGTGTCCGAGATGCATAGCTGTGGTAGTGGGGGTGTTGGTGGTGGTAGCCATGGTGGCAGACGCAGTAATGAGGGGGGGGGCATGGAGCCCGCCATGATGTCACATCACATTCACAACACAGTGACAGAAGTGGCGGGGATGATGATAATGTTGTTTTAGACAGGACGTGGGAACCAGGTGACGAGGTGATGACGGCGTCAGAGGAGGAGGGTAGTAGTGGAGATACTGGCAGTGATAAACAGCCAAGCCGAGGTAGGGGCAGAAGTCAATCTGCAAAACGTTGCAGCGGTAGGGTCAGCTTAGGAGCCGGTGACGGCAACACTGATGCTGGTGTAGGCTCCCGAAAAAAGCCTGCCAGACAAGAGGCAAGCTCGGGTGGTGGTGGTGGTGGTGGTGGACGTGGTACTACCTATTTACGGTACTCTGCCGTGTGCCAATTTTTCTGTACCTTCCCGGAAGAAGAAAAAATGCCACAGTGCCGTATCTGCAAGCAGAAAGTAAGGCGTGGGCAGGGCAGCTATGTAGGAACTACCGCTCTACGTAAACACATGGAGCGGCATCACAAGGCCGTGTGGGACAATCGACATGCCCCACCATCATCATGTACATCTAATGAAGACCCCTCTGCCGCTGCTGCTGTTCCTAGTCCCTGTCATCTATGTAGTAGCCAGGCCTTATCCACCATGTCGTCATCATCATCATAACTGTCATCTAGTGCTCCTCCTACGTCCCGTCAGTTATCCATTACGGAATCCAATAAGCAACAATATATACCCAGTCATCCACTTGTCTTGCGGCTTAATTCACACCTGGCTAAGTTGTTGGTGGTACAGTCGCTGCCGTACCACCTGGTTGACTCCGACGGCTTCAAGCAATTGAAGGCGTGCGCTCAGCCTAGGTGGTGAATACCTAGCCGACATTACTTCTCCAAAACAGCTGTCCCTGCCTTGCACAAGCACGTGGAGGAAAAGGTGTGCCAGTCCTTGCAATTATCCATGTGCAGCAGGGTACATGCCACCGTCGACACGTGGAGCAGCAACTATGGGCAGGGACAGTACATGTCTTTCACGGCCCACTGGGTCAATATTTTGCAGTCCGATGCACCACCGCAGCAATGCCAGGCATTACCACCTCCACGCTTGTATCTTTCTGGTTCAACTCCGGACACCAGGCGCCTACCATCCTCCTCCTCCTACTCCTCCTCCTCCTCCTTGCCCTCCTCAATGGAGGTCTTCCCGTCCCCGACAGGACACAGCGTATCTTCCACTCCTCCTCCCTCCTCTTTTCATAGGTGCAAAGTGAAGCGCCACAATGCTGTCTTACACCTGCTGAGCCTGGGCGAGAAAAGCCACACAGGGCAGGAGCTGCTGCTGTGCATCAAGGAGGAAATTGCACGCTGGCTGTCTCCTCTGAAACTCACACTGGGCAATGTTGTCTCTGATAACGGCAAGAACGTTGTGGCTGCACTGCGTCTAGGTCACCTGACACACGCTCCTTGTGATCAATCTGGTCATAACACGCTTCTTAAAGTGATATGTTGGTTTGAAGGGTGTGCTGGCCATGTCCAGGAGGGTTTGTGTTCGCTTTAGACGTTCGTATGCATTTAAGCACGCCCTCCTGGACTTGCAGCGTCAAAACAATCTCCCAGAACACAGCCTGATTTGTGACGTGCCAACACGCTGGAATTCCACCCTGCACATGTTGGACTGTCTGTACGAACAGCGGAAAGCCGTGAATTATTTCCTGATGCAGCAGACGGGCAGCGTTTGGAGCCAGTGTAATTTCGAGCTCAGGCACTGGCAGCTGGTTAGAGACGCATGTCGCGTTTTGAGGCCCTTTGAAGAGGCCACACGATTTGTGAGCCGTGACGCTAGCGGAATGAACGATGTTATGGTGCTGATATTCATTATGGAGCAAATGCTCACAGCGATGATTCAGCAAAGGATGGAGGAAGGATGACAACTGGCTATGGATGTTTAGGAGGAGGAGGAGGAGGAGGATGAGGAAACAGGACCTGAAGAGGAGCTGGATTTGGAGATGGAATCACAGGAAGGGATAGGGGACGAGGCAGCCGCACAACATGACAGTGATGGTGATGACGAGTCTGACGACGACCTTGATGATGGACAACCATGGTAGTATGGGGCGGAGATGGAACCAACCGGGCCCTCTGAAACGCTGGCCAGGATGGCGAGCTGTATGCTTCGTTGCTTGCGCCCTGACTGTCGTATTGTTAGCATGAAGCAAAGAGATGAGTACTGGATAGCCACACTTTTAGACCCTCGGTATAAAGCCAGAATGGGGGAGTTTTTTGCGCCTTCCGAGTGGGAGGCAAAATTGGCTTATTATCGAGAGAAGCTATGCAGCCAGCTTGTCACGACTTTCAAACGGCAAACACCTGCTGCAAGCATGTCTGATCAGGGGGCCACTCTCCGCTCCCCACTGTCTCATCGTTCCACCGCCTCTGGCAGAGCTACCTCTGCAATAGGCGGCAGCAGCGGCAGCGGCAGCAGCAGCAGCAGCCAATTCAGTTTGGAAAATATGATGACAACATTTTTACATCCAATACTTAATACTTAATGTTACTAGATTGCACAATATTATCATACCAAATAAATGATCAATTATAACTATTAAATACTACATCATTTACAGATAACCTTGGCACATTGAGGACCACTTTTGCAGATTTTTGGAAACTATCTATGCTGTTTTTATATAATCTACATTTGGATCAATATGTTATAAAGGAGCTTTTATTTATCCTTCCACTTTTGAGATACTTTAGATTTAAATTTTCTGGAAATTGCATTATTAGGTGAGCTGCAGTTGTCCTCTATGTCCTATTTATACTAAAATCACTTTAGTTCACGTTTTTTTATTTTGAATCCAAAATATTAGACCTTTGTTGAAAATAGAAATGATTATTTACTTAGCTCCTCAAATGGAAGAGAACCAGCAGTGACCCCATCATAATGCTGCACTTCATTTATATTCCAATACAAATCTAATTTACTTATTCTAACCAAGCTTTTGGCTGCCCTATAGCTTGTGGAAATTAAATCAGGACATGCCAGAGATCAATATGGTGCCGCACCGAGGCACTATGTGTTAGCACAGTGGTAGTAAAAAACCATAGGGACTCTGTGTGCCGCCATTCAGGGCATCAGGGAAGATGTTCAAAAGATCTCTCCTTAACAATAGCTGCAGACAACACAATATTATGGAATGCTATCATTGTCATCCGATGTACGCTTGGACTGTTGCTATGAAATACACCAGGTAACTCCCAGCAGATATCTCACAAATTCACATGAGAGTGTCCAATTTGCTTCCACAAAAAAATTGATTGTTCTTCATCCATATGAACATTTGTGTGCATTGTATGTCATCCAGTTTTCTGTTCCGTTTTTCTCCTCAGCCTACTTCACTTTTCTTACTTTTCTACATCGCTTAACAACAGATCCCTAAAAATGGACAGCACACGTATGTTTTCACACACACATAAACTTCAAAGGGCCCAGTCTAGTCGAAAATGAACCAGAATAGGGCATGTTGTTTTCCATTGACTTGTACTTGACTTGACATCGAACAGCACATGGACTAGAGATATGTTTGTGTGAATAAGGCCTTATTATGTAGAAAGCCGTAAGTTTCAGACAACATAATTTCAGGTTAAACAATATTCTGTAGCATGGACTTGACAGTCTCTTGAATTAAATTTTTGAATAGTCCACAGTTTAACGCTTCATATTTTGTAAAGACACTTTGCTTATCTTGTACCACTTTTTAATGACATTGGAGGAGATTTATTAAGCTATTTGTGCCAGTTTCCTGGCGGAAAAAAAGTTGTACATTTTGGCGCACATCAGTTTTGCATAAAAAAATCTTGACTTTTTTAAATTTTAAACCATTCTTTCCACTTGGGCTTGGCTCAGCAAGAGGGTGGGGCCAGAGGGTGAGGTCAGAAATTGGCTTAAATTATAGTCAAAATCTGTGCCAGCACATAGCTGGCATAGATTTCCATTTTTGGTGTACAAACTGTTAAGGATCTGCCAGGCACAGCTTCTGTATCCACGCCCATAGGTAATCAGTCTGCACCTGCTTCTATGTCTGTGAGACTGACTCCATCTTCCACCACTCAGGATGGCAGGCTTAGGAGTGGGAGAGCCTATCACAGCCTGGCCAGACGGAGCTAGCTCCCCCCTCCGTCTATTTATACCTGCCTTTCCTGTTCCTCCTTGCTTGTGATTCTTCTCTGTTGGTTTCCTGGCCCTGCTGCAGCTTCTTGAACTACTTGTCCCTGCTTCTTATTGACCCTGGCTTACTGACTACTCTTCTGCTCTGCATTTGGTACCTTGTACACTCCTGGTTTGACTCGGCTCGTTCACCTCACTCCTGCTCTGCGTTTGGCACCTCGTACTCTCCTGGTTTGACTCGGCTCGTGTAATGGCAGGAAGGAGGTGAAGGGAAAGTGAGCCCTAATCTACCCACAGCCCTGTCCCTGCCTACTTGCAATGACCCGCCCTAGGCGACGGGGTACAACTGGGTGGCGGTCCCTACGCTGTCTAAGTGCACGGGAGAACAAACAGGGAACACGCAAGGGAAGGGGCAGTAGCCCACGGAACGCCGCGAGGAAACGGAGCGGTGAATGAGTTGTCAGGAACAGGATGAAGTGGAGTATACCAAACTGAGCACGGAGGAGGAAGCAAGCCGGAGGCAAAGCAAAGCGGGTTAAGCAGAACTGCAGCAAGGCAGAAGCACGGCAGAAGCAGGCTGGAGCAAGCAGCAGTGGGGACAGGAATCCAAAAGAATTACAAGCACTGAGGAGGAGAACACGGCAGGTAATAAAGGACAGGGGGCGGAGCTAACTCCGACTGACCAGGCCGCGATAGACTCTCCCACTCCTGAGCCTGCCACCCTGGTTGGTGGGAGAGGGTGTCAGTCGAACAGGTCTGGCCTCAGGTGTGGATTGATTAATCCCAGGAGTATACCTAGACATAGTACCTGGCAGATCCCTAACAGCTCGTTTACTACTATTGTTGCTCACGGTGTTGCCGTGGGCAACTGCCCCATTTCCCTTTGTTCTGTGTTTCCTTATCTGTTGTCTGTCGTGCACTTACTGAGTGTAGGGACCGTCGCCCAGTTGTACCCCGTCGCCTAGGGCGGGTCGTTGCAAGTAGGCAGGGACTGAGTGGCGGGTAGATTAGGGCTCACTTGTCTGTTTCGCTATCCCTGTCATTACACAAACAGCCTAAGATCTTATTCCAGCGGACTTCTGTTTAAGACTGGCATATGAAGCGCCAGTCTTAGCAAATTCCCCTCATTATGGTTTATTGGCTGTTCAAGCAGAAAGCTAAATTGAGAATTTTTCAGGATATCTTTAACCAAAGAGCAGTGGATTATGGGAGCTCAGATGAAGCACAAACTTAAAGTGTACCTATACTTTCAAAAAACTTTTGACATGTCATAGTAACACATCAGATGTTTTGATCGGTGGGGGTCTGAGCACTGAAACCCCCACTGATTGCTAAAACGAAGCGCTGTGCCGCTTAGTTTCTGCTCGGCTGTCTTCAGAAAGCCGAGCGAGCGGTGTACAGGCTCAACAGAAAGTCTATGAGTCCGTACACTACTCTCTTGGCTTTCTGAGGAAAGCTGAGCAGAGCAAAGTAGAAACTAAGTGGCACAGAACTCACCTGAGCGCTTCTGCCGCTTCAATGCTCGAACCCACACCGATCAAACCTTCTGACATGCTTTTGAAAGTCTAGGTGCACTTTAAAACTTTGACAGTAAACAGTAAAGCAAAGTTATTAAACTTTTTAAAAGTAACATTTTGGAAAAAGGTGAAATGTTGCTTTAGGTTTCTAACAGAGTAGATCACATAGATTATTCGGTAAAGGGTGCACGAACACATAGCGGTAGTGTGCCATGTGGCCAAGAACTACTAGATGGACAGGCTTCCTAGATCAGTAATATGGGCTGTCAAAGTGAGTACAACAAAAACTGCAAACAGAAAATTCTGTGCAAAAGCAGCTAGACTACAGATACTAATGCAAGACCATATTTCTTTTGTACTATGCAAAAATCCTGTGCATTTATTTCTGTTTGAGTCCATGTCATAACTTTTTTTCATGGAACAAACCTGATGAAAAGAAAGCAGTTCTCTATCAGTGCAGTGTGAGAAAACAAATAAACAGTTACAAACATGAACCATAATGCAAAGCAAATGAGAAACATAAAGTTCTCTCATGTAAATTGCTATTCAGAGTATTAAGCACCTGGTGTTTGATTAAATTCTGATCATGATTGCTAATCCGGTAAAGCACTCTCAAGGTGACTTCAATAATTCACAGTCAGTATGGCACAATGATGCTACTGGATGCTGCGGTAATCGTTGTGTGCATGCAGCTAATTAGATTCTAATCTTTAGGGATGATCAAGGCTAACGAGCTGCAAAAAGTCGAAGGCTGTTTATTCCGATTGTTATCAGCTTTTCGGGTTTCTATTCATATGTGTTTACACTGATAAATCTATGTTTTTTTGTGTATAACAGAGGCCAAACATTGTGCCGCGCACTCATCTCAGTGCATAATATGTTAGATTGCTCGGTCATGCATACATTTTGCAGAGAGACATTTTCATGCTTGCAGGGTAAATAGAAATATTAGTGCATATCTCCAAAGCAATTGTAATGTTCAGCCTGGGATTTGAACTTCCAACCTTCTTCCCCTGAGCTATTTGGCAGCTGCTGTAACTCTTCCTTTTTCAGGTTGATGTTTATTCTCTTCTGTCTGTTTCTCTTCCTCTCCATGCTGTGAATAAATGCACAGTTACCTGCATCCAAAGAGGGAGCTCACCAGGTCTATATAATGTTTGGGAGACTGCTGAAGTGTTGTGTTAAAGGGGGCTTCCAGTGTATAATGTCTATATTCTAAAGGGTTGAGCTTTCAGAATTTAGAACTAGAGAATCCCATTCTCCATTCCCAGTAAATAACTGTCATTCTTCAAAAGATAATGGGACCAATGGTAACATCCGTCCAAATATGGTGATCTCAGAAATTATACACTATATAGCCAAAAGTAATTAATTATTGAGTTCAGGTGTTTCTCCATAGACACAGATTAGCAGTATGGTAGTATTATATGTCCCATTGAAGAGTTCAGTGACTTTAAACGTGGCACTGTGATGCCAAGACTAACAACAGCTCAGCAACGAAGTGATGGTCCATGCAAACTAACAGAGCTAGGTCACCAAGTTCTGAAATGTGTGTAGTGTGAAAATTGCTTTCCTCTGTTATATCACCCACCACAGAGATCAAACCTGCCTCTTGAGGTAACACCAGCCAAAGTACTGTCAGGAATCGGGAGCTTTATGAAACAGGTTTCTCTGGTTGAGCAGCTGCACGCAAGCCTGAGATTACATGCGCTTTGTCAAGCGCCGGCTGGGCCAGTATAAAGCACTCTGCCACTGGAACAGTGGAAACGCGTTCTCTAGAGAGATACATCACGTTTCTAAAAGACAAATGTGGGTTTGGCGGATGATAGGAGAACACTATCTACTGGAAAGCATAGCGCATGCTGTAAAATATGGTGGAGGAGGATTGTCTGGAGCTGTTTTCAGGGTTTTGGACTAGGCTCCATATTTCCAGTGAAGAAAAAAGCTACAACAATAACATTTTAGACATTTTCATTCTTCCAACTTCGAGGTAACCGTTTGGGTAGGGCCAATTTCTGTTGCAGCATAGCAATGCCCCTGTTCACAAAAAAGATCCATAAAATGATAGTTTGATTAATTTAATGTGGAGGACATAGAGTGGCCTGCACAGAGCCCGGACTCTAACCTCATTAAGGGTATGTTCACACGATGAGAGGCATTTACGTGTGAAAAGACAGACTGTTAACAGGTGCCTCGTTTCACACGTAAATGCTCCTCCTCGCATTTTGCGAGCCGTCTGAGACGCTCGTAAATCTTGAGCTGTGCTTCATTGAGTTCAATGAAGAACAGCTCAAATTACGTGGCAAAGAAGTGCCCTGCACTTCTTTGCCGAGGCAGTCCATTTACGCGTCGTCGTTTGACAGCTGTCAAACGACGACGCGTAAATTACAGGTCGTCTGCACAGTACGTCGGCAAACCCATTCAAATGAATGGGCAGATGTTTGCCGACGTATTGTAGCACTATTTTCAGGCGTAAAACGAGGCATAATACGCCTCGTTTACGTCTGAAAATAGGTTGTGTGAACCCAGCCTGAACACCTTTATGATGAATTAGAACACCCATTAGGAGTCATACCGTCTCGTCCAACATCAGTGGCACACCTTACAAATGCTCCTTTGTCTAAATACACACAACTTTCCACAGGCACGTTTCAAAATATTTTATAAAACTTTACCAGAAGAGTGAGGCTGTTGTAGCTGCAAAAGGGGGACCATATCCATATCAATCCCTATGGTTTTGGAATAGGATGTCGAAAAATCTAATATAGGTGTGCTGGTCAGGTGGCCACATACTCTTTGCCAGGTAGTGTAGCTGTTGAAGTCTTGGGTGTCTGAGTACCTGTGAGCTGACCATAATCCCTAACCAACTGGATCATCCAAGAGGAACATCACAGACTCATGTCCTGTCTTACGTGCTTTGTATTTTATGTAAATGTATTTTATTGCCTGTTTTTCCTGGTTGTTGATTCTAGTCTTGTTCTTTGCTCCGTCCACTGAATTTTACCATATCTTTGTAGCTTGCTTATACTCTTCCAGCAAGGACTTTTGCTTACCATTCAAAAAGGCCTTCAGCAGCATCAATGGCGTAACTAGGAAAGACTGGGCCCCATAGCAAACATTTGACTGGGCCCCCCAGGTGCCACACGCAGCCCCCCTTATAGATAGTGTCCCCTGTAGATTGTGCCATATGGCCCCTCTGTAGACAGTGCTATACAGCCCCCTCTAGACAGTGTCACACCCCACTTGTAGATAGCGCCCCCACCTCTCCCTGTCAGATAGTGTCATACAGTCCCTCCTGTAGACATCGCCATAAAGCCCCCCCTGTATATAGTGCCACACAGCCCCCCTCCCTTAGTAGATAGTGCCACACAGCCCCCTGTAGATTGCGACACACACAGCTCCCTGTAGACAGCGCCACAGCCCTCCTCCTTGTAAATAGTGCCATACAGCCCCCCTAGTAGATAGTGCCATACAGCCCCCCTTAGTAGTGCCACACAGCGCCCCCTTATTAGTGCCACACAGCCCCCCCTTAGTAGTGCCACACAGCCCCTTGTATATAGTGCAACATAGCTCCCCCTTGTGTATAGTGCCACACAGCTCCCCCTTGCATATAGTGTCACACAGCCCCCCTGTATATAGTGCCACCCTTTTTCCCCCCTTGTATATAGTGCCACCCAGCTCCCCCCTTGTAAATAGTGCCACCCTGCTCCCCCCTTGTATATAGTGCTAAAAAAATCATATCAAAATCATACCACCCATCCAGTGGCGGATTAAGTAGACCATGGGTCCTGGGCTGTTACCCAAACTTGGGCCCCCCTTCCGCACCGCCGCCCTGCCGCGCCGTAACTATTTTTAAAACTACCTTTTTGGGCAAGCATTAACAAATGGGTGTTACGATTCCCCTTGTCACAGGGCTGTGTCCCTACATACTGACAGTATCACACTTTGCAGGGACACATCCTCCTGACAAGGGGAATTGTCTATCAGTCCTGGACTGCAGAAAGACTTTTTGTGAAATACAAGGATTTCCTATAATAAACATGTCAGGAGAGGTGACAGATTCTCTATAAATCTAGTGACTCACAGGTGACGACGTCTCAGATTCTAGTAGTTTTTTTCCTCTTTTCTTCTCCATCCGGTCTAGAGCTCATGACGACTTCTCCCGGCCATGACTAATTTCTGCAGAATTTGCCACTCAGACGTCTCCTCACTTTTCCAACATTTCCACACCTATAAACGAAAATAAAGTTATCATGGTGCCTCATACTGTGCCCCTAAATATAATAGCACCAAACACTGCGCGCCTGAATATAATAATACCACACACTGTAAAACACCAAATATACACAGCCCCCTGTACATAGTGCCACACACAGCCCCCTGTACATAGTGCCGCACACAGCCCCCTGTAGATATTACACCCCCATAGATAGCGCCACACAAATCCCCCTGTACATAGTGCCACACACAGCCCCTGTAGATATTACACACCCCCATAGATATCGCCATACACAGCCCCCTCTATATATCACACATCCCCCGTAGAGAGCGTTACACACAGCCCCCTATAGATAGTGCCATACAGCCCCCCTGTAGAGAGCGCCACACAGCCCTCCCTCTCTTGTAAATAGCACCAAAAAGCCCCCCCTATAAAGAGCACCACACACATACCGCTGTGGATAGCACTACACAGCCCCCCCCTTGTATATAGTGCTACACAGCCCTCCCCCTTTGTATATAGTGCCACACAGCGCTCCCCCTTGTATATAGTGGCACACAGCGCTCCCACTTGTATATAGTGGCACACAGTGTTCCCCCTTGTATATAGTGCCACACAGCGCTACCCCTTGTATATAGTGCCTCACAGTGCTCCCCCTTGTATATAGTGCCACACAGCGCTCCCCCTTGTATATAGTGCCTCACAGCGCTCCCCCTTGTATATAGTGCCTCACAGTGCTCCCCCTTGTATATAGTGCATCACAGCGCTCACCCTTGTATATAGTGCCTCACAGCGCTCCCCCTTGTATATAGTGCCACAAGGCTATGTACACATTTAAAAACGTAATATTATATATATATATATATATATATATATATATATATATATTTATATAGAAACAAACATATAATAGGAGCAGCACTGTGCAAAAAAACAAAAACAGCTGGTGCTAAGCTTCAATTAACAGGGAGTGACGTTCTCCCAGTAAGGTATATGGAAAAAATCGAGCAAAGAAGCAGCACTCAATAGCAAAAAATGAAATTTATTCACCCAACACAGCAACGTTTCACTTCCTCCATGGAAGCATTTTCATGTGAAAGTGAAAGTCTACACTTCAATTGCATCTCAGATGTTTCATTTCAAATCCAATGTGGTGGCATGCAGAACCCAAATCATGAAGATTGTGTCACTGTCCAAATAATTCTGGACCTAACTGTAAATAATGGACATAACCCTTTAATTCCACTTCTCTTGAATTACTTTGAGGGGGTTTTCCAATTATTATTAAAAAAACAAACAACCTAAGTGTACTAATACTTTCTTACTGTATTAAAAAAAAATTGTAATTGTAACACTGCTAGAATGTGAGTGTTAGTAGAGGCTGGAGGAATGAGGTTTGCCATCTTAGCAAGTACTAAAAATCTAGAAAAATTGATGGAGCAGTTTTTAGTTCAATTACACTTCAATATTTTGATTAAGAGTTTTTGTTTTATGTTTTCATCATACAGATCCTACAATAAAAAAAAAAAACAAAAAAAAAGTGTATTTTTGATAATTTTCGAACATGGTGCTGGTTTATTC
Organism: Rhinoderma darwinii; assembly: GCF_050947455.1. Lineage (NCBI taxonomy): Eukaryota > Metazoa > Chordata > Amphibia > Anura > Rhinodermatidae > Rhinoderma > Rhinoderma darwinii. The sequence continues at coordinate 443,262,261 of NC_134687.1, forward strand.
AGGAAGAATAAAACAAGAGTTATATTCACATTGGTGAAATGTATAGGCCAGTTTACCTCGTTTGAGATTCTCTCTTGCATCCTGCCCTGGATCATAATGTAATGTGACTGATCTTCCCTTCAGACACGCATTTCTATTAACCTGAAAGCTCTCAAAAAGGCCATTCATATAGAGTGTTATCTAAATGTAAATTATTTGGTATTCTAAAATACATTTATATTCAGTCGCCAAGAGACAACCCAGTAATAATTCGATCAAGTCAAGTTTTTGGATAAAACAATGTTATATATACACTAGATTTACAGGTATATATTGCAAAGTCAGCAAAGAAGTTTTTAGATTTTGTCGTAGTAAAGACCATCACAATTGTCAAATATGGTTTGTGAAAGCAAAACTTAGTTTGGAAAATTGAATTCCTTTTCCTGCTGTGAATGGAACTGTATCATAATCAATAAACCTTTATGACAATAGAGATAAAGCCTATTAAATTGATATGTCCAGAAACATAATAATCATACAGATAACAAATATGCTTTAGCGCTTGATAGTAACAAAAATTAATAAAGTCCTAAACAATATGCATTGCCAAACCTCTACAAATAGGTGAAGAATAAAAAAGAAAATAAATATATATTTTTAAATTTTTTAAGTAATTCTGGTAAGGCTCTGACACACTTTGTTATTGCCCTACGTTTGTTTTATGTGTCACGAAAGCTACCTGTCCATGTGCCGAATGTATTCAGAGCGCCCCATTTACTCGGCGTATGCCAAAAAGAGTGTCCTTTTGGCGTACACCGGGCCGTTTTACGTTGGTTCCCCCCCCCCCACTATATGGTTTAGCGTAGCAGACTACCCTATTCTATGCAGTCAGTACAAAAAACTTATACCACACACTATAATATTTTTTACTATGGGGTCCTTTGGGCAATTTGTATGTCCATACAGTTGCAAAAAGTAACAGTCTTCCGTCGCAGGTACAGTATATGTCAGAAATCCTCTTTATGTGTACCTCGGACAGAAGGCAACATCGAAGTGTGAACAGAGCCTAAGCTGTAAACATGCCATCTGTCAGTACTGTTTACATTGTTTTTGGTGCTTCTAAAGAGAAAGCTAATTTAGCTATTTTTAGCCCTGACATCCTTTTATTCACCACAAAAAGCTGCTAGGACAATCCCAGTAGTAGCCATGGCAATGGGTGTGACTATGAGTTCTAGACTACAGCTTGCCTGCAATGGCGAGGCAGCTGTAGTCTGAGACAATCCCCCACATTGTTCTCATGCCTGTTAGGGTCCACATGTTGCAGACTTTTTCCGTAGTGGATTTTCTAAGCAAATCCGCGATGACTCCATGACGAAATCCGCATGTGTTTCATGTGGATTTTGATGCAGATTTTGGTGTGGATTTCACTGTACGCATTGCAGAGGATGAAATCCACAGTGAAAATCTGAAACAAATTCGCAACAAAATTGACATGCTGTGGATTAATAATTCTGCAGCATACTCTCAATTCTGCTCTGATTTTTCTCCGCAGTGGAGGAACAGAGGCTTAAGGAATAGTTTCTTTTTTTTCCCCAGTAATACTTAACTTAACTTGTGAGGGACCCAGAATGTATGTCTGGTTTAGACAACCCCTATCTACAGATGTAGCCGTCTTTATCTTGACTTTTAACGTATTAAATGCACAGTGGAAATATCCTTTATCTTCACTTTTTCAATTACTTTTCAATCGCTTGTGTTACGTGATATCACGCTACAGCAAGTTATCAGAGTATTCAGTGGCTACATCCATATATTCCTACTAGGTCATATGGATGTATAAAGGGAAGTCTGTCCCCCCTCTAATGGAGATGGAGGGGGGGGTATGTATATATATATATATATATCTATATATACATATATACATATACACACATATATGTGTATATATATATATATATATATTGTGACAGACCATGTGGAAAGGTTGTGGATGGGGTCTATATTTCCCCAAGATTTCTGTCTTCCGCTATTTGAAAACAAGGGACTAAATTCAGAAGAGAATGTGGTTCTCCCTCTGCAATAGGTTTTATCTAAAACCTGGAAAAGGGCCTGGTTGTTGGAGTGGGGAGAGATGGGTGGGTCCCCACTCCATGCACACTGTCCTGGTCTTGGGCTGTCTAGCTATTAATCAGGGGTCAGGTGTGATAGCCCTTTAAAAAGGCTGCAGTTCAGTCACACTCTCTCTGCAGCCATGATTATTGAACAGTATAGACAGGATATACTGCACAATAAGAAGACCATAAAAGTTAGGGAGCGTGGGGATGTAAACGTTAAATCACAAGATCAGAGTGGACATCATGCTAAGATATACCCATCTCTGCATCCAACAGCCCCATCATGGGAAAAGTCAGGCATCATACGATGCTTCCTGTGTTTACAATATGGTCACATGAAAAGGAACTGTCCTAAACTGATACGCACGAATCGTACCTACCTAGAGAAGAACGGCAATAATAATGGTTTCAAGATGAAGCCTAATTATGCCATACAGGTCGGGGACCACTTAGAGAACAGCCAGGGGCATTTACAGGCGCAGACAATGAAACATATGGCACTTGTAAATGCTCCGGACAAAGCAGATAATGGAACGTTAAGGGCAGAACCTCCCAATTCAGCACAGAAAGCTCTAGTGGACAAATTGCAGGTGACAATTTGTTCCACAGAAGTACCCACTGGAAGTCTGGTGCAAATCAACTGAAGGGTATGGATACCTAAAGATTTGGCTCCAGTATGTCATATCATACTGGATTCTTCAGGGAGACCCCACATTAAAGCCAAAATAAAAGACCAGGACATGAAGATCATGCTTGACACTGGTGCAGAGATTTCCATTACCAATGTCAAACATGATCTGCACTCAGACAGCCCTCAATGTGTTGTGACCGGATTTGATCACCAACAAGGGGGGGGGGTTAAGCCCACAGGATAGATGAAATTGTTGTTCAGATTGCCAGATACGTGACCATGAATATCCCAATGTGGTATTATCCCGGCTCCGACAACATCATCGGAACCGATGTAATGACAAGAAATGGATGGATCATTGACCTGGCAAACTGCAATTTGTGGAGGGGCCCTAGACAATCAAAGGTATGTGTCATACAACGGCATTGTCTGGGACCACCCCTACCTATGGTTGGAAACACAACTGACATCCTGGAACACAAATGGCCAGAGGTTTCACACAACACAGACCTTGAGCCTATTGTGTATGAGCACCCATACCTATGGGCTCAGGGCAAGAATAACTGCAGGAGAATGGTTGGCGTTCAGGTGGACATACAAGGGCCAGACCCACCACCTCAACGACAATACCGTATTCCACCCGAAGCCACACAGTCAATAATGGATACGGTCCAGGACTTGGCAACAAGGGGAGTGGTCATAGAGGGCAATTCAAGATGCAATAACCCTCTATAGCCAGTTATGAAAAAGGACACCAATGCATGGAGGCTAACGATAGACCTCCGGCTCCTTAATAAATACACCCCCATGTCTGCACCTGTGGTTGCACAAACTCCTGACATAATGGCAAGGATAAGCGGTAAAAGTCACATATTCTTGAACATTGATGTTGCAAATGACTTTTTCTCTATTGAGATAACTGAGAGTTGTACGTACAAGTTTGCCTTCACGGTAGGGAACAAGCAGTACATGTTTTGTGTACTCCCCCAGGGGTTCCATAGTAGCTCTACATATTTTCACCAGGCATTGGCGGCCGTACTGAGTGTATTCTCACAGCCAGGATCCCTGCTGCAATATGTAGATGACTTGCTCCTTCATACAGAGACCATGGTAGAACACTTGGCTCTTTTGAGGGAACTTTTGGGACTCATGGCCAGGGCGGGGCTCAAACTGAGCCCTCATAAGGCAAACCTTGTTAGGACAGAAGTGACCTTCCTTGGCTAGATCTCTCATAGAGCCAAGGGCATCATGGCGGCCCACGTTGAAGCCATGGTGAAACTACCCAGACCGGGTACTCTACAGGACTTGCGCAAATTCCTCGGAGTAGCAAATTTCATGAGAGAGTTCATAGAGGATTTTCCAGCCAAAGCAAAACCCCTATATGAACTCCACAAAGGGGAAGAACCTTCCCTGAAGGACTGGTCTGAGGCCCAGGAAGAGGCCTTTTCTACTCTGAAGAGAGACCTCTCTTCTGTCCCAGTCCAGGCCACCCAGCACCCTGAAAGTGAAATGGCCATTCAGGCCCATGCTGGTACAGAGTCTATCTCGGCGGTCCTGCTACAACTGGTAGGGTCCGAGAACAAACCTCTGGGATACTTCTCCAGGCTTCTTTCACCTGTTGAAAGAGGCTTTGATGAGTGTGTCAAGCAACTGGCAGCCCTACATTATGCGGTCAAGACGACTGAGCATATTGTGGGCTTCAGGCCCCTCACTATAAAGACTCCGCACTCTCCATTAGTCCTGCTACTCAGGGATACACTTCCCGGAGTCTCTCAACAGAGATTTGGTAGGTGGATAATGGACCTGAGTGGACGAAGTCTGAATCATAAGGCAAAGTATCTTCTGTCTCAGTTGTTAAATACAGCGGGAACTGAACATGACTGTGGTCAACCCACTATGAACGCTGCCCTACAACTGTTCAGGATAACTACCCATCCAGATGACAGAATCATCTTTGTTGATGGCTCTCGCTTTCATCTGGATGGTAGCTATGTGACAGGGTTTGCTGTTCTGGACGATACCACAGGTACCCAGAGTCTTGTCAGGTTGCCAGGTTACCTGTCAGCACAACGGGCTGAACTGGAGGCTGTACGAGAAGACCTTCTGCTTAAGCCTCCAGGGAATTGGACCATACATATAGCGACAGCTCATATGTGGTCCGATCCCTCATGCTTCATCTGGAAACCTGAAAAAGACGAGGGTTTGAGGATAGCCAGAACAAACCACTAGCCCATGTCACCATCCTGAAGGAGTTGTGGGAATGGGGCATGGAACATCCTGGAGAGTCAGCTATCATAAAAATCCCAGCACACCAGAAAGGGGATGATCCCTTGGTCCTGGGAAACAACATAGCGGTTGAATCCACCAAATTGGCTGCAGTGTCTGGGGTCCTCTGAGAACCAGGCACTGAAAACTTTCCTGCATTTCAAATTGCAGTACGCAGTGGTAACCTTAAGGATGGTCCCGTGTCCTTTGAGGAGGAAAAATCCAAAGATCCTTTTTTAATGACACACATCACTGATCCACAGGATCCTTGGTCAATCAGACAGGGTATCCTGTGCTATGGCACGAGTGCAAACCATCTTTCCCTGCTAGTGGTCCCACAGCATCTGCAAGCAGAACTGACGAGACTCAACCATTAGCTGTTAGGGCACTCTGGTCGGGATAAACTCTTGTCCCTCTTAAATTACAAATTATACTGGCCAGATATGTCCAAAACAGTAGAGGAAGTGACACAACAATGCCTGGTGTGTGCCCAAGTTAACCCCAGAGGCCCAGAGCTGATATTGCAGTGGGTCCCTCCAGCAGAGGGACCATGGTCTGCAATACAAATCGATTACATAGGACCATTATCGGCAGGTAGCCATAATTATCGCTATGCACTGGTGGTTGTGGACGTCTTCTCCAAATGGGTGAAAGCCATCCCAACACCAAATGATACAGCTGCCACTACTGCTCGAGTCCTTTGGGAGCAGGTTCTATCATGATGGGGAGTGCCCAGAGTGATAGAATCGGACCGGGGGACTCACTTCAATGGCAAGGTGATCAAAGCACTTTGTGGACTGTTCGACATAAAGCAGAGATTTCATGTGCCTTACCATCCCCAGTCCGCAGGTATAGTGGAGCGAATGAACTGCACCATCAAAACACGGCTTTCAAAAGCACTGCTGGAAAAAGTTACATCGTTGGTAACCTCCCTCCCAGCTGTGCTTATGGGTATCAGAGCCACAGAGGCACCTTCAAGAGGTATCACCCCATTTGAGATCATGACGGGTCGCAAGATACCGCTCTGTTTTCCAAACGAGCCTCAGATATCTGAACCCATGAAGGATGCCATCGCCAGGGATGTGTATCTCCAGCAGGTTCAGCAGAACCTGAAGGAATTGCTGCCACACGCAGCGATCCGGATGCACAGACCGTATATACAGGGGGAGACTCCCTTGCCCTCTGTAGGTGATTTGGTAATGGTAAAGGTGTTCCGCAGGACTGGGCCCTGGGATGCAAACTAGGAAGGACCCTACCAGGTCCTAGAGGTAATGGGTGAAACCATGCTGAGAGTACAGAGGCCGAAAACATCCAAAAAAGGGTCACGTAGATGACAAACAGTTTTTTGGATCCACATCGACCAAGCAAAAGCCACCCAAGCCTCCCCAACTCAATAACGTACAGATAGAGTTGGGTGAGGGGGGGAATGGTAGGTTGAAGGTGGATGGCAGAACAGACTACATATACATTGTCGGGTGATAAGGGAATGCATGTTAAACACATTATCCCTGTAATGAAGGGGGTAGGGAAACAGACAAGTGAGCCCTAATCTACCCGCCACTCAGTCCCTGCCTACTTGCAACGACCCGCCCTAGGCGACGGAGTACAACTGGGCGACGGTCCCTACGCTCAATAAGTGCACGACAGACAAACAGACAAGGGTACACAGAAACAAGGGAAAAGGGGCAGTTGCCCACGGCAACACCGTGAGCAACAAGAGTGGTGAACGAGCCGAGTCAAACCAGGAGTGTACGAGGTACCAAACACAGAGCAGGAGAGTAGTGAACAAGCCGAGTCAAACCAGGAGTGTACGAGGTACCAAACGCAGAGCAGAAGAGTAGTCAGTAAGCCAGGGTCAATATGAAGCAGGGTCAAATAGTTCAAGAAGCTGCAGCAGGGCCAGGAAACCAAACGAGAAGAATCACAAGCAAGGAGGAACAGGAAAGGCAGGTATAAATAGACAGAGGGCGGGATAGGCTCTCCCACTCCTAAGCCTGCCATCCTGAGTGGTGGAAGATGGAGTCAGTCTCACAGACATAGAAGCAGGTGCAGACTGATTACCTATGGGCGTAGACACAGAAGCTGGGCCTGGCAGATCCTTAACAATCCCTTAGCAGATCTCAGAACGAAGGAACATCGCCGAATCGAAAATTGTGAGGGGTAGTTACCACATGAAACGGGTATGTCTCCAGTTTGTGATGCTAGTGGTAAGCATGATTTTGGTGGATCCTGGCTCTTCTGGGGATAGTTTCGAACCCACAATAGGTACCGATGGCAGATTACTTAGATTACCAAGTCTTGTAGCCATAGAATGTTTGGAAGGTAGAGTGCTGGAACCATACAGCAACCTTACATTTGAGCAAGGGCAGTGGTATTTGTATGGCTTCCAGAGAGAGGGTTTTACCAGTGGTGTAGTTCAACACTATACCCCGGTGGAAAACGTATCCGACATACAACATGACTTGCATGCTCTATGTTTTAAGGAATATAGACATTTCCGGGGCTCAGACCGGACACCCACTAAGTCTTTGAGATGGGTGTCAAAGAATCCACATTTGCATCCTTACAGGCAAGTGACGGCTAATACAACAAAGGTGTTGTGCACCAGGGAAGGAGTTCTGAGTCCTGAAGATGTCTCTGGGGCAGAGTATAGCGGGTGTTGTATCCTTAAAGCCATTTTTCTGAGTACTTCAGGATGGCCTGAGTGTAAGGACATATTTTGATAGACCCATACCTGTAATAGGCACCCTGAAGGTGTACTGTATGTTAAGGGATTCTTATATGGTTATGAATAGGAAACCAAAATATGCACATGGACATGTTTCTACCGACTATTTACGGACCAGTGTAATGATGTTGAAGCTAAACTGCAATAACGCTGGGCAAGTACTATGGAATGATCAGGACGGTCAGGTGAAACTGGAAGGCTTGTACAGAGCCACAGTTTTAGGAGTACGGACCGATGCCAAAGATCACAGGTATACTCAGGTAGAGGGGTCCCCATCCATACGATCCTTCATGATTACTATAATGATAGAGAGCTGTGTACCGGAGATGACAGGACATTATTTTGTCACCTATGCCCACTGGGAACCGGATATACAGATGGTGATGTCGGACACCAACCCCTGGAGATGGGATATAGTATGTAATGTGGTGGACACCCCAATGAGTGATGTATGGATGGATGGGGCCCCTATGACTGAGGAATATCGGAATAGATATGTATCTTCCGATTGGAAGGACCCCCGAGGCAGGGATATTAACTTCAACATCAATAACATCCATTGTGGGGAAAATATTTGAGGGGCTATTGAGGGACTATTTACAGAGTTATGTGACAAAAAATAGTATTATAAGTGAGAGCCAGCACGATTTTCGTAATGACAAAAGCTGTCAAACCAACTTGATTTGTTTTTATGATGAGGTGAGCAGAAGCCTAGACAGAGGGTCTGCTTTGGATATAGTGTTTTTGGACTTTGCAAAGGCATTTGACACTGTCCTTCATAGACATCTAATGGGTAAATTAAGGACTATAGGTTTAGAAAGTATCGTTTGTAATTGGATAGAGAATTGGCTCAATGACCGTATCCAGAGAGTTGTGGTCAATGATTCCTACTCTGAATGGTCCTTGGTTATAAGTGGTGTACCCCAGGGTTCTGTGCTGGGTCCACAATTATTCAACTTATTTATTAATGATATAGAGGATGGGATTAATAGCACTATTTCTATTTTTGCAGATGACACCAAGCTATGTAGTAATGTTCAGTCTATGGAAGATGCTCGTGAATTGCAAGCGGATTTAAACAAACTAAGTGTTTGGGCGTCCACTTGGCAAATGAGGTTTCATGTAGATAAATGTAAAGTTATGCACCTGGGTCCGAACAGCATGCATGCATCATATGTCCTAGGGGGAGCTACACTGGGGGAGTCACTTGTTGATAGGATCTGGGTGTACTTGTAAATCATAAACTAAATAACAGCATGCAATGTCAATCAGCTGCTTCAAGGGCCAGCAAGATATTGTCGTGTATTAAAAGAGGCATGGACTCGCGGGACAGGGATGTAATATTACCACTTTACAAAGCATTAGTGAGGCCTCATCTAGAATATACAGTTCAGTTCTGGGCTCCAGTTCATAGAAAGGATGCCCTGGAGTTAGAAAAAATACAAAGAAGAGCAACAAAACTAATAAGGGGCATGGAGAATCTAAGTTATGAGGAAAGATTAAAAGAACTAAACCTATTTAGCTTTGAAAAAAGACGACTAAGGGGGGACATGATTAACTTATATAAATATATTAATGGAACATACAAAAAATATGGTGAAATCCTATTCCATGTAAAACCCCCTCAAAAAACAAGGGGGCACTCCCTCCGTCTGGAAAAAAAAAGGTTCAACCTGCAGAGGCGACAAGCCTTCTTTACTGTGAGAGCTGTGAATCTATGGAATAGTTTACCGTAGGAGCTGGTCACAGCAGGGACAGTAGATGGCTTTAAAAAAGGCTTAGATAATTTTCTAGAACAAAAAAATGTAAGCTCTTATGTGTAGAAATTTTTTACTTCCCTTTTCCCATCCCTTGGTTGAACTTGATGGACATGTGTCTTTTTTCAACCGTACGAACTATGTTACTATGTAACTATGTAATAAATAATATAGATGGTTCCTTTAAATGGCCGTTTTGTGAGGCACTCGACGAAGGGTGCTGGACATTTACACAGTGGGTCTATCTTTTCAAATTTAAACCCACCCGGAACCTGGTATTACAGGCTGGAGACAATGATCAATGGTATCCCTTTAAAGGAAGAGGTCAGGTATGTGTGACGGTGGTACGAATTCCTTACGAATCAGAAGGTCTCCAGCCAGTGAAACCTCATTCTGACTCTTGTAACATCCCTAACCATAGATTGGCAGATCCCATTACTACTCAGTTGTCATCTCCCTGGAGAATTATCACCGATACCAAATTTGTGCTGTACACATGGAGAGTTTCGGTAGATGATTTCAGGGTAGATCACTGGGATCATAGATGTGAGGAGTTTGTGAGGAAACAAACTGACATGATAAGAGGATGGGTAGAGTCGGGACAAGAGGTAAGAAAGGAAAATAAACTCTGGAGTAACAGGAAACAAAGGGATCTGGTAGCCATAGGCCTAGGAGGTGGACTCGGAAGTGTCTTGGTGGGAGAGCTTGTTCAGATATAGTCCCAAGGCCACTTCCTTCTTTAATTTGCTCATCCACCCAGTGATAATCCTTCTCATTCTTGTGGTGATTATGTAATTTGGACTGTTCTTTGTGTACGGACGAATAAAAGGACTGGTCAACCAAGTACAACGAGGTCAAGCCGAAAGCCATGAATACATTCGTAGACGGGGGTTTAAGGACATAATAATAGAGTCCTGTGACCCGGTGTTGTTTTATATATATTTATATATGTGTATGTTTAAAGTGTAAATATAAACCAAGGGGTCGTTCAAAAACTTCCAAGGTGTACATACAGACATTCTAGGTGTTGATATGTGTCCGTAAGCTAGGCATACTCAGTGAGGAGGTGCCCGTTCCACAGTGAGTGAGTGTGTACGTGTAGGCGGGCATATATTTACAACCCCATGATTAGATTCTAGGTACCAAGACATCACCTCCTCCTCAGGGATGTTAACCTGCCATGATAGAGACCTGGACATCGGCCCACAAAGATGGTTTAGTCTTCACTCAAGATACTGAAAAGATTTGGAAATATAACGGATTGCGTACGAAGGCTGTCGAAAGGCGGGCTAAGCCATTCCAAGGCATACCGTGTGAGGGCACAAGTAGTCTTACATGGGTTGGCATGCTAGAATTGGATTGCCCGCTGAAAAGACCCGCTGACACCTCTAAAGTGGAAGGAATACCATGAAAGAAAGAACGAACACAGACTTTGAGGTTCTCGTTTTGCACTGGACTTCTGAGGTTCTCGTTTGCCCTGGACTTCTGAGGTTCTCGTTTGCCCTGGACTTTGAGGTTCTCGTTTGCACTGGAATTTGAGGTTCTCGTTTGCACTGGACTTTGAGGTTCTCGTTTGCACTGGACTTTGAGGTTCTCGTTTGCACTGGACTTTGAGGTTCTCGTTTGCATTGGACTTTGAGGTTCTCGTTTGCACTGGACTTCTGAGTTGGAGGACTGGCGGGAAGCTGTCCTTGAGGAGATAAGTGATGTTGTGTTCTAAGTCCAGAAGTATACTTCTTTCCATATAAGACCATTACCGGCAACAAGAGGTTGAGGGGGTAAATAAAAAAAATGACAAACACTTCCCCAAATTGCATTGTCGAGTCCCCGACAACAGGGGGTTGTAAAGTGAAGTTTGTCCCCCCTTTAATGGAAAAGGAGGGGGGTGTGTATAATATATATATATATATATATATATATATATATATATATATATATATACATATATATATATATATATATATGTATATATGTGGGTATGTTTTAATGTCCCATGAGCCAGGTCTGTAGAAACACAGGCCTGGCCATGGGAACATACTCATAACAGGACAGTAACAATTAGTCACTGTCCTGACTTGATGATCAAGGAGGGAGATAGGAGATACTACCTTTGATCTCCTGTCTCCACACATGGCAGGGGGGCGGAGAGGTAATTGGGGATGCATCCTGTGGACCACAGGACATCCCCCACTGATTAGACTCTCCCCCCTCCGCGCGCTCATGACCCGGCCGGTGACGTCATATCACCGCGCCAAAACATGTGAGCCGGGCGCGAGCGGCACTATTGTGCCTGCGCCTGGCTCAGGAGCGTGCATGTCGGCGGGGAGACATGTGAGCCGGGCGTGAGCGGCACTGTTGTGCCTGCGACTGGCTCAGGAGCGAGCGTGCCGGCGGGGGTTTAAATAGCCCTGCGCCGATACGTTCGCTCTCTGTTTCCTGCTCCCCGGCTCCACCAACGGACACCTCATCTTCTGGTCTCCCCTTCCCTCCTGGTCTCCTCTTCCCTCGTGGTCTCCTCTGTTACCTGCTCACCGCTCCACCGGCGTCCTAAACTCCACCAACGATCCCCTGGACAACGAGCGCTAAGTATCTTCTCCCCCTATACAACAAGCTAATACCTATACCTCCCCAGTAACCCTTTCCTGCAACCCCCACATTAACTGCACCCCTACCTGAACATTCCAATACCCTTGGTTCCCTAAGTAACCCTTTCCTGAAACCCCCATATTACCTGCACCCCTACCTGCACATTCCCATACCCCTGGTTCCCTAAGTAACCCTTTCCTGCAACCCCCACATTACCTGCACCCCTACCTGCACATTCCCATACCCCTGGTCAACCCTTACATCCCTAGCAACCCTTCCCATCTGCAGTAATCCCTGAGTCCCTGGTAACCCTTGCTGCCCTAAGTAACCCTTGCAGTAACCCTTGCTGTCCCTGAGTCAACCCTTGCTTACCTGCATATCCCCTGGTAACGCTTTTACTTGATTAACCCTTAGTGTACAGGGATAGTTATTGCTAGTTGGGAGTGGGACAGAAATAGTGAGCGTGTATTGTATTGTAACCGTATTCATATGTATGTTTAGGTAAGGGGGTAGTGGTATAACGTAGGATTGTGTTACCGTGTTTATACTGTACTACGTATAGTGTAAGTATACTCAGTATATATTAACTTGTTATATGTATTGGGGTATACTGATACTATACGGTGATCAGTTACTGTGTTCTGTGTTTGGTGTATTTTATATGTGTAAGTGTGATTATTGTTAGTAATAAATATTACCATTTATTCACTATACAATTGTATTTACTGTACGGTCTTATTCCCTTGAGTAGCAGCAAAATAATTAGCTCAACGTTAGTATAAGGAAAAGGTAGGGGAACTAGGCATAATCCTAGTGACCCTGATTATAAAGGAGGTAGTAATAGTGGGGGACATGAGTAGGTGAATCCCGCTAGGATACCAGCCCTTTAACAGGATGTAATAGGGGGTAGATCCCCACTTAAGACTCTCCTCTATTTACCAGAGTGGAGACCTGCAGCAAAGAGAGTCTCTACTTTAGAAGTACACAGGAGCCAGGGGTGTAACTAGGAAAGACTGGGCCCCATAGCAAACTCTTGACTGGGGCTCCCCCAGGTGCCACAAGCAGCCCCACTTATAGATACTGCACCCTATAGAATGTGCCATACAGCCCCCTGTAGACAGTGCTATACAGCCCCGCCTATAAACAGTGTTACACTCCACTTGTAGATAGCACCCCTCCCCTGTAGATAGTGCCATACAGCCCCTTGTAGATATTGCCATAAAGCCCCACTGTATATAGTGCCACAGAGCTCCCCTCCCTTGTATATAGTGCTGCACAGCCCCCCTTAGTAGATAGTGCCACACAAAGACCCCTGTAGATTGCACCTCACACAGCCCCCTGTAGATAGTGATTAACAGCCCCCCGCTTGTAAATAGTGCAATGCAGCCCCCCTAATAGATAGTGCCACACAGCCCCTTGTATATAGTGCCACACAGCTCCCCCATGTGTACAGGGCCACACAGCTCCCCTTGTATATATTGCCACACAGCCCCCCCTTCTGTATAGTGCCACAAGGCAATGGCGCATCCGCAAAAGTTGTATAAGCCAGGGGGATGTCAATCAAACATGGAAAGTTGGGTTTGGAGGCAGGACTACTTGATTCTTCAGGATAGCGACACCGCCCCATGACCCTTTAATGAGTAATTAGCATATAGTGTGCGTCGTTTTAAAAGTGGATTTTAAAGATTTTGCTGCATCTGAAAAAAAACATAAATTTGCAAATAGTGTCAGGTCATGTATTACCGCATGGTGGCGGTTCAAGGGGTTAAAACTACCAGACAGATTCCCATGAAATATACAATGAATTGAGAGCAATTCCATCTGCCCTGCAATTTTGTTATTATAGATATATCCTATATAATTACAACTCCAGAACCAAGCTCTGACATTTATACAGTACCACAACCAAGCTCAGTACATAAATACAGCACTAGAACCAACCTTATACATATATACAGCACCACAACCAAGCTCATACATATATATACAGCACTACAACCAAGCTCAAACATATATACAGCACTAGAACAAACTTCAGTACATAAATAAAACACCAGAACCAAGCTCAGTACATAAATGCAGCACTAGAACCAAGCTCAGTATGTAGCGTCCATGGCCATGGGCCGTCCGGTCTACTCACCTCCCGACGCCCACAGCCATGGATCCGTGAGCGCTGGTCCCCATCTCCTTCCTAGGAGACGCCAGCGCTCACTTCCGCTCCGGTCTGCTGTGCCCCGTAGGCTGCGTGCGCACGCTCGTACCCGGCCTTAAAGGGGAAGCCATCATTATCAACTGCCATGATTTCCTGGACTTTGAGAAGGCCCCAGCCCTTCTGATCCTTGCTTGAGCGTTGTTAGTTATCCCAAGTCTGTCTTGCAAATGGTCCCTTAGTGTTTCCCGTTCCAGTTGTTACCCATACCCTGTTACCTGTTCCTGTATCCCGTGCTGTTCTTGTTCAAGTGCCTACTAGTGTCGGAGTAGTGTCACGTCCTGTGTCATCTGCCACATCCTGTGTCATCTGCCACGTCCAGAGGAATTTGCGAGGTCTGGCGCAAACTGCGGCACCTGTGTCATCTGCCACGTTTGCCGTTACTTGCTGCACCCATCTCCATCAGTGCCAGAGCTGCGGCCACTGCCTGGACTATCCAGGTACCCTTGTGAGGGACATTGTATTGCTGGTGTTCCCTGTTGTTTGGCCAGCTGCCTCCTCGCTACGGTGGTACGGCCTAGAACAACGAGGCTTTGGTGGCCACATTCTAGCAGGGACTGTCTTCAGGGATTAAGGACGAGCTGGCTTGGCTGCTCGCTATCTGCCATCTATCCTGGACAATCTTATCCTACTCGCCTCCCGGATTGACATGAGGATCCGGGAGTGTTCCCAAGAGGTTCTCCGGGAGAGAGAACTTCCTAGGCTGGATTCTACTTTCCAGCAATCCTCCTCAGTCATCCCACAAGAGGATCTTGTACAGAGCAACCAAGCCAAGTTGTCTATCCAGGAGGGACAGCGCAGACGCACTTCTGGACTTTGTCTGTATTGCGGCCTCGGAGGCCATATTGTGCGTCTGTGTCTCCAGATTGCCTAGGATTGGTTGGAGAGACAACCCTAGGTGGAATGGTACCTAATAAAGCATTCTGTTCCAAGCCGACTATTCCTGTGACCCTAGTATCCGGCGAGAGGACGCATCGGTTTCTGCCTATCTTGACTCTGGGTCTGCGGCAAACTTCATTCAAAAGGAGCTAGTGGATCATCTTCAGTTGCCCACAGTCCCCCTGGAGACATCTTTGGCTGTGGCCTCAGTGAATGGATTGCCTCTGCCTGATCCTATCGTTTCTTAAACCAAGCCGTTGAAGCTCCAGGTTTAAGTTCTTCATTCTGAACTGATTTCTTTCCTTGTTTTGCCCCAGGCCATCAATCCTGTTCTGCTGGGCCTGCCTTGGCTTCGACTACATGCCCCAGTCCTGGACTGGAATTATGGAGAGGTTCTCCAATGGGGCTCCAAGTGCCTTGGTTGTCTGTTGCAGATCCATCCTGTCCTGCCTCCTCTGCCTCAGTCATTGGCGGGACTTCCCCTTCAGTTTGCTTAGTTTGCAGATGTTTTCAGCAAAAGGGAGGCTGAGACGCTGCCTCCACATTGGACTTATGACTGCCCCATTGAACTGGTTCCTAATGCCTCTCTCCCTCGTGGCCGAGTATATCCTCTCTCCTTGCCAGAGTCTCTATCCATGTTGGCCTATATCAAGGAAAATTTTGAGAGGCATTTCATACGAAAGTCTTCCTCCCCGGCCGGGGCTGGATTCTTCTTCGTTAAAAAGGACGGATCCCTTCGACCCTGCATTGACTACCGTGGTCTCAACCAGATCACGGTCAAGAACAAATACCCGTTGCCACTTATATCCGAGCTGTTTGATCACATACGAGGAGCCCAAATTTTTTTCTAAGCTAGACCTGCGGGGGCTTATAACCTAGTCCAGATTCGCCGGGGTAACGAATGGAAGACGGAATTTAACACCCAGGACGGGCACTACGAATACCTAGTTATGCCCTTCGGACTGTGTAACGCTTCCGCAGTGTTTCAGGAGTTCGTTAATGATATCTTCCGGGATCTCCCCTATGTCTATGTTGTTGTTTATCTCGATTATATTTTGATTTTCTCCCCAGATTTGACGACTCATCAGAGGCATGTCCGTCAAGTTCTACTACAATTAAGGAAGAATCGTTTATACGTCCAGCTGGAGAAGTGCGTCTCTGAGAGGAGTTCTCTGCCCTTCCTGGGCTACATCATCTCGGATCAAGGTCTCAAGATGGATCCTGAGAAAGTGAGAGCTGTCCTGGAGTGGCCACATCCTCAAGGCCTAAGGGCCAAACAGCGGTTCCTGGGATTCGCCAATTTCTACTGGCAGTTTATTCCAAACTTCTCATCTCTCATGGCTCTCATCTCTACCCTTACCAAGAAGGGTGTGAACGCCAAGGTGTGGACTCCAGAAACAGAGTCCGCAATTATTATCCTCAAGAGAGCCTTCACTTCAGCTTCGATCCTCCATCATCCTGACGTATCTCGGCAGGTCTCACTGGAAGTGGACGCTTCCTCTGTTAGTGCTACTAGTCTAGACTTTTTTCTTCTGCTAAGCGCAATTACTCTATTGGAGATCGGGAGCTACTAGCCATCAAATTGGCTCTGGAGGAGTGGAGACATCTTCTAGAGGGCGCATCTCACCCCATCCTGATCCTCACCGACCACAAGAAGTTACCTATTTTCAGTCTGCTCAATGACTGAATCCCCGTCAAGCCAGGTGGTTGCTGTTCTTCACCCGTTTCCAGTTTGTGCTCCATTACCGTCCCGCAGAGAAGAATGTGAGGGCCGATGCCCTGTCGAGATCGTTTGAGACGGAAGACATGGTGGAGTCCCTTCAGACTATCATAGACCCGCCCTGCATTGTCACTGCTAATCCTCTGCAGGTTGGAGACATCTCTTCAGGGAGGACTTTTGTTTGGTTGGCACGCTGGTGTCCGTAACTCCTGAGACCTGATTGCTCGTCACTTCTGGTGGCCCACGCTACCTAAAGATGTTCTTGACTTTGTCTCTTCTTGCACGGTTTGTGTTTCCAACAAAGTTACTCACTCCAAGCCTGCCGGCCTGCTTCAACCTCTGCCGGTACCCAACGCCCCCTTGCAGCACATTGCGATGGACTTTGTCACAGACCTTCCCCCCTCAGCAGGATGCAATACTGTCTGGGTGGTGGTGGACCGGTTCTCTAAGATGGCACATTTTATCTCGCTGACCAGCCTACCTTCTGCTACCTGACTGGCGAGTCTCTTCATTCAACACATCTTTCTCTTGCATGGCTTGCCTCTTCACATTTTGTCTGACCGGGGGGTTCCGTTTACTTCAATGTTCTGGAGAGTCCTCTGTAAACTCCTGGATGTGAGATTGGACTTTTCCTCAGCCTATCACCCCCAGTCCAATGGGCAAGTTGAGAGGATCAACCAGATCATGGAGAATTATCTCCGCCACTTTGTTTCTTCACAGCACGATAACTGGGTACAGCTTCTTCCATGTGCCGAGTTCTCGTACAACAACCACACAAGTGAGTCCACCACTTCCACTTAATTTCACATTGTGTACAGTCAACATCCTAGAGCTCCCCTTCCAGTGTCGACCACATCTCAGGTACCCGCTGCTGACTTTGCATATGGGGACTTTCTGCAAATCTGGCAACAGACCCGGTCCTCTATTTTATTGGCAGTCGATCGCATGAAGCGAAAAGCAGATGCAAGGAGAAGAGAGCCGCCTCAGTATCTTCCGGGTACCAAAGTATGGCTGTCCTCTCGGAACAGTCGTTTGAGGGTGCCTTTGTACAAGTTTGCTCCCAGGTTCCTTGCTCCTTTCGAGATTCTGCAACAGATAAACCCTGTCTCCTATAAGCTGCGGATGCCTCCTACCCTCAGAATCCCCAACTCCTTTCATGTTTCCCTCCTGAAGCCTGTGGTCCTGAACCGCTACAGCAAGACTTCTAGTACCACAGTGGCTCCCAGCGGTTATTCTGATGTATTCGAGGTGAGGGAGATCCTGGACTGCGAAAGTGTAGGAAGAAGGACTTTCGATTTGGTGGACTGGAGAGGGTTTGGTCCTGAGGAGAGGTCCTGGGAGCCAGAAGAAAACCTCAGTGCTCCTGCTCTTATTAAAAAATTCCTCTCTCGCTCTGGCCACAAGAAGAGGGGCATAAGAGGGGGGATACTGTAGCGTCCATGGCCACGGGCCGTCAGGGATTACTCACCTCCCGGCGACCGGCAGCCATGGATCCATGAGCGCTGGTCCCCATCTTCTTCCTAGGAGACACCAGCGATCACTTCCACTCCGGTCTGCTGTGTCCTGTAGGGTGCGCACAAGAGGAAAGCATCATCATCAACTGCCATGATTTACTGGTCTATAAAAAGGCTCCAGCCCTTCTGATCCTTGCCTGAGCATTGTTAGTTATCCCAAGTCTGTCTTGCAAATGGTCCCTTAGTGTTTCCCGTTCCAGTTGTTACCCATGCCCTGTTACCTGTTCCTGTATCCCGTGCTGTTCTTGTTCCAGTGCCTACTAGTGTCTGAGTCGTGTCATGTCCTGTGTCATCTGCCACGTCCAAAGGAATTCGCCACGTTTGGCGCAACCTGCGGCATCTGTGTCATCCGCCATGTCCTGTGTCATCTGCCACGTCCAGAGGAATTCACCACGTCTGGCGCAACCTGCAGCACCTGTGTCATCCGCCACGTTTGGCGTTACTTTCTGCACCAATCTCCATCAGTGCCAGAGCTGTGGCCACTGCCTGGACTATACAGGTACCCTTGTGCGGGACATTGTATTGAAGAGGTTCCCTGTTGTTTGGCCAGCTGCCTCCCCGCTACGGCGGTATGGCCTAGCGGGTCCACAAACCCACAATGTGACACAGTACATATATACAATACCAGAAGAAAGATCAGTACATAAATACCACACCAGAACAAATCTAAATACATAAAAACAGCACCAGAGCCAAGCTCAGTACATAAATACAGCACCAGAACAAAGCTCAGTACATATATACATCCCCAGACCAAGCTCAGTAAATATATATACATCTCCAAAAACAAGTTCATACATATATACAGCACCAGAACAAAGCTCAGTACTTAAAGTGCAGCTAAACATTTGACAAACTTCTGACATGTCATAGAGACATGTCAGAAGTTTGGATTGGTGGGGGTCCGAGCACTGAGACCCCCACCAATCTCTAGAACGAAGCAGCTGAAGTGCTCGTGTGAGTCACTTAATGTATGGTTATTCTGCCTCTAATCAGCACTGTAGTCACTGTATGATCTGCAGTGAGATGATGGTGGTATGATTTTTTTTTTGTTAAACTGTATCTCCTAGCATATCCTTACCATTGTTCGGGCCATGCTGGGTGCTGCAGTTTTACGCCGTATAAACCTATACGGCAGGGGTTGCACTAAATTGAGCTGTATCTGTTCTAGTGCTGCATATATGTAATGAGATTTGTTGTTGTGCTGTATATATGTAATGAGCTTTGTTCTGGTATTGTATATATGTACTGGGCTTGGTTCGTATGCTGTATATATGTATGAGCTTTGTTCTGGGGATGTATATACAGTGAAGGAAATAAGTATTTGATCCCTTGCTGATTTTGTAAGTTTGCCCACTGTCAAAGACATGAACAGTCTAGAATTTTAGGCTCGGTTAATTTTACAAGTGAGAGATAGATTATATAAAAAAACAAAACAGAAAATCACATAGTCAAAATTATATATATTTATTTGCATTGTGCACAGAGAAATAAGTATTTGATCCCCTACCAACCATTAAGAGTTCAGCCTCCTCCAGACCAGTTACACGCTCCAAATCAACTTGGTGCTTGCATTAAAGACAGCTGTCTTAAATGGTCACCTATATAAAAGACTCCTGTCCACAGACTCAATTAATCAGTCTGACTCTAACCTCTACAACATGGGCAAGACCAAAGAGCTTTCTAAGGATGTCAGGGACAAGATCATAGACCTTCACAAGGCTGGAATGGGCTACAAAACCATAAGTAAGACGCTGGGTGAGAAGGAGACAACTGTTGGTGCAATAGTAAGAAAATGGAAGACATACAAAATGACTGTCAATTGACATCGATCTGGGGCTCCATGCAAAATCTTGCCTCGTGGGGCATCCTTGATCTTGAGGAAGGTGAGAGCTCAGCTGAAAACTACACGAGGGTACTTGTTATTGATCTCATGGCAGCTGGGACCACAGTCACCAAGAAAACCATTGGTAACACATTACGCCGTAATGGATTAAAATCCTGCAGTGCCCGCAAGGTCCCCCTGCTCAAGAAGGCACATGTACAGGCCCATCTGAAGTTTGCAAATGAACATCTGGATGATTCTGAGAGTGATTGGGAGAAGGTGCTGTGGTCAGATGAGACTAAAATTGAGCTCTTTGGCATTAACTCAACTCGCCGTGTTTGGAGGAAGAAAAATGCTGCCTATGACCCAAAGAACACCGTCCCCACTGTCAAGCATGGAGGTGGAAACATTATGTTTTTGGGGTGTTTCTCTGCTAAGGGCACAGGACTACTTCACCGCATCAATGGGAGAATGGATGGAGCCATGTACCGTCAAATCCTGAGTGACAACCTCCTTCCCTCCACCAGGACATTAAAAATAGCTCGTGGCTGGGTCTTCCAGCACGACAATGACCCGAAACATACAGCCAAGGCAACAAAGGAGTGGCTCAAAAAGAAGCACATTAAGGTCATGGAGTGGCCTAGCCAGTCTCCAGACCTTAATCCCATCGAAAACTTATGGAGGGAGCTGAAGATCCGAGTTGCCAAGCGACAGCCTCGAAATCTTAATGATTTACAGATGATCTGCAAAGAGGAGTGGGCCAAAATTCCATCTAACATGTGTGCAAACCTCATCATCAACTACAAAAAACGTCTGACTGCTGTGCTTGCCAACAAGGGTTTTGCCACCAAGTATTAAGTCTTGTTTGCCAAAGGGATCAAATACTTATTTCTCTGTGCACAATGCAAATAAATATATATAATTTTGAAGATGTGATTTTCTGTTTTTATATAATCTATCTCTCACTGGTAAAATTAACCTAGCCTAAATATTCTAGAATGTTCATGTCTTTGACAGTGGGCAAACTTACAAAATCAGCAAGGGATCAAATACTTATTTCCTTCACTGTATGTACTGATCTTGGTTCTGATGCTGTATTGAAAGTGTAGCTAAACGTTTGACAAACTTCTGACATGTCATAGAGACATGTCAGAAGTTTGGATTGGTGGGGGTCTGAGCACTGAGACCCCACTAATCTCTAGAACGAAGCAGCTGAAGTGCTCGTGTGAGCGCTCAGCTGCTTCGTGTCCGTTCGGCTTTTTCCGGAAAGCTGATGTATCGGTGCACGGGCTCATAGACTTTCTATTGAGTCCGTACACAGATACATTTATTTCCGGAAATAGCTGAACAGACACGAAGCAGCTAAGTGCTGCTTTGTTCTAGCGATTGGTGGGGGGTCTCAATTCTCGGACCCCCACCAATCCAAACTTCTGACATGTCACTTTAACATGTCAGAAGTTTGTCAAATGTTTAGCTACACTTTCATTACAGCATCAGAACCAAGATCAGTACATATATACATCCCCAGAACAAAGCTCATACATATATACAGCATCCGAACCAAGCCAAGTCCATATATACAATACAAGAACAAAGCTCAGTACATATATGCAGCACCACAACAATCTCTTTACATATATGCAGCACCAGAACAAATACAGCTCAATTTAGTGCAACCCCTGCCGTATAGGTTTGTACGGCGTAAAACTGCAGCTCCCAGCATGGCCCGAACAATGGTAAGGATATGCTGGTAGATGCTGTTTCACAAAAAAAGAAATCATACCACCATCATCTCACTGCACATCATACAGTGACTAAAGTGCTGATTAGAGGCAGAATAACCATTTACATTAAGTGACTCACCGTTGACATCTATGATTCTAGTTCTTTTTCTCTTTTCTTCTCCCTCCAGTCCAGACCTCTATGATGACTTCTGCCCGGCCACGACCCATTTCTGCAGTTTTCCGCTCAGATGTCTTCAGCTTCTCACTTTTAAAACATTTATGCACCTATAAACGAAGTTAATATTCTCAATAACTCAAAATATAATAAAGCGCCATACACTGCACCACTAACTATATTAGCGCCATACACGGTGTCCCTGATTATAATAGTACCATACACTGTGTCTATAGATAGTACCTCACATACAGCTCCCCCTGTATATAGTGTCCAACATATAGCTCCCCTTGTATATAGTGGCCCACATTCCCACATATAGACCCCCCTGTAGATAGTGCCCCACATCCCCACATATAGACCCCCCAGTATATAGTGGCCCACATGCCCACATATAGACCCCCCTGTACATAGTGCCCCACATCCCCATGTAGACCCCCCCCTGTATATAGTGGCCCACATCCCCACATATAGACCCGACTCCCCATGTACACTACCGTTAAAAAGTTTAGGGTCACTTAGAAATTTCCTTATTTTTGAAAGAAAAGCACAGTTTTTTTCAATGAAGATAACATTAAATTAATCAGAAATACACTCTATACATTGTTAATGTGCTAAATGACTATTCTAGCTGCAAACGTTTGGTTTTTAATGCAATATCTACATAGGTGTATAGAGGCCCATTTCCAGCAACCATCACTCCAGTGTTCTAATGGTACATTGTGTTTGCTAACTGTGTTAGAAGGCTAATGGATGATTAGAAAACACTTGAAAACCCTTGTGCAATTATGTTAGCACCGCTGTAAACCGTTTTGCTGTTTAGAGGAGCTATAAAACTGACCTTCCTTTAAGCTAGTTGAGAATCTGGAGCATTACATTTGTGGGTTCGATTAAACTCTCAAAATGGCTAGAAAAAGAGAGCTTTCATGTGAAACTCGACAGTCTATTCTTGTTCTTAGAAATGAAGGCTATTCCATGCGAGAAATTGCCAAGAAACTGAAGATTTCCTACAACGGTGTGTACTACTCCCTTCAGAGGACAGCACACACAGGCTCTAACCAGAGTAGAAAGAGACGTGGGAGGTCCCGCTGCACAACTGAGCAACAAGACAAGTACATTAGAGTCTCTAGTTTGAGAAATAGACGCCTCATAGGTCCTCAACTGGCAGCTTCATTAAATAGTACACGCAAAACGCCAGTGTCAACGTCTACAGTGAAGAGGCGACTCCGGGATGCTGGCCTTCAGGGCAGAGTGGCAAAGAAAAAGCCATATCTGAGATTGGCTAATAAAAGGAAAAGATTAATATGGGCAAAAGCACACAGACATTGGACAGAGGAAGATTGGAAAAAAGTGTTATGGACAGACGAATTGAAGTTTGAGGTGTTTGGATCACACAGAAGAACATTTGTGAGACGCAGAACAACTGAAAAGATGCTGGAAGAGTGCCTGACGCCATCTGTCAAGCATGGTAGAGGTAATGTGATGGTCTGGGGTTGCTTTGGTGCTGGTAAAGTGGGAGATTTGTACAAGGTAAAAGGGATTTTGAATAAGGAAGGCTATCACTCCATTTTGCAACGCCATGCCATACCCTGTGGACAGCGCTTGATTGGAGCCAATTTCATCCTACAACAGGACAATGACCCAAAGCACACCTCCAAATTATGCAAGAACTATTTAGGGAAGAAGCAGGCAGCTGGTATTCTATCTGTAATGGAGTGGCCAGCGCAGTCACCAGATCTCAACCCCATAGAGCTGTTGTGGGAGCAGCTTGACCGTATGGTACGCAAGAAGTGCCCATCAAGCCAATCCAACTTGTGGGAGGGCCTTCTGGAAGCATGGGGTGAAATTTCTCCCGATTACCTCAGCAAATTAACAGCTAGAATGCCAAAGGTCTGCAATGCTGTAATTGATGCAAATGGAGCATTCTTTGACGAAAGCAAAGTTTGAAGGAGAAAATTATTATTTGAAATAAAAATCATTATTTCTAACCTTGTCAATGTCTTGACTATATTTTCTAGTCATTTTGCAACTCATTTGATAAATATAAGTGTGAGTTTTCATGGAAAACACAAAATTGTCTGGGTGACCCCAAACTTTTGAACGGTAGTGTATATAGTGGCCCACATATACAGATGACCCCCTCCTGTAGATAGAGCCCCCACTGTAGATAATGCCACTCACAGTTTTTGTAGAATTTAAAAAAAAATAATTACATACTCACATGATCCCGCTCCCGCGCCGTCCGATGTCAATGCAGAGCTGGTGTCTTCTGAGTAGGTCTGCTGGAGATGAACGACGCGTCGTTCAAAGGCGCTGATTGGCAATGCAGAATGACTTGCCCCGTCAATCAACGCCTTTCAAGCACGGAAGTGGCGTGATGATGTCATCGCGATGCTATCGTTGTTGAAAGGCGCTGATTGGCAGGGCAAATCATTTTACCCCGTCAATCAGCGTAATTGTAAGGTGGTGAATGGTCGGGCATGCCCGCCATTCAGCGCTAATGCATGTATTTGTACCTGCATGCTATAGACGCAGGTACAATTACTGCAAGAGGGGGTGGCTGTCGCTAGCACCGGCGCCCCATCCAGTGTTAGCGACGCCCCTGGGCATGAGGGGGCCCATGTCGCCCAGCCCATAAATGTTAGAGGCTTGGCGGTGCGGGCCCCGTAGTAGCGTCGCTGCAGCCATAGCAGCCATAATGGCTGCAAGCAGCGCCACCGAGAATATGGGGGGGGGCGTGTCGGCTAGCGACACGGTCCCCCTCAAGCCGCGGGCCCCGAAGCAGCCGCTATGGCTGCTACCGCGGTAGTTAAGCCACTGCGAGGAGTGCATTGATTTCAAAAGGCAGCATGTAATGTTTCAATGAGGACTATCAGCTCATTATGGGACCTGTTATGTTGTAAGCAAAGTTGTATCCGAGAAGAAATCTGTCTTAATACCAATGATATCACAATAAGAACTAAAAGGTATATTTACAAATGTACCTCAAGGCCCATGCCACTGTACATCTTGCCAGGCAGATTAAAAAAGGGACATGTATGTCTTTGGAAAATTGGTTTACATACCTACAAAACCATGTTAGTTTTAAAACAGCCCCCTCATACCAAAGGGGAGGAAAATATTCTAAAAATAGGATGTGATTCATAAAGTGGTCAGCCATTATCATAACGTGGCATATTTTTCATCCTTAGATGACAGTTTGTAATATCACTTGTGATGGAACAAAAAATAAAAGGGCTGACTCCTGACAGCCTGTGACATGGAAATACTGAAGAAGTCACTGAGCAATAATTAAATGTTTCCGCAACCCATAATTGAAATCCATAAGTCAAGCACGTTCTATTTTATCACACGAGCACAAAGCGTGCTCATCAATGCAGTCAACATGTTTTGTACAAAATGCATAAAAACTGACATGAACCATGATCACTTTCCTCCTCCAACATGCATAGTTTTATATTTGCATTGCTTAATTAAATTAGATATATGAATTTCTTATAGTTCTTATTACCATTCAGTACTGCCTCAAAATGTATAGATTTTTTTAATGTACAGTAATAATTATTATTGCTGCTACGTATATTACAATGAATATATTCAAATTAGCTTAAACTTGTGTCCTTCTATCCTCCTCTATGTTACTGCATGATATAACCGTATATTATTATTAGACATTAAATGAGGCTGAATGTCTTATTAAGGTACCTATTCAAATAACGTTCAAAATGTTGAC
Source organism: Rhinoderma darwinii (assembly GCF_050947455.1). Classification (NCBI taxonomy): domain Eukaryota; kingdom Metazoa; phylum Chordata; class Amphibia; order Anura; family Rhinodermatidae; genus Rhinoderma; species Rhinoderma darwinii. The sequence goes on from NC_134687.1 coordinate 443,288,100, forward strand.
ATCAAAGTTAGCGCTCCTCAGATATATAGTTCAAGCCTCGACCCTTCATTGAACAAAGGCACCTCATCAGATGTCTAAAACCCAACACTTCCTTGTGAAATAACAAAGACTCTTTGAAGGATAAAAATAGAGGTATTCATATAAAAGAAGCCAGCTTTGGTAATCAGGTTTTATGTCATGTGCTGTAACCTTCTTAATAAACTATTATGGGCATTAATTAACCAAATAATGAATCACATCATGGGGGCTACAGATGGGTGTCAAAGTGAGCCACTCATTTTGTTTTCACCCTTAGATGCCACAGTCAATAGTGACCACAGCACCTAAGGTGCTAAATAGCCAAGATTGGAGTTATCTCAGCCAACTCCCTTTGTGATGGTGCAGGCACAACTCCTATACCATCAACTGACCCATAATAATGTGGTAGTTTGTGGGAATGACCCACTTACTGTGGCCTACTATTAAAGAACGGATGGGAAGGGTTTAAACATATTTGTACATTTTCAGAGATCAACTTTACAACAACAGGAACAAAAATAACTTACAGTGTACATCAGACTACTTGTTCAGAGAATCTCTATATTAACTTATATTTAATACATTCTTATGCATTTCTATATTAAAAAAAAAATGGACACCACTATATTTAAGGTGATAAGTTTAACACTATTAACTCCTATCTCTGTTTTCTATACAACGCAGCACATTTTGGAATACATGGCCGTTTCCCCATTGTACCTCTGAGGATGCCATCTCAGAGAAACATGTCAGAAGGCATTGTTGAATGTTTTTGACATACCATCATCTCAGAATAAATTTTGGGATAGTGGTCTGCAGACGCTTCCCTCTAGTATAGACAGTATATTAATTCTACTGCTGTTAGCAGAGACTGACCATTACATTTATATGAGTAATAACGTTTCTAGGCTCATAGGTTGTTTTTAGAATATAGGCTACGTGCCTTTAATAAAGGTTATTTTCATTATTTGGAATTATGTGAATAGAACAATTCAATTCCTTCTGTTAGTAGTGTGGAAAATAGTGTTAGTGCCTTATAGGCATATTGTATTTTTATTAATTTTTTTAAATTGTATTAGACATTTTGGAATACAGACGCACCTTTTAGGCTCTATTTACATCTGCGTTGGGGTCCCGTTCTGACGTTCCGTCAGAGGTTTCCGTTAGAACGGGACCCTGAGCAGACACAAACTGACACCGATGAAAACCAGAGGTTTTCGTCTCCATCACCATTGATTTCAATGGTGACAGAGCCGGTGCCCCTGGTTTACATTTGCCTCTTTTGTCAGCCACCCTCCCTCCCAGGTAGTGCCACACAGCCCACCTCCCAGGTAGTGCCACACAGCCCCACCTCCCAGGTAGTGCCACACAGCCATCCTCCCTTGTAGTGCCACACAGCCCCCCTCCCTGGTAGTGCCACACAGCCACCCTCCCTGGTAGTGCCACACAGCCCCTCTCCCTATAGGTAGCGCCTTTGTGGGTCCCTCTCGGAGTGGAATCCCGAGCCAGGGCATTGCCGACAATCTGGCTGGGGATTCCACTTCAGGTGAAGCCTCTGACGTCACTGTCCATATATGGACAGTGTTGTCAGGGGCAACCCCAGAGCCATAGTCCCGGGCAGAGCACTACTTGCACTCTGCCTGAGTCTCCTGCTCTGCTCCTGACATCACTGTCCATATATAGATAGTGATGTCCAGAGCAGAGTTGAAGTCCCAGGCAGAGCGCTAGTGAAGACTCTGGGGAAGCCCCTGACATCACTGTCCACATACGGCTAGTGATGTCAGGGGCAACCCCAGAGCCAAAGTCCCGGGCAGAGCGCTACTAGCACTCTGCCTGGGACACTGCACTGTCCATATATGGACAGTGATGTCAGGGGCTTCCCCAGAGAGGGAGTCCCGGAGCAGAGCCGCTTCTAGCGCTCTGCCTGGGACGCCTTTTCTCCTCCTGACATCACTGTCCATATATGGACAGTGATGCCGTGACGACGACGGCAGCGTCAGCACCCGGTGGCCGAGTGGGCCCCCCAAGGGTAGTGGGCCCCGGCACTTGCCTGGTTTCAGCCCTGCATTTAGGGGTGGACACAGACAACTGAGGGTCCCTGTGCAAAAATAGCATAATGCCCCCCTTTTGCCAGATACCTGCTACTTATATTTTCTCATATTTAAAATTACTGTAAAAATAATGAAATATTTTTGCTGTAATCTCTCTTGAAAACCATTGTCTTGATTTCCACCACAGTGATGGCTATCATCTCTGGCAGAAGGGGTTAATGTTAACATTGCTTGTGATCTAGGGCAGTGCATGGGTTTATGGTTACATCCCTTGTGGTCTAGGTCAGTGAAGGTTTTAATGGTAACAACCCTGGGTGTAATGACAGGGGGTAGGGAAACAGACAGTGAGCCCTAATCTACCCACCACTCAGTCCCTCAGTACAACTGGGCGACGGTCCCTACGCTCAGTAGGTGCACGACAGACAAACGGACAAGGGGATACAAGCAAAGGGAAATGGGGCAGTTGCCCACGGCAACACCGTGAGCAACAAGAGAGGTGAACGAGCCGAGTCAAACCAGGAATGTACGAGGTACCAAACGCAGAGCAGGAGAGTAGTCAGAAAGCCGGGGTCAGTATGAAGCAAGGTCAAATAGCTAGGAGCTGCAGCAAGGCCAGGAAACCACACGAGAAGAATCACAAGCAAAGGAGGAACAGGAAAGGCAGGTATAAATAGACAGAGGGCGGAACTAGCTCCATCTGGCCAGGCTGCGATAGGCTCTCCCACTCCTAAGCCTGCCATCCTGAGTGGTGGAAGATGGAGTCAGTCTCAGAGACATAGAACCAGGTGCAGACTGATTACCCATGGGCGTATACACAGAAGTGCCTGGCAGATCCTTTACACTGGGGGTCTAGGGTAGATAAATGATTAATAATAACATGTTTTGTGGGCTAGGTCAGGAAATGGAGTTAATAATAATATCTGTGATGGTCTACGGCAATAAGGGTTTTATTGGTAACATCCCTTGTAGCCTAGGGCAGCAGATGGGTTAATAATAACCCTGTGGGCTAGGGCAGTAAAGGTGTAAATGGTAGTATCCCTGGTGGTCTAGAGCAATGAAAGGGGTTAACTCCCTGTAAAGAGGTTAACTACCTGTACTGAAGGCTGCAGGAATCCCTTTTTATTGCTCCTCTATCTGTGGCTGTAGAATGCTCAGACACATAGACACTGCATCATCAGCTATTAGCCAATCACAGACCAGCTCGAACAATCATAGATTCTTTATGATTGACTAACTGGGAAGATGCAGTGTCTGTGCATTCTATCATAGACCAATGGAGAGTGTGAGCAAGACAAGCAGGATACTATAGAGAAGCCATCTTGTGGAAATAATGAGCCCTTTTTCCCATCTTCCGCCCTTGCTGCCATGATATCTGATATGCAATAGTTCCCTTGTTCCCATTCATGTGCCAATGAAGTTTTACAAACATGTCATGCTCATTCTGTTTTGTGCATGCACTAGTTGTAGAGCCAGTGTGCTTGCTTTTTTAGCTGGGCCATATGACATGACACTAATAACCCTTATACTACCCTGTTCTTTTATGATCAACCAGGTTACTGTTTGTCACGGCCGTGGTCGCGGACTGCCGCTGTTCCTTACCTTGCGACAGCCGCGACCACAAACCATTGGCATCCGGGCCAGTGTCCCCCTCCTAGGAAACGCCAGCACTCGCGACCGTCCGGGCCTGCTTGGAGTATTAAGGTTCACGCGCGTGCTCTGTCCCGGCCTTAAATGGCTAGCACGCGCACAAGTTAAAGTTCCCTAATTAACCCCTGTTCATACTGGAAAATAACAAGGGCTCCGCCCTTCCACTCCTTGCCTGAGCATGTTTGTACTTTTCCCATGTCTGTATTGACAATGGTCCCTTAGTGTTTTCCTGCTCCCAGTTTTCCCGTTCCCTTCATATAGGATCCCGTGCTGTGTTTCATTCCTGAGCCTGCCTTGTATCGGAATCGTGTCGTGCTGCTTGCTGGATACACCATGTCTAGTGTTATCTGCCATCCCTGGTGCCATCCGCCACGTCTGGCACAACCTGCCACACATAGCCCCATCTGTGGCGGAAGCCCTGCCGTTGTCTGGACTATCTCAGGTACACTTGTGCTACAAACTTCCACAAAACTGTGCATAAACTGTGAGTTGGCCAGCTGCCTCTTCGCTATGGTGGAGCGGCCTACTGTGTCCACATACCCTAGATCGTGACAATACGCTCAGGCCATGGAATCCGCTGGCCAATCTAAGACCACAGTTCAGGTTATACAGACGGATATGCGTGACCTATGTGCACGCCAGGATTAACTCCTCGTGGCTGTAAACTCCATCATTGCCTGACTGGATCAACTCCCTGCTCCTCCTCCGGATGCTGCTGCTGTTTCACTGCCTGTTACTTCTCTTGTCTGTTCCGGTTCCACAGTTGCGCTGCCTCTTCCTCCTCGCTATGATGGTGACCCTAGAGCCTGTAGAGGGTTCATCAATCAATGTGCTATTCACTTTAGACTGCAAGCTCATCTCTTCCCCTCTGATGAGGCCAAGGTAGCGTTCATTATCTCCCTCCTCGCTGGCAAGGCCCTCGCATGGGCAAACCCCATTCTGGAACAACAGGGGCCTGAATTCTCGGACCTAGCCTTGTTCTTGCAGACTTTTCGTGCCATGTTCGAGGAGCTGGGTTGAACATCCTCTGCAGCGGCCACTCTGCTAACCCTCAAGCAAGGAGGGTCCACAGCAGGAGGGTATGCCATCTCCTTCCATACCCTGGCAGCAGAGTTGGCATTGAACAATGAAGCGTTGGTGGCGACCTTTTGGCAGGGACTGTCCTCACACATCAAGGACGAGCTAGCAGCCCGCGTCCTCCCTTCTATCCTTGGCTACCCGGGTCGACATGAGGATCCAGTAACGTGATCAGGAGGTTAGGCGAGAGAGACGTTTTTCCAGATTGGCACCCTCATTCCAGAGACCGCCGCTCCTGTTGCTCTACCTGAAGTACCAATGCAGGTAGACAGGGTTAGGTTGTCTGAGCAGGAGAAACAGCAAAGATGCTCTTCAGGTCTGTGTCTGTATTGCAGCCTTAAAGGCAATTTTGTGCGTCAATGTCCACAAAAGCCGAGAAACTCCAGCACATAGGGTTGGTTGGAGAGGCAACTCTAGGTGGGTCGACACCAAATGTCAAAACCTCTTCCAAACTATCTATTCCTGTGACCATCATCTCGGGAGAGACATTACACTCCTCCTCTGCGTATCTTGATTCCGGGGCAGCTGCAAATTTCATCCAACAGGATTTAGTGGATCGCCTACATCTACCCACAGTTCTTCTAGAGAGACACCTGGCTGTTGCTTCTGTAAATGGACTAACATTGCCCGATCCTGTGGTGTCTATCACTAAACCACTGATGTTACAAATCGAAGTTCTTCACTTGGAACAGATCACCTTACTCGTCCTGCCTAAAGCCATCAACCCGGTCCTGCTGGGCCTGCCTTGGCTTCATCTACAGGGCCGGTCCCTGACTGGAATTCTGGAGAGGCCCTCCAATGGAGGCCCAGATGCCTTAGCCGCTGCCTGCCACAGGTATTTCCTGTTTTGCCTCCACTGCCTCAGTCACTCTCCAATCTACCATCTCATTATGCTGGTTTTGCGGACATTTTTCAGTAAGAAGGAAGCACAAACTCTTCCTCCTCATCGCATCTACGACTGCCCTGTTGACTTACTCCCTGATGCTTCAGCGCCTCGAGGGTGCGTTTATCCTCTTTCCCTGCCAGAGACCCTAGCCATGTCCGCCTACGTTAAGGAGAACCTCGAGAGAGGGTTCATCTTTTAATCTTCCTCCCCCGGCCGGAGCCGGATTCTTCTTTGTGACAAATAAGGACAGATCTCTTTGTACATGTTTAATACCGGGGTCTGAACCAAATTGCGGTTAAAAAAAAATCTCAGAACTTTTTGATAGAATTCGTGTGGCCAAGGTACTCACAATGCTTTATTTATGCGGAGCATATATTTTGATCTTTATCCACGGAGGAGACTAATGGAAAATCGCATTTAACACCCGTGACGGCCATTACGAATACCTTGTGATGCCCTTTGGACTGTGTAACGCTCCAGCTGTGTTCCAAAAATGTGTAAATTAAATTTTTCGGGATCTGCTGTATGTCTGTGTGGTGGTCTATCTGGACGACATCCTGGTTTACTCACCTGATTTGATGTCACATCGGAGACACATTCGCCATGTTCTGTTGCGGTTGAGGGAGAATCGCCTTTATGCTAAACTTGAGAAATGTGTGTTCGAAAAAACCTCTGCCCTTCCTGGGCTACATTGTATCTGACCGTGGCCTCAAGGTGGACACAGAGAAGGTGAGATCCATCTTAGAGTGGCCACTCCCACAGGGTCTTCGATCCATACAAAGATTTCTGGGATTCGTGAACTTCTGTCGGCAATTTATCCCGAACTTCTAATCTCTGACTGCTCCAATCTCGGCCCTCACCAAGAAGAGGGTGAATGCCAAGTTTTTGCCTCCAGAGGCAGAATCTGCATTTACTAGGCTTCACCACCCTGATGCTTCTCGGAAGTTCTTTCTGGAAGTGGACGCATCTTCCATTGGTGCTGGAGCACTACTATGTCAAGAGAACTCTAAGGGCAAGATGGTGGCCTGTGGCTTCTTCTCGAAATTGTTTTCCCCAGGAGAGAAACTATTCCATCGGGGATCGGGAATTGCTGGCCTTCAAGCTGGCATTAGAGGAATGGAGACACTTGCTGGAGGGCGCGGTTCACCCTATTGTCATTTATACGGACCACAGGAACCTTACATATGTACTTACAGTTAGCAAAACTACAAAATACTCGCCAATCCAGGTGGTCGTTGTTCTTCGCCAGGTTTCAGTTCTTGCTTCACTTCCGCCCTGCTGATAAGAATGTGAAGGCTGACGCCCTGTCCCAATAATTTGAGACTAATGACTCTGAGGAAATTTCTCAATATATTATAGACCCGTCTAGGATTATTGTCGCTAGCCTGTTGCAAATTAGAGACATTCCTGCTTCAAAGACTTTTGTCTGCCTTGCCGTCAGGAAGATAATTCTCCACTGGGGACACAGCTCCAAATTGGCGGGGCATTTAGGTGTTCGAAAGACTCTGGACTTCATAGCCCATCAGTACTGGTAGCTCACACTGCCGAGAGATGTTGCGGACTATGTCTCTTTATGTACGAACTGTGCCTCGAACAAGTCTTCCCACTCCAAACCTACTGGTCTGCTCCTATCTCTGCCTGTTCCTGATTCCCCTTGGCAGCATATTGCTATGGACTTTGTCACGGACCTTTCTCCTTCAGCTTGGTGTACTACGGTCTGGGTAGTAGCAGTTACTAAAATGGCACATTTCATTCCTCTGACTGGCCTTCCATCTGCTCCTCGCCTGGCAAGCCTGTTTATTTCGCACATCTCCTGGCTACACGGACTTCCTCTACATATTGTCTCGGACAGGGGTGTACAGTTTACATCCAAGTTCTGGAGAGCCCTGTGCAACCTGCTAGACATTAAACTGGACTTCTCTTCTGCCTATCAACCTCAGTCCAATAGTCAGATGGAGAGGACCAACCAGATTTTAGAGAATTACCTTTGTCATTTTGTTTCCACCCAACACGACAATTGGGTATAAGTTCTGCCTTGGGCGGAATTCTCATACAACAATCACACAAGTGAGTCTACTGCCTCGTCACCTTTCTACATCGTGTACAGCCTGCATCCCCGAGTTCCTCTTCCTGTGCCAGCCATGACTCAAGTACCAGCAGCTAACTCTTCTTTTGGCTCTTTTATTCACATCTGTCAGCAAACTAAGGCTGCGATTCTCCAAGCAGTGGACCGCATGAAAAGGCATGCCGATAAAAGAAGAAAAGTCCCTCCTCAATTCTCTCCTGGAGTCGAAGTCTGGCTGTCCTCAAGAAACATTGGACTTAAGATGCCTTCTCACAAATTCGCTTCCAGGTTCCTCGGTCCTTTCAAAGTTCTTCAGCGGATTAACCCTGTATCCTATAAACTTCGGTTGCCTCCTACTCTCAAGATACCCAACTCATTCCACGTGTCGCCCTTTAAGCCTGTGGTTCTGAACCGCTACAGTAAAGCTCCTAGGTCTGCAGTTGCTCCCAGCGGTTCGTCTGATGTGTTTGAGGTGAAGGAGATTCTGGACTATAAGAAAGTAGGAGGACAAACTTTCTATCTAGTGGACTGGAGAGGGTTTGGTCCTGAGGAGCGGTCCTGGGAGCCAGAAGAGAACCTTCATACCCCTACCCTCATAAGGAGGTTCCTCTTACGCTCCGGACATAGGAAGAAGGGGTGTAAGGGGGGGTACTGTCACGGCCGTAGTAGCGGACCGCCGCCGTTTCTTACCATTGGCATCCGGCCAGCATCTCTCTCCTAGGAGACACCAGCACTCACACATGTTAAAGTTCCATAATTAACCCCTGTTCATCCTGGACTATAAGAAGGGCTCTGCCTTTCCACTCCTTGCCTGAGCGTGTTTGTACTTTTCCCATGTCTGTATTGCAAATTGTCCCTTAGTATTTTCCTGCTCTCAGTGTTCCCTTCCTCTGCATCCTACAGATGTAGCCATCTTTAACTTGATTCTGATAACTTGCTGCAGCGTGATATCACACAACAAACACCATTGAAAAGTCATTGAAAAAGTCAAGATAAGAGATCTAGTCATTGCTTAGTTAATGCGTCAAAAGTCAAGTTAAAGACGGCTACATCTATATCTCCTGTATCCCATACTGTGTTTAATTCCTGAGCCTGCCTTGCATCGGAGTCGTGTTGTGCCACTTGCTGGATACACCACGTCTAGTGTCATCTGCCATCCGGCACGTCTGGCACAACCTGCCACACCTAGCCCCATCTGTGCCAGGTACCTTTGTGCTTCAAACCTCTTCCATAAGACTGTGCATAAACTGTGAGTTGGGCAGCTGCCTCTTCGCTACGGCGGATCGGCCTAGTGGGTCCACATACCCTATATCGTGACACTGCTTAAAGACATAAAGTCTAAAATATTATAATAGGTGTATGACATATGAATTATGTGAATGGAATTTTACACCTCTGCTTCGCATTCTGCTTTCCCAATATGGTCTCATACCCAAAAACTACCAATATTATGCTAAAGAATTACATGTATTGCAGTATTGTTGAATCACAGTCAGTAGTCTACACAAATTTTAAAATAAGGCTGGGTTCACACCACCGTTCGGCATTCCATTGTTTTGCTTCGTCAGAGGAGCAGAACAAGAGAAAAAACCGGAGTAGCTGGCTACATTCCACGATGAATACCACCAGCGACCGACGGAACCCATTGACTTTAATGGGTTCCATCAGGGTTTCCGTCGGGTTGTCCTTGGTTTTACCGGATACAATAGCGCTTTATGCTGCTCTATTGTTTTTGGTATTTCCAGGCGGACCTGCGACGGAGGCCCCTAATGCAGATGGGAACCAGTGCTAAAACTCAACAGGTTCCTCCAAGTCAACCTTTTCATATTACAAATAACTTACAAAATAATAGAAACTTTTTAGAAACTAGTAGCAGTAGGGATAATCAAATATTTAAATTTGTACAATCATTTCAGCTTTCACTTTGAATAGAAAATAATCTTTATTGAGGTGTATAGCTTTATATATATATATATATATATATATATATATATATATATAGCATTATGTTTTGATCTTCATGAAGAGTCAGGAGTTACTGCTATAGAAACGACTCTAGAACATTTCACATTGTCTCATAAGTTTTGAATGGTTGATTTCCAGGAATCTCCTACAATAAGCTGAACATGTCTAAGGCAGCATACTTTCTGGGGGAAATTGCTTTGCCCACTGACTTATAAACAAACTGCGGTACTAAGCATACAGTAAGTGCTAAATTGCCGAGACTATGACATTTTCAAAAGTTAATGCCATGAAAACCTAATACCATAAAAACCTACATAATTTATGTTTTTTTCCTCTAACGCTTTAGTTCTTTCAAACAATCATGTCAGAATATTGTATGCCTCAATACCCCTTTCTGCTTCGTTTGTTCCACAGAATGAATTCATGGCAGTAGAAAAAAATATATACAGGTTGAATATTACACTATAATCTCCTTTGTGTTTTGGAAACAATAATTTTTATTTTCAATTTCTCTGATCAATTTATTTTTCCTGCACTAATAAAAAAGTAGAAAAAGCTAAACTTGCAAATAGCATAATCTAACTTTATGACAATCATTTAGAGTAAATGCAGACGTGGCTTTAAAATGTTTAATATTGTTCAATTCTACCATTCATATATTCATGCAAAGAAATTCCCAAAAATAAACAGTACTGAATTGCAAATTAATAATGCAAAACGTTATGAGAATTATGAAAACTTAACATAAAATGAAAATGTGAAGTAAATCAAAAAATACCTGCATACTGCTATCTATCTATCTATCTATCTATCTATCTATCTATCTATCTATCTATCTATCTATCTATCTATCTATCTATCTATCTATCTATCTATCTATCTATCTATCTATCTATCTATCTATCTATCTATCATCATCTACCTGTCTTATAATTCAAGTTAGTTAAAGAGGCTCTGTCACCAGATTTTGCAACCCCTATCTGCTATTGCAGCAGATAGGCACTGCAATGTAGATTACAGTAACATTTTTATTTTTAAAAAATGAGCATTTTTGGCCAAGTTATGACCATTTTTGTAGTTATGCAAATGAGGCTTGCAAAAGTCCAAGTGGGTGTGTTTAAAAGTAAAAGTCCAAGTGGGCGTGTATTATGTGCGTACATCGGGGCGTTTTTAATACTTTTACTAGCTGGGCGTTCTGATGAGAAGTATCATCCACTTCTCTTCAGAACGCCCAGCTTCTGGCAGTGCAGACACAGCCGTGTTCTCGAGAGATCACGCTGTGTCGTCACTCACAGGTCCTGCATCGTGTCAGACGAGCGAGGACACCGGCACCAGAGGCTTCAGTTGATTCTGCAGCAGCAACGGCGTTAGCAGGTAAGTCGATGTAGCTACTTACCTGCAAACGCTGATGCTGCTGCAGAATCAACTGTAGCCTCTGGTGCCGGTGTCCTCGCTCGTCTGACACGATGCAGGACCTGTGAGTGACGACACAGCGTGATCTCTCGAGAACACGGCTGTGTCTGCACTGCCAGAAGCTGGGCGTTCTGAAGAGAAGTGGATGATACTTCTCATCAGAACGCCCAGCTAGTAAAAGTATTAAAAACGCCCCGATGTACGCACATAATACACGCCCACTTGGACTTTTACTTTTAAACACACCCACTTGGACTTTTGCAAGCCTCATTTGCATAACTACAAAAATGGTCATAACTTGGCCAAAAATGCTCGTTTTTTAAAAATAAAAACGTTACTGTAATCTACATTGCAGCACCTATCTGCTGCAATAGCAGATAGGGGTTGCAAAATCTGGTGACAGAGCCTCTTTAAAGCTTACCTATCATTCCAGGTGAATCTTCAGAATAAATTTTCAAGTGTGTTGAGTGATATTAGTATTCCAGATCACAATTTGAACAGTATGATGCATTTTTTTATTGCAGTTGTCCCTCTCTGCCATCTCCATCTCTTATTGCCAGTTTTTCCTGACTTTAGCTCCAGAAACTATGGGGACTACCTGCTATCATATTCTCGCTTATCTCAGATGCACTGCACCATGTCCCCCAGCCCAAAATTCTGTACCTGCTTTTAATGAAATAGCAGATGTTTCTGTCCCACATCATCCGGGCAGAGGGTTTAGCAAACTGATCAACTGTCAGTTTTTCATGGCCGTTTTGCATCAGTGTGTCCCTAAATTTTCATCCATTTCCAGTCCGTCTGTCCGTTTTTAATTGCCCGTTTGCCATCCGTTTTTCATGGCCGTTAAAAAAAAAGGATGGATTTCATTTGGCAGGTTTTTTTTTTGTCTCAACCCCCTGAAATAACCACAGTGCCCATGTAGATAGTGCCACAATTTCCTTGTAAATAGTGCTACAGTGCCCACTGTAGATAGTGCCCACATATGGCCAGTGCCCACATAGTACCACAGTGCCCACTATAGATAGTGCCACAGTGCCCACATAGTACCACAGTGCCCACATATAAAGTGACACAGTGCATACATATAAAGTGCCAGTGCCCACATAGTGCCACAGTGTCCATTGTAGATAGTGCCACATTGCCCAAATAGTACTACAGTGCCCACATATAAAGTGACACAGTGCCCACATATAAAGTGCCGGTGCCCACATAGTGCCACAGTGCCCATTGTAGATAGTGCCACAGAGCCCACATAGTGCCACAGTGCCAATGTACATAGTGCCACAGTGTCCCCTGTAGATAGTGGCACACCCCCATATAGAACCCCCGTGTAGATAGTAACTCCCTGTAGACAGCACACCCCCCTGTAGATAGCACACCCCCCTTGTAGATACCAACCCCTCTCCTGTAAATAGCACCACTGCAGCTCACTGTAGGAGCGGAATCCCTCTGGTCAGGGATTCCTCATAGACGAAGCCCCTGACATCTCGGTTCATATATAGACAATGATGTCAGGAGAGCGGAATCCCCTGCCAGAGCAGGTCGGGGATTCCGGTCATAGACGGAACCCCTAAAGGGAGCTACAGTGATGCGCTACCTACAGGGGATGGGCGGGAAGCTTGCTATCTTCAGGCAGGGAGGGTGCTATCTACATGGAGGTGTGCTAGCTACAAGACTGAAGTCCCCGGCTAGAGATCTTGCGATGCTCTGCCCGGGGATTCAATTGTTGAAAGCCTGACATCACTGTCATTCTATGGACAGTGATGTCAAGGGCTTCCCCGGGCTCAGCACTCAAAGTAGCGCTGTGTGCAGGGAATCCCCAGGCCAGGATGAGTTTTTACCAGCCGTTACAAAGATTGTTTCCTAAAAAACGGCCGGTAAAAACTGATCCATTGACTTCTATGGCAGCCATCTGGCCGTGAAAACGGCCAAAAATGGGACATGTCCTATTATTTGACGGCCAATATTCACGGGCCATTAAAAAAACGGCCATGTGAATACACCCATAGAACTTCATTGTTCTGAAAACGGTCGTGTGACAGCGTTTTTCACTGTCGTGTGAATGTAGCCTAAGACTACAGATCACCATTTGACCCCTAAAACGTCACTTTAAATTTCCCCTTTGCAATGTAAACCCTGTTTTGTTACTTAATTGCTAGTGGATAAAGTCCTCATACCAACCCATGTGTTACAAACATTTTCCCCTTTAGGTCCATGGTTTCAAAATCTTGCCACTGTATTCACGATTTAGCTGGTTTCTGAGTGGAAATTATTTAGCATTCCTTGCTGGCACAATGTCTACACAAAGCTCGCTCTGGTGATTTGCATTCTTGGAAGTCTAGTCTTAAAGGGATTGTCCGGGATAAAATAAATGTGCTAAGATCAGGAAGGTGGTTAAAGTAGCAGTCAATCACTGCACTCAGTGGTCTTGCATTACTGCTGAGGCCAGTGACGAACAGCATGTGATCCTTGCAGGGAAGTCCACATAGACCAGAAGGTAGCACTAGAGCGGCGGTGCTCGAGCCGTGGGGAATTAAACAGGTGAGTATTATTTTGTAAAAATGTCATCCACGTTTTTTGTTTTGTGCACATTTTTCTTAAAGAGGAACTGTTACCTTTCCTGACATGTCTGTTTTAGTAAATAATTGTATTCCCCATTAAATCATTTTCCAGCATCTTTTCTGAGAATTCTACATTATGCCGTTCTTCTGTTATTCCGTCTAGAAATTATCATTAAATTGACGACTAGGTATTACCAGTTGGGGGTATGTCCCTGCACAGCCTGAAACTCTCCAATCAGTGCTGACATGGTGAGTCTGTTTATGGACACACTACTTTCACAAGGGAAATGATAACACCCAGTTGTCAATTTTTTTCATAAATTTCTTTCGGGAATAACAGAGGAATGGTAAAACGCAGAGTTGCAAAAAAATCTGTACCAAAATTGTTACTTCACGAGGAATAGAATTTCAGACATGTCAGGAGAGATAACAGGTCCTCTATGGGGGGGGGGGCTGGCGCTATCTTCATGGGGGTGTGGCACTATCTACATGGACATTGTGGCCCTATATAGGGGCACTATATACAGGGGACACTGTGGCGCTAGGTACATGGGCACTATATACATGGGTACTGTGTCACTATCTGCAAGGACACTGGCACTAGGGGCAGCTATCTATCTACCTAAAGCAAAAGGTAAAGAAGTAGCACCGTTATTTCAAATTCGTAGAATCAGGGTGCAATATTCCCGTTGGGGCACGTGACCAGTGTCCGTAGAAATTTAGTCATATCCTCCAAAACACGAGACAGCACTCATTGGTTAGTGAAAAAAGTGGGTTTATTCACCACATGCAACGTTTGAGCCCTACTCCATGGGGCCTTTCACAAGCATAACAATCAGTGGGCAGTGCACATATAAATACACAGTTTATAATGATCCATAATCAAGTGAATAATTTACAAACATTTTCATATAGCTTTTAGTGTCAGTAATTAACAATCACAAATAGATAAAAGTGTATTACATATATATATAGACATTGTATTATTTTAGACAAATATCATAAATTGTCTTCAATTCGCTGTATACATTTAATAAAGTGCTAAATGCAGATAAGTAAAGTGCAGGTGTTTAAAATTACGATCGTAATTACGTCTATATCAAAAATAGATTCACCAATTCCGGATACCCTCGTAAACTTTACACGTTTAGTCAGTACTCAGCGTCTGTTATTCTTTAACCTGTTGCCGACACAGGACGAGAATGCTCATCCTGAGCGGCAGGTACTTGGCGCATTAGGACGAGCATTCTCGTCCTGTGTGACAGCCGTCTCTGCGCGCGATCGAGAGCAGGGCAACGGCTGTAATACACAGCCACGGCCCCGCTCTGACAGCGGAGAGTAGAGAAACATCCTCTCTCTGCCGTTAACCCCTTGAATGCCGTGATAAGGAGAGGGGACTGCACTTTGATCGCATCACAGAGAATAACTGTGACGCGATCAAAGCCCATAACTTGTATGGCCAGACAGTCCAAGGTCCATTGAAGGACCCCAGGGCTGTCTGAACATATTTCCTGTTGTGAGGGCATACTGAGGTATGCCCTAACAACTGCCTATGTACAATCAGTACACAGGCTAATGTACTGGCATATAGATCTATGCCAGTACTATACAATTAAAAAATCTAAATCAAAATGAAAAATCCCTTTATGGGATTAAAAAAAAAGTTAATTGAATGCAAAAAAAAATTAATGATAAATAAATAAATAAAAAGTAAAAAAAATACACAGAAATACAAAATTGTCCGTGTCCTTAAGGGGTTAAAGCGCATGCACAGAAGAAGTTCCATGCATGTCTATTACACCTCCGCTATGTAACTCCACTATGTAACTGAATCTTTTATACATTTTTATTAATTCTTTTTTACAGATTGAAACTGTTCAATTCTCAAGAATACAAATTATACTGTACATATATGAATACAATCAATACATCTAGAGTTTATTTTTCTCCAGATGTGTACCTGAGTCGGATATTGGCTATTCGTATAGACATGTATTCAATTTCGTGAGTGAACATTTAAATTATTCCTCTCAAAATAAATTTGTCATAAATATGAGGTCAGAAATGCTCGATGGAGCATGCGCCTGATGAACCTTAAATTAATGGACGTGCGTGTAATGAAGTGCGCTCCACGACTCAGTTACATATTGGAGGTGTAATAGACATGCGTGGAACTTCTTCCGCTCATGCGCTTTAAAGAAAAACAGACGCTGCGTACTGACTAAATGTGTTTACGAGGGTATCCAGAATTGGTGAGTCTATTTTTGATATAGATGTAATTACGATCATAATTTTAAACACCTGCACTTTACTTATCTGCATTTAGCACTTTATTAAATGTATACAGCGAATGGAAGACAATTTATGATATTTGTCTAAAAGAATACAATGTCTGTATATATATGTAATGCACTTTTATCTATTTGTGATTGTTAATTACTGACACTAAAAACTATATGAAAATGTTTATTCACTTGATTATGGATCATTATAAACTGTGTATTTATATGTGCACTGCCCACAGATTGTTATGCTTCAGAAAGGCCCCATGGAGTAGGGCTGAAACGTTGCATGTGGTGAATAAACCCACTCTTTTCACTAACCAAGGAGTGCTGTCTCGTGTTTTGGAGGATTTGACTAAATTTCTAGGGACACTGGTCAGGTGCCCAAACGGGAATATTGCACCCTGATTCTACAGATTAGAAATAATAGATAGATAGATAGATAGATTGATAGATATGAGATAGATTGATAGATAGATATGTCATAGATAGAGATAGATAGATAGATAGATAGATAGATAGATAGATAGATAGATAGATAGATATGAGCAGGCCCGTATTTTCCACTAGGCTGTCTATGGCGCCCAGCAGGGGGGGGACGGGACTGCAGGATTGTTGTTGTTTTTTGTAAATAAATTAACTTTGTGACCTAACCAGCGGTCAGGTCACTCACAGGGCAGGGGCAAAGGGGGGAGAGGGGGATTACTACTCCAGCGCTTCTAAGAGACACCCTCTGTTAATGGATTGGACAGAACTGCTCACATGAGCAGCTGTAGCCAATCCAAGAACAGCTGACTCAGGGCCCACACAGAGGAGACAGAGCCGAAGAAGCAAGAGGAGAGGAGGAAGCTCTGCCCACAGCCTGACCTGCAAGAAGCCTGTGAGGAAGAAGATGGTGAGTGCTCAATCTGTCTGTTGTTTCTGCCTCTATATGTCTCTGTGTTTGTATGTGTATAAGTTCAAGTAAGTTCTTTGCGTGTATTTGTGTATATATACTGTATGTGTCTGTATGTGTATATGTTTCTGTATGTGCATCTACCACATTATAAGTAATGACTTTGTTATCAGTGGTATTACATAGGACTGCAGGTAACATCTACTACATTATCTGTACTAAGAGAGTTATCACTGTGTTATCTGTGGTATTACATAGGACTGCAGGTAACATCTACTGCATTATCTGTACTCAGAGTTATCATTGTGTGTTATCTCGGGTATTACATAGGACTGCAGGTAACATCTACTACATTATCTGTACTCAGAGAAATATCACTGTGTGTTATCTGTGGTATTACATAGGACTGCAGGTGACATCTACTGCATTATCTGTACTCAGAGAGTTATCACTGTTTTATCTGTTGTATTACATAGGACTGCAGGTAAAATCTACTACATTATATGTACTCAGAATTAACATGGTCTGTTATCTCTGGTATTACATAGGACTGCAGGTAACATCTACTACATTATCTGAAGACAGAGAGCTACCACTGTGATATATGTGGTGTTACATAGGACTGCAGGTAACATCTACTACATTAACTGAAATCAGAGAGTTACCACTGTGTTATATGTGGTATTACATAGGACTGAAGGTGACATCTACTGCATTATCTGTACCAAGATCACTGTTATTTGTGGTGTTGCATAGGACTGCAGGTAATACTACTACATTTTCTGTTCTCAGAGAGTTATCACTGTGTTATCTGTGGCGTTACATAGGAATACATTTAACATCTACTACATTTTCTGTACTCAGAGAGTTACCACTGTGTTATTTGTGGTGTTACATAGGACTGCAGGTGACATCTACTGCATTATCTGTACACAGAGCTATCACTGTGTTATCTGTGGTGTAACATAGGCCTGTAGGTAACATCTACATTATCTGTACTCAGAGAGTTATCACTGTGTGTTATCTGTGGTGCTACATAGGACTGCAGGTAACATCTACTACATTATCTGTACTCAGAGATCTGTCACTGTGTTAAGTGTGGTGTTACATAGGACTGCAGGTAATACTGCTATATTATCTGCACTCAGTTATCACTGTGTGTTATCTGTGGTGTTACATAGGACTACAGGTAACATCTACTACATTATCTGTACACAGAGAGTTATCACTGTGTTATCTGTGGTGTTGCATAGGACTGCAAGAAACATCTACTACATTATCTGTACTCAGAAAATTATCACTGTGTTTTATCTGTGGTGTTACATATGATTGCAGGTAACATCTACATTATCGGTACTTAGAGAGTTATCACTGTGTTATACGTGCTGTTACATAGGACTGCAGGTAACATCTACTACATTATCTGTACTCAGAGAGTTATCACTGTGTGTTATCTGTGGTGTTACTTATGACTACAGGTAAAGCTTCGTTCACATCTACGTTGGGACTCCACTCATGGGTTCCATCAGACCTTTCAGTCAGAATGAAATCCAAACTGAAACAAACGAAAACTATAGGTTTCTGTTTGCAACACCATTGATTTTAATGGTGACAGATCCGGTGCAAATAGTTTCTATTTGTCACCGTTGTTTGTTACCGTTGCATCAAAATGATGTAACCCTTATTATTAATGATGATGCAAACGGAAACCTATGGTTTCCATTTGTTTCAGTTTGGATTCCGTTCATGGATTCCACTGACTGAAAGGTCCGACGGAATCAATGAACAAAGTCCCAACGCAGATGTGAACGAAGCCTAACGTCTACTACATTATCTGTACTGTGTATATGTCTATGTGTGTATACATATTCCTGTGTGTGTATATATTTTCCTTTATGTATTCGTATACGTTTCTTGTGGTGCAGGTGGCGCAATTACGTCATCGCGCCATCTAACATCATTCCACTGGAGCAGGCCCGTTTAGAAAAGACCAGGCCTGCATCAACAGCAAACCTAAATGGTGATCCCGATCCGACGCTAGTAACTCCTAGCGTATTCCTTTGTATCTTTTACGGACCTACACTTACCTGTCTCCTGCAGATCTTCCTCTTCCTGCCGGCATCTCCCTCCCTGGAGACGCCGGCACGTGCGTCCTCTCTATTCCGTAGTGCTCACTAGAGGGCTCGCGCTGGTTCATAGCCTCAATGGGCCAGTGTGCGCATATGTAAATAATTAATTCATTATTCCCAGATCACCCTGGACTATAAAAATAAAGTGTTGTTAGTATACCCATGTACGTCTTTGTAAATGGTCCCTTAGTGTTTATCCTGTTCCCAGTGTTCCGTGCCCTGCTACAGGAATCCTGTATCCCATACTGTAGTAAATTTGGACAAAGAACACACACACGGGTATGTATATGGCAAAAAGTCTATAGACACTGGAGATATGATAAAACATATAAGTTTATTGAAATTAAGTACTCCACAAAAACATGATAAAATAATTTAAAAAAGCAAATGGCTGCTGTAACTGGTCTAACTGAGGGATGCCGCACTGATAAGCAACCCAATACAATAAACACAAAAAAAGACCTAGATAAATACCCCTCAAGTAATGATAATAATAATAAGGACACATGTAAAGAGAATGTTACATCCAATCGTATAAATAAACATGTCCTAAAGCATCATGAAGTGTTCATAAAGAGCAGTAATAAAGGTATGAAGCGCCCCACGAGTATCGCCACAACGTGGCTTCCTCAGAGGTACTGCTATAGTGAAAAGCAGAGTATTATATAGGTAGTATTTAGATTGTAATAATAAAAAGATGTGTGCAAAGTGGCATACACTTACCTCTCCCTCCTCGACACGAGCGACTGGCCAAATTGATTACCCAGGAGAAACAACGCAGACGCACTTCAGGACTTTGTCTGTATTCCAGCCTCGGAGGCCATGTTGTGTGTTTGTGTCCCTAGAAGCCAAAGAGACCCCAATGCCTAGGATTGGTTGGAGAGAAAACCCTAGGCGGAACGGCACTAAATAAAAAATTCTCTTCCAAACTGACCATTCCTGTGACCATAGTGTCCAGCGAGAAGACGACCGGGTTTCTGCCTATCTCAGGATCTGCGGCAAACCTCATCCAGCAAGACCTGGTGGACCATCTTCAGTTGCCCACTGTTCCTCTGGAGACGGCTTTGCTTGTTGACTCAGTGAATGGTCTTCCTCTGCCCGATCCAATCGTGTCTAAGGCCAAGCCGCTGAAGGTAATCAGTTCAGTATGAAGGACTCCAACTTGTCCTTGATACTGAACTGATTACCTTCCTAGTCTTGCCTAAAGCCATCAATCCGGTTCTACTGGGCCTACCTTAGCTCCGGCTGTATGCTCCTGTGCTGGATTGGAGTTCCGGAAAGGTTTTCCAATGGGGCCCCAAATGCCCCCACCGCTGCCTGTTACAGCTCCATCATGTCCAGTCTTCTCTGTCTCAGTCATTAGCGGGATTGCCTACTAATTTTTCTCGAGATGCTTCCTCCACACCGGTCTTATGACTGTCCGATTGAACTGGTCCCAAATGCTTCTCTTCCCCGTGGACGGGTATATCCTCTCTCTCCTTGACAGAGACTCAATCCATGTCGGCCTATATCAAGGAGAATGTGGAAAGGGATTTCATACAAAAATCTTCCTCCCCAGCGGGGGCCAGGTTCTACTTCGTTAAAAAGAAAGACGGATCTCTTTGACCCTGCATTGACTACTGTGGTCTCAACTAAATCATGGTCAAGAACAAATACCCGTTGCCACTAATATCCAAACTGTTTGACCGTATACGAGGAGCCAGGATTTTTTTGAAACTAGACTTGTGTGGGGCTTACAATTTGATCCGAATCCGTCAAGGTGACGAGTGGAAGACTACATTCAACACCCGAGATGGGCACTACGAATACCTGGTGATGCGTTTTGGTCTGTGTAACGTTCCCGCAGTCTTCCAGGAATTCGTCAATGATATCTTCCGAGATCTCCTCTATATCTGTGTTGTAGTCTATCTCAATGATATTTTGATTTTTTTTCTAGACCCGACGACTCATCAGAGACATGTTCATGAAGTTCTACTGCGATTAAGGGAGTATCATCTTTATGCTAAGCTGGAGAAGTGCGTCTTTGAAATAAATTCTCTGCCCTACCTGGGCTATAACATCTCGGATCAAGGTCTCAAGATTAACCCAGAGAAGGTAAAGTCCGTTCTGGAATGGCCATGTCCTCAGGGCCTGCGGTCCATACAGCGTTTTTTGGGATTCGCCAACTTCTACCGGCAGTTTATCCCAAACTTCTCATCACTGATGGCTCCCATCTGTACCCTTGCCAAGAAGGGTGTGAACGCCAAGGTGTGGACTCCAGAGGCATAATCTGCATTTAATAACCTCAAGAAAGCCTTTACTTCGGCCTCGTTCCTCCATCATCCTGACGTGTCTCGGCAGATCTCATTGGAGGAGAACACCTCCTCTGTTGGTGCAGGTGCACTTCTGTTCCAGAGGAGCTCCAAAGGAAAGGCAGTAGTATGTGGCTATTACTCGAGACTTTTTTCTTCTGCAGAGTGCAACTACTCTATTGGGGATCGAGAGCTACTGGACATCAAATTGGCTCTGGAGGAGTGGAGACATATGCTAGACGGCGCAGTTCACCCCATACTGATATACACCGACCACAAGAACCACACCTATCTCCAGTTGGCTCAGCGAGTAAACCCCTGTCAAGCCAGGTGGTCGCTGTTCTTCACCTGTTTCCAATTGTGCTCCACTACTGTCCCGCTGACAAGAATGTGAGGACCGATGCCCTGTCCAGGTCGTTTGAGACAGAGCACATGGTGGAGTCCCTTCAAAGTATCATAGACCGGTCCTGCATTGTCACTGCCAATCCTTTGCAAGTTAGAAACATTCCTCCATGGAGGACTTTTGTTCGGTTGGCAGACAGGAGAATTCTCCGCTGGGGACACAACTCTAAACTGGCTGGGCACGCTGGTATTCATAAGACCCGAGACCTGAATACTTGTAATTTCTGGTGGCTCACGCTACCCAAAGATGTTGTGCACTTTGTTTCTTCCTGCATGGTGTGTGCTTCTAACAAGGTTGCTCACACCAAGCCTGCCGGCTTGCTCCAACCTCTGCATTTACCAAATGCCCCCTGGCAGCACATTGCGATGGACTTTGTCACAGACCTTCCTCCCTCAGCAGGATGCAACATTGTCTGGGTGGGGGTGGACCGGTTCTCGAAGATGGCACATTTTATCCCGCTGACCGGTCTTCCTTCTGCTCCTCGACTGGCAAATCTCTTTATCCAGCACATCTTCCGTTTGCATGGCTTGCCCCTTCACATCGTGTCTGATCGGGGGGTTCAGTTCACCTCGAAATTCTGGAGAGCCCTCTGTAAACTCCTGGATGTGAAATTGGACTTTTTATCAGCTTTTCACCCCCAGTCCAGTGGTCAAGTAGAGAGGATTAACCAGATCATGAAGAATTATATCCGCCACTTCATCTCCATGCAGCATGATAACTGGGTACAGCTTCTTCAATGGGCCGAGTTCTCATACAACAATCACACAAGTGAGTCCACCACTTCCACACCATTCTATATTGTGTACAGTCAGCATCCTCAGGTTCCTCTTCCTGTGCTAGCCATGACTCAAGAATCGGCAGCTAACTCTTCATTTGGGACTTTTGTTCACATCTGGCAGCAAACGAAGGCTGCCATTCTCCAATCTGTGGCCCGCATGAAAAAGCAGGCTGACAAAAAACGAAAAGTTCCTCTTCAATTCTCTCCTGGAGTCAAAGTCTGGCTGTCCTCGAGAGACATTAGACTCAAGATGCCTTCTCACAAATTCGCTCCCAGGTTCCTCGGTCCTTTCAAAATCCTGCAAAGGATAAACCCTGTATCCTATAAACTTTGTTTGCCTTCTACGCTCAAGATTCCCAACTCTTTCCACGTGTCTCTCCTAAAACCTGTGGTCCTGAACCGCTACAGTAAAACTCTTGGTCCTGTAGTTGCTCCCAGCGGTTCATCTGATGTGTTTGAGGTGAAGGAGATCCTGGACTGCAAGAGGGTAGGAGGAAGGACTTTTTGGTGGACTGGAAAGGGTTTGGTCCTGAGGAGAGATCCTGGGAGCCAGAGGGGAACCTCAATGCCCCTACCCTCATTAAAAAATTCCTCTCTCTCTCTGGACCCAAGAAGAGAGGGCGTAAGGGGGGTACTGTTACGGCCGTGGTCACGGACCGCAAACTCCACTTACCTGCCTTACCCGCAGATCTTCCTCTTCTTGCCGGTGTTTCCCTCCCCGGAGACGCCGGCACATGCGTCTGCTCTGTCCCGTAGTGCTCACTAGAGGGCACGCGCTGGTTCCCGGCCTTAAAGGGCCAGCGCGCATATGTAAATAATGAATTCATTATTGCCAGGTCACCCTGGACTATAAAAAGGGCCCTGCCCTTCTGATCCTTGCCTGAGCACTGTTAGTATTCCTAAGTTAGTCTTTGCAAATGGTTCCTTAGTGTTTACCCTGTTCCCAGTGTTCTGTGCCCTGCTACCTGTATCATGTATCCCATGCTGTGTTAGTGTTCCTAAGGCTGGGTTCACATGACCTATTTTCAGGCGTAAACGAGGCCTTTTACGCCTCGATTTACGCCTGAAAAGACGGCTTCAATATGTCGGCAAACATCTGCTCATTGCTTTCAATGGGTTTGCCGACGTACTGTGCCGACGACCTTTAATTTTACGCGGCGTTATCAAAAGACGACGCGTAAAATGACTGCCTCGGCAAAGAAGTGCAGGACACTTCTTGGGGTGTAATTTGAGCCGTTTTTCATTGAATCCAATGAAGAACAGCTCCAAATTACGCCCGTAATTGACGCCTCGCAAAACGCGAGTACGAGCAATTACATCTGAAATGCAGGAGCTGTTTTCTCCTGAAAACAGCTCCGTAATTTCAGAAGTAATGGTCGTTATCATGTGCACATACCCTTAGCCTGTTAGTATTGCGTCGTGTCCTGCTGCTCCTGTTGTCATCCGCCACGTCTGGCGCAACCTACTGCATCTGTTGTCGTCCGCCATGTCTGGCGCATCCTACTGCACCTGCTGTCATCCGCCACATCTGGCGCAACCTGCTGCACCTGCTGTCATCTGCCACATCTGGCGCAACCTGCTGCACCCACCTCCATCTGTGCTAAGGCCCTGCCACTGTCTGGACTATTCAGGTACCCTTGTGCTGGACTTTGTATTGCTTGGGTGCTCTGTTGTTTGGCCAGCTGCCTCCCCGCTATGTCGGTGCGACCCACAGACTGTGACAGTATCTAAAGGGGTCCAGCACTAGGCTCATAGTGGCACACTCCCGAATTTTCACGCATCTTGAGTGATCCTGTGCCACTTACAAGGCTCAGTAAACTGAGCAGTGACAGCTCTAAGCTGACATTGGTTAGTTTACAACATGTGGTGGCCGGTTACCTAAGTTCATTGACCTACTTTTAAAAGTAGGCCAATGACCCGGGGATAACCTGGGATCACGTGATTTAAACGAATCAATGACAGCTTAGAGCTGTCACTGCGTAGTTTACTATCACAGACACAGGAAGGTAAGTATGATAATGGTTTTGCTTTTTTATTTATTAGTGTTTTTTTGTGTTTATTTTTTGTGTTTTTTACAGGTTCGGTTGTTGGACTACTTCGTATTCGAGGACCATTTAAATTACGGCATTTTTATTTTCAATAACATAAGGAGGGTTGTGTGTTTTTTTTTATTTTAATAAAATATTTTTAATGTGTTGATGCTTTTTTTTTAAATTATTACTACTGCCTTAGTAATGGCCGCTGTCTGAAAGACAGCATCCATAGCAAAAGCGGGCCTTAATGTTAGCCGGTGAAAAGACTAGCGGTAAGCCCCCCTTATTACACTGGCACCCACCGCCACCAGGGGTACTGGGAACAGACGGGTACCATCCAGCACCCAAACATCTGCAGTGATGGTCTGGCACTGGGGCAGGCTGCAGGCTGGTATAATTGGGCTGGGAAATCCCAAAAAACAAAAAACAGTGGCCCTTCCCACCCTGGTAATGCTAACCTGCTGCTACGTTGTATCTGGCTGGTTATGAAAAATGGGGGGGGGGGGGTGGGCACATCTTTTTTTTTAAATAAATAATTTAAAAAACCACATGGCCCCCCCATTTTTCATAACCAGCCAGATACAACACAGCAGCAGCAGGCTAGCATTACCAAGGGGGAAGGGCCACTGTTTTTGGGCTTTCCCAGCCTAATGCTAGCAGCCTGAGGCCAGTCAAGTGGTCAGAGAGTGAAGTATGGCATATACAAACAGACCAAAGTATGGACAAGGCCCAATGCAAAATATTATGTAAATACATGTAAAACATTAGTCTGTATGCAAAGAAAAGTGATGAAGGAAATATCACCGTACTGACCCATAAGCTGCTGGAGTGATGTAATGGACGTCCACCCCGATGCGCGCTTCTGCACACTTGCCTTCGTCTGGGGGTCTATTCTTGTATACATATGGACTAAATTGAGAGCTTTGGTTGGATCCCTGAGGCGTGCACCCACCCAAAATTTTTGCTGGTGCTGCTGGACGGTGGATTTATTTAGATAGATAGATAGACGTTTGGGTCATTTGTTTGGCGGACTGTTTCAAAGGGTCCTATAAAACAATGACCTACAACATGGTGTGAAGCTAGCCTTACATGGTATAATTTTTAGCATATGCAAACATCTAATTATGATTGTTTTCATGTTTTACAATAAATCTTAGGGCTTGTTTAGACGAACGTGTAATACGTCTGTGCAACACGGACCTATGTTAGTCTATGGGGCAGTGCAGACAGTCCGTGAGTTTTGCGCAACGTGAGTCCGTTGCGTAAAACTCACGACATGTCCTATATTTGTGCATTGTTCGCGCATCACGCACCCATTGAAGTTAATGGGTGCGTGAAAATCACTCATGCCACACGGAAGCACTTCCGTGGGACGCGCGTGACTCGCGCAACAACTGTCAAACTATGAAAGTAAAAAGCACCACATGCTTTTCTGTTTACAAACATCCAAACGGAGTGTCATAATGATGGAAAATCACGCAGCCGCGCATCATACGGGGCTGACACACAAAGCTGTTAAGTGCCTTTTGCGCACGCAAAATGCCGCATTTTTTGCGTGCGCAAAACGCACACGCTCGTGTAAACCCGGCCTTACACTGACATTTTGTATGATGTGATCTGAAGCATACTTCAGTATATGTAAAAATTTCTAGAGAATTTCTATATTATAGAAAATGAGTAGTACCCATTACAATATTATTTTCAATCTCTGTCAGTAGAAAGCACAAGTCCAGGTTAATGAAGCACAGGTGAAGTATATACTTTATTCAGAGCCTACTCAAGAACTATCTCGAGAGGCACATCTTCATTAGCTAGCTGTTCTTTCTAACACTTTTTAAAGCTGCAATTTCTGTTCCTACTGGAAAAAAAAAATCTTACCTCCCATATTTATTCCAAGAATGCAAAAGCGCTTGCTACAAAATCCAGCACAATCATTTTTGAAGAAGTTTATGAAATGAAGTGAATTTCTCATAGCGACTGCAGAAATGGCTATAAAATAAAATGTGGATAAAGAAAGACATTCACTGCTAAGTTTGACAATTTGGAGAATTGTACTATATTAGCCATTCCCTGTAGAGCTGTAATGTACACGTTTCAAATATGGGCACACTGTTTCTTAGATAAAAAAAATGGTTGACAATTATTTTAAATTATCTAATAAGATAAAGAGAAAGAACCAGAGCAAGGGAAATGTAAGAATATTATATTAAAATAATGGAAGAATCTTGGAACCTATAGACCTTGTCAAGCACGTTGAAAATCCCACATCACTTGCTACCTTGTAAAGTTTTCTGTTCTAAGAACATCACAGTGACTCATCTTTAACCTTCATAGGACAAGCTATCGTGTCTTTAAACTTCTCAGATATGCTTTTCTCACATAAGACAATCTCTTATAAGTTAATCTTTGTATTGGTCTCCCCAAATCTAGATGTTAAGTCCTTTTGCAGCTCATACACTTTTAAAGCATACCAATTAGATATACCATAAAAGCGTATAAGCAGAAAACCCCAGAATTTCTGATTTACAATGAATGACCCATAAAAATAGAGTTTGAACAATCTTTAAGCCATTTTTTAAATTGTAAAATGTATAAAATTGGCATTTCAAATAGATATATATATATATAAGAATTAAACACCCTGGAAATGTTTTAATATTTATAATAACAAAACCACAGTGGGATATTTGCACAGTCAAGGTCTGTCAACTGAATGTAGCATAAATACACATGTACTGTACATGAAATGTCCAACCGCTGAAGAATTTTTTGGCACCATTAAGACAAAACCACACTCTTGCAAACGTTGACACATGTGGCAAGATTAGAAAAAGTATCAGTCAGGCAAGCAGGAGACTAAGAAAATCATATAGAAAGGATAGTGTGCTCTACTGAGAAAGAAAGAGCTTTTTGACCGGAAAATATATAATATTTGGTTTAGACCCAATACCACACACCACCAATAACACACCATCCCAACTGTAAAGCAATAGGAACCTTGTAGCAGATCTTGGAAGGCCTGTAAAGATACAGAGTAAAGTGAATGGAGAAAAATACAGTGAAATTCTGGAAGAAAACCCGCTGCAGTTTGCAAGAGAATTGCAACAAGCTTGCAAAGAAAAATTGGAAAATAGTATCTATAAAAGCAGGACTTATAGAGACATAGCTACACAAAATAAAGACTGTAATTGCTGAGATAGGTGTCCATACTAAATACTTGTAATTGAAATAAGCGTGGATGAGTTTGTTGAGGTTTGCTTTCCATTTGAATTTGGAACCTTTAACTGTTGATCATTATTTAAAAATACACATGCTCAGCTGCCACTTTATAGAAAATCCTACTCAAAGCGGTTCTTGCGGGCTGTTGGCGGTGTAGTGGACTGTTCAAGCAATCAGTAGGGGTCCCAGCAGTACCAGTGGCGGTCTAGTTTATTATTGATAAATATTATCAGCTGGAATACTCGTTTAATATATATTCAACATGTTTAAGTCAAAATTAACTAGTCCAAATTAATAGAACGAAACAAAAAACACAGAGGGAAAGAATGGCCAAACTGTCAATCCAAAAATATAATAAAATGTTATTACATCAAAAGTGTATAGAGAGTGAAGAATCAGTTAAAAAAGTAGAGTTGTCACGGTCACAGGGTATGTGGACCCACTAGGCCGCTCCGCCATAGCGGAGAGGCAGCTGACCAGGTCACAGTCTATATGAAAGTCAATAGTAGATAGTAACGCTTGGGTACCTGAACTAGTCCAGACGGTGGCTGTGGCTTCAGCATGGATGGAGGCCGGTGCAGCAGGTAGTGCCAGACGTGGCGGGCAGTATCCGATGTGGCAGAAGACACTGGACGTGGCAAACGACACTGGATGTGGCAAGCGACAGCAGGTGCAGTAGACACAACTCCAACACTGGTAGGCACTGGAATAAGAACAGTACGGGATACAGGAACAGGTAACAGGGCACGGGTAACAACTGGAACGGGAAACACTAAGGGACCATTTGCAAGACAGACTGGGTTAAAATAACAACGCTCAGGCGAGGATTAGAAGGCCTGGGGCCTTCTTATAAACCAGGAAATCATGGCAGTTGATGATGATGACGATTTCCTTCGGGACACAGCAGAACGGAGCGCAAGTGAGCGCAGGCGTCTCCTAGGAAGGAGATAGGGAAAGGCGCTCATGGATCCATGGCTGCGGGCGTCGGGAGGCGAGAAAACCTGACGGCCCGTGGCCATGGACGCTACAAGAGTAAGGGCACAAAATAATTGGCCTACCATTACAAAAGGTGCCCAACAGGCCATAAACAAGCACATATGTAAAGGTTGTAATATCACACAAACTGATGACACAAAAAGTTAATGTACCCACTCACTTAACCATTCAGATGCCGCGGGCAATAGTGACCACAGCAATTAAAGCGTTAGAAAGAGGTGGGTTACCCCCTGTAACAGCCCATGCCTCCCCCCGGGCGACGTGATCGCGGAGTGCCGATGGCTGTTATGGCAGCCCTGGGGCCTAATGAAGACTCCCAGGTCTGCCATCTTTGTGCTCCTATTAAGCCCTGTCTCAGGCAGGGCTTAATAGAAGTTTGTCGGAAAGACTATATACTGAAACACATTAGAATTGCAGTAAAGATCGCTGGTTCCAGTCCCCTAGGGGGACTAATAAAAAAGTAAAAATTAGTTAAATAAAGGGGTTTATTTATATAAAAAAAATAAAAATAAAAAAAGTTTAAAAAAACAACTTTTTCCCATTTTCCGCCCAAAGTATTGTAAAAAACTTATTAAATAAACATAATCGGTATCGCCGTCAGAGTCTGATATATTACAATATATCATTATTTAACCATCACGGTGAACGCCGTAAGAAAAGAAAGTAAAACTGCATAATTGCTGTTTTATGGTCACCTCATCTCTCTAAAAAAAACTGGAATAAAAAGTGATCAAAAACTTGCATGTACCCCAAAATACCATTAAAACTATAGCTTCTCCCGGAAAAAATATGCCCTCATACCGCTCAATCGACGGAAAAATAAAAAAGTTATAGCTCTTAGAATTTGGCGAAACTAAATAAATAAAACATTTTACAGTAAAAAATAAGTAAAGTAGTAAAATATTTAAAAAAATGATATAAATTTGGTATAGCCTTAATCGTATTGACCTGTGGAATAAGGTTAACATGTCCTTTTAATTGCATAGTGAATGCCGTAAAAACGAAGCACAAAAAACTATGGAGGAATCGCTGTTTTTTTTAATCTACATAACAAATAATTTTTTCCCATTTCCTAGTATATTATATGGTACAATAAATGATGCCATGAAAAACTACAACTCATCCCGCAAAAATCAAGCCCTCATAGGGCTATATCAATGTAAAAATAAACAATTTATGGCTTTTGGAAGGTGGGTAGAAACAAATAAAAATATGAAAAATGGCTGTGGCGGGAAGGGGGTTAAAGGATCGGTGGCAGTGATAAATAACGATTATGGGAAAACTCCTTTAATGGAGCAATGAGAAACCAAATCCCATATGGAGCGCCAGTAAGCTTTATCAATGGTTGTACTTAGGTCCTGATCCAATGTGTTAATGTATGTGTGGTGAAGTCATAGGGTTTGCCAAAATTAATTTATAAAGAAAGGAAAATGAGGCCTCTAGAATTGGGGCTAGAGTCGTGGATTCTCTCAAAAGTGCAGAGAGATTTGAGATTCTATCTATTTCTGTGTACAGAGGAGATCCAATTTTTATGTTGAAGATATCTGAGTATTTTGCCATTTGCTGCATTCTAGGCTGTTTGCTTCTCCTCAAAGGAGAGGATCCGCTAATGGGATGCGGTAAGTGGCATATTTTATTGAGTCTATTAGATCCCTACCAGCGAAATGCTGCATAATTTTCAGAGCCTGGGGAAAAAAAGGGTGTTATTCCAGAGTGAGAGGAGAGGTAAATGGGGTAAAACAAATTCACAGAAATATTTCAGATTGTGCTGTAGAGTTGGATTCAAGGAATTGTGGCCGAGATGGGTTGGAAGCCACAATAAGGATTGAATTGGGAGGGGGTGGATGTCAGGAATGTCCAGATATACCCTAGTAGGTATTGTGAGTGGTTATGCAATCCAGTCAGTGGTGGCAGCTTGATAATATTTGGCTACATTGGGGACGCTAAATCCCCCATCCGATTTAAAGGCAAATAGGGTATGAGTATATATGTGAGGCCTGGTGCTGTGCCATATAAAGAACAATAATTTATTTTGGATGTGTTAAAGTACATGAATTAGTTGTGGAACAAATATGTATGTTTTGGAAGTAATGTCATTTTATAAAGTTATTATCTCCGAACCAGGAAAGTGTCATGAATCATGATTTTTGTAGGTTTTGGTCTAAGGACCTGATCAAGGAGGGTTATTTGGCTATATAAAGGGTCCCATAATAACACGCACACCTCAATAGTGTCCGGAGTGTCAAACCCATTGGAAAGGAGAGGTGGAAATAAACATTTAATTCTTTATAAAGAGACATTTGCCTGTCTTTTCTGTAGATATTTGTAAAAAAAAAAAAAATTGTGTTATCACTGGGGCCACTACTTGACAACAAGAGAGCTATGGAAATCTGCATTAATGTAATAAAAATATAATGAAAGTAAAACAAAACATCAAAAATGAATACATTGTAATATGTATCATTATTAATATAAAATCTTTTATAGATAATATCTTGCACATTTCTTAAAATTTCCTACCAGAAAAACTAGCCTTGTTGCAACTAATCAGAGCTCAGCTTTAATTTCTGAAACTGCGCAGGAAAAATTAAACCAGGACTGTGATTTGGTTGCTATTGGCAACAAGCCTTTGTTTTATTTTTTGTGCTTTTTTTTAGACAGTTTTAATAAATGAGGCATAAAGAATACACATGGTACAATGTAACAAATAGCACACATATTGCTGAGACACAATATTCTGTTCCACGCTACATCATGCTGAACTGTGTTAGGAGAAGACCGTATATAATCATACAGAGACCGTATATCATCTGTTAAAAAATATACAATGGAGGTGTACCAAGCCAATACCCTTGATTCTATACATCACAATCAATTTTCTAGTTGACAAATCCTTCTAGTTTAGAAAATGTTAACTCATATAAGATTGACATTATCAGCCAGGTATATGAGAGATAAAAGAGCAAAGGGTTTAAAAAGGGAATCTATTTCTTTTACCCAAATTGCAATGGATTGTGGTTTCAAGAAGTTAACGTTGACTGTCATATTGACATGTTTTAAATGATGGGTTTCCCCATCACCAATTGAAGAACTAAAAGGGTAAAGACCTATTAATGCATGAAGGATTTTCTTGTCAATAATTTATTGTAGGACGTTATCATGGGATATCTCACAGCGTAACATCTAGACCCCAGGAGAAGTATGTATAGTTAACTGATAAGCCTTAAAACCTCACAGCCTGACGGAAAAATAATATTTGTACTCCTCCTGCATCGTTCATATTGACAAATTCCTAAAACAAGCCTGATATCCTGAATTTTCCTGGTAGCTACAATTTTATATTCATGGTTAGTCAAGTATAATAAAAAACAGAACCTGCAACCTGGAAGGACATCATTGCTTGTCTTTCCACAGCGGCGCACATTTCCATGCGGTAAAACAGTTACTTTGGCAACAATGCATTTTTTATGAAAAGCAGTGTAAATAGCGAGCTGCCGAGTGGAAGAGCATCCACAGTGCATAATTTATTTCTCCCCAGAGGGCGTTATACATTATATGTCTCTTCACTGTCTGCTTTTCACAGGTTTACTGCTGATAGGATTCTAGACGTCAGTAATGTTTCTATAATACTGTACAATATAGAAGATTACATTAGTAAAAGCTCAATGCACTTGTCAATGGGAATTCCATGGTAAATGTTAACACATTTGTCCCTATAGAGGTAATGTGAGCAGGGAGATACAACTAACAATAATGTATTATTAAATAATTGCAGACAATCCATAGTTTAATCATGGTTATTATTTTTTTAATTGATGTGTTTCATATGCTTTATTGTATAACAAACAGTAGTTCATCTATACATTTTCGACCATACAATTATACCACTTACTTATGTGTTGATACATTATGTGACAGGATATATTTATAGCAAAACCGTGTACTTGCAGTGAAATTGTCACAGTCCGGTCTTGGAACAGGAGTGTGGATACACTGTGTCACTTTTAGATTTGGCAAGCGCTAAACTGAGGGGAGGAGTCTAAGGGATTTTGCAATCTTCATTTTAAAACGTCGATCACGAGGATATGGGCTTTCTTAAGGGAATCCCCAGGTCGCCTCCAAGGAATAGTGTCTAATAGCAACCTCTGATGGTTTGCAGATGGTATTACCAAAGTGAGGTACTAAAATCGATAAGCAGCAACGTGGCTGTACTAATCTGAGTTCAGGACTGACAGAGTTCATAAAAGCATATAGACAGATACAGATCAGGGTACCAAACCACAAACACCTTCACAAATGGACAGGGTTCAAAGAAACTTATTGCTCAAGCAAGGTGTAGCAGTTATAAGCAGGTTCAAATAATTATGTGTGATTAGCCATAGGTTGAGCACCAACCAGATGACATAGGCCTGGCCCTTTAAGATGAAGCAGAGCTTTTACACACCACTATAGAGAGCCCGGTCGCAGTGAGACAAGGAGATGGATGTCAACCACACAAATATGTACAGTGTTTGGAATTCTAGTCTTGAAATCTGATGGGTACTAATCCAAGACCCTAAGAGGATAAAACTTGAAGCTATGGGCTACTAAGCCCCAAGGTACTTTCTTGTTTAAAATTGTGCCCCCTTTCTGTTAAAAATAGCAAATTAAACCATAAGGACTTCCTAAAAGGGACTGTTTGAGGATAAGCTCGGCACAGTTTACTGACCAAAAAATTTATTCTAAAGGACAAAAATATGGATTAAGATAAGATAATGGGGCAGATATACTACTGGGTCTGGGTCTAGAAAGTGTCGAAAAATTTTGATGTTTGCAACTCACTAAACAATTTTTAAAACTTCTCCTGAAAGTGGGTGTGGCCAATGTGTGCCAAAAACGGACACATAATTCTGACGCAAAATAAGCCAAAACAAAAGTGGTATAAGGAAGAGAAAGTGGCTAACAGGTCATTCAAGAGGCTCAAATATGATCATGTGGCATGCACCACTGTGATCAATTTGGTGCATTTTGTGCCTGCCTGGTCTAAGTTTACTCTATTTAACTATTAGTCAGCATTAGTAAATGTGGGCATTGTGAGAAACTAGACATGGACCGCACAATCCACAATATATACGTTGATCTGAGCCGCTAGGCATAATTTAGAAACATGAACATGAGGTTCTTTGTAAACATTTTGATCAAACTGTATAAGCCCACTTGCCGCTTCACGGCGACCTCTTTTAAGTGGGTCCCTACTCTATTGGCTGCAGCACCGCACGGCAGCCCCCGCCACCGCAGCACCACTCCTGCAGAGGGAGCAACCCAGTGGTCCAAAAGCACCCATGCTAACAGACCGTGCCAAGCCTCCTTGGCTCTGGGCCACGTCCCCCCACAAGTACACAGAAACATGCCCCTTGAGAAAGCCATCTACGCGAAACGCGCGTTGGGGTCTCTCCACACCTGGGAGTCATTACATCTGTGGAACCATATGGGTCAGTACCAGCGTTGATTTGTCTGCAACCTTAAATACCTGTAATACGACTTAGCGTATCTATCGATACACCTAGTGTCTGCACTTAAGATAGGCTCAGTTTAAACACTCTATGTCGACTTAGATAACAGGCTTGATTCTACGGAGACTCTTTCTGTTTACCACTGTGTTCACTCCTCATTGCCTGCTATTAGACATATTGCTTTTGGTTATATGTAGCAATACTGTGCATGTTTGCAGCCAATCTTCTCTTTGTATCGATTATACCGCAATTACTCAGAATTACTGATAGAATTGTCTGTAGTGTTATTTGTCTTACTATTGTGACCTGAGTTCCCCTCCTATACTATTGGAGATATACAGTTTCCTCTGATTTGTAGTCTAATTTTAATCATGTTATTTGTATTGTCCAATAAAATTTGTATTTTTCTATGCCATTGGCAATTTATATTATTTAATAGTTTCTGACTCCGTTTTCTCTTGTGTTCTGTCCCCCCAGAAGTGCAGCACTACAGCAACAGACACCACCATACAGCACCACAACATGTGAACAGATGGAATGAGCGCACCTTGCCATGCGCCCCCAGTGGCCAACTGAGAGCAATAGCAAGAGCAGGATCACTTATGAGGTCATTCCTGAATTAAAATCAGCTGGGTATTTATTCAAATGCGTGGAGTGCTGGTACCAAGTAAAACAAAAGAAATGAGGAGGATAGACTATACAATATCAGCATTGTGAGAAACTAAACATGGACCGCACAATCCACAATATATACGTTGATCTGAGCCGCTAGGCATAATTTAGAAACATAAACATGAGGTTCTTTGTAAACATTTTGATCAAACTGTATAAGCCCACTTGCCACTTCACGGCGACCTCTTTTAAGTGGGTCCCTACTCTATTGGCTGCAGCACCGCACGGCGGCCCCCGCCACCGCAGCACCGCTCCTGCAGAGGGAGCAACCCAGTGGTCCAAAAGCACCCATGCTAACAGACCGTGCCAAGCCTCCTTGGCTCTGGGCCACGTCCCCCCACAAGTGCAGCACTACAGCAACAGACACCACCATACAGCACCACAACATGTGAACAGATGGAGTGAGCGCACCTTGCCATGCGCCCCCAGTGGCCAACTGAGAGCAATAGCAAGAGTAGGATCACTTATGAGGTCATTCCTGAATTAAAATCAGCTGGGTATTTATTCAAATGCGTGGAGTGCTGGTACCAAGTAAAACAAAAGAAATGAGGAGGATAGACTATACAATATCAGCATTGTGAGAAACTAGACATGGACCGCACAATCCACAATATATACGTTGATCTGAGCCGCTAGGCATAATTTAGAAACATGAACATGAGGTTCTATGTAAACATTTTGATCAAACTGTATAAGCCCACTTGCCACTTCACGGCGACCTCTTTTAAGTGGGTCCCTACTCTATTGGCTGCAGCACCGCACGGCGGCCCCCGCCACCGCAGCACGGCTCCTGCAGAGGGAGCAACCCAGGGGCCCAAAAGCACCCATGCTAACAGGCCGTGCCAAGCCTCCTTGGCTCTGGGCCACGTCCCCCCACAAGTGCAGCACTACAGCAACAGACACCACCATACAGCACCACAACATGTGAACAGATGGAATGAGCGCACCTTGCCATGCGCCCCCAGTGGCCAACTGAGAGCAATAGCAAGAGCAGGATCACTTATGAGGTCATTCCTGAATTAAAATCAGCTGGGTATTTATTCAAATGCGTGGAGTGCTGGTACCAAGTAAAACAAAAGAAATGAGGAGGATAGACTATACAATATCAGCATTGTGAGAAACTAGACATGGACCGCACAATCCACAATATATACGTTGATCTGAGCCGCTAGGCATAATTTAGAAACATGAACATGAGGTTCTTTGTAAACATTTTGATCAAACTGTATAAGCCCACTTGCCACTTCACGGCGACCTCATTTAAGTGGGTCCCTACTCTATTGGCTGCAGCACCGCACGGCGGCCCCCGCCACCGCAGCACCGCTCCTGCAGAGGGAGCAACCCAGTGGTCCAAAAGCACCCATCCTAACAGACCGTGCCAAGCCTCCTTGGTTCTGGGCCACGTCCCCCCACAAGTGCAGCACTACAGCAACAGACACCACCATACAGCACCACAACATGTGAACAGATGGAATGAGTGCACCTTGCCATGCGCCCCAAAAAAACAGACATGTCTTATTACGGCCATGTTTTGCGGTCCAGACTCATAGAAAATAATGCATGTGGCCATGTGCAAGGACCGTGACTTGCGGGTGGCTCGCAGGTGACACTCCGCGGCCTGACACTCCGCGGCCGGCCGACCCGAAAATCACGGCCGTGCACATGGCTACGGTCGTGTGCATGATTCCTTAGTTCAAAGTTGTATATTCAAATACAACTAAACTTTTCACTGACTGTCTACGGTTCTGATAAGATATACCATCTTTCTAATATTTTCTAATCCTTAAACAGTTTCATAGTGTTTCTCTTGGAAAATGTATTACATTGGAAGGGTATATTTAGTCATAAATCAGTTTTGTACCACCATTTTCCTCTCTATCTAGCAACCATGGAGACCTTTGGGGACTGGTCTGAGTTTTCTCCTTTACTACGTTAACATCTATCAGATTTCGACAGAACCATCCCCTAACTTCCAAGACCTTCATCCTCCCTTTTTTTCCCCTATCTAACCTTCTTCTATTTTCTATTATCCGCACTCGTTCTACTTCTTTCTTACCTGATATATTTTTCATAATGATGTATGTAAAATGCCAGGGTGATATCCAGGGTTAACCACGCTTTTAATACACTATTAAAAGTTGTTGGCTTCTTTAAATTTGTTATACAAAAAAATGAGTGTTTTCTTGTTATTTTTCTTCTTTACCATAACGGTATCAAGGTTGTGAGATAATTCTCTTTCACCATATTGGACATGCCCATTGATCTCGGGCTATTATGGACTTCAGACTTCAATATATCATTATTTATATTATACCAGTGTGGTTCTTCACAAGAACGGCACCACAACCTTCTTCTACTCTATTTGAATATGCAGATTAACTAATGACTCAATTCTGGATTCGTTTGTAGTCTTTTATTAGATGTTACAATATTGTCATAAAGAAGATAGACGGTTCTTCGGAGGATATCACTTCCCGCAGCCCATATGAGGTAGAGAATCGATAATCCCAAATATGTATACTCGGTACTCCTGGATCCTGTAGTTCTACAGAGGAGGCAACAATTTCCCGACGCTAATTCTCCGATGTGAATCACAGAATTGGAGCCTGTACCTTAAAGATGTAAATAAAGTACAGTGCAATACTTATTGGATAATTTTCACTTCACGCTATTTTATTCCGTATTCACAAAATATAAAAGGATTCAAGCATATCATGTATGAAAGCATGCGGCATGCCAACAACTCCTGCTCCTGTATTGTCATACACTTCGTTGTCATTATCTTAAGAAAATTAATAAAAATGGTTTATACATAAATCATACAGGTCTAATACTAAAATGATCAATGGGTGCAGATTTTCCTAGTTAGGGATATATTTATTGATATAACGTAAGTGAATGTATGCAGTACAGCATGTGCTATGTTAGTATGTTTCAGATATGGTACAGTTGAAGCATTGCATTATGGGAGACCTGAAGTACTACTAACTAAATAATTCCATGTAATTTGCATAATTGACTATTACCATTATTATTAGTTATGGCAGTAGCTCAAAACCCATAAAAACCCTTTAATTTGATCATATTCTAGATTTAACTTTTGTACTGGTGGAGCCGCATTCTATCACAAGCCAAAACCATACAACAGAGAACGATGAACGCCAATTAAAGATAATTTAAATGAGTATTGCAAACATAGATGTTTGAAGTTATTTTCATGTCGAGTTTTCCCTGTGGGTTAGTGCTGAACATGCACATTTTTCTGAGAGCTGTTGGGAAAAGACAGCTCATTGAAATAATTTGATGCTAAGTAGTAGACACTACATCACTATTCCAAGCACATCTTATACATAGAAATATGCAAATCAGCAATGCAGCCTGACTCGTAAGCACTAGATTTTCAGGAAGGCTTTTGATGTAACCAGGTGACACACGTATACCGCTTATTTTTCCGGAAAAAAACGTGAGAATTTGCTTCTGCTAGTGATTTTTAATCATCTCCATCTTGTAGCATCAATTTCACAATTCAGACGTAGTTTCCTTCAGCTCAATATGCCTGAAAGACTGAAACAGCTGTCTTTGTGCTTTCTACTTATATAGATGTACATTTACCTCAGGTTTTGCTGTACAAGCTGTTTAATGTAAAGATAAATGCTCTAGAGGAATATAGCGGAAAATGGATTAGAATCTTGTGACTCGGTGCTAATTTGCACGCTAGTACCCAGAATTCTTGCTGGCAGCCATAGAGTTGTGTTATAATATGAGGCAGGTGCGGGAATCTCCGTTGACACATATATCATCCTACATTCCTATGATGCAGTTCTGGCGACCTTTATTTTTACACACCATCATTACATTTATGTTTTCATCAATACTAAGCTTTCTAAGTGGCGGTTCTTAAACCAGCATTTAACGTTTTCTGACTTGTGAAAACATTTAGACAGTCAAATGTTAAACACAGAAAATATGTATTAAATTGCTTCAAATTTCAAGAAATTTTCTCATGATTTTATTTATAGAGGATTCCTATTACACCCCTGGGGAAAATCCTACAATTACAATGTAACACATATCTACATGATATTTGCTGCAGTTAATGCGTGGTTGTTTTAAAGCGATGATCACTCAACTTACAAATTTATCTTCGTCTATTGAAATAAATAGTGACACCATAGTGAGCTTGGGAATAAAGAAACCAAGATATTTTAGATAACCATTTTTTATGTGCACTATTAGGACCTTTTCAGATGAGAGAGGGGTTCCCCCAAATGGAAAGCTATTAGCCACAGCAGAGAGCCACAACATCTGGAGCATTGCTTGCATCCACATCTTACATAGATGCCCATTATTTTTAAGACTGGACAGACATCGCCTGCAGCCGTGCCAGAACGTTTATCAGAATCTGCAGCGGAAGAGGCCCCCAGGGCTGCCTTCACTCTGCCTCTGGTAAGCCCTGCCTGTGGCAGGGCTTAACAGAAGCCTGTAAAAATGACTATACACTGCAATACATTAGTAAAAATAAAACTTTATTTTACACACTCTATTAGCCCTCTAGGGGACTTGAACCAGCAATCGTTAGATCGCTGGTACAATACATTAGTATTGCAGTGTATTGTACCAGCGATCTAACGATTGCTGGTTCAAGTCCCCTAGAGGGCTAATAGAGTGTGTAAAATAAAGTTTTTAGTAGTGGAAAAAAATATATATACTGTAAATATTAAAAGTTAAAAAAAAAAAAAACTTTTACCATTTTTTTCTCTAAAGTAATGTAAAAAATAAAGAAAGTTAGCAAAATTGGTATTGCTGCATCCATAAAAGTCTGAACTATTACAATATAGCATTATTTAATGCGCACGGTGAACACCGTAAAAAACGAAAACACTTAAAACTACAAACTTAGCTCTAAAAAAATGATAATAAAAAGTGATCAAGAAGTTGTGTGTACCAAGAAATGGTACCGATAAAACCTACAGCTCGTTCCACAAAAAAAAAAAGCCCTCACACCGCTCAATCCACAGAAAAATAAAAAAGTTATGGCTTTCAGAATGTGGTGAAACAAATGTTTGATTTTTTTAACAAAAAGATTTTTGTTTTTTTTAAGTAGTAAAATATAAATAAACCTATATAAATTTTGTATCACCGTAATTGCAATGAGCCACAGAATAAAGTTAAGCTGTCGTTTTTACCGCATGGTGAAAACTGTAAAAACGAAACCCAAAAAACAATGGAGGAAACACAGGTTTTTCCAATTTCCCAAAAACTAAAATGAGAAATAAAAAAATGGCTCGGACCTTAAGGGGTTAAAGGATGTAGTTTCCAAAAAAGGGGTCACTACTTGGTACTTTGTTTTACTATTTGACCTCAAAGCCCTGAAATAGTTGGCAAATTCTGCGAAAATCACAAAAATAGGCCTCAAATGTGCTTGGTGCTCTTTCACTTCTAATCCCTGTCAAATGTCCAGGCAAATGATAAATGCCTTGAGGGGTGCAGTTTCCAAAATTTGAGGTTTAGAAAATGCGACATGGCACCCGAACACCGATTCAGCAAAATCTGCATGCCAAATAGCGCTCCTGCCATTCTGAGCCCTGCCGTGTGTCCAAACAGCAGTTTATGACCACATGTGGGGTATTGTCATACTCTGGAGAAATTGCTTTACAAATGTTGTGGTGCTTTTTCTCCTTTATCCCTTAAGAAAATGAAAACATTTAACATTTTAGTGGAAAAAAGTAGATTTTCATTTTCATGGCATAATTCCAATAAATTCTGCAAAAGACCATTGGGGTCTAAATGCTCAGTATACCCCTAGCTAGATTCCTTATTCCCTAGTGGAGTCACTTTTGGGTGGTTTCCACTGTTTTGGTCCCTCAGGGGCTTTGCAAATGCGACACGGCACCCGAAAAACATTCCAGCAAAATTTGAGCTCCCAAAGCCAAATTGTACTCTATCTCTTGTGAGCCCTGCAGTGTGTCCAAACAGCCGTTTATTACCACATATGGGGTATTGCTGCAATGGGGAGAAATTGCTTTATTCAGTTCAGGACCGGGCTATTTTGATCCTTCAGGACCAGACACGTTTAGCCGTTTTTTTTACTCGTTAGTTAAACAGCTATAACTTTTTTTTAAGCATATTTTTATTGACAAAATCCAAAATACACATTAGCATAGCGAACCATAAGGTCCGACATGAATCTCACAAAGTAGGAATGTATAATATGTATCAAGAAGCAACATTTGCCAGACAAGGTTCCACATCAATACACATCAGCAAATATATGAAACTAAGCAAATATACATTCCTATGATACAGAAATGTGTATACAAAAAAGAATAAGGTAGTGCTGAGGTATAATATAAAAAGAAAAAGACACAAAGAAAAAAAACTCAACAGAAACATAAATTCACCATTAGTAAATGAGATAAGATAAAGAAAAATAATACAAGCAGAGACGGTCAAGTATAAAGAGTAGAGATGAGCGAACCGGGACAACCGAACCCAGTTTCGGTCCGAACATCCGGAAAAGTTCGGTTCG
Source organism: Rhinoderma darwinii (assembly GCF_050947455.1). NCBI lineage: Eukaryota > Metazoa > Chordata > Amphibia > Anura > Rhinodermatidae > Rhinoderma > Rhinoderma darwinii. The sequence goes on from NC_134687.1 coordinate 443,329,502, forward strand.
CAGCGAATCCAAACTTCACCAGGTTCGGCCGAACCCGTTTTGACCGAACCCGGTCAAAAATATTATACAAATCGGCAGCCACTTGACTCTATCAATCACTGATAGAGAAAAGAGGCTGCTGATTAAAAATAAAATAAAAAGCATTTCATACGAACCCGGTCGTTTTCTTGGTGACGAGTCCCTCTTCTTCCTCCAGTCCGACCTTTTTTTCTGACGCGGCAGCCTGTGATTGGCTGCAGAGGCCTCTGCAGCCTGTGATTGGCTGCAGCAGTCACATGGGCTGTATCGTCATCCAGGAAGGTCGGGCCGGATGTCGAGAGGGACGCGTCACCAAGGCAACGGCCAGGAGACCGAACTGGAGGAAGCAGAAAGTTCTCGGCAAGTATGAACTTCTATTTTTTTTACAGGTTACTCTATATTGTGATCGGTAGTCACTGTCCAGGGTGCTGAAACAGTTACTGCCGATCAGTTAACTCTTTCAGCACCCAGGACAGTGACTATTTACTGACGTCGCCTAGCAACGCTGCCGTAATGACGGGTGCACACATGTAGCCACCCGTCATTATGGGTAATATATTTTATAATGGGAGCACGGCTCGGAAAAACGACCGGCTGCCCGTGGCCGGCCGTGCCCGGCCGTGCTCATCTCCTTAAATACTCTGTGCTGCCTTAAACTCTGTGGACAGGTCAGGATCCTGTTTCTTTTAAAGGCTGCTGGGGAACCCGCTCGATTTACTATATAAGGCTGCGCTACAGTGCAGCATTTAAAAGAAACAGGATCCTGACCTGTCCATAGAGTTAAAGGCAGCACAGAGTATTTCAGGAGATGAACGTGCAGATTCAGTTCTGCTGTGAACTCTGCTCTTACCATTACGTAGCTCAGTTGTACCTGTCCTCCACTCCTGTCCTCAATAACACCTTCACATGATTGGCAAGTCACCACGTAATGGTAAGAGCAGAATTCACAGCAGCACAGAGTATTTCAGGAGATGAGCGTGCGGATCTTGTGCGGGGTGGTGACTTGCCAATCATGTGAAGGTGTTATTGAGGACAGGAGTGGAGGAGAGGTACAACTGAGCTACGTACTGGTAAGAGCAGAGTTCACAGCAGCACAAAATCTGCACGCTCCTCTCCTGAAATACTCTGTGCTGCTGTGAACTCGGCTCTTACCATTACGTAGCTCAGTCTGTTACCTCTCCTCCACTCCTGTCCTCAATAACACCTTCACATGATTGGCAAGTCACCACCCCGCACAAGATCCACATGCTCATCTCCTGAAATACTCTGTGCTGCTGTGAACTGTGTGTGTGTGTGTGTGTGTGTGTGTGTGTGTGTAGATGTATGTGTGTGTGTGTTTTTGTATATGTGTGTTTGTGTATATGTGTGTATATGGGTGTGTGTTTGTGTGTTTATGTGTGTGTGTTTGTGTATATATGGGTGTGTTTGTGTATATGTGTTTGTGTATATGTTTGTGTGTGTGTGTGTGTGTTTGTGTGCATATGTGTGTGTTTGTGTATATATGGGTCTGTTTGTGTATATGTGTGTTTGTGTATATGTGTGTGTTTGTGTATATGTGTGTGTTTGTGTATATGTGTGTGTTTGGGTATGTGTGTTTTTGTTTGTATATGTGTTAGTTCGTGTATATGTGTGTGTATATGTGTGTGTGTGTGTTTGTCTCTTTTGTGTGTGTATGTTTGTGTATATCTTGTTGTGTTTGTGTATAACTGTGTATATGTGTTTGTGTATATGTGTGTGTGTGTGTGTGTTTGTTTATATGTGTGAGTTCGTGTATATGTGTGTGTGTTTGTCTGTTTATGTGTGTGTGTGTGTGTGTGTGTGTGTGTATATCTTGTTGTGTTTGTGTATATATGTGTGTGTTAGTGTATGGTTGTTTGTTTGTGTGTGCGTGTACCAATTGGACTACATCTTCGATTCGTTGGACTACTGCGTAGATCTACGTTTTTTCAAATTTTAATAAAATGGTTAACGAGGGTTTTGTTGGGGATTTCTTATTTCAATAAAAAAGAATTGTCTTTGTGCTTTTTTTTAAACTTTATTAGTGCCTAGATAATGGCAGTTGGCTGATTGACAGCGTCCATTATTAAGGCGGTACTTAGTGTTAGCCGGTGCAGAGGCTAGCACTAACCACCCATTATTACCCCGGTACCCAACACCACCAGGGGTTCCGGGAAGAGCTTGGTACGATCCAGTACCCGACCATCTGTTGTGATGGTCGGGTACTGGGGCGGCCGTAGGCTGGTATTATGAGGCTGGGAAGGGCCAAAAACAGTGGACCTTCCCATCCTTGTAATGCTAGGCTGCTGCTGTGTTGTATCGGGCTGGTTCTAAAAATGGGGGGGACACCCACGTCGTTTTTTTTTTTTAATTGAACAAATTTAACAATAGACGGGTCCCCCACATTTTTAATAACCAGCCATATACAAGGCCGCAACAGTCTGGCATTACATGGGTGGGAAGGGCCACTGGTTTTGTCCATTCCCAGGCTAATAACACTGTGTTGTATGTGGCTGGTTATGATAAATTGTGTGGAACCCCATGTCTTTTTAAAAAAAAAAAAAATAATTAATAAAATAATTTTAAAAAATGACGTGGGGTCCCCCCCACTTTTATAACCAGCCAGATACAACACAGCAGCAGCCTAGCATTACAAGGGTGGGAAGGTCCACTGTTTTTGGCCCTTCCCAGCCTCGTGATACCAGCCTGCGGCCGCCCCAGAGCCCGACCATCACAACAGATGGTCGGGTACTGGATCGTACCTGGCTCTTCCCGGCACCCCTGGTGGTGGTGGGTACCGGGGTAATAATGGTGGTTAGTGTTAGCCTCTGCACCGGCTAACACTAAGCCTCGCCTTAGTAATGGATGTTGTCACTCAGACAGCGGCCATTACTAAAGTGGTAGTAATAAAATTTGAAAAGAAAAGACAAAGATATAGATAAAATATTTTATTGAAATAAAGCACCCCCAACACAACCCTCATTAACCATTTTATTGTAGAAAAAAAAACTGTCATCTAAGTAGTCCTCGAAACCGACGTACACCAAACCTGTAAAAAAAATAAAAAAAATAAAATGTAATAAAACATGTCGTAGGCTTAGATTCAGTTTAATGTGTGATACTGACTGTTATACCATGTATAGAAGCCTGCCACGAAGTTGACTTAGATACAGGGCGCCAGCAGACAGTATCATACATGGCAATACAGACATATATACAAACAAACATACATACATATATACAAACATATATACAAGCATGCACATATATACATGCAAATATACATACATGCAAACATACACACATATATACATACATACATGCAAACTATCATACATACATACATGCATACACACACACATGAAAACATACATACATACAAACACACATGCAAAGATACATACATACATATATACAAGCATGCACAAATATACATGCAAACATAAATACATGCAAACATAATTACATACATGCACATATATATAAACATACATGCAAACATACATGCAAAATTAAAAACATGAAACATACATACATGCACATATATACATACATACATGCCAACATACATACATGCCAACATACATACATGCAAACAAACATACATGCAAACATACATACAAACATACATACAAACATACATACATGCAAACATACATACATACATGCAAACATACATACATACATGTAAATATATACATGCAAATATACATACAAACATGCACATATATACATACATGCCAACATACATGCAAACATACATGCACATATATACATACATACATACATGCCAACATACATACATGCCCAAAAAATAAAATAATACGTTCATACTTACTTTCCTCCTGTCCGGCCTCCAGCGATGACGTTTCATCCATGTCGCCGCTGCAGCCTGTGATTGGCTGCAGAGGCGGTCACGTGGGATGAAGCGTCATCCCTGGAGGCCGGCCTTCTGACGTCATCCTGTCGTGCGTGACCGCCACTACAGCCTGTGATTGGCTGCAGTGGCGACATGGATGAAACGTCATCGCTGGAGGCCGGACAGGAGGAAAGTAAGTATGAACGTATTATTTTTATATTTTTATTATATTAAAATTGTATTTTCCGCGCGCCGAGCATGTACTGTCAAGGTTGCTGAAAGAGTTAGTGCAGCCCATTAACGCTATCAGCACCCTGGACAGTAGCATGCTCGGCGCAGGGAAATTACAGGTTCGGTCCGAACTAGTTCGGTCCGAATCGAACTTTTTCGGGAAATTCGGCGAACTAGCCGAACCGAACTTTTGATAAGTTCGCTCATCTCTAATGAAGAGCATCCATATAATACTTAGAAGATTGCCATTTGTCCCAAGATAAGTTTTGAGAGAATCGATACACTTGTACAATAGAAACCGTTCTTTCCATAATGCAATTGTTATTAACATACTGGATTACTTCAGACACAGTAGGAGTGGCAGTTTTCTTCCAATACCTAGCTATTAGGATTTTTGCAGAGGTTAGAACATGAAATACGATCGTTCTATCAGGAGAATGAAAATCAGCAACACCTACATTAAGTAAAGCCAAGTCTGGACTGCAGATGAACGAATACTGTAAAACAGTAGTCAGGAGTTTGTCTATTTTATTCCAAAACAATCTAATGAGAGAGCACTCCCAAAAAACATGGCGAAGAGTTCCCACGGAAATACATCTCCAGCAGATATTGGACGAGTTTGGATATATCAAAGACAAACGATAAGGCGTAAAATACCATCTATATAACAATTTCCTCGTAGCTTCCAAGTGTTGAGTGGATTTGGATAACTTAGGTGCCAAAAGAAAAGTTGATTCCCAATCCACAGAGCCTGGAGTGAGATGTAAATCATTTTCCCAGTGCGAGAGATACGAGAGAGTCTTAGTCTGCAGAATTTCTGAAATAGCTAAATATGCCTTAGAAACACCTTTCGTAGTCTTACTATAATGATGAAAATAAAATTCATAAGGCCTTTTAGGAGGGTTATCACCAATATCAATAGTGAGCATAAAGTGTTGAATTCTCAGATATTTGTAAAAATCAACTTGTGGTATAGAGTATTTACTTGTGATCTCTGCAAAGGGTAACAAAGAACTACCACTCCCAATATCCTACAAATCTCCAATACCTTGTTTCTACCAGTTAGGCCTTATTCACCCGAACGTGTTTAACGTCCGTGATACGTGTGTAAAAATCACGCGCGTCGAACGGACCTATGTTAGTGAATAGGGCCATTCAGACAGTCCGTGATTTTCACGCAGCGTATGTCCGCTGCGTAAAACTCACGACATGTACTTGGCCTTTTTTAGCGCATCACGCACCCATTGAAGTCAATGGGTACGTGAAAATCGAGCACGGCACACAGAAGCACTTCCGTGTGACGCGCGTGATTCGCGCAACAGTAGATAAAGAAATGAAGCAAAAAATAAAAGCACTTCCTTAATTTCTTTTTCTAAATGTCAAAACCGCGTGTCATAATAATGGCATATGCGTGAAAATCACGCAACCACGCAGCACATACTGATGACACACGCAACTGGAACGCTGAAAAAATGCAGCGTTTTTTGCACGCGCAAAACGCACATGTTCGTGTGAATAAGGCCTAACAGAGGTCTAAATCAGGAATCAAATGCATAAGGGTTTTCAGAGACATATCAAACACCCGCAGTGGGAAGAGAACTTTTTGGACCACAATCAATTTCCAAGAAATCAAAGCAGCTTTAATAGTCAATAAATGGGGTGGATGCGCTTGTAACTTAAGGACAGAAGCCCAAAGATAAGTTTCAAGTGAACTATAGTGACCACAGTAACGTTTGACATTCACCTAATATTTGGAATGCCGAGGATTCAGCCACTGCCAAAGTTGATCCAAAATGGTAGGATGATAGTATGCCACAATATTAGGGAAACCGAGCCCTCCTTTCTTAAGAGGGAGGCATAAAATATGATGAGCAACTCTAGCTCTATTCTTTTTCCAAACATACTTCGACAATAAGCTCTGTAGTCTGGTCAAATAAGAAACAGGTAATAGTATAGGGAGACTTCTGAAAATATACAACATTTTTGGCAAAATCAATAATTTTATAGCTGCAATACGGCCAGTCCAAGAAACTTCAAATTTTCTTTCCAATTGGGTAAGTAACGGGAGATAAGTAAAAGTATATAAACGTGACACAGGGTACAACAATGTAATACCTAAATAAGAAAGGCCCTGGGAGGACCATACGAAGGAATACTTATTTTGTAAAGTTTGTACGGTATACAGTAGAAGGCCCATATTTATAATCAGAGATTTACTAACATTGAGCTTATAATATGATACAGAACTAAAATGGTTCAACACCTTTACAACTTGAGGGAGGGAATCAGTCGGGTCAGATAACACTATAAGCACATCGTCAACAAACAATCCTATTTTATGCATGGTATTACCTATACTAATTCCCTGGATATGTGACGACGAATGAATAGCCTCTGCTAAGGGTTCCATAATTAGCGTAAAGATTAACGGCGAAAGAGGGCAACCCTGGCGAGTACCATTAGATATCGCAAAAGGTATAGATTGATACCCTGAAGTTAGAACAGTAGCCGAGGGTGTAGTATATAAAGCCATAACAATATCCCGCGCTGCTCCTATGATAACAAATTTAGCCAGTACAGCATCCAGATAACCCCAATGTACGCGGTCGAATGCCTTCTCCGCATCCAATGAGAGGAGCAGAGAAGACATACGACGGCGCCCCACCCAGTCCATGATATCAATAAAACATCGAGTTCCATCAACTGAAAATCGATTCTTAATAAACCCAACTTGGTCTTGGTGGACCAAGTCCGGTAAAATATTAGACAAAACGAGAAGCCAGAATTTTAGAGTACAATTTTAAGTCCGTATTAAGCAAACTAATGGGCTTAAAATTCTGTGGTCTATCTGCTGACTTGCCCGGTTTAGGTAAAGTAACAATTATGGCCCGTAACATTTACGGAGGAATATGCCCGGTAGAATGAATATGATTGAACAACTGGAGGAGATGAGGAGCTAGGGTATTATGATATTTCCGTTAGTAAGGCCATCAGGGCCAGTGGATTTTTGCGGCTTCAAAGTCAATATGGCGCCATTAATTTCTGATAATAAAAAGGGTCTAGCTAAATCTTCTAATTGAGACGGCGTGACAGTTGGTAAGGAAACAGAAGCTAAAAAATCGGCAATAGCAGTTGGGGAGGGTTGGGTAATGGAAGAGTCTAAATTCAAATTATAAAGGGAGCAATAGTATTGTGCAATAGAATTCGCAATTGGTTACAGAGGTAGGGAATTCTCGCTTTATATGTTTGATGCTTTAGTTGCGACGCCAAAAGAGCTCCAGCTATTACTATGTCTATAATACTTAGCTCTTAATTTTCTCAACGCCAAATCATACTTATAGAAGTCAATTTGATGTAGTTGGTTCTGAAGACGACCAATCAATTTAGTTCTAACAGGGCATAACAGAATTTTATTTAATTGCGTGAGTCGTAAAATCTCAGTAGAGAGTTGAAGTAGTTTAAATGCTCTTTCTTTTTTATCTTTTGCTGCCAGTCTAATAAAATGACCTCTCACAAAGGCTTTATGAGCGCACCAGATTGTGAGTTTACATCAGGGGTAACATTAAATTAAAAAAATTCCTGTAACATCTTAATATGGTATTGCTAATATTTGGCAGAATGCAAAATAAAGTGGTTAATCCTCCAAGGAAAAGTAGGAGGTTTATTAAAACCTTTAGATATCAAAAGCATAGTAGGGGCATGGTCCGACCAAGAGATCGTACCAATATGCGAGGAAATAGTATGATCATACAGAGGTTTATCCACAAAGAACAAATCAATTCTAGAGTAAGTGCCGTGAGAGTGGGAAAAAAATGTATAATGTCTTTCAGTGAGATGTTGAAAGCGCCACACATCCATCAAACCTTCTCTAGAGATGGTTTGAAACAGATCCGAGGGAGAGTGGTGACGAATCAAGAGAGGGCCGCATGGTTTTATTATAGTCTCCAACCATCAAAAGATAACCCTGTTTATGTTGGTGTACCAACCGTAGTATTTTGTTTACAAATCTGGTTTGGTGCGTATTTGGCGCATAAACGTTAACAATAGTATATTGAATATTATTAAGATGAGAAACAAGAATAATATAACGTCCCTCCGAATCTATGTGAACATTGTCCTGTTTAAAGGCTACCGATTTGTCTATGGCTATAGCTACACCTCGTTTCTTAGAAACCGCCGGATCAGTAAAAATATGGGGAAAATTTTTATGCTTAAGCCCAAAGGTATCAGATTGATTCAGATGTGTTTCTTGCAAACACAATACAGAAGCTTTGAATCGCTTAGCTTCCGCCCACAACATCGAGTGCTTAACCCCTTAGGGACGCAGCCTAGTTTGGGCCTTAAGGCTCAGAGCCCATTTTTCAAATCTGACATATTTCACTTTATGTGGTAATAACATCGGAATGCTTAAACCTATCCAAGCGATTCTAAGATTATTTTCTCGTTACACATTGGGCTTTATGTTAGTGGTGAAATTTGGACGATATATTCCGTGTTTATTGGTGAAAAATTGCAAAATTTAGAGAAAAACTATAAAAAATATAATTTTTCAGAATTTAAATGCATCTGTTTGTAAAACAGATGGTTATACCACCCAAAATAGTTACTAGTTCACATTTCCCATAAGTCTCCTTTAGATTAACATAATTTTTGAACATTATTTTATTTTTCTTGGACGTTATAAGGCTTAGAACATAAACAGCAATTTCTCATATTTTTAAGAAAATTTCAAAAGCCTTTTTTTTAAGGTACCTGTTGGGTTCCGAAGTGGCTTTGAGGGGCCTATGTATTAGAAACCCTCATAAAACACCCCATTTTGAAAACTAGACCCCTCAAAGTGTCAGAGTACCTTCCTTCTCCCTGTTATCCCACACCAAAAAGCCACCTCTGTAAAGTGGAAACTGAGTGCATGCATGGAAGAAATATACCAGGCAGAATAGTGTTGGTACAGATCCTCCCTCAGTGAAGCAGGAAGGACAACTAACTTTTTATTGAACAAAGAGTTACAAAAAATCTTCTCTGTAGGAAGGTGGGGCGTGCTTAAGCCCCATTGGCTCTATTCAGCTGTAAGTTAATCTGTACACTCCTCTTGCATTCCTGGGGCGGTGTCTCCATAGGCGTGTTCCTTATACAGACTCCATCGTGTTCCATAGTTTCAATTTCTTTGTGTAATATACTGATAAAAGCATTCAAAACAGCATTTAGAAAGTTTATTTAACCCTTTAGGCATTTCACAGGAATTAAAGCAATGTGGAGGTGAAATTTGTAAATTTCATTTTTCTTGTATTAAATTTTTTTTTTGTAACACAGAAGGTTTTACCAGATAAACACTACTAAATATGTATTGTCCAGATTCTGAAGTTTTTAGAAATGTCCCACATGTGTCTCTAGTGTGCTCGTGGGCTAAAACACAAGCCCCAGAAGCAAAGAAGCACCTAGTGCATTTTGAGGTCTCTTTTTTATTAGAATATATTTTAGGGAGCATGCCAGGTTTGAAGAGTTGTTGAGGTGCTAAAACAGTAGGAATCCCCCAAAAGTGAACCCATTTCGGAAACTGCACCCCTCAAGGAATTAATTTATGGTTGTTAATACCATTTTGACCCCACAGTTTTTACACGGCACGTATTTGAATTGGGGTGTGAAATTTAAAAAAATGATTTTTTTTCCAATAAAATGTCATTTTTCATCAAAATTTCTTATTTTCACAGGGAACAAAATACCCCATTTTGTTGCCCAATTTCTCTTGAGTCCAGCAATACCACATTTGTGGCGATAAACTGCCGTTTGGGCCCATGTCAGGGCTCAGAAGGTAAGGAGCGCTATTTGTTCTTTGGAGTGAAGATTTTGCTGGATTGGTTTTTGGGTGCCATGTCGCATTTGCAGAGCCCCAGAGGTATCAAAGCAATGGAAACCCACCTGAAGTGACCCATTTTGGAAACTACACCCCTCAAGGAATTCATTTATGGGTGTTTTGACTATTTTGACCCCATAGTTTTTTCACAGAACTTATTTCAATGGGGCTAGGAATTAAAACAAAATTAATTTTTTCCAATAATATGTAGGCTTAGCTCAAAATTTCTTATTTTCACAAGAAATAAAATGCTCCATTTTGTTGCCCAATTTGTTCTGAGTGCCGCAATACCCCATTTGTGGTGATAAACTGCCGTTTGGGCCCATGGGAGGGCTCAGAAGTAAAGGACCACCATTTGGCCTACTGGGGATTTTCTGTCATGTATGCAGAAGCCCCTGAGGTACCAGTACAGTTGAAACCCCCAAGAAGTGACCCCGTTTTAAAAACTACACCATTAAGGCATTCATCTAGAGGTGTAGTGAGCATTTTGACTGGAGACATACACCCCATAAACTGTAATGTGGGTTCTCACGGGCAATACCCTAAAGATGAGGGGGATAAGCTGTGAGTGCATCAGGGTAAGTAAAACTGGGGTACTTTAAAAATCAAGGGATGTTGCCAGTGCTGTTAATATATCAGTTGATATACTGAATTGGATGAATGTAGAGATGGTCCAAGCTAAATTAAATAAAATAAATGTGCACAAGGCTCCGGGACCAGATGGGTTACACCCTAGAATTCTTAAAGAGCTTAGTTCAGTTATTTCTGTCCCCCTTTTCATAATATTCAGAGAATCTCTAGTGACTGGTATAGTGCCAAGGGACTGGCGCAGGGCAAATGTGGTGCCTATTTTCAAAAAGGGCTCTAGGTCTTCCCCGGGTAATTATAGACCAGTAAGCTTAACATCCATCGTGGGGAAAATGTTTGAGGGGCTATTGAGGGACTATATACAGGATTATGTGACAATAAATAGCATTATAAGTGACAGCCAGCACGGTTTTACTAAGGACAGAAGTTGTCAAACTAACCTAATCTGTTTTTATGAAGAGGTGAGCAGAAGTCTAGACAGAGGGGCCGCTGTGGATTTAGTGTTTTTGGACTTTGCAAAGGCATTTGACACTGTCCCCCATAGACGCCTAATGGGTAAATTAAGGACTATAGGTTTAGAAAACATAGTTTGTAATTGGATTGAGAATTGGCTCAAGGACCGTATCCAGAGGGTTGTGGTCAATGATTCCTTCTCTGAATGGTCCCCGGTTATAAGTGGTGTACCCCAGGGTTCAGTGCTGGGACCACTATTATTCAACTTATTTATTAATGATATAGAGGAAGGGATTAATAGCACTATTTCTATTTTTGCAGATGACACCAAGCTATGTAATATAGTTCAGACTATGGAAGATGTTCATGAATTACAGGCAGATTTAAACAAACTAAGTGTTTGGGCGTCCACTTGGCAAATGAAGTTTAATGTAGATAAATGTAAAGTTATGCATCTTGGTACCAACAACCTGCATGCATCATATGTCCTAGGGGGCGCTACACTGGCGGATTCACTTGTTGAGAAGGATCTGGGTGTACTTGTAAATCATAAACTCAATAACAGCATGCAGTGTCAATCAGCTGCTTCAAAGGCCAGCAGGATATTGTCGTGTATTAAAAGAGGCATGGACTCGCGGGACAGGGATGTAATAATGCCACTTTACAAAGCATTAGTGAGGCCTCATCTAGAATATGCAGTTCAGTTCTGGGCTCCAGTTCATAGAAAGGATGCCCTGGAGTTGGAAAAAATACAAAGAAGAGCAACGAAGCTAATAAGGGGCATGGAGAATTTAAGTTATGAGGAAAGATTGAAAGAATTAAACCTATTTAGCCTTGAAAAAAGAAGACTAAGGGGGGACATGATTAACTTATATAAATATATTAATGGCACATACAAAAAATATGGTGAAATCCTGTTCCTTGTAAAACCCCCTCAAAAAACAAGGGGGCACTCCCTCCGTCTGGAGAAAAAAAGGTTCAAGCTGCAGAGGCGACAAGGCTTCTTTACAGTGAGAACTGTGAATTTATGGAATAGCCTACCGCAGGAGCTGGTCACAGCAGGGACAGTAGATGGCTTTAAAAAAGGGTTAGATAATTTCCTAGAACAAAAAAATATTAGCTCCTATGTGTAGAAATTTTTCCTTCCCTTTTCCCTTCCCTTGGTTGAACTTGATGGACATGTGTCTTTTTTCAGCCGTACTAACTATGTAACTATGTAACTATGTAACTATGTATGATACATTTTAAAACACTCTTTCATACAGAGCCTTAGTTTTTCAGGACACGTGTCACATTGATATATTGTGTCCTCCCTTATCCCTCTCTTATAGCAGACTTTGCACCTCTTTTGACTTTTTCCCTTTTTGCCAGTTTGGGGAACTTCTCCTGGAAAGTGTTGCCCTGGCGCGATGCGTGTAGCCTCGCTTCCAGAAGTAATTGGTGCCCCCTTCCTGGTCCCTAAAAATTAGTTTCTTGATAACCACCTCTTGAAATTCCAGGAAAGTTCCCCTCTGGCCTGTACATCGACGTAGCACGTACGCATTGTACAATGCCATCGGTATGATGTGCACGGCCAGCTTCTTATACCACACCGCATGGCGCTGTAGGGCTTCAGGGCTTGATCTGACAAGTCCACCCCTCCCATGTACCTATTGTAGTCTAGGATGCAATCTGGTTTGGGGGTCTCTGTACTGGTACCTCGTACAGGTACATGGGTACTGGTGTGGGCATGTATTGTTGTCAATACAGGGACATCTCTCTTGTCTTGTACTTGACACACAATATATTGCTGCTAGAATGTGCCCTGCTCTCACCCCTTCTTGTTTGCCCAAGCAGAGCCTTAGGGAGGCCTCTCAGATTTCTTCTAGCAGTGCCGCATGCCGCAGGACTTCTGGAAGTGAGGCAGTTGAAGAGTGGGACGCTGATATAAAAATTATCCAGGTAGAGGTGGTAACCCTGGTCCAGCAGTAAGTGCACCAAATCCCACACAATTTTTGCATTAACTCCCTGTAAGGGGCATTCTGCGGGCTGAATACTAGTGTCGTTTCCTTCATACATCCTAAATTTGTAGGTATACCCTGATGCACTCTCGCACAGCTTATACATCTACACGCCATACCTTGCCCTCTTACCCAGCAGGTACTGGTGGAGTTTAAGCCTCCCTTTAAAATGTACCAAGGACTCATCAATAGAAATACAATTCTCGGGGGTGTATGCTTGGGATAACCGTGCACTGAAACGGTCTAATACGGGTCTCTGTTTATACAAACGGTCAAAACTGGGGTCATCTCGGGGTGGGTACTGCTCATTATCAGTACCACTATGAAACACCCCATTTTAGAAACTAGACCCCTCAAAGTATTCACAACAGCATTTAGAAAGTTTATGAACCCTTTAGGTGTTTCACTGGAATTTAGAGCAACGTAGAGGTGAAATTTACATATTTTATTTTTTTTTGTCAGAAAATCCTTTTTATACCATTTTTTTTTATAACACAAAAGGTTTTACCAGAGAATTGCAACTCAATATTTATTGCCCAGATTATGGAGTTTTGAGAAATATCCCACATGTGTCCCTAGTGCGGTAATGGACTGAAGCACCGACCTCCGAAGCAAAGGAGCACCTAGTGGATTTTGAGGCCTCCTTTTTATTAGGCACCATGTCCGATTTGAAGAGGTCTTGTGGTGCCAAAACAGTGGAAACCCCCCAAAAGTGACCCCATTTTGGAAACTAGATCCCTTGAGGAATTTATTGTAGTTTTCATGGGGTGCATGCGGCTTTTTGATCAGCTTTTATTCTATTTTTAGGTGTCTAAAAAACAGCAATTCTACTATTGTTTTTTTTATGTCTTACGGCGTTTGCACAATAAAATACTTTTTGTAAAAAATCATTTACTTTTTGTGTTACCTTATTCTAAGAGCCATAACTTTTTTATTTTTCGTTCAAGAAAGCCATGCGAGGACTTGTTTTTTGCGTAACAAACTGTAGTTTCGGTCAGCACCATTTTTAGGTACATGCGACTTTTTGATCTCTTTTTATTCAATTTTTTGGGAGGTGAAGTGACCAAACAATTGTGATTCTGGTATGGTTTATTATTATTTTCTTTTACGGCGTTCACCACGTGGGATAAATAATGAAATAATTTTGTAGTTCAGGCCATTACGGATGCGGCGATACCAATTATGTATAGTTTATTCGTTTTTTTATATATTTTTACTAATAATAAAGGACTGATAAGGGAAAAAGGAGGATTTTTACTTTTATTTTCTTATTTTTACACATCTTTTTTTTACTACTTTTTTACTTTGTCCCACTAGAGGACTTGAGGGCAGGATGCCCTGATCGCAATTCTAATACACTGCACTACATGCGTAGTGCAGTGTATTAGAGCTGTCAGCTACTCACTGACAGTAAGCATAGTGGGTCCTGACTTTGTCAGGACCCACTAGGCTTCCATCGATGCCATAGCCGGACGCCATTGTTAGGTGTCCGGTTGCCATAGTCACCATCTCGTGTAGATGGCCGGCGATGGTAGCTTAAACCCTAAAAAGCTGCGATCGCTTTTGAATGCGGCTTTTAAGGGGTTAATCAGCGGGGACACAGCGATCGGTCCCCGCTATAGGAGCTGCGGCAACCGCTGTACAAGACAGCAGCTGTCACAGCTCGTGTATGTGTCGGGAAGACGGCCGAAATGGCCGTTACTCCCGCAACGTACTATTACGTCACTGAGCGCGAACGGGGCGGTCAGCATGACGGAATAGTACGTCTCTGAGCGTTAAGGGGTTAAATGGGCTATTAAGGCCCTTAGTATTTAAAGAAGAAAAAATTTGTACCATAATTAAAGAAAAAAAAAAGCGCTATAAATTGGTAATTCCACAATAATGGCGTTACACCTCAATTTAGCATTACACAGAACCCCAATGAATATGACAAGTGCAAGCATATGAGAAAAAAGTAAGGACAATCTCAAGTAGGCTAGTATGGTGAGCAAAACGTACAATAAAACAGAAAAATAACAAATTGGAAACAAAAACAATCGTGTAGGCGCATGGTGCAAAAGTGGCGCCATGTTAGGGAGTGGGAGACTTAGGGCGACTAGTCAACTAACCTGAACCTAGAGCCCAGCCCGGGCTATTTAAAATCATCAAAGGGTAAATATGCAAAAAGGACATGAAAATCGAACTGCCCTTACAGTAAAACAAGGGAGATCCACATGAAGGCATCAAATAAAAATCCAAACACATTCAGGATACTGATGATCTACGACCTGAGACTTTCTGCCAGTCTGTATTCAGAATAGGAGGATCATTGATTTAAGAAGCAGGTCGTCTGGATGAGGAGGCACGTGAGCTTGTAGGAGACAGGGCATTCACATTCCAATCATTAAGTACAGCTTGAACTTTCTGTGGGGGAGTCCACCACATATTTGGAGCCTTTATAGGTAATGATCAGCTTGACGGGGAATCCCCTTTTATAAGGAATTTGATGATCTCATAGAATTGTGGTGACAGAGGAAAATTCTCTCAGACGAAGCAGTGTAGCAGCAGAAAGATCCGCAAATAATTTAACATCCTGAAACCGCCCCGGAAGGGAAGTCACATTTCTTGCCGCAAATAGTAGTTTGTCTTTGAAGCGGTAAAAATGAATACGTGCAATCACGTCACGTGGAGACGATAAAGGCAAAGACTTGAGTTTAGGGTAAGAAAGAGGTGACAGTAGGTGGAAATATCGCTGGTGTGAGCCGGTAATTAGCCCGGGAGCTACAGAGCTACAGGAGCACACGTCTTACTCCATGCGCTGGTAACCACGCCCCCAGCTATAACTTTTTTATTTGTTTTGCTAGCGACGTTATTTTTGCGATGTTTTTTCCGTAGACAATGCAGGTTTATTTTTTTATCATTTTTACACACATCCTTTTTGCTATTTTAGAAGTTTCAGGCTTAAAGTTTGAAAATAATAGTAAAAAAAATAAGCTTTTTTACATTTTAGCTATTTTTTTCTGGCAATAACCTAGTTTTACCCTAAAATAGACCTTTTATTTGTGATCATCATTGTCTACCATAAGATTTAATATATTACATGTCTATTTTAGGGTAATTGGCTCAGGGCTAGCGTTACGACAATGATTGGGGGCACATTTTTTTCGGGGTGGGTATTTTATGTGTATTTATTATTATTTTTTTTGCAGTTTATCTTACTTTTTTATTTTTATTACTATGGTCTGTCCCTCGAAGGTCAGAAAATAATTTTGGGGGACATTATTTTTTTTTCTTTCCTCTTTTACACCTTGTTTTTCCACTGTAACTGGAGCTGCACAACAGTAGTCTGCCACTAACAGCATCCCGACGATCATGTGACCAGTCACATGTTCCCCGGGACCAATAGAGGCAGCGCCGCTGCCGATGCCTCTGTTCATATACACAGCGAGCATTGAGCGCTGTGTAAAAGTGATCAGAGCAGATAGAAGCAGCGAAAGCTGCTTCTATCCTCTCCTCAGGGTCCCCAGCAGTCACTGACTGCCGGAAACCCGACATTCAGCTGCCTGATCGCTTGGGCAGCAAGCTAAAACCTGCGCCGTAGATAGTCTATGGCGCGGGTTTTAAGGACCCTGACCACTGGCGGTAAATACACAGCCAGCGGTCAGGAACCAGTTATATATGTTGGGTGCTATTTTGAATTTGATTTTAATTTTCTTGGCCTAATTCCAATAAATTCAGCAAAAAAACTGTGGGGTGAAAATACTCACTATACCACTAGATAAATTCCTTGAGGGGTGTAGTTTCCCAAATGGGGTCACTTTTTTTGTGATTTCCACTGTTTTGTTACCACTTGACTTCCTTAAACCTGATATGGTGCCTAAAATATATTCATAAATAGGAGGCCTGAAAATCCACTAGGTTCTCCTTTGCTTCTGAGGCCTGTGTTTAAGTCAAGTAGCACACTGGGGCCACATATGGGATATTTCTAAAAACTGCAGAATCGGGGCAATAAATATTAACCCCTTAAGAACAGGGCCAATTTGAGTTTTTTAATTTTGTTTTTCCCTCCTCGCCTTCCAAAAGCCATAACTTTTTTTATTTCTTCATCGACATAGCCATATGAGGACTTCTTCTGTGTGAGACAAGTTGTAGTTTTTCATGAAACCATTTATTGTACCACATAATGTACTGGGAAGCTGAAGAAAAAATATTTGTGTAGTGAAATCGGCAAAAAACAGCCATTACATCATTTTTTGGGGGGTTTTGTTTTTACGGCATCCATCAGGCAGTAAAAACGAAATATTCACCTTATTCTACAGGTTGATACGATTACGGCGATACCAAATTTATATGTTTTGTTTTATGTTTTACAACTATATATTTCCATCGCTTTACTCTATTTTGGCAGCACTTTTGAAAAAAAATTTTTTTTTGGAGCAATTTAGAAGACTTACAAGTTTAGTAATGATTTTATAAATTTTGAAGTACATTTTGTTTTCCTGCACCAAGCCAGGTTTTCAGAGGCTCATAGGTGTCAGAATGGTGGAAACCCCCACAAGTGACACCATTTTGAAAACTACACCCCTTAAGGTATTTATTAAGGGGTGTTGTAAGTATTTTGATGCCACAGTTTTTTTGTAAGAATTCATGCAAAGCAGGCGTAAAAAAAAAATATAATTTCACTTTTTTCATAAAAGTATCACTTTGAAGACCGATTTCTTTGTAAAGCGACCATCAGAATGAATAAACACACCCCAAAATCTATCACCCTGTTTCTCCTGTTTTAAAAAATGCCCACATTGTGACCCTAATGCGTTGCCTGGACACACGGCAGGGCCCGAAAGGAAGGGAGCAACCGGAGGCATTCAGGTCTCATTTTTGCTTGAAAATGTTTTAGGCCCCACTGTACATTTGGAGAGGTTTTGAACTACCAGAACGATAGAAACTCCCCATAAACGACCCCATTTAGAAAACTAGACACCTTAAGGTATTTATCTAGGGGTGTAGTGAGTATTTTGACCCCACAGTTTTTTGCTAAATTTAATATATAGCAGGTGAAATAAAAAAACAAAACACTTTTTATATAAAACTATAACTTTGAAGACCGATTTCTTTGTAAAGCGACCATCAGAATGAAGAAACACACCCCAAAATCTATCACCCTGTTTTTCTTGTTTTCAAAAATGCCCACATTGTGACCCTAATGCATTGCCTGGACACACGGCAGGGCCCGAAAGGAAGGGAGCCCCCGAAGACTTTCAGGACACACATTTTGCTTGAAAATGTTTCAGGTCCCATTACACATTTATAGAGGCACTGAGCTGCCAAAAAGATAGAAACTCCCCATAAATGACCCCATTTTTAAAACTAGACGCTTAAGGTATTCATCTAGGTGTGTACTAAGTATTTTGACCCCACAGTTTTCGCAGGAATTAATGCAAAGCAGGTGGAAAGAAAATTTTATTTCACTTTTTTTCACAAATGTGTCATTTTAAGGTCAGATTTCTTGTACAGAGGACATGAGAATAAGGAAATGCACCAGAAAATGTATCACCCTGTTTCTCCTGTGTTCAAAAATATCCCCATTGTGGCCCTAATGTGTTTCCTGGACACACGGCAGGACCCAAAAGGAAGGGAGCACCCGGAGGCTTTCAGGACACACATTTTGCTTTGAAAATGGGAGGATTCTACTTTTCTAGATTAAGAAATAGATGTCCCTAACAGTTTCTACACCCTATGACTATGTCGTGCTAAGAAAGCAGCTGTCCTGAAATCATGTCAGTCCATAGACATTATGTATATCAACCCGCTCTGATATATAGTAAGTTAGAGTGGGAAAATGTATTAAACTGTTGGCGGAAAAAGGCAATATATCCCAAAAAAAGGAGGAAGAATGTATCCAGCTATGTGGAAAACTAGAGCATTTCCCCCAAAAATCCACGAAAGAATTGCGGCCCCATTCTTTTCTATGGGGCCATGCACACGACCGTAGTTTTTGCGGTCCTTGCACGGCCCGGGAGCCCGGACCGCAGAAAGAACGGGCATGTCTTATTACGGCCCTGTTCTGCGGTCCGGGCTCATTGAAAACAATGTCCCGCGATTTGCGGGCGGCCTGCGGCTGACAGTCCGCAGCCGGCCGACCCGAAAATCACGGCCATGCACACGGCTACAGTCGTGTGCATGAGGCCTAACAGCGTACACGCCGTCTAACAGCGTACCCTAAAAAGAAAGTCGTTTATAGTACGATTCTTAGTATATACAGTAAATATATTTATATTTATATATATATGTATATACTATATACTATAAAATACTGAAAAAAATGTTTTTTTTTTTAATAAACTGTATGTGAGGAACAAGTGATTTTGTGTGGGGACACTGACACACTTGTATCTGTTTCTCTTCACAGCTAGAACAGTGAGGAGAAACAGATACATGTTTTTACTTTTATTTTACAGTAGTGATCACTATGATTGGATCTCATAGTGATCACAAAAGATCAGGAACCAATACTATTGGCTCCTGATCACTGCTCTAAGAACAGAGCTGGTAGCAACAGCTCGTTCTTAGAGCAGGAGCTGTCATTTAGACACTCCCGGCGGCTCTGTAAGCAGTAACAGCATGTGACCGCTGTGATTGGCTGTCACAGCGGTCACATGCTGTTACGACTAAATCAGCAGGTCCTGATGGCTGCACTAAGAACCGGACCTGTTACTTACAGCCGGTTTTTAGTGCACACTTCACCAGGGTGCCGTTAAACCCCCTCTACTACAGCGACGCCAAAAGGCGTCGCTGTAGACTGAGTACCTGCACCGCCCGACGTCAAAAAACGGTGGGCGGTCGTTAAGGGGTTAATGTAGATAAATGTAAAGTTATACATCTGGGTACCAACACTTTGCATGCATCATATGTCCTAGGGGGAGCTATACTGGGGGAGTCACTTGTTGAGAAGGATCTGGGTGTACTTGTAAATCATAAACTAAATAACAGCATGCAATGTCAATCAGCTGCCTCAAAGGCCCGCAAGATATTGTCGTGTATTAAAAGAGGCATGGACTCGCGGGACAGGGATGTAATATTACCAATTTACAAATCATTACTGAGGCCTCCAGTTCATAGAAAGGATGCCCTGGAGTTGGAAAAAATACAAAGAAGAGCGATGAAGCTAATAAGGCACGTGGAGAATCTAAGTTATGAGGAAAGATTAAAAGAATGAAACCTATTTAGCCTTTAAAAGAGACGACTACGGGGGGACATGATGAACTTATATCAATATATGAATGCACATACAAAAAATATGGTGAAATCCTGTTCCATGTAAAACCCCCTCAAAAAACAAGGGGGCACTCCCTCTGTCTGGAGAAAAAAAGGTTCAATCTGCAGAAGCGACAAACAATCTTTACTGTGAGAACTGTGAATCTATGGAATAGTCTACTGCGGGAGCTGGTCACAGTTGCTACAGTAGATTGCTTTAAAAAAGGCTTAGATAATTTCCTAGAACAAAAAAATATTAGCTCCTATGTGTAGAAATTTTTCCTTCCCTTTCCCATTCCTTGGTTTAACTTGATGGACATGCGTCTTTTTTCAACCGTACTAACTTTGTAACTATATAAACAAATAAACATATTCCTTAACCCGTTAGTGACCGCCTATTAGTGTTTTTACGGCGAACACTAACAGGCTTTATTCCGTTGCAATAGCCTTTTTACGGCGCTGCATCGGAATAAATAAATAGAGCAGGGAGCCTATCGATATCTGTATCGATCTTGCTCGTTTAACTTCTCAGATGCGGCACTCAATAGCGAGCGCCACATCTGAATGGTTTTGGAGAGCGGGAGGGAGCTCCCTCTCTCACCCCACCAACATCCTGCGTAAGAACAGGGCCGGCCTTAAGATAGATGGCACCCCGTGCAAAATTATCTTTTGGCGCTCCACCCCATCATACAAAAAATGCCCCATAAATAAAGTATAATGCCCCCCCACAGTATAATGCCCTATATAGTAACCCCACACAGTATAATGCCCCTTTAGTGCCCCGCATACAGTATAATAATAATATTTAATAATGTAATATATTATAGCCCCTTTAGGTACACAGTATTTTGTCCTGTAATTGTGCCCACACAGTTTTATGCCCCCTAAGTGCCACACACAGTATATTGCCCCCTGTTGTACCCCTACACAGTATAATGTTCGCTTAGTTGCCCCTACACAGTATAATGCCCACTTCTCTTGTAGATAGTGCCCCCCTGTAGATTGTGCCATACAGCCTCCCTGTAGACAGTGCCATAATCCCCCACCTCCTCTTTGTAGATCGTGTCCCCAAACAAAAAGCAAATTGTACTCACTTAGGCCCGTACCTACTACCAAATGAGCTGCTCCACGACGACATCCTTGCGTCGTGATCCTGTAGCCTAGTACGGAGTTTCCCAACCTTTTCGGACTCGAGGCACCACTGGAAAAATAAAATTTCCTAGGGGCATTCCCTACCATTAATTGTTTGGAGAAAGACAGAAAACTGCTAAAAACAAGCACTATGCTCATAGGGTATGTTCACACAGCGTTTTTTTTATAAGGCAAAAAAGCCTCTGCCTTAACATTCCTTCAGGAGGTAGGTAGTGCCACACAGCCCCATTGTAGGTAGTGCCACACAGCCCCCTTTAGGTAGTGCCACACAGCCCCCTTGTATGTAGTGCCACACAGCCCCCTGTAGATAGTGCCACACAGCCCCTTGCAGGTAGTGCCACACAGCACCCTGTAGGTATTGCAACACAGCCCCCTTGTAGGTAGTGCCACACAGCACCCTGTAGGTAGTGCCACACAGCCCTCTTGTAGGTAGTGCCACACAGCCCCCTGTAGGTAGTGCCACAAAGCCCCCTTGTAGGTAGTGCCACACAGCCTCCTGTAGGTAGTGCCACACAGCCCCTTGTAGGTAGTGCCATACAGCACCCTGGTAGGTAGTGCCACATAGCCTCCTGTAGGTAGTGCCACACAACCCCCTTGTAGAAAGCACCCCCCCTTCCTGTAGATAGCGCCTTGTAGGTAGTGCCACACAGCACTCTGTAGGTAGTGCCACACAGCACCCTGTAGTTAGTGCCACACAGCCCACTTGTAGGTAGTGCCACACAGCCCCCTGGTAGGTAGTGCCACACAGCCCCCTGGTAGGTAGTGCCAAACAGCCCCATGGTAGGTAGTGCCACTATAGCCCCCTTGTAGGTAGTGCCACACAGCCCCTTTGTAGGTAGTGCCACACAGCACCCCTGTAGGCAGTGCCACACAGCCCCCTTGTAGGTAGTGTCACACAGTCCCCTTGTAGGTAGTGCCACACAGTCCCCTTGTAGGTAGTGCAACACAGCCCCCTGTAGGTAGTGCCACACATCCCCCTTGTAGGTAGTGCCACACAGCCCCCTGTAGGTAGTGCCACACAGCCCCCCTGTAGATAGTGCCACACAGCCCCTTTTAGGTAGTGCCACACAGCCCTTTGTAGGTAGTGCCACACAGCACCCTGTAGGCAGTGCCATACAGAGCCGTTGTAGGTAGTGCCTCACAGCCCCCCTGTACATAGTGTCACACAGCCACCTAGTAGGTAGTGCCACACAGCCCCCTTGTAGGTAGTGCCACACAGCACCCTGTAGGTAGTGCCACACAGCCCCCGTTAATAGTGCCACACAGCCCCTTGTAGGTAGTGCCAC
This sequence comes from Rhinoderma darwinii, assembly GCF_050947455.1. Lineage (NCBI taxonomy): Eukaryota > Metazoa > Chordata > Amphibia > Anura > Rhinodermatidae > Rhinoderma > Rhinoderma darwinii. Next base: position 443,352,170 of record NC_134687.1, read on the forward strand.
ACAGGACCCTGTAGGTAGTGCTACACAGCCCCCTTGTAGGTAGTGCCACACAGCCTCCTGGTAGGTAGTGCCACACAGCCCACTGGTAGGTAGTGCCACACAGCCCCTGGGTGGGTAGTGCCACACAACCCCCTTGTAGGTAGTGCCACACAGCCCCCTTGTAGATAGTGCCACACAGCCCCCTTGTATATAGCACCCCCCTTCCTGTAGATAGCACCACTGAAGCTCCCAGAAGGAGTAGAATCCCCCTGTGATATCAGGGGCAACTCCTGAAGCAGAATCCCCGTCCACAGTGTTGCCGACGCTGTGATCAGGGATTCCACTCCAGGAGAAGACCCTGTGTCTGTGTCCAGAGTCGGCAACGCTGTGGATGGGGATTCCGCTTCAGGAGTTGCCCCGGATGTCACTGACCATATATGGACAAAGACATCAAGCGCTCTGTCTAGGAGCGAAATCCAGGGCCACACTGGAATTTCGCTCCTTCAGGGAGCTACAGTGGCGCCAGTAGATAGCAGAGCAGGAAGATACCTCGCCGGTCTTCTAAACTTGCGTTGCTACCGCTGTAGCAACCGTAGCGGCTGTGAGCGGTGCCGCCGGCCATGGGGGGACAGGGGTCCACCTCGATGGGCGGCACGGGCGCCCTCATGCCATGCAGAGTCGCCGGCCCGGATGCTTCTGAAACAAGCAGGGGAGGGGAGCCAGAGCAGCTGCAGGAGTGATGCACCCAGTGCAATGGCACAGGTCGCACACCCCTAGGGCTGGCCGTGCGTAAGATCGCAGGTTGTCGGCGGTTTCTATGGCAGCTGGGGGGGCCTAATAAAGGCCCCCAGGTCTGCCACTAGTTATGCCTGCTAGGCCATGCCAGAGGCATGGCCTAGCAGATGCCTGTCCGTTTTACACGAACATGCAATACAAAAGTATTGCAGCGTGTTATGAAAGCAATCGGACAATTGTATAGTGAATTCCCCTAGTGAGACTAGTAAAAAAAAGTAAAAAAAAAAGTTTAACAAAAAGATGAGTGAAAAAAAATGAAAAACCCACATTTTCCCCCTTACAAAATGCTTTATTATATAAAAAAAAAATACAAAAGTTACACTTATTTGGCATCGCCGCGTCCCTAATGAGCCCAACTAAAAAGTTATTACATTATTTAACCCGCACGCATGTTAATGCCGTAAAAAATAAAATAAAAAAAACAATGCAGTCCTGCCTTAAAAAAAAATTTGATAAATAGCTATCAAAAAGTCACATCTACTCCAATAAAAACTACAAGTCGCCCCGCAAAAAAAAGCCCTCATACAGCTGCATCGGCGGAAAAATAAAAAAGTTTTGGCTCTTGAAAAATGGAGACACGAAAACAAATAATTTCGAAAAAAAGTGTTTTTACTGTGTAAAAGTAGTAAAACATACAAAATCTATATAAATTTGGTATCGTTGCAATCGTAACAACCCGCTGAATAAAGTTATTGCATTATTTGTACCACATGGTAAACCGCGTAAATTTAGGAGGCAAAAAAGTGTGGCGAAATTGTTTTTTTATATTGAATCCACTAAATGGTAATGTAAATGTCGTTCACTGAATAGATAGATTGACTGCCTGATTAGAACGATTAAAATTGAATTTTATTAGTATATTATAAAATAGGGCTCATATAGCCCAATAGTAACATATATTCAGGCTCAGGCAAGGTAGTCAGGGATAGGAGGTGGTGAGACTCTCCTCTTATAGTATACAGCCCTGACAGCAACTTGCTGAGAGAAAATGATTCCAGCCCACCGGGCTCACAACAAGTGGTCAGAGAAAAGAGTTAGTCCTGTTGACAGACTAATCTTAAACAATTCTCAGAACCACCGCTGCATTAATTAGGACAACCCTACGCGTTTCAATGTCACTGGTAGGTGTGACACATCATCAGGGATTGTAGAAGTTGTATGTGTGGTACAACTATGCACCTGACCTCCTCTAATAGTATCAGCTTTGTGTTTCCACATTAAACTACTGCTGACCCCTGTTCACACTGTTAGAGGACTCATATGCGGTTGTTTTCTCTAACTGATTCATTGAATAATGGAATATGGGGCGTCTGTGTACAGCCTAAACTGTGTCTATTTTAATGAACGACCCTAAATTGTTCCTACTACTTTCCGACAGCATTACACTCTTTGAGAGTTATGACGGTCAAAAAAAAGGGCAAGAATTCTATCCTTGGCCGGAGTATGTATCATTATGAGGTCTATCCGATAGGAATATTGAGGATGGTCTGCGGATCATCATGATATTACGAATCTTTAGAATCTCTACCTATTACATGTCTGTCCCGTAGTCTGTGTTTATCCGCTTCAGGTCTCCAGGGTTACGAAGGACGCTTTATCGTCACACTTCAGCCTGATTGGCTGGGCTGTTTGGAGGCTCGCCACAGTCCGGATACGTCACTGGTTGACGTGTCTTTGTCTGATTGGTGGTGGGCTGACAGCCTCGTCAGTGCAGGAGGAGGGCTCTAGCCCTTCATATGCTCCCAGTCTCGCGGGCTCGTGTGCGGCCATTTGTATTAGAGTCGTGCACGAGCCGGGAGAAACAAATGTTAGCACAAAATTGTGCTTAACCGGCATCAACTTCTACAATCCCTGATGATGTGTCACACCTACCAGTGACATTGAAACGCGTAGGGTTGTCCTAATTAATGCAGCGGTGGTTCTGAGAATTGTTTAAGATTAGTCTGTCAACAGGACTAACTCTTTTCTCTGACCACTTGTTGTGAGCCCGGTGGGCTGGAATCATTTTCTCTCAGCAAGTTGCTGTCAGGGCTGTATACTATAAGAGGAGAGTCTCACCACCTCCTATCCCTGACTACCTTGAATGAGCCTGAATATATGTTACTATTGGGCTATATGAGCCATATTTTATAATATACTAATAAAATTCAATTTTAATCGTTCTAATCAGGCAGTCAATCTGTTTTTTTATATCCCCCCTCAAAAGGGTGTCGCGGAAAAAAAAATTTTTATATCAATTTGCTTTTAGTGTTTTATTTAAAAAAAAATTATTTATTTGTGTGTTTGTGTTTTACTTTTTCTTGTTTTCTAACTTTTTCTTCTCTATGGGGGCTGCCATTTTTTTTTTTCATCTCTGTATGTGTCGATTAACGACACACACAGACATGGAATACGGCACATACATCCCCATAGAGAATGCGAACGGGAGCCGTTCCATTCACTATGGTGTACGCCGTCTGTGTGGGAACGGCGCATGCGCCGCTCCCACACAGTCCAAATGGAAGGTCTTCGGCCGAGCGACATCTGGCGCCATTTTCTTGTGGACCGGAATCCGCGGCCGGACTGTAAGATTACAGTGAAAAAATCAGATCTCTTTAATCACCACATGCTGCAACGTTTCAGCCCTACTCCATGGGGCCTTTCTCAAGCAATACATTTTAGTGAGAGGTGCACATATAAATACATGATTTGCAATGTGCACTAAGAACCTCCCTATTTGTAAGTAGATTTAGCTTTAGTGCATATTTATTTATATTTAGTGGTTTAGGTGGCATTAGTGTCGCAGGGTGCTGTCACCATTCTATGTTTGCTGTATATCTGCAGTCATGGGTGTTCTTGCACCTGCATACATTTTGTATCATTTAGTTGGAATGTGCTGTTCAACTTTTTGTTGTGTTTATGTGATCCATATATGTGGGGTTAGTGACTGCCTCCACTTGTTGTTCTTGCACTCCTCCCATTCTGCCCTGGGTGATTTTAATCAGTTCAATGCTGGATCCTACCATCCCCAGGTATATATGTAGGCTTAGTCCCAGTTCTGGGTGTATGTGCAGCGTAGGTTCCCACCTTACAGAGGTCGCCTTGTCGTGGCAGGTGGGCTAACACTTTTTGATCAAAATGTGCACTAAGAACCTCCCTATTTGTAAGTAGATTTAGCTTTAGTGCATATTTATTTATATTTAGTGGTTTAGGTGGCATTAGTGTCGCAGGGTGCTGTCACCATTCTATGTTTGCTGTATATCTGCAGTCATGGGTGTTCTTGCACCTGCATACATTTTGTATCATTTAGTTGGAATGTGCTGTTCAACTTTTTGTTGTGTTTATGTGATCCATATATGTGGGGTTAGTGACTGCCTCCACTTGTTGTTCTTGCACTCCTCCCATTCTGCCCTGGGTGATTTTAATCAGTTCAATGCTGGATCCTACCATCCCCAGGTATATATGTAGGCTTAGTCCCAGTTCTGGGTGTATGTGCAGCGTAGGTTCCCACCTTACAGAGGTCGCCTTGTCGTGGCAGGTGGGCTAACACTTTTTGATCAAAATGTGCACTAAGAACCTCCCTATTTGTAAGTAGATTTAGCTTTAGTGCATATTTATTTATATTTAGTGGTTTAGGTGGCATTAGTGTCGCAGGGTGCTGTCACCATTCTATGTTTGCTGTATATCTGCAGTCATGGGTGTTCTTGCACCTGCATACATTTTGTATCATTTAGTTGGAATGTGCTGTTCAACTTTTTGTTGTGTTTATGTGATCCATATATGTGGGGTTAGTGACTGCCTCCACTTGTTGTTCTTGCACTCCTCCCATTCTGCCCTGGGTGATTTTAATCAGTTCAATGCTGGATCCTACCATCCCCAGGTATATATGTAGGCTTAGTCCCAGTTCTGGGTGTATGTGCAGCGTAGGTTCCCACCTTACAGAGGTCGCCTTGTCGTGGCAGGTGGGCTAACACTTTTTGATCAAAATGTGCACTAAGAACCTCCCTATTTGTAAGTAGATTTAGCTTTAGTGCATATTTATTTATATTTAGTGGTTTAGGTGGCATTAGTGTCGCAGGGTGCTGTCACCATTCTATGTTTGCTGTATATCTGCAGTCATGGGTGTTCTTGCACCTGCATACATTTTGTATCATTTAGTTGGAATGTGCTGTTCAACTTTTTGTTGTGTTTATGTGATCCATATATGTGGGGTTAGTGACTGCCTCCACTTGTTGTTCTTGCACTCCTCCCATTCTGCCCTGGGTGATTTTAATCAGTTCAATGCTGGATCCTACCATCCCCAGGTATATATGTAGGCTTAGTCCCAGTTCTGGGTGTATGTGCAGCGTAGGTTCCCACCTTACAGAGGTCGCCTTGTCGTGGCAGGTGGGCTAACACTTTTTGATCAAAATGTGCACTAAGAACCTCCCTATTTGTAAGTAGATTTAGCTTTAGTGCATATTTATTTATATTTAGTGGTTTAGGTGGCATTAGTGTCGCAGGGTGCTGTCACCATTCTATGTTTGCTGTATATCTGCAGTCATGGGTGTTCTTGCACCTGCATACATTTTGTATCATTTAGTTGGAATGTGCTGTTCAACTTTTTGTTGTGTTTATATATATATATATATATATATATATATATATAGCGAAATCCAATACACAGGACAGCACTCCAAGTTCAGTGAAAAAATCAGATCTCTTTAATCACCACATGCTGCAACGTTTCAGCCCTACTCCATGGGGCCTTTCTCAAGCAATACATTTTAGTGAGAGGTGCACATATAAATACATGATTTGCAAAGTCATTCTAATAAGGCAATAAAACTTAAATATTGCATAATTTCTTAGTTACAAATAAAAACAGTGTGGTGAAAACATGAATAGCCCTACGTGTAACGTATAGTCCAGCGCATGCGCACTCATTCCCGGAAGTCGCAGAGGAATTAATCAGCATGGAGGATGGAAGGGGATCCACAGAACGATGAGCCGGATTTAAAATGAAAGATGATTAAAAGCTTTTAATGTTTTTTGATGTTTTTCACCTGCACTTCGTCTATTGGCACTTAGCCAATTAGATTGTATTTTAAATTTTATACAGTATGGGCGATATGCCCTCATAATCAACTGTACGTAAACTATATATAAAAAATGAATATTTTACACGGTGGTCTTTTCACCACACTGTTTTTATTTGTAACTAAGAAATTATGCAATATTGAAGTTTTATTGCCTTATTAGAATGACTTTGCAAATCATGTATTTATATGTGCACCTCTCACTAAAATGTATTGCTTGAGAAAGGCCCCATGGAGTAGGGCTGAAACGTTGCAGCATGTGGTGATTAAAGAGATCCGATTTTTTCACTGAACTTGGAGTGCTGTCCTGTGTATTGGATTTCGCTTTTTATTTGGGACACTGGTCGTGTGTCTGAACAGGCACTTGTGCACCCTATACTGGAAGAACGGTGCTGCTTTTGCTTTGCTTTTTTCTATTGTTGACCTATAAAGCTTTGCACGTTCGCATAATGTCTACTAACAAGGATCATCACCAAGGTATCGAACAACCGGATGTCTTCTCATATACCCAAGCTGATATGGAGAGGATACTGCAAGGCGCAGTGGGAGATGCTACATTTCTATCCATACCCTCAAGTAGAGAGTTAAAAAAGAAATATGAATATGAAAAGAAAAGAACCATCACGATGGGTTTACATCTATCCACTCCAACGGAATATTATAGAGCACACAGGATCCCTAGAGGGATGCGTTCTCAAATGAGACCAAATCTTTTCTTCCATAACAACGATTTTTGTACCCGATATACTCAAATCTCTAACAAGTATTGGATATATTGTTGTTAAATATCGAATACTTACAGAAAGATTTACAGACCACTGAAGAGAAGATGCGTACAGCTGAGATATCATTAAAAACATTGCTGACAGCAGAGGAATATGATGATTATATGGCTAAATTCAATAGCTTTTTGGAAAAATTCCGTTCCGGATTAGAAGAGACGAAACGACAAAAATGGCAGAGGGATGCTGACGACTACACCAATGGGAACATCTACAATTGGCAAATCGAACAAAAAATTTTCGGCGTTACGTTGGAAATGACAAACCACAGAACAAACGCACACGTAATGATGAAAGGAGGGGCGAGAATTTTGCTGCGGAACATAACCAACATGATTTTTTAGGTCGCATGAGGGACGAAGGACGTCCGAATATTGCCAACGGAGAACTCGACGTGGTGTAAGAAAGCACTTCAGACAGCGCAAACTCCACATAACCCAGATTGCCCAGATCGGTGAGGACACGGACACAGTCCTTACACAAGATGGACTATCCACGGAAACATTAGTGGTAAATATCTCTTCTGTTATGCTAACCAAAGCACAATACACTGTATTGAATAAGGGTTTATCGTTTTGCCCAACATCTAAAACTGATTGGTTCGAGTTAGAACTAGATTTTCACAGATTTTACCGTTCAATCAAACTGAAAACTTGGTTTGCAGAGCTTAGTTATACCTCTACTGATGATAGAATTGGGGAATTAAAACTCTGTGATTTTGACCTTTCCCTCAAAAATGACTTTGTCCCATGTTGCAATTTACCGGCTATTGAAACTTTCATCACAGCCGTCAAATTGGACATCGGAACGTTGAAAGATAAATGTAGGACTCAGAGATTTAAATATCCTAACATGACTACAGAAGAGATAGAGGCCTTATCAGAACTTAAAGGAAATACTAAAATAACTATAAAACAAGCAGACAAAGGGGGAGCGGTAGTAGTGATGGATACTAAGGAATACATAGAAGAAATCATGAGACAATTACAAGATAGACAGGTTTATGGGGAGCTAACATCTGATCCTAAATTTAATATAGGAAGACTTTTGGATAGAATAATAGAAAAAGCAATACAGAACAATATTATCGATAAGGACTTGAAACAATTTCTATTGGTCAAACATCCAGTCACACCAATTATATACATACTCCCAAAGATACATAAATCTCTTGAAAAACCCCCTGGAAGACCCATAGTATCCAGCATGGGATCTATCCTGGGAAATATTTCAATATTCTTGGATAAAGTATTACGGAGATATGCAATTGAGGTACCGTCGTATATACGTGACACCTCTGATTTTTTATCGAAAATCAGGGAGGTCCAGATTCCCACCACTGCCCTGCTATGCTCATTTGACGTAGTAAGTTTATACACGTCGAATGATCATGGCAGAGGCACTTCCTCAGTTTATAAAGTCCTGCGAAATAGTGAATACACACCTGCATGTATAGAATTCATACTTGCCCTACTAGATATCGTTCTGAGATACAATTATTTTTTATTTCAAGATCAGTTCTACATACAATTAAGAGGGACAGCTATGGGTGCCAATGTGGCACCCACCTATGCCAATATTTTTAAGGCAACATTGGAGAGGGAGTTTGTCTATGTGTCCCACAACTTCGGACATGCACTGAAGTGGTGGAGATATATAGATGATATCTTTTTTATCTGGCTGGGGACAGTTGAAGAACTAGATTTGTTCCATGAGTACATCAATCACATTGATACAGACATTAAATTCACATTGGTAAAGTCAAGTTACTCTATAGAGTTTTTGGACACCACAATAACTAAATCAGAACTAAAATTAACATCAGATATTTTTACCAAAACCACAGATAGGAATAATCTCCTACGGTTTGAAAGTAGTCATCCCAGGGGCCTCATTAAGGCGCTTCCATATAGTCAGATATTGAGGGTGAAACGAATTGTGGACACTGAAGAGCAAAGCAATAAGAGGTTGGATGAAATGAGTGGTAAATTCATTTCACGGGTGTACCCTAAAAAATTGGTTCAACAACACAGAGATAATGTATCATTGACTGATAGAGAGGCACTACTGTCTACACAAATGCCCACACAATCAGTTAAAAAGAATAAAAAGAATACGGATAATCGGATACCATTTGTGTCTACATATAATGAAACCAGCAAGGATGTAGCTAAGATTATACACAAACATTGGTCGATATTGGGTAGTAACCTAAGACATGTTCCTGAGTTTACAGCACCCCCTCTGATGTCTTATAAACGCCCGAAAAATATAAAGGATAATTTGGTAAGAGCAGATGTAGGCTCTAATAGAAAAGCAACCCAGACTTTTTTGGGCAGACAGAAATTGGGATGTTTCCCTTGTCTCAGCTGCGTCAACTGCAGATATATGATCAAAAGTGAATCTTTTATTCACCCCATAACCGGTACGGAATATAAAATCAAACAATTTCTCACCTGTACATCAGAATATGTTATCTATTTGTTGCAATGCCCATGTAATCTCCTATACAAAGGAGAGACAACATTGGACTGTAAGACGCGCATAAATAACCATAGATTTACCATACGCTCCAAAAGACTGGACTTACCAGTCTCAAAACATTTTGTGGAAGCTAATCACACAGAAAAAGATTTACGGTTTAGAATAATAGATCACATTACTAAACCAAGACGAGGCGGTGATAGAATATCGTTTTTAAAAAAACGCGAGTTGGAATGGATTTATAGGTTGAATACATTACGTCCATATGGGCTGAATGTTGACTTTAAATTGAGTGGTATAGGTTAGGGGGTGGCTTGCCCATAGCCTTGTTTTTATTCTACATATTAGGGGATTTTTGATTAGACAGAGTGTACATATTATCATACTAAGGCCTCATGCACACGACCGTAAAAACACCCGTTATTTCGGGTCGTAATTACGACCCACAATAACGGGCTCATAGACTTCTGTTAGCCACGGGTACCTTCCCGTTTTCTCACGGGAAGGTGCCCGTGCCGTTAAAAAAATAGAACATGTTCTATTTTTCTATTTTACGGGCCGTGTTTCTATACTTTATAATGGCAGCACGGCTCAGAAAAGCGGCCGGCTGCCCGTGGCTGGCAGGCTTAGGAGTGGGAGAGCCTATCACAGCCTGGCCAGACGGAGCTAGTTCCCGCCCTCTGTCTATTTATACCTGCCTTTCCTGTTCCTCCTTGCTTGTGATTCTTCTCTGTTGGTTTCCTGGCCCTGCTGCAGTTTCTTGAACTACTTGTCCCTGCTTCGTATTGACCCTGGCTTACTGACTACTCTTCTGCTCTGCGTTTGGTACCTCGTACACTCCTGGTTTGACTCGGCTTGTTCACTACGTTCCTGCTGTACGTTTGGCACCTCGTACTCTCCTGGTTTGACTCGACTAATTTACTACTCTTGTTGCTCAAGGTGTTGCCGTGGGCAACTGCCCCGTTTCCCTTTGTTCTGTGTTTCCTTGTCTGGTTGTCTGTCGTGCACTTATTGAGTGTAGGAACCGTCGCCCAGTTGTACCCCGTCGCCTAGGGCGGGTCGTTGCAAGTAGGCAGGGACTGAGTGGCGGGTAGATTAGGGCTCACTTGTCTGTTTCCCTATCTCTGTCATTACATAATCACAGCTAGCTTCGTCTGGCCAGGCTGTGATAGGCTCTCCCACTCCTAAGACTGCCATCCTGAGTGGTGGAAGATGGAGTCAGTCTCACAGACAAAGAAGCAGGTGCAGACTGATTACCTATGGGCGTGGATACAGAAGCTGTGCCTGGCAGATCCTTAACATTTATGAAGACTCATCTATTATGGATCCCCTCATCCTGTTTCCATGCATTTATTAAGGGAAATTAATGCATCTTTTGAAATTCCTGAAATGCCCCGATTAAATGGAATGTGCTCATATCACAATTTATATGCTATGATTATATAAAAAATAAAGCTTAAATAAAAATATATTTACTATTTCTAATTTTTCTAATATGGTAGTAACGGTCCACAGAGATAAATGATCTGTTGAAAACGGATTGAATATCATTATATACCGTGTAATAAATGAGGTGCACCCATATGTATGGGACCTCCTTTAAATAATGGGACTTGTACCAATCCTGAATATAGTAAATTTGTTAATGCATTGATTTTCTTGTCCTCGAAAAGATAGATTTACGATTTTAAACATTGTGACAAACGGAGCATGCGCGATATGCGTGCCATTGAATTGAGTGCGTTCCATGACTCATTTTCATGTCAAGGGCATGAATAGCCCTACGTGTGACGTATAGTCCAGCGCATGCGCACTCATTCCCGGAAGTAGCCGAGGAATTAATCAGCATGGAGGATGGAAGGGGATCCACAGAACGGTGAGCCGGATTTAAAATGAAAGATGATTAAAAGGTTTTAATGTTTTTTGATGTTTTTCACCTGCACTTCGTCTATTGGCACTTAGCCAATTAGATTGTATTTTAAATTTTATACAGTATGGGCGATATGCCCTCATAATCAACTGCACGTAAAATATATATAAAAAATGAATATTTTACATGGTGGTCTTTTCACCACACTGTTTTTATTTGTAACTAAGAAATTATGCAATATTGAAGTTTTATTGCCTTATTAGAATGACTTTGCAAATCATGTATTTATATGTGCACCTCTCACTAAAATGTATTGCTTGAGAAAGGCCCCATGGAGTAGGGCTGAAACGTTGCAGCATGTGGTGATTAAAGAGATCCGATTTTTTCACTGAATTTGGAGTGCTGTCCTGTGTATTGGTTTCGCTGTTTATTCGGGACACTGGTCGTGTGTCTGAACAGGCACTTGTGCACCCTATACTGGAAGAACGGTGCTGCTTTTGCTTTGCTTTTATATATATATATATATATATATATATATATACACTACCGTTCAAAAGTTTTGGGTCACCCAGACAATTTTGTGTTTTCCATGAAAACTCACACTTATATTTATCAAATGAGTTGCAAAATGACTAGAAAATATAGTCAAGACATTGACAAGGTTGGAAATAATGATTTTTATTTGAAATAATAATTTTCTCCTTCAAACTTTGCTTTCGTCAAAGAATGCTCCATTTGCATCAATTACAGCATTGCAGATCTTTGGCATTCTAGCTGTTAATTTGCTGAGGTAATTGGGAGAAATTTCACCCCATGCTTCCAGAAGGCCCTCCCACAAGTTGGATTGGCTTGATGGGCACTTCTTGCGTACCATACGGTCAAGCTGCTCCCACAACAGCTCTATGGGTTTGAAATCTGGTGACTGCGCTGGCCACTCCATTACAGATAGAATACCAGCTGCCTGCTTCTTCCCTAAATAGTTCTTGCATAATTTGGAGTTGTGCTTTGGGTCATTGTCCTGTTTTAGGATGAAATTGGCTCCAATCAAGCGCTGTCCACAGGGTATGGCATGGCGTTGCAAAATGGAGTGATAGCATTCCTTATTCAAAATCCCTTTTACCTTGTACAAATCTCCCACTTTACCAGCACCAAAGAAACCCGAGACCATCACATTACCTCCACCATGCTTGACAGATGGCGTCAGGCACTCTTCCAGCATCTTTTCAGTTGTTCTGCGTCTCACAAATGTTCTTCTGTGTGATCCAAACACCTTAAACCTCGATTCGCCTGTCCATAACACGTTTTTCGAATCTTCCTCTGTCCAATGTCTGTGTGCTTTTGCCCATATTAATCTTTTCCTTTATTAGCCAGTCTCAGATATGGCTTTTTCTTTGCCACTCTGCCCTAAAGGCCAGCATCCCGGAGTCGCCTCTTCACTGTAGATGTCAACACTGGCGTTTTGCCGGTACTATTTAATGAAGCTGCCAGTTGAGGACCTGTGAGGTGTCTATTTCTCAAACTAGAGACTCTAATGTACTTGTCTTGTTGCTCAGTTGTGCAGCGGGGCCTCCCACTTCTCATTCTACTTTGGTTAGAGCCTGTGTGTGCTGTCCTCTGAAGGGAGTAGTACTCACTGTTGTAGGAAATCTTCAGTTTCTTGGCAATTTCTCGAATGGAATAGCCTTCATTTCTAAGAACAAGACTAGACTGTCGAGTTTGACATGAAAGCTCTCTTTTTCTAGCCATTTTGAGAGTTTAATCGAACCCACAAATGTAATGCTCCAGATTCTCAACTAGCTCAAATGAAGGTCAGTTTTATAGCTCCTCTAAGCAGCAAAACTGTTTACAGCGGTGCTAACATAATTGCACAAGGGTTTTCAAGTGTTTTCTAATCATCCATTAGCCTTCTAACACAGTTAGCAAACACAATGTACCATTAGAACACTGGAGTGATGGTTGCTGGAAATGGGCCTCTATACACCTATGTAGATATTGCATTAAAAACCAGACGTTTGTAGCTAGAATAGTAATTTAATGTTATCTTCATTGAAAAAAACTGTGCTTTTCTTTCAAAAATAAGGAAATTTCTAAGTGACCCTAAACTTTTGAACAGGTGGTGTTTTTTATATATATATATATATATATATATATATATATATATATATATATATATATATAAATACAGTACAGTGCAAAAGTTTTAGTCAGTTGTAAAAAAAACAATTCTGCAAAGCAAGAATGCTTTCAAAAATAGAAGTGTCAATAGTTTTTTTTTTAATCAATTAACAAGATACAAACTGAATGAACAGAAGAGAAATCTAAGTCAAATACATATTTGGTGAGACCGGCCTTTGGCTTCGAAAGAGCATACATTTTTCTAGATAAATTTACACAAACCCATGGAGTTTGTAGGATTATAGTCAGGGGTATGATTAACCAATTATATCAAACAGGTGATAATGATCATAATTTTGTGTAGGCTGAAACAAAGTCTTTAACTGTAACTGAAATAGCTGTGTAGAAGGCTTAAAACTGGATGAGAAGCAGCCAAACTCTGCTACAAAGGTGAGGTTGCGGAAGACAGTTTCATTTCACAGATCCACCATGGCAAGATTGAGCACAGCAACAAGACACAAGGTAGTCATACTGCATCAGCAAGGTATCTCCCATACAAAGATTTCAAAGCAGACTGGGGTTTCAAGATGTACTGTTCAAGCTCTTTTGAATAGGCACAAACAAATGGACAACATTGAGAACCGTAGACCCAGTGGTCAGCCTAGGAAACTTAGTGCAGCAGATCAAAGACACATCATGCTTACTTCCCTTCGAAATTGGAAGATGTCCAGCAGTGCCATCAGCTCAGAACTGGCAGAAACCAGTGGGAACCAGGTACACCCATCTACTGTTTGTAGAAGTAGTCTTCATGGAGGAATTGCAGCCAAAAAGCCATACCTTAGAAATGGAAACAAGGCCAAGTGACTCAACTAGTCACAAAAACATAGGTACTGGGGTGCATGAGGAAAAATGGCATCTGGTTCTCTGGACTGATGAGTCAAAATCTGAAAATATTTGGCTGTAAGAGAAGGCAGTTTGTTTGCTGAAGAGCGATACAATATTAAATGTCTACAGGCAACAGTAAACATGGTGGAGGTTCCTTGCAAGTTTGGTGCTGCATTTTAGCAAATGGAGTTGGGGATTTAGTCAGGATTAATGGTGTCCTCAATGCTGAGATATAAAGGCAGAAACTTATCCATCATGCAATACCATCAACAATGGCGGATCATCATAGGGTGTTTTGGGCGGCCGCCTGGGGCCCGAGGCTCCCGGGGGGCCCATGGCCCCCCAAAGTACAACGTAGTTTTGTTGCGTTTTTGCCGCGATTTTGCTGCGAAACGCGGCAAAAACCGTGATGAAACAGCATTGTATATCTCCTGCAAAAAGGAACTTTAGACATAAGGTCACATGACCTCAACTCTGAAGTTTTTACTACTGTTTAGAGGCCTGCTGGTCACATGACCGCAGCAGCAAGACTCCACAGAGAAGAAAGAGGTGAGCTGCTATGTAAGTATAAGGGGATGGATTTGTTTAAGGGGTCTGTATTTATGTTGTCTGTATTTAGGGGGTCTGCTGTGGGGACTGTATTTACGGGGTCTGGTCTGTATTTAGGAGGTTTGGTGTCTGTATTAGTTTAAGGGGTCTGGGGTCTGTGTTTAGGAGGTCTGAGGTCTGTATCAGTTTAAGGGGTTTAGGGTCTGCATATTTAGGGGTCTGTTATTTTAAGTGGTCTGGGGTCTGTATTTAGGGGGTCTATTAGTTTAGGGGGTCTGGTCTGGGGTCTGTATTCATTTATGGAGTCTATTTAGGGGGCCTGTTCCAGGGTCTGTATTAGTTTAGGGGGTCTTTATTTAGGGGTCTGTATTTAGGGGTCTGGTCTGGAGTCTGTATTACATTAGGGGGTCTGGTCAGGGTTCTGTATTACTTAAGGGAGTCAGGTCTCGGGTTATTTCTAGTGTAGTGGGTCAGGTCTGGGGTCTGTATTTAGGGGGTCTGTATTAGTTTGAGGTCTGGGGGTCTGTATTTAGGGGTCTGGGGTCTGTATTAGTCTATGGGGTCTTTATTTAGTGGACTGTATTAGTTTAGGGGGTCTGGTCTGCGGTCTGTATTAAGGGAGTCAGGTCTGGGGTCATTATTAGAGTAGGGGGTCTGCTCTGGGGTCTGTATTTAGGGGTCTGGTCTGGAGTCTGTATTAGTTTAAGGGGTCTGTATTTAGGGGTCTGTATTACTTTAGGGGGTCTGGTCTGGGGTCCGTATTTAAGAGTCTGGTCTGAGGTCTGTACTTATTTAGGGTTCTTGTTCTGGGGTCTGTATTTGTTTAAGGGGGTCTGGTCTGGGGACTGCAATAGTTTAGAAGGTCTGGGTCTGTATGTATTTTATGATCTAGTCTGGGGTCCAAATTTTTTAGCCTGAGTAAAAGGGGTTGTCCGGGCACATCGATAGGTCATCAGTATGAAAAAACGGTCCGTGCCTGGACAACCCCTTTAATGTATGGCCCTGGGCCTTGGTGTCTAAATTTATGTGTTTCTATAGAGGCTGGAAATGGCTGCAGAAGGATTGGGCAAAGATGTCTCATTAGAAGAAGTCGCCATAACGGTCTGCGTCAGATGGAGAAGAAAAGAAAACGGCTCCTATTAGAGAAGACGTCACTTGTGAGTCACTGGATCTATAGAGGATCTGTCCCCTCTCCTGAAATGTCTGTTGTAGGAAATCCTTGTATTCTACATATCTTTGTGTACCCAGGACTAATAGACAAATGTGTGTTACCATTCCCATTGTCAGGAGGACATGTCCCTACACAGTGTGAACCTGTCAGCAATGGTTGGAGACTGTCAGTATGTAGGGACACAGCCCTTTGACAAGGGGAGTCGTAACAACCATTTGCAATGCTCGCCCAAAAAGGTCATGTTCACTATAGACACGGCAGAGCGGCGGTGGGGAAGGCGGGCCCACATTTGTGGAACAGCCCAGGGCCTACGGTCTACTGAATCCGCCACTGACCATCAGGGAGGCGTCTGATTGGCTCCAAATTTTTTCTGCAGCAGGACAACAACCCCAAACATACAGGCAATGTCATTAAGAACTATCTTAAGCGTAAACTAGAACAAGGAGCCCTGGAAGTGATGATATGGCCCCCACAATGCCCTGATTTCAACATCATCGGGTCTGTCTGGGATAACTTGAATTGACAAAAGGATTTGAGGAAGCCTACATCCACAGAAGATCTAAGTTTAGTTCTCCAAGATGTTTGGAACAATCTCCCTGCTGAGCTCCTTCAAAAACTGTGTGCAAGTGTATCTAAAAGAATTGGTGCTTTTTTGAAGGCAAAGGGTGGTCAATCCAAATATTGATTTGATTTGGATTTCTCTGCTGTTCATTCACTTTGCATTTTGTTAATTGATTAAAAAAAATTTCTTATAGAAAGATATGTCAGTATACAGAAAAATAAACATAAGTAAATATTATGAAACATTATGTACAGGATAGATAGATAGATAGATAGATAGATACTGTATATAATGTATCATTATATTTACTTATGTTTCTGTATACTGACATGAATTTCTTTACAGGCAGTCTACTGTAACTGGAATGTTCCCTTTTATCTCCTGTTAGTGCCATTTTTATGTTTTTAAAAGCCATGTGTTTGTTAAGAACAGGGGTCTCAAACTCGGCCGGGTAAGTGGGCCACATATAGAAAAAAAATGTGAAGTTGACGGGCCGCATTACTTTCAAATTTGATACATTACAAAATTATTGTTAAGCAATTAGTTATTTGAACTACTATAATACTACTACATTACTATAATAATACGACATTACTATAACAATAATGCACTACTATAACAATACTACATTACTATAATACTACATTACTATAACAATACTACATTACTATAATAATACTACATTACTATAACATTACTACATTACTATAACAATACTACATTACTATAATACTACATTACTATAATAATACTACATTACTATAATACTACATTTCTATAATAATACTACATTACTATAACAATACATTACTATAACAATGCATTACTATAACAATACTACATTACTATAACAATACTACATTATCATAATAATGCTACATTACTATAACAATACTACATTACTATAATACTACATTACTATAATACTACATTACTATAATAATACTACATTACTATAACAATTCTAAATTATTTTAATACTACATTACTATAACAATACTACATTACTATATTACTATAACACTACATTACTATAATAATACTACATTACCATAACAATACTACACTACTGTAACAATACTACATTACTGTAATAATACTACATTACTATAACAATACCACATTACTATAACAATACTACATTACTATAATAATACTACAACACTATAACATTACTACATTACTATAACAATACTACATTACTATAATACTACATTACTATAATAATACTACATTACTATAATACTACATTACTATAATACTACATTACTATAATAATACTACATTACTATAACAATACATTACTATAACAATACATTACTATAACAATACTGCATTACTATAACAATACTACATTATCATAATAATGCTACATTACTATAACAATACTACATTACTATAATACTATAATACTACATTACTATAATACTACATTACTATAATAATACTACATTACTATAACAATTCTAAATTATTTTAATACTACATTACTATAACAATACTACATTACTATAATAATACTATATTACTATAACACTACATTACTATAATAATACTACATTGCCATAACAATACTACACTACTATAACAATACTACATTACTGTAATAATTCTACATTACTATAACAATACCACATTACTATAACAATACTACATTACTATAATAACACTACTACATTACTATAATACTACTACATTGCTATAATAATACTACATTACTATAATAATACTACTATACTCTAATAATATTACATTACTATAAGAATACTACATTACTGTAATAATAGTGCTCGGATTAAACTTAACGGAAATTTGCGAGATATCTCCACGTGCTTATTTCAACAATCCACAAATGTCAAGATTAGGCAGCCACGTTTTAGATCGTGCCACAGAGCCCTCTATAGATACTTCCACAGTGCCCTCTATAGATACTGCCACAGTGCCCTCTGTAGATACTGCCACGGTGCCCTCTGTAGATACTGCCACAGTGCCCTCTATAGATACTGCCACAGTGCCCTCTGTAGATAATTCCAGAGTGCCCTCTGTAGATAATGCCACAGTACCCTTTGTAGATAATGCCACACACCCCTAGATAATGTCACAGTGTCCTCTGTAGATACTGCCACACACCAACTCGTAGATAATGCCACAGTGCCCTCTGTAGATAATGCCACAGTGCCCTCTGTAGATAATGTCACAGTGTCCTCTGTAGATAATGCCACAGTGCCCTCTGTAGATAATGCCACAGTGCCCTCTGTAGATAATGCCACCGTGCCCTCTGTAGATAATGCCACAGTGCCCTCTGTAGATAATGCCACACACCCCTAGATAATGCCATAGTGTCCTCTGTAGATACTGCCACACATCCACACATAGATAATGCCACAGTGTCCTCTGTAGATAATGCCACAGTGCCCTCTGTAGATAATGCCACAGTGCCCTTTGTAGATGCTGCCATAGTGCCCTCTGTAGATGCTGCCACCGTGCCCTTTGTAGATAATGCCACAGTGCCCTCCATAGATAATTCCACAGTGCCCTCTGTAGATAATTCCACAGTGGCCTCTGTAGATGCTGCCACAGTGCCCCCTGTAGATGCTGCCACAGTGTCCACTGTAGATGCGGCCACATTGCCCTCTGTAGATGCTGCGACAGTGCCCTTTGTAGATGCTGCCACAGTGCCCCCTGTAGATGCTGCCACAGTGCCCTCTGCAGATAATGCCACACACACCCCCTGTAGATAGTGCCACAGACACCCCCAGTAGACACCCCCAGTAGATAGCTCCTCTAGTTGTGGAATCCCCAGCCAGAGCATTGCCAACACTTTGGCCAGGGATTCCTCTGCTGGAGGAGCCCCTGATGTCACTGTCCCTACACAGGGACGTCAGGGGATCCTCCTGGACCGGAATGTAATGTCAGGGGAAACTCCAGAGCCAGTGTCCCACAGCGGAGCACTAGTATAGGCTCTGCTCCGGAACTCTGGAGAAGCAACTGACATCAGTGTCCATATATGGACAGTGATGTCAGGGGCTTGCCCAGAGCTGGAGTCCCGGAGCAGAGCCGCTCTAGCACTCTGCCTGGGATTCCAGCTTTGCTCCTGACATCACTGTTCATATATGGACAGAGATGTCAGGGGCAACCCCAGAGCTGGAGCCCCGGGCAGAGCGATACTAGCGCTCCTACTGGGACTCCAGCTGTGCTCATGACATCACTGTCCAGCTCTGGGGATGCCCTAGACATCGCTGTCCATATATGGACAGCGATGTCAGGGGATTCCACAGAGTCCTGGAGCACAGCCTATACTATCGCTCTGCCCGGGACTCCAGCCCTGGGGAATCCCCAGACATTGCGTGTCCATATATGGACAGCGATGTCAGGGAATTCCACAGAGTCCTGGAGTAGAGCCTATACTAGCACTCTGCGTGGGACTCAGACTCTGGGGAAGCCCCAGACATTGCGTGTCCATTCATGGGCAGCGATGTCAGGGGATTCCACAGAGTCCCGGAGCAGAGCCTATGCTAGCGCTCTGCCCTGGTCTCAGGCTCTGGGGAAGCCCCAGACATCGCCTGTGTCTATTCATGGAGTAGAGCCTATGCTAGTGCTCTCCCTGGGACACCGCTCTGGGGAAGACCCTGACAACACTGTCCTTATATGGACAGTGATGTCAGGGAATTCCACAGAGTCCAGGAGCAGAGCCTATACTTGCAGCTCTGTGTCCCGCAGGCCGCAGATGATAGCCTCAGGGGCTGCATGCGGCCCGCAGGCCGCGGGCCGCGTGCTTAAGATCCCTGGTTTAGAAGGTATATTGTCACTCATACTTGACAAAAAGGACCTAAGTCCCATAAAACACATTGTTGTTTAAGATATATGTTTATTCAATAAATAACAGTTGTCCTCCATTTGCATTGTCTTGGAAGTTTGCGCCTGAAGGTGCTTTCTTTTAATTGGACTTCTAGTCCTCTTGTTGTTCCTGCGTACTTGATACCTGGCATGGTTGGCAGCTGATGCTCCAGGGAATATAACGCCGGCAGCACACTTCTAATCCATATTCTGCAATATTGTTGTGCCTATCCTTGCAAAACACTATAACATGAGCCTCCATTATCATCCTATCCCAAAAGTAACCCCAGTTACTCTGGACGCGCAGTATGTAGCGCTTGTATGGTTTTTCTTTTCTTTAAAGCTCCACCTAGTGGCAGCTGCAAACAGAAATAATTTTAGCATTTGACTTTAGATCTATGCAGGGATTTTGTAGCTCTGTATTAAATAAAAAACAAACCTCTAGCCGCCATAAAGATATAAGAAATAAACACACAATGTTGATCTTTAAAACAATATGAAAGTAAAAGGTGGACATTCACTTTAAAAATACTGTATTTTTAAGGAGAAATAAAGTCACTTACGACTTTGGTAAGAAGTAATTGATTGCCTCTAGAACAATAAGCTGTAATTCCCAAACCACATAAAGAAAATCAATGCAAAAAGAGGAAATGTTAACCTGTCTTTCTACCTTCACAACCATTACCCCAACAGCTTGCTTCTTATAAGCCAAGATGTGCATTTGTACTATGGTTCTACAGCGTTTATTTAGAGACAGCCAATATACTGTCATTTATATTCTAACAGGGATGAGCTTAGTTTGCTGTTTTCCAGGGGGAGAGAGGATAAAAGACTAGATCAACTTCTGTTCTAATGCAATTTCTTTTCTCTTTTCCTAGCCTACCAATGGTGGGTTTAAAATGTTGATTACAGTACACAGCAATTTATGTCCATATGACATACAACAGATAGATAGATAGATAGATAGATAGATAGATAGATAGATAGATGATAGATAATATTCAAAAAATAGGCAGCACTCGAAAGTAAATGTGAATAAAAGGGTACTTTTATTGCCCCCTGTTCAGCTCTGTCCTCTAGAGCCTTTCTCAAGCTTTCTCAGAGCTGAAACGTTGCACAGGGGGCAATAAAAGTACCCTTTTATTCACATTTACTGCGGAGTGCTGCCTATTTTTTGAATACTATCGAGGTTGGAACGTGGTCTGTTCCTGAGGATTTGCACCCACTGTTTGCCGGTGCTGCTGGAACTATTTGTTTGCCTAGATAGATAGATAGATAGATAGATAGATAGATAGATAGTCGTCCAATGGACGGTGGACTTTATAGATAGATAGATAGATAGATAGATAGATAGATAGATAGATAGATAGATAGATAGATAGATAGATAGATAGATAGATACATAGATAGATACATAGATAGATACATAGATAGATACATAGATAGATACATAGATACATAGATAGATTATAGACAGATAGAGATCTCACAGACAAGTACTACTCTTCATGCATTCTGTAATATTAGATTTATGTCATACAGCTTGGAATGAGCTATGTGATACAAATGAAATACTACATTTGAATACAGAGAAATGAGTGACATTTTAATAACACTTCCCGCGTATTAAACTATATATAATAAACAAAATAAAACAAATAATCATTGAATGCTGACAGATCCACAAATAACATGTCATCGGAATGCTTTAGGCGTCAAACCCAAAAAAATGAAAGTAATATGTTAGAATGAGCAAAAACTTGAGCTCTAAAACTAAGGTTTATTTGCTTAAATCAATATTAAGATTTATCGTCAAAGTGTTCCTGGATCCACGAGAAGTAATTATTGTTGGAGGAAAAAGGGAACTATGAGGAATATTAACAAAACAAAACGACCAACATTTACTAAGCAGTTTGTTTCAGTTCTTGGCGTACCCTGCGCCAAAAGAGTGGAAAACAGTTACATGTGACAAATTTGCAGTAAAACGTTTGTTTGTGTTCATCACTCACCAAATTTAAAAAGGCCAAGAAGAGTGGATGTGGTCTCCAACAAGACCTAGTTTTGGCCATATTTCTTAAAATAAACTAAGCAAAAAGAGGGGACATTTTTGTTTATTCATCTCAGTGTTTTTGTCCCATACAGCGGCTTTAACCCTACATGACATTTTTTAGATAATCTTGTTTACTTACAATTTACTGGCATACTTCTGCATACTAGCATACTGCGCATGCGCATAGAATTATGCACAGATGCCTATTAGGGCGGGCTACATGTATGCCCTAATAGACATACACATAAGACAGTCCTGGAGACCTTTGTCAGGTCCTGGGTTTTATCCATGGTGACACATCACATTACAACGAGGCTCCTTTCCCTTGTATGGCCCTGCGATCCTCTTCCCTGAAAGAGTTAACTGCCGAGTTAACAGTATTGATGTAAAGGTATGTAAGTTGCTAAATAAGTTGCGCTAATGTGCCATCTAGATAAAATTAGCAACATTTTCAACATTTTTACTAACTTTTCATACATTTTCCGTGTTTTCTCAGATGTTAGCTAAGCTATGAAGTGTATTGAAAACCATTCAACATTCTGAAATTAAAAAAATTCTAATGTTCTTTCAAAGGAATGTGCCTAATTATGAATAAATGTGGCAATCTTTTACGAATAGAACAAAATGTGAAGCAAAAATTCAGGTAATAAGAGGCTTTGGTGTTCTTTGGAGAGACATACAACAGATAGAATTTCACTTTGTGGGTTGTTGAATATGAAATAAAAATAATTGCATGGGAGCATATCATTTGGCTTTCATTAAAATCTAATTCTACATGCAAAATCAGTTCTCTGTAATCTGATAACAATTATTATATTACAACCTGCATCTGTCCCTCATACTCCACTCCATTCTGTATGTTCTGATCCCCCTCCACCCCCCCCCCCCCAGTTGTTCATGTCATCCTGTATCAGGGACCACCGTGTCTTTTTATATAATAAACATAATACTTTCAGCCATAAATGATGCTAAAGCAGAAAATGTGACCTTCTCATACTATTTCCCATATAACCATGAATGCTGGTGAATGCGGTTTTCAGTGGGACAGGCCGACCATCTAATCTTTATGGTGGTTTACCGACTCTCACTGGTGTCGGAGGAGGGAAACATAGAGCTGTTGATTTTTAACATGTCTGGCCCTTTTGTTCGTAGGGGAGATAAGTTGCTGCCTGAGGAGTCTGGCAGAGGCTTTCTCCCTTCTCTCTATTGAAAAAATTGATTGACCACATGACCACATCCTTGGCACCTTTAATGCAAAGGCTAATGGTCCTTTTACAAATGCAGATAAATGTTTTAAAAGAAGCGTCGATCACTTTTGAGATTGCTTGTCTTTCTTCCTTTCCTCCAATCTGGTCCACTAATGACTAGTAAATGTCTGTTTACACTAGGAGATATAACCGCAACAAAGATCATTTTTAGGGCATCATAACAGATTGTATGAACGTGTAATCGCTGCTTATGTTAACACTGACCAATGCTTGCAAATCTTTGCTCAATATAAAAAAAAAATTAGGCTCATATAAGGCTCTGTTGACAGGCCGTTCTGTGTATACACCTGGCACCATATGCCAGACAGTTGCCTATGGCTGCCATTGACTTCTATCTTTAAAAAAAAAAAAAATGGATGCTGTGTAGCATACATTATATTAATGGGATGCCTTGTATTGTAAAGTAGAGTCTTATGCGCTTTCCTATACAGTTGAAAAAAAAAATCAAAAAAGGGCACTCTTTTAGCATATGTCCAGCCCATTATCGGCTATGGACGTATATGCCAGGAGCATTTCCCAACGCATATGCCAAGCGTACACTACGAACGTGGTGTGAACAAAGCATAATTTATATATACACCGTGTTCCAAATTATTATGCACATTGGATTTAAGTGTCATAAACATTTAATTATTCGTTTTTCAATTAACCTCATGGATGGTATTGTGTCTTAGGGCTCTTTGGATCATTGTATTCAATCTCACACACCTGTGATAAATAGTTTGCCAGGTGTGCCCAATCAAAGGAAAACTACTTAAGAAGGACGTTCCACATTATTAAGCAGGCCACAGGTTTCAAGCAATATGGGAAAGAAAAAGGATCTCTCTGCTGCCGAAAAGCGTGAAATAGGGCAATACCTTGGACAAGGTATGAAAACATTGGATATTTCAAGAAAACGTAAGCGTGATCATCGTACTGTGAAAAGATTTGTGGCTGATTCAGAGCACAGATGGGTTCGTTCAGATAAAGGCATAATGAGGAATGTTTCTGCCAGACAATAGGATTAGGAGAGCAGCTGCTAAAATGCCATTGCAAAGCAGCAAACAGGTATTTGAGGCCACTGGTGCCTCTGGAGTCCTGCGAACCTCAAGGTGTAGGATCCTCCAGAGGTTTGCAAGTGTGCATAAAGCTGTTATTCGGCCACCCCTAAACAATGCTCACAAGCAGAAACGGTTGCAGTGGGCTCAGAAATACATGAAGACTAATTTTCAAACCATGTTGTTTACTGATGAGTGCCGTGCAACCCTGGATGGTCCAGATGGATGGAGTAGTGGATGGTTGGTGAATGGCCACCATGTCCCAACAAGGCTGCGACGTCAGCAAGGAGGTGGCGGAGTCATGTTTTGGGCTGGAATCATGGGGAGAGAGCTGGTAGGCCCCTTTAGGGTCCCTGACGGTGTGAAAATGACCTCTGCAAAGTACGTAGAGTTTATAACTGACCACTTTTTTCCGTGGTACAAAAAGAAGAACCGTGCCTTCCGTAGCAAAATTATCTTCATGCATGACAATTTACCATCTCACGCTGCAAAGAATACCTCTGTGTCATTGGCTGCTATGGGCATAAAAGGAGAGAAACTCATGGTGTGGCTCCCATGTTCCCCTGACCTCAACCCTATTGAGAACCTTTGGAGTATCCTCAAGCAAAATATCTATGAGGGTGGGAGGCAGTTCACATCAAAACAGAAGCTCTGGGAGGTTATTCTGACATCCTGCAAAGATATTCAAGCAGAAACTGTCCAAATACTCACAAATTCAATGGATGCAAGAATTGTGAAGGTGATATCAAAGAAGGGGTCCTATGTTAACATGTAACTTGGCCTGTTAAGTTTTTTTTGATTGTAAGAGCTTTTGATTTCTGTAAATATGGCCTCCTGATGCTGCAAATTCAGCAAATTACCATTTTAGTTCTCTTTACAACCTTTAAAATGTTTTGATCTCTGTTGTGCATAATAATTTGAAGCAGTGCATTTTGAGTTTTTAACTTCTAAAAAACAATCTGTTATCATTAGGAGATTTGTTCAATAAAATTCGCACTATACTCCAACGGTTGATGGCTTGAAGATTATACTGACTGTCATTTGCATCGACTATTTCGGAAAATCAGCGAAAAATAACATTTGCATAATAATTTGGAACGCGGTGTATTGTGCACTGGTCTAAGAAACCCTGAACAGCTATTCAGCAGCTGCAGTAAAACCTGCTAATATGTATTACACAATTAAACAATAAAAGTTGTAGTGAAAAAGTATAGCAACTGACACATTGGGCCGGATTTATTAATAGTCTTAACTGTAGACAGCTTAAAAGTAGACGAGACCAGCAGATGCACCAAATTTGTCACTGTGGTACACGTTGTATGATAGATTTGATGCATCTTGACACATGTACATATTTAGAGAATAAACATTTTTTATTTCTTACGCCACCTCTTGGTTGGCTTACTTTATACCTATATTTTGCACCAAAATCTTCTGTGAGCTCCCGCCTAATACCTTGTAATCCTCCAGTATTTTGCCATAATCTCCTGCATTTCACTGCTGCCCGTGGCTCCCACCTTGCCACTTGCTGCAGGGAGTCATCCTTTGTCGAGGTCTGCCTGCCGACCTTCTTGAAGACGGTGCCGTCCTCCTCCACCGGAGACCCTCTCATCAGAGTCGCTCTCTTGGGACCTCCGACGACCGACTCTTTCTACTCCATATTGCACTGACAAGCTGCTGGAGACAGCTTCCGGACACCAGCAAGACCAGTTATCGAGCTAAATCACCAGGATAGGACTTTGGTGAGTGAGTGCCCTCCACTACTTGCGGCGCCCCCTTCCCGGTAGGCGCCATCTTGTTTAATCTAAAGGCCCGTGCTGGACATTACTAGACTCTCCTACTGTTCTGTGAAGAAAAATAGTTGGTGGCCCCGATATTGATCCGTTCTCAGGGACACTCCACCTGCCTCTAGCGGCATCGTGGCCTAGCTCTGTGAATATAATAGCGCCCAAGCCCATAAATTTATGTCACTCTGCCTGACAGGCCTCATCTAAACCGTCAGTTGCTTATATTTTCTGGGCTCCTTATATCACATGTGGTGAACCAGGAGCGATGCAACATCTGCGGTCTGAATATTTGTATTCTGCAAGACCACAGGTCATCTGAGCCTTAACTCCCTAAGCGACTCCCTCAAGCCATCCCCAGGCCCCCACCTGGACTTTTTCTTTATGCCTCACTGATGTTTGTGTCTGCCACACAAGGGTAGATTTTAAGCCCCTCTGCACTGTTGAGGGGTGCCCCTCATTGTACCACACAACTTCTCTTGCTGTTTATCGCTCTAGTGCAGGGGTCTCAAGCACACGGCCCCCTGGGGCTGTTATCTGCGGCCCGCGGGACACAGAGCCACTTGTATCGGCTCTGCTCCGAGACTCTGGAATTCCCTGACATCGCTGTCCACATATGAACTGCGATGTCTGAGGCTTCCCCAGAGCAGGAGTCCCGTGCAGAGCGCTAGTATCAACTCTGCTCCGGGACTCTGTGGAATTCCCTGACATCGCTGTCCATATATGGACAGTGTGTCAGGGTCTTCCCTAGAGCGGAGTCCCGAGCAGAGCGCTAGTTCAGGCTCAGCCCCGGGACTCTGTGGAATTCCCTGACATCGCTGTCCATATATGTACATTGTGTCAGATTCTTCCCCAGAGTGGAGTTCCGAGCAGAGCGCTAATACAGGCTCTGCTCCGGGACTCTATGTAATTCCCTGACATCGCTGTCCATATATGGACAGTGTGTCAGGGTCTTCCCCAGAGCGGAGTCCCGGGCAGAGCGCTAGTACAGGCTCTGCTCCAGGACTCTGTGAATTCCCTGACATCGCTGTCCATATATGGACAGTGTGTCAGGGTCTTCCCCAGAGCGGAGTCCCGAGCAGAGCGCCAGTATCTGCTCTGCTCCTGGACTCTGTGGAATTCCCTGACATCACTGTCCATATATGGACAGTGTGCAGGGTCTTCCCCAGAGCAGAGTCCCGGGAAGAGCGCTAGTATAGGCTCTGCTCCGGGACTCTGTGGAATTCCCTGACATCACTGTCCATACATCGACAATGATGTCAGGGGCTTCCCCAGAGCAGGAGTCCCAGTGATGTTAGGACCACAGCTGGAGTCCCAGGAAGAGCCTACTAGCGCTCTGCCCGGGACTCCAGCTCTGGGGAAGACCCTGACACACTGTCCATATATGGACAGTGATGTCAGGAGCAGAGCTGGAATCCCAGGCAGAGTGCTAGAAGCGGCTCTGCTCCGGGACTCCAGCTCTGGGCAAGCCCCTGACATCACTGTGGCAGCATCTGTGGAGGGCACTGTGGCAGCATCTGCGAAGGGCACTGTGGCAGCATCTACAGAGGGCACTGTGGCAGCATCTACAGAGGGAACTGTGGCAGCATCTACAGAGGACACTGTGGCAGCATCTACAGAGGGCACTGTGGCAGCATCTACAGAGGGCACTGTGGCAGTATGTACAGAGGACACTGTGGCAATATCGAGGGGTGTGTTGCATTATCTACAGAGGGCACTGTGGCATTATCTACAGAGGGCACTGTGGCATTATCTACAGAAGGCACTGTGGCATTATCTACAGAGGGCACTGTGGCATTATCTAGGGGTTTGTTGCATTATCTACAGAGGGCACTGTGGTATTATCTACAGAGGGCACTGTGGCATTATCTACAGAGGGCACTGTGGCATTATCTAGGGGTTTGCTGCATTATCTACAGAGGGCACTGTGGCATTATCTACAGAGGGCACTGTGGCAGCATCTACAGAGGACTCTGTGGCAGCATCTACAGAAGACTCTGTGGCAGCATCTACAGAAGACTCTGTGGCAGCATCTACAGAGGACTCTGCGGCAGCATCCACAGAGGGCACTGCGGCAGCATCCACAGAGGGCACTGCGGCAGCATCCACAGAGGGCACTGCGGCAGCATCCACAGAGGTCACTGAGGCAGTATCCACAGAGGGCACTGCGGCAGCATCAACAGAGGGCACTGCGGCAGCATCTTCAGAGGGCACTGCGGCAGCATCTACAGAGGACACTGTGGCAGCATCTACAGAGGATACTGTGGCACTATCTAAAAAGGGGCTGCCCAATCTTGACATGTGTGTCTGCCAAACGCTGCCAACTGAGCCGCCGGACTGCATTTAGCGACACTTAAACTGGAAAACTGGATTGTTGAAATAAACACGTGGAGAAATATCTCAAATTTTAAACCTAGCGGTATTATTATAGTAATGTAGTATTCATTTTATAGTAATGTAGTATTATTATTATTATTATTATAGTAATATAGTATTATAGTAGTTCAAATCAGTAATTTATTAACAATAATTTTGTATTGTATCAAATTTGAAAGTAATGCTGTAATGACGGGGTAGGGAGACAGACAGGTGAGCCCCAATCTACCCACCACTCAGTCCCTGCCTACTTGCACGACCCATCCTAGGCAACGGCGCACAACTGGGCGACGGTCCCCACGCTCAATATGTGCCCAAAAGACAAACAGACAAGGGAACACAGAAGCTAAGGGAAAAGGGGCAGCTGCCCACGGCAACACCGCGAGCAACAAGAGTAGTGAACGAGCCGAGTCAAACCAGGAGTGTACGAGGTACCAAACGCAGAGCAGGAGCGTAGTCAGTAAAGGCAGGGTCAATATGAAGCTGAGGTCAATAGTAATAGCTGGAACAGCAGAGCCAGGAAACAAGAGAGAATCACAGGCAAAGACAAGAAGCAAATGAAGGTATACATAGAACGAGGGCGGGAGCTAGAACCGTCTGGCCAGGCTGTGATAGGTTCTCCCACTCCTCAGCCTACCAGCCTGAGTGGTAGCAGATCGAGTCACTCTATCAACCTAGGAGCAGATGCAGACTGATTAACCACGGGCGTCGACACAGAAGCTGTGTCTGGCAGATCCTTTACAAATGCGGCCCGTCAACTTCCCATTTTTTCTATATGCGGCCCACTTACCCTGCCGAGTTTGAGACCCCTGCTCTAGTGCATACTACTGCAGATTATAGTACAGACCTAGACTTCAGACTATATGTTTTAATATTACAATACCATGGGTAAAAACAATGATGTGGTTGACAAGCTGGAGCGCTTCAGGTAGTCGGAGGTTGCGGCAAGTAGTACTGCAGGTGTAGATCCAGCCGCAGTAGTAGATCCTGTTGCGCCATCAAATTCTCCTGAGCCTAACCTAGAATTACAAAAGGTTCTTCTTGCTATCTAGCAATGCCAGATGACTCTCACCACTAGTATTGAGGAAATCAATATTGATATATCCCTCCTACGCCATGACGCTCATCTGGAAGAGCGTCAAAATCCTATGACTGTCACACTTTCTGAAGTAACTTCACGCCTAGACATGCTTCACCAATGTGTGGAAGACCAGAAAAATCGGCTCCGCGAGTGTAATCTGTGGTTTGTGGGGTTACCTAAAAGGAAGGAGGGGCAACACTCAACTGCATTTCTAGAAGACCTCATCATGCAAAGATATGGCCGTGATAGTTTTTCAGATATATTTGCAGTGTAGTGGACTCAGTGCATCTCCAAAACTGCAGCGACCGCCCTTTCAGGACTTTTATTGCCAAATACCTGAGTTATAAAGATAGAGATGCTGTGCTGCGCCTTGTCCGAAAGCATTTTCCTCTACAACTGGATAATGCTGCCATCCTCATTTTCCCAGAGCTTTCTATGGAAGTACAAAAAAGAAGGTTCAGGAATGTAAAAAAACTCCTGTTGAACCAAAATTTGAAGTACTCAATGCTGTACCCATCCAGAATTTGGATAATAGACAATTTTTTGAGACCCTGAAGAAGTTTCCTCCTGGCTGGACTCCCGGGAAATTGTTGTGGATCTCTGAGTCCTGATGACACACGGATGCACAACAAAGGTTTTTTGCAGTCCAATGGACCGCAACGGACCTGTGGTTTTGCGGACCGCAAAAACCAAAGCGGTTGTGTGCATGAGGACTAAATCGGTACCTTTTCAGCTTATAGAGGTGTCCACTGGCAAAATATATTAGAAAGTTGCATAACCTTTTAAACTATATAATGATTAAGCTTTAGTTCTATAAAAGAAACAGAAATT
Organism: Rhinoderma darwinii; assembly: GCF_050947455.1. Classification (NCBI taxonomy): domain Eukaryota; kingdom Metazoa; phylum Chordata; class Amphibia; order Anura; family Rhinodermatidae; genus Rhinoderma; species Rhinoderma darwinii. Next base: position 443,382,683 of record NC_134687.1, read on the forward strand.
ATACTGTATACTGTAATATAGTATATTATGACTTTTCTAGTTAGAATTCCTTCATGAATACATTATGTAATTAACCTATTTTGGCCTTGTGGACACAATCGATTTTTTTAAATCTGACATGTGTTAATTTATGTGGTAATGACTTTGGAATGTTTTTATTTATCGAAGCGATTCTGAGATTGTTTTTTCATGACACATTGTACTTTATGTAAGTGGTAAAATTTGGTAGATACATTTAATGTTTATTTGTGAAAAACACCAAAATTTTGAGAAAATTTGCAAAACTTAGCATTTTTCTATATTTGAATGTATCTGCTTGTAAGACTGATAGTAATACGACACAAAATAGTTACTAGTTTACATTTACCATGTGTCTACTTTATGTTTGTATCATATTTGAACGTCCTTCTATTTTTTTAGAACATCACAAGGCTTGTAACTTTAGCAGCAATTTCTCACATTTTCTAGAAAATTTACAAAACCAATTTTTTTACGGACCAGTTCAGTTCTGCTGTGGCTTTGAAGGCCCTGTATAAACTATCTATAACTCACCCCATTTTAAAAACTACATCCTTCAAAGTATTTAAAACAGTACTTAGAAAGTTTCTTAACACTTTAGGCATTTCACAGGAATTACAGCAATGTTGAGGTGAAATTTACTAATTCAGTTTTATTTGCAGAAGGTTTTACCAGAGAACACAAATTTCAGTTTTTTGGTCACCCGGCCTCTCCAGAAAAATAGAATAAAAAGTGATCAAAAAGTCACATGTATCAGTGAAAACTACAGCTCGCCCCGCAAAATTTAAGCCCCACAACACTAAAATGATGGAAAAATAAAAAAGATATGGCTTTCAGAATATGGCAACAAAAAATAAAATAGTAATTAGCAAATAGTTTTATTTTTTGAATAAAAAAAAATTGTACAGTATGTATGTACATATGTGACATATTGCAGTTAAAAATAGGGAAAAATGATAATTTTTACAAAATTTCTTCAATTTTTCTATTTTTTCATTAATTTCCGAAAATCGTATCAGTCTACTTTTACCACTAAAATAAAGTACAACATGTGACGAAAAAACAATGTCAGAATTACTTGGATATTCAAAACTTTTGCAGAGTTATTCTCTGATAAATTCAGACATACCAGATTTAGCAAATCTGGCTTGGTCATTAAGGTCTTTTCAGGCCCGGTCATTAAGGGGTTAAACGTAATTTTCCAAGTGGATGCCAAAACACTTAGTGTGTTCAAATCAGTTTGCAATTTACAAACATCTTCCATAGACTGAACAATACTACATAGCTTGGTGTCATTCGAAAAAATATAAATAGTGCTATTAGTCCCATCCTCTAGATCACTAATAAATAAGTTGAATAATAGTGTTCCCAGCACGGAACCCTGGGGTACACCACTTATAACCATGGACCATTTAGAGTAGGAATCATTTACCACAACTCACTGTATACGGTCCTTGAGCCAATTCTTAATCAACTTACAAACCATACTTTCTAAACCTATAGTCCTTAATTTACCCATTAGATGTCTATGAGGGACAGTGTCACATGCCTTTGCAAAGTCCAAAAACACTATATCCACAGCGGCCGCTCTGTCTAGGCTTCTGCTCACCTCTTCATAAAAACAAATCAGGTTGGTTTGACAACTTCTGTCCTTAGTAAAACCGTGCTGGCTGTCACTTATACTACTATTTTTTTGTCACATAATCCTGTATATAGTCCCTGATTAGCCCCTCAAACATTTTCCCCACGATGGATGTTAAGCGTACTGGTCTATAATTACCCGGGGAAGACCTAGAGCCCTTTTTGAAAATATGCACCACATTTGCCCTGCGCCAGTCGCTTGGCACTATACCAGTCACTAGAGAATCTCTAAATATTAGGAAGAAGGGGACAGAAATAACAGAACTAAGCGCTTTAACCCCTTAATGACCGGGCCATTTTGCACGTTAATGACCAAGGATTATTTCTTGCTTTTTCACGGTCGCATTCCAAGGGTCGTAACTTTTTTTTTTATTCCGTCGACATAGCCGTATAAGGGCTTGTTTTTTGCGGGACGAGTTGTATTTTGTAATTGTACCATTTTTAGATGCGTATAATATATTGATTAACTTTATTTTAGGAGAGAATTGAAAATAAGCAGCTATTCCAGCATTCATTTTCACGTCATAAATTTACGCCGTTTACTATGCAGCGTAAATAACATGTTAACTTTATTCTATGGGTCGGCACGATTACGGGGATACCAAATATGTAAAGGTTTTATAAGTTTTCCTATGTTTTTGCATCGCTGCATTCCAAGAGACGTAATTTTTTTTATTTTTCAGTCAATGTGGCCGTATGTGGGCTTGATTTTTGCGGGCCAATGTGTAGTTTTCATTAGTACTATTTTGGGATACATAGGACTTATAGATTAACTTTTATTTAATTTTTTATGGGGGGAATGGGAGAAAAGAGAGAATTTTGCCGTAGTTTTGGGCTTTTTTTTGGACGACGTCCATCCGGTGGTTTAATTAATGTGTTAATTTTATTGTTCAAGTAGGTACGATCGCGGGGATACCATATATGTGTATGTGTTATTTGTTTTGACACTTTTACTAAATAAAACCACTTTTTGGGCAAAAAAAGTAGTTTTATTTGATTTTGACTGCAATTTTTTATTTTTTTTCACAAACTTTATTTAACTGATTTATATATTTTTTTTTAATCCCACCAGGGGACTTCACTATGCGATCTGCTGATCGCATTTATAATGCTTTGGTATACTTAGTATACCAAAGCATTATTGCCTGTCAGTGTAAAACTGACAGGCAATCTATTAGGTCATGCCTCCTGCATGGCCTAACAGGCATTTGCTGAAGGCAGACCTGGGGGTCTTTGTTAGGCCCCCGGCTGCCATGGAAACCCAACGGCGACCCGCGATTTCTTTGCGGGGGCGCCGATGGGGTGACAGAGGGAGCTCCCTCCCTCTGTCAAACACATTAGATGTCGCTGTTACTATTGACAGCGGCATTTAATGGGTTAAACTGCTGGAATCGGAGCACGCTTCGATTCCGGCAGTTGCAGCAGGAGCCAGGCTGTGTATAACAGCCGTGCTCCTGCCGCTGATCGCGTGGGTACACCGCGTGGGTATATCCGTCCTGCACCAACTAGCAGCTGCAGAGGACGGATATATCCGTCCTTCGGCGTTAAGAGGTTAAGAACTCTAGGGTGTAACCCATCTGGTCCCGGGGCCTTGTGTACATTTATTTTATTTAACTTAGCTTGGACCATATCTACATTCAGCCAATTCAGTATATCAACTGATATATTAACAGCACTGGAACCGGCTACATCAGCTGCTCTTTCTTCTGTTGTATACACAGAGCTAAAGAACCCATTTAGTAACTCTGCCTTCTCTTGATCCCCTGTGACCAACTCCCCATTACCACTATTTAGAGGTCCTACATGTTCAGACCTTGGCTTTTTTGCATTTATATACTTGAATAATTTTTGGGGATTTGTTTTACTATACTTGACCACCAGCCTTTCATTTTGTATTTTTGCTGATTTTATTACCTTTTTACAGATTTTATTAAGCTCTTTATAATTTACAAAGGCTACAGCCGCACCTTTAGATTTGTATTTTTTAATTGCCCTTTTTTTTGTTATGTATTGCCCTTTTTACAGAAGGTGAAAGCCATGTGTGTTTTAATTTTAGTAGTTTATACTTGTTACCTATAGGAATACATTTTGCACTATAATTACCCAAAGTAGATGTTAAGATCTCCCATTTATCATTTGTACCATTATTTGACATTAGTTCTTCCCAGTCTATATCCTGAATTGCAGCCCTCATCCTGGGGAATTTGGCCTTCTTAAAATTAAGTGTTTTTGCCCTCCCAGCCCGTGTTTGTTTTTTACAGTATAGGTAAAATGTAAGTATATTGTGATCACTGTTACCAAGGTTTTCACAAACATTGGCATTCCCAACAAGATCTGCATTATTAGAAATGACTAGATCCAACAGCGCGTCACCTCTAGTCGGGTCTTCCACAAACTGGCCCATAAAATTTTCCTGCAACAGGTTGAGGAAATGTCTCCCCTTTGCAGTTGAAGCCGAACCATGACACCAATTAATATCCGGGCAATTAAAATCTCCCATTATCACTAAAGTACTAGCCAGTGCAGCCCGCTCCATTTGTTTATATCGCTGACATTCCATCTCCTCAGTTATATTGGGGGGTCTATATATTACACCAAAAGTAATTTTTTCAGTGTTTACCTCCCTTTGTAATTCCACCCACAAGGTTTCAACCTCCTCACAATCTTCACCCTCTAATGTCTCTTTCACACTCGCCTTCATATTACTTCTCACATACAGACATACACCACCACCTTTCCTATTTGTCCGGTCTTTCCGAAACAGTGTAAAACCCTGTAGATTTACTACCCAGTCATGTGAAGAGTCTAGCCATGTTTTAGCAACACCAACTATATCTAAATGTTCCTCTAGTACCAAGGCGCCCAGCTCCCCCATTTTGCTTGCTAGACTTCTGGCATTTGTGAACATACACTTTAACTTGCCTTTCATCTTTTATGTTTGTTAAAGAACATTCATTCTCCATCTGCGTTGTCTTGGAAGTTTGCGCCTGGAAGGTGTTTTATTGTGGATTCCTCTTCTGGTTGCTGCATACTAGGTGGAGCTTAGGAGCCTTACTGCAAACTGTTTTATTGTTGAACTTCATGTATAAGCAGTGCCAAGGGGGGTTTGAGCACTCCATATAGCCCCTTCACTCTGCAAATTAGTGGTGGTCTGAGATCAAAGACTTTACCAAGTGACCTTCTCAGGGGCACCAGGACATATCAGAAAATCATTTTAGTTTTTCTCTTAAACTGTGATTAGGCAGCCTATCAGTGTCTCACAAGCCCCACTGCAGCGTGATTTATATGATTTTCTACCTTTCATTGTAACAATAAAGGAAGAGAACTCACATATCCGCCGTAACACAGGAAACTCAGGCTTATTGCCCATGGAACAAATGACGGAATTCTACATCAAGATGCAGCAAGTAACAACAATTCATTTGTTATGAGTTATGTAACAAAGCACAAATGCATTTAGTTATTTTATCTTTTCTTTTAATAAGCCCTTATTTGTAATTTTGTCTTATTTATCTAAGAAGTCTCTAAAATCACTGACAGGAGACAAGGATATTATATTGAGACCTAGGGTATATGACTCAATATATGTGTGTTATTTACCTGGCCATTGTCTCTTTCTCACTGGTGGATCAGTTGCTTTTAGTTTAGAATCATTCTATTTTTGGTATAATTGCACTGACTTGTGATGGGTTTGTGCTTATAAACGGTGGCCAATCTGAACAAGCAGAGATGCAGTAGGAGGAGACTGACCAACAAGCTCAGCCTATGATGGGGCAGGAGGTGGATTTTAGACTACCTCGCACTCTATAGGCGCTGTATGCCCTAATGGAGCAGAACTATAAAGAGGACATGTTCCTAAAAAATTAATAGGATTTCTTTCACCCAAAGATGTGCCAGGAATGTAAATTGTATATATTTGTAATGATAATGAAGACAATATTATAATACACTTGAAAGGTCAGGGTCAACAGACTTATCTGCAGATATAAATAAACCAGCATCATTCTATTATTAATGTTCCATCATGCTGATATGATTGTCCCTTGTTTTTTTATTGATTGGATGCTGACCATTACTGATTTCTATTGATTTTTTTACTATCCTTGATGTTATTTCAGCCCCCACCTATTTTCTGTGAACTAATGAAAATGTTTAGAATGACTTTAATGTATTGATTGTCATCCAGTATGTGGGAATTAATGCCTCCTTTATTCATCAAGGTTATCTTCCACCGTGTCATCTCGATTTTTGAACGCATAATTCAGCTTTCCTGTTCCAAACTCTATTTATATAAAGATGATAAAAAATTCATATCCTTCTGTCCTTTTGCGATTACTCAGTATGGAATATCTAAGGTTTCCTCTTCACATCTATACATACATATATGCATAATCAATTAAATCCAGAATTATTTCACAGAATTTCCCACCTAGCAATTTCCATCACACTCCATTGAAATATGAAGATAGATAGATTTTCTTTTGTATTTTCCATAGCACAATAATGGACTTCAATATATGTGCATTTTAAAAAAAAAATATTTCGGGGTCCTCCATCTTTAGTGTACGGCACTGATCCGAACATAGACCTTTACCCTTGATGAATTCTGATATCAGAGCTTACCAATGGTAAAGACATCTATGAAGATGGCTATACACAGCCTGAAGATGTGGAAAAATCAGAGCATGTAGTAGAGACCAATCAAGCAGTTCCATCTGTTTCAGAAAAACTATGTTAGCCTAGAATTTGATATTTTAGAAATCAGATCTTTTTTCTGGTACACAACTTTGAATGCACAATCAGAAGTGGAGGACTGAGCAGAAATAAACTATTATGACGCTCATCTGCTTGAAAAACAAACTACATTTTATATGCTTTAACCATCTGAATACCCAGAACAATCCAATGCTAATCTGGATACTATTCCCATTGAGGCCAGATTAAAATAATGTAACTGAACTTGTTATTGAGCATAGAAGGATTTTGTGGTATTAAATTATTGTACTTTAACTCAGATTTTTTTGTCCTAGACATTTAAAGGAACAGTAAGCCTAGAAATGAATGATAAAAGTTAACTCCTTAAGGACTGAGCCATTTTCTTATTTTCATTTTCGTTTTTCACGCCCCGCTTTCCAAGCACCATAAAGTTTTTTATTTTTCCGTTAATAGAGTAGTGTGAGGGCTTATTTATTGTGGGAGGAGTTGTAGTTTCTAATAGCACCATTTAAAGTACCATATAATGTACTGGGAAACTGAATTTTTTTTTTATTTGCGGGCTGAAATTGGAAAAAACTGTGATTCCTCCATTGTTTTTTGGTTTTCACTTTGAGGCTGGGTTCACACGACCATGTTACGTCCGTAATGTACGGAACGTATTTCGGCCGGAAGACCCGGACCGAACACAGTGCAGGAAGCCGGGCTCCTAGCATCATAGTGATGTACGATGCTAGGAGTCCTTGCCTCTGCGTGGAACTACTGTCCCGTATTGAAAACATGATTACAGTACGGGACAGTTGTCCTGCAGCGAGGCAGGGACTCCTAGCATCGTACATCACTATGATGCTAGGAGCCCGGCTCTCTGCACTGTGTTCGGTCCGGGTCTTCCGGCCGAAATACGTTCCGTACATTACGGACGTAACATAGTCGTGTGAACCCAGCCTTACAGTTTCATTGTGCGGTAAAACGACAATGTAACTATATTCTGTGGCTCAATACGATTACGCTGATATCAAATTTATATAGTTTTCTTTAATATTTTACCAAAAATACTATTTGTTAAAAAAAAAAAATTGTTTTGTTTCACCACATTCTGAGAGCCATAACTTTTAAATTTTTTCGTAGATTGAGTGATAGTTTTCATTGGTACCATTTTTTGGTACATAATACTTTTTTATCACTTTTTATTACATTTTTTTGAGTGCTAAGGTGACCCAAAAACAGTAATTTTGTGGGTCTAAATTTTTAGTTATTTTACGTCGTTCACTGTGCATAAAACTTTTTGATCACTTTTTGTTACATTTTTTTGAGAGCTAAGGTGTTTTCGTTTTTTACGACGTTCACCGAGCGAGTTAAATAACGGTATATTGTAATAGTTCGGACTTTTACGGACGGAGCAATACCAATTTTGTTTATTTTTTTATTTTTCACATTACTTTAGAGGAAATTATTATATATTTTTTCTACTTCTAATAACTTTATTCAACTTTTTTTTACACAGTTTATTAGTCCCCCTAGGGGACTTGAACCATCGATCGTTAGATCGCTTTTAGAATACAGTGCAATACTAATGTATTGCAGAATATTGTCATTTTTACAGGCTTCTGTTAAGGGCTTAACAGAGGCAGAGTGAAGGCAGTCCTGGGAGCCTTTATTAAGCCCTTTCAGCTGCCATGACAACAATCAGGACCCTGCGATTTAGTCGCAAGGGAGCCCGATGAGCTGTTGGAGGGGGCCGTCCCCCTCTTTTCAATGCCTCAGATGCTGCAGTCACGATCAACCGCAGCATTTGTGGGGTTAAATGGCCAGGAACAGCGCGATCGCTGTTCCTGGCCGTTAGTTCCAGGTGTCAGCTGTAATACACAGCTGACACCCGCTGAGTATGGAGCATGCTTAACCCATTAGCGCGCTTTATACGTCCCTTTAATGCTTATCACGTACATGTATGTGATAATGCATCAAGGGGTTAAAAGAAGAAAATTTGTCTACAGTATTGGTCAGTTTGCAGGATTTTCTACATGCTCCTAAAACAAACAGTCTTATAAAATTCCTGCAGAGAACATAGATGCTAATTTCCTTCCGATCTCTTCCATTTTTTTAACTAAGAGAGCAGAGATTAACCCCTTCGCGCTCAGCGATGTACTATTCCGTCGCGCTAAGTGCATCGTTCGCGCTCAGCGTTGGAATAGTACGTCCAGGGGAAAATGCATCGCCATTTTCCCCCGGTGTTTCATCGAGCTGTGATGCCTGCTGTTTCCGACAGCAGGCTATCACAGCTCAGTGTGCAGGGACCAATCGTAGTGGTCCCGCCTCCACGATCGCTGCTATTGGTTAGATAGTGACGACAGACCAATAGCAGCGATCGTATACATAATTTCCTGCTCTGACCTCAGATCCTGCCTCACCCACTCTCTGTTGGAGTTTGAGAATCATTGAGAGCGGTTGTGGCATGAGGCAGTGCAGTTTAGTTTAGAGAAAAACAGTGTAGCAGTAATTTCAAAACTTTTCCCACCTTCTATCCACTTCCACTTCCCACTCCTGTCCTTGTGTTCCCCTTGTGTTCCCCTTGTCACCCACATTTTTGGTCAGTGATCTCTATAACTGACCACTTTTGAGTCTTCAGGGCCACATTTTGGTCCCTGGGGATTATGTGTTTTTTATTATTTTTCATTATAAAATATAACAAAAACAAAAAAAATGGCAATTTAGAAAGTCAGCAGATAGTTTAGTATTAGGGTTAGTTAGTGTCAGGGAACCGTCAAAAAGCATAGTTAGGTATAGCGGCAGGGAATTTGGCGTCAGGAATCAGTCACAGTTAGTTAGGTTTAGCGCCAGGAATCCGTCACCGTAGTTATGTTTAGCGTTAGGGATCCATCACTGTAGTTAGGTTTAGCGTCAGGGAAGTTCACATAAAATCAGTTGTTAACGTCAGGAAAGCTATGAATAATCTAGATAGTTTTAGTGTCAGGCACCCGTCACCGTAGTTAGGTTTAGCGTCAGGAAAGCTCGGAATAATCTAGTTAGACTTAGTGTCAGGGAATAGTCGCCGTAGTTAGGTTTAGTGTCAGGGAAGTTCACATAAAATCTAGTTAGGTTTAGTGTTAGGAACCTTTGCCCTAGTTAGGTTTAGTGTCAGGGAAGTCCACTCGTTCTATAAAAACAAAAAAACAAAAAAAAATATATATAAATATATATATACACACCAGCAAAGAGAGACAGCAGCACTCGATTTCCAAGCAAAATAGTCCAATAATAAAGGGTGCCAGCTAATAGTCTTGATCCAAAGACCATATAGATATCCCAGAAGTAAATCCAGCAGCACTCCGGTAATCAAGGTGAAAAAAATGTGGTTTATTGTGCCAACATGGCAAGTGCAACGTTTCCGTCCCACCTGCTGGATCTACTTCTGGGATAAATATGTATATATCTATATATATATATATATATATATATATATATATATATATATATATATAAAAATATAAAAAAAAGTTTAGATACTTGGTTATCTGCAGCATCTCAGCTAGTATTAGGGTTTGTTAGTGTCAGGGAATCGTTCTATAAAAACAAAAATAAAAGTTTTAGGTAGCAGTCTATTGCTTCTACTAGTACTAATAAAAAAAATACTTTTATTTTGTTCTTGTCAAGCACACACGTGTTTCTGTGCAAGAGAACACATTTTGCTGTATACACAATACATAATACATGTAAGCACACAATTTACACGTGTGACATATAAATAATAAAATATATTGTCATTTTCTGCCGAAGAGGCCTATGCGTTTCTTGCCACTGACACAGACTCGTCAGCTGGCGAGACTCTTTTTTATTTATCAACCTCCTCATCCAGTGATGAAGATGAGGGACACCCTAGGAGACGCCCCAGGACCTCCACCACAGTTGAAACCCCTGAGAGAAGTGACCCCGCAACAGTTGAACCTCCGAGCAAAGTGACCCCATTTGGACCACCACACCAGACGTCACTACCCGCTCTGAAGAAATCCCGTTCAGGGATGAAACGCGTCAGCTGTTCTAATCAACAGGGCGGGTAGTGACGTCCAAACCCTGCCCTGAGAATCCCTGTCCAGTGTTGGAGACACCACGTGGAAGGAAACATACTTTGGAATTTCAACTCACCTGGTTGGCGGCGTGCGATCCTGCCCTGTCGGGTCCGTGTCTCTCGGAGTGCTCCTAATTCACCTGGATGCCGGCGTGCGATCCTGCCTTGTCGGGTCCGTGTCTCTTTGAGTACAGTGGTGAATGCCCGCATGGATCAAGGGAGGAGAGCATCAATTGATGTGATGGTGGAGACTTGGAGGCTTTGAATTAAATGTGTGGCCATACAGATGAACTTTGCTTCTGTGGAGATCTGCTACTGTCTATCCTTGGACTGACTGCCTCCACGTATGGTTTCCCGGCACTCGCTGGATGTCAAAGGTAAAAATCCTATACAAGTTATAAGAGTGCCTTGTTTTAAAGCTCAAGATTACGAGGGCTACACATTGACCCAAAGGGTCTGTGAAAAGACTTCCTATCACCACAAGATTCAAATTAGAACCAAGGATCCACTCATGAGAGGAAAAAAGCACGCTGCAAACCACATTCCCTTAATACATGGGGCTATTTTCCTATTTTGAGAGTTATATCATATTATATATATATAAAAATAATTTATTTAAAAACATCATTACCAGCTACTCCAAATAGGAACTCTGGCCATTTTGTGATAAAAATAACATATATGGTTGAAAACCGCAAGTGTGAACACAACCCAGCGGTTTTTCATTTGGAATTTCTTATCTTCTCAAAATTGTTCTGTACATATATAGTATGTTGTATATTCATCAGGCAATATCACTAATGTATTAAAGGTGCTATTGTATGTCTTCTTTCCTGGCCAGGAGGTTTTTAAAAAAAATATTGTTGTTGTTGTATAAATTAATATTGCCGGTATTATCTGGATTCAAAAATAAAATATTATGTTGAATTTTATTTAACCCAAGAGTGCCTAGTTATATTTCTGGATCATTTTTTATTTTTTTATTTTTTATATATATATATATATATATATATATATATATATAAATATATATATATATATATATATATATATATATTGCAAAACTCACTCTGCACCATCTGCTGCGCATTATCTTATACACAGTACCTGTGGGATCAAAATGCTAACTACACCTCTAGATGAATGTCTTAAGGGGTGTCGTTTTTTAAATGGGGTCATTTCTTGGGGGTTCCAACTGTACTTGTACCTCAGAGGCTTCCCCATATATGACTCAGCGCCATAAAAGCTCCAGTAGGCCAAATGGTGGTCCTTTCCTTCTGAGCCCTGCCGTGTTCCCAGGCAGCTAATAACAGCCACATGTAGGATATTGCCATACCCGGGAGAACCCACATTACAGTTTATGGGGTGTATATCTCCGCTGGCACATGCTGGGCACAATATATCGGACACTGAATTGGCATATATATATACAAAATTGCAAATCTCACTCTGCACCATCTGCTGTGCATTATCTTTTACGCAATTCCTGTGGGGTCAAAAAGCTAACTACACCTCTAGATGAATGTCTTAAGGGGTGTAGTTTTTAAAATGAAGTCACTTCTTGGGGGTTTCAACTGTACTGGTACCTCTGGGGCTCTGCAAATGCGACATGGCACCCGAAAACGAATCAGACAAAATCTGGAAAATACGCAGCAATTCCGTTAGGTGTGGACAAGCCCTAATACAGTAGCAGCAGAGTAGATTAGATGTGAACAATTCTCATCACACGCTGCGTAAATGATAAGCGGGAAATAAAAAGCTCAGAAATTGACCTGCAGTGCGGTTTTTTATTCCGCAGCATGTCAATTGTATTTGCGTAAACGCTGCTCATTTGTTTCGGGTTTTCCCCATTTAACTCAATGGGGAGGTAAAACCCACAACAGATAGCAGATGTCATGTAATGCAATTTAGAAAAAAATAAAAATCTTATACTTGCCCAGAATTCTGTTTCTTCGTCCGGGCCGGCCTCCTGGGATGATGTTTCACCCCATGTGACCGCTGCAGCCAATCACAGGCCAATCACAGGCTGCAGCAGTCATATGGGATAAAATGTCATCCCAGGGCTGCAGCGACGCTGTATAGCACTATATACAAGGGGGGAGCGCTGTGTGGCACTATATACAAGGGGGGGGCGCTCTGCGGCACTATATACAAGGGGGGGAGCGCTGTGTGGCACAATATACAAGGGGGGAGCGCTGTGTGGCACTATATACAAGGGGGGAGCGCTGTATAGCACTATATACAAGGGGGGAGCGCTGTGTGGCACTATATACAAGGGGGGAGCACTGTGTGGCACTATATACAAGGGGGGAGCGCTGTGTTGCTCTATCTTTAGGGGGCTGTGTGATGCTATCTATAGGGGGCTGTGTGACGCTCTCTACAGGTGGTTGTGTGTGTGTGGCGCTATCTACAGGGGGGTGTGGCTCTATCTACAGGGGGTGTGTGTGGCTCTATCTACAGGGGTGTGTGTGTGTGTGTGTGTGTGTGTGTGTGGCTTTATCTACAGGGGTGTGTGTGTGTGTGGCGCTGTCTACGTGGGGGGTTGGAGCTGTGTCCCTGCACAGTGTGATACTGTCAGTATGTAGGGACACATCCCTGTGAAAGGGGAATCGTAACACCCATTTGTTAATGCTTGTGCAAAAAGGTAGTGTTAGCAATAGTTACGGCGTGGCAGGGTGGCGGTGGAGAAGGGGGGCCCAAGTTTGGGTAACAGCCCATGGCCCATGGTCTTCTTAATCCGACACTGGGTCTTGTGATGCCAAAACAGTAGAAACCCCTCAAAAGTGACCCCATTTGGCAAACTGCACCCCTCAAGGAGGATTTTGCTGGATTCGTTTCTGGGCGCCATGTCGCATTTGCAGAGCTTCTGAGGTACCAGTACAGGGGAAACCCCTTATAAGTGACCCTATTTTGGAAACTAGACAACTTGAGGAATTCATTGTAGTTTTCATGGGATGCATGCAACTTTTTGATCAGTTTTTATTCTATTTTTTAAGAGGCGTGGTGACTAAAAAACAGCAATAGTACTATTGTTTTTTATTCATTTTTTTTCCACATTGTTCACCATGCACTATAAATGACATATTCACTTCATTCTACTGGGCGATACGATTACGGCAATACCATATGTTTATAGTTTTTTTGATGTCTTATGGTGCCATAACTTTTTTATTTTTCCATCAAGAATGTCGTGTGAGGACTTGTTTTCTGCGTAACGAACTGTAGTTTAGATTTTTGGTTCCATGCGACTTTTTGATGTTTTTTAACTCCATTATTTGGGGGGTGAAGTCACCAAAAAATTGTGATTCTGGTATAGTTTATTATTATTTTCTTTTACGGCGTTCACCGCGCAGGATAAATAATGAAACACTTTTGTTGGTCAGGCCGTTATGGACTCGGCAATACCAATTATGTATAGTTTATTTATTTTACATAATAAAGGACTGTTAAGGGAAAATGGGGAATTTTTACTTTTATTACTTTTAATCTTTTATTTTTTTCTACAACTTTTTTTTTACTTTTTTTTGTCACACTAGGGGACTTGAAGGCAGGAGGCCAAGATAACAATTCTTTATACACTGCATTACATGCGTAGTACAGTCTATTAGAGCTGTCACCTACTCGCTGACAGCAAGCATAGTGGGTAGTCAGGACCCACTGGGCTTCCGTAGATGGCATAGCCGGCGGCCATTGTTAGGCCTCCGGTTGTCATAGCAACCATCGCCGCCCGCGATCATGCTGCAGGACGTCGATCGTGTTTTAACCCCTAAGAAGCTGCGATCGCTATTGAACGCTGCTTTAAGGGGTTGATTAGCGGGGACCACTGAAGGAGCTGCGACAACTGCTGTACGAGACAGAAGTTGTCACAGCTCCCGTGTGTGCTGGGAGTGGGGCCGGAATGGCTATTCCTCTTGTGAAGTACTATTCTGTCACTGAGCGTGAACGATGCGCTCATCATGACGGAATAGTACGTCAAGGAGCAGGAAGGGGTTAACTCCCGTACGTAGATGTGACCTTGGCTGATAGAATCCCCTGACTGCTACCCGAGAGTAGTCTCCAATGGCAATGGCTGACATGCACAAGTTAGACTCAATAACAGAAGATAAGATGCAGGGTCTGTACTAGTGTAGGTCAGGGCAGACAGCAGCTGGTCACTCACGGTTAGCAGAGCCAATGGTCAGGGCAGGTGGTAGACAGATGGTCAAGTTCAGGTAGGGTCCATAACAGATAATCCAATTTAATACTCAGAAGAGCAGTCCTAGAAAGCTAGACTATAGAACCTAATGGCTCAGGCAGAGGCCAATGAGGGAGTGTACCGTAAGTACCCAGGAAAGCTAGCGTGCACTAGTGAACAGCACGAGAACTGAAAGAGAGCAGTGGTGGAGGAAGCCACCAGCAGCGTGGACTGGGAAAGAGGCTCCAGATGAGAGCCAGAAGACTCCAGGAACCAGTAAGTACATGTCAACGGGAACCGGAGGCAGCAGCAATTACATTTCCTAATAGGACATATCAGAAGGGGTTGTTTAAAGTAGAAGCCCCTTTCTTAATATATATACCTTATCCATCTGAATTCCTATATTCCATAATAAAGGGGTTATCCGGTCATAAAAAAATTATGCTGCAATGACAAATGTGAACATACGAAATAACTTCTGTTACGAAAGATGCCACTATCCCCGGTTCTGCTCCTGAGGGCTGCCTCCTTCTGCCTTTTTTCTTCTACATTGACGAGAGGTGAGATCTGATCGTGGTCACATGGTCAGGTCTCGGGTCCCAACAATGTAAAATGCCTAGATTTGAAGTCTTTCAGAAAGACTAAAACCATTTTCACATGACATTATTTTGGTGACTATTTTGCTTCAGTATTTTGTATGTATTAAATTGCATGTATGGTATGCCAAAATCACTGCAAGGAAGTAAGTGCCAAATGTCATTTATTATTGTTAATTGCTGCTACTCAGTTAATGAAAGGTGTCCTAAACTAATTACATTTTCCATACACATTCCATCCAGAATGCTATACACAAACACACACGATGCTACATTTGGAAGAGGGAAATCCCTTCTTGCTAATTTTACTGGCATATAAAGCTTAATAGAGCCATTGGGTATACGTTAAACGGGTTGCTTGAGAATGATTTAGCTTTGTGAATGCTTAATTGAACACATATATTTTTACAGTGGTCTGGCACAGAAGTTCTAGAGGAAGGATGCAAAATAATAATTATCAGCATAATTCATTTATAATGTTTCAGAAAATGCCACTGTGTTCCAACACAAACAAGAAGAGCTGTCTGCATGTCAGACCGATGACACAATATTGTAGCTGTGACACTTTACAAGTCCAAGTTCATTTCTTTACCAAATAATTAAAAGGTTGTAATTAAATTACTAAAGCTGTAATAGGATGCAATAGTCTGTCAGCACCAAGGTGAAAATTTACAGTTTGTTACAATGTATCAGGGTAGGTAAGTGCTAGCCAAGCATACAGGACTGGAGAGATTGGGTTGCTGCTGTTTTTAGCTCACAGATTATAGACTGGGCTGGACATATTGTAACAAACTCTTAGCTATGATCAGGGCCATGTCAGAAGGGTTTTCAGCCCCTGAAAATAAACAAACACATTTTCATTCACTGACTGAAACGAAAATGGTTAAGAATAAACACAAAAAAAAGAACAAAGGTTGCATTTTTTTATTAGTTAAATAGAAGTGTAAGTCCACCTTTAAAGATAATTTTGTTTTTAGGTACAACCTTCTGTGCTGATTAATTAATGCTGATTAGTTAATTAATTTAAACTAAAGCTAAATGATAACATTCTAGCTGCCTGTAGTCACCACTAGTAGGTGCTTATGAGCTTACTGTATACTGTTTTGAAATTGATTTCAATGTATTAATAGTATGCCATAAGCTTCTATCAGCCCCCTAGTAGAGGCTTAATTGTTTATATAAACATTTTCCAAGAAGTTTTGGTATCACCATAATCGTATTGAGCCTCAGAATAAAGTGAAGTTGTCATTTTTACCGCACGGTGAAAGCAGTAAAAATGAAACCCATAAAACAATGGAGGAATCACAGTTTTTTCCAATTTCAGCCCACAAAGAATATTTTTTCAGTTTCCCAGTAAATTTTATGGTACTTTAAATGGTGCCAATAGAAACTACAACTCATCCCGCCATAAATAAGCCCCACACCACTCTATTGATGGAAAAATAAAAAAAGTTATGGCTCTTGGATGGCGGGGAGTGAAAAATGAAAATGAAAAAACAAAAATGGCTCAGTCCTGAAAGGGTTAATTTATATTATTTTTTTGTTTTGGCAGAGATGCAGGAAATAAGAAATTCTGCAGCATTTTTTTTTCTTTTAATCATAAATTATGTTTATTGTACAAGTTTTTACAGTCATGACAATACCAAATATATGTATATTATTTAATAATTTGGGACTTGTATTTAATAAAGATTATTTATTGTAAAATGTTTATTTGCTTGCTTTTCTATTGATTATTTTTTTTACTTGACTTTTTTTTATCCATTTCATTATTTTAATATTTTTTATTATGCAGGGAGATTTTTAATTTCAATTTTTATTCTTTAACTATAATATACTGTCATATATCAACTATATATGCCACTACATTAGCCTGTATACTTTTAGTACACCGGCAGTTGATAGGGCTTACCTAAGTATGTCCTAACAACAGCGAATTTGGTCAGACAGTCCTGGAACCCTTCAATGGACTCTGGGCTGTCTTCCAATGCAAGGAATGGGATCCGATCGCATCATAGAAACGGGATTCCCCTTAGTCTCTCCCTTTGAATGCTTTGATCAGCGTTCGTCACTGCATTCAAAAGGTTATGCAGCAGAGATCAGAGGTACCTCTGCGTATTGCAGCTGTGCAAGGTATTGCACTACTGTCCCATGCAAGCAGGAACAGAGAGGAGAACTATGTGAATAATGAAGAGGCGAAGTATGAGCAATGTAGTCTCTTCAAACAGCTGATCTGTGGGGTGCCGACAGTCGGAACCTCATCCAATCTAATATTGATGGCCTCTCCTAAGGATAGACCATCAATTTTAATAAGCCAGATAACCTCTTGAAGATACCCTCCTCTTCACTCTTTGCCTGAGTATTAGTTAGTGTTGTTGGTTAGTGTTGTTTCTTCAGCTTCTAGTTCAGTTCCTGACTACTACCTCAAACCTGTGTCTAGCTTTCAGCTTTATTCTACTCACCAGTACAACACTCATTGCTTATCTGTCGGTGCTGCGTCCAGGTGCCAATGCCAAACTGATTGCAGCCACAGGGATCCACATCTCTAGCCTCATGATATGTGACAGCCTACATACTTCCCTTATTGCTCTTCCCTTTTTTTGAGGCACAGCCTGACTCTCTTACGATGGCCATGCAACATTTTTGTTTCTAGACAAAAAATAAAGATACTGTAATGACAGGGATAGGGAAACAGATAAGTGCACCCTAAACTACCCGCCACTCAGTCCCTGCCTACTTGCAACGACCCGCCCTAGGCGGTACAACTGGGCGACGGTCTCTACACTCAATAAGTGCACGACAGAGAAACAGACAAGGAAACACAGAACAAAGGGAAACGGGGCAGTTGCCCACGGCAACACCGTGAGCAACAAGAGTAGTAAACAAGCCGAGTCAAAGCAGGAGAGTACGAGGTGCCAAACGCAGAGCAGGAGAGTAGTGAACAAGCCAGGGTCAATACGAAGCAGGGACAAGTAGTTCAAGAAGCTGCAGTAGGGCCAGGAAACCAACAGAGAAGAATCACAAGCAAGGAGGAACAGGAAAGGCAGGTATAAATAGACAGAGGGCGGGAGCTAGCTCCGTCTGGCCAGGCTGTGATAGGCTCTCCCACTCCTAAGCCTGCCATCCTGAGTGGTGGAAGATGGAGTCAGTCTCACAGACATAGAAGCAGGTGCAGACTGATTACCTATGGGCGTGGATACAGAAGCTGTGCCTGGCAGATCCTTAACAGTACCCCCCTTTTATGAGGGGCCACCGGACCCTTTCTAGATGGACCTGGTTTATTGGGGAAACGAAGGTTAAACCTCCTGACCAATACCCCAGCGTGAACATCCCGGGCGGGTACCCAAGTCCTCTCCTCAGGCCTGTATCCTCTCCAATGGACCAGGTACTGGAGGGAGCCTTGGACCATCTTGCTGTCCACAATCTTGGCCACCTCGAATTCTACCCCCTCAGGGGTGAGAACGGGGACAGGAGGTTTCCTCGAGCGAGCCAAGGACGGGGAGCAGCGTTTAAGGAGGGAGGCATGAAACACGTCGTGTACTCGAAAAGATGGGGGCAACTCCAGTCGGAAGGAGACAGGATTGAGGACTTCAATGACCTTGTACGGCCCTATAAACCGGGGAGCAAACTTCTTGGACGGGACTTTAAGGCGCACGTTTTTTGGACCTAGCACAAACCTCTCAAGCGGCGACGTAGGCCTTAACGTCTTTAGGCAACCCAGGCCACCAATAGTCTCTGGCAATGAGGTGCTTGGTACCCAGGATGCCTGGATGACCAGATAGTGCGGAGTCATGATTTTCCCTAAGTACCCTTAGCCGGAATTGCAGGGGAACAAACAGCTTGTTCTCAGGAAGGTTCCCGGGAGCTGAACCTTGATCAGCAGCAATTTCAGAGACTAAATCAGAATCAATAGAGGAAATTATTATACCTGGAGGTAAAATACAAGCAGGATCTTCCTCCGAAGGAGGGCTGGCCATGAAGCTACGCGACAGTGCATCAGCCTTAATATTTTTAGACCCAGCCCTATAGGTAACCAAAAAATTGAATCTGGTAAAAAATAACGCCCATCGAGCTTGTCTCGGGTTTAGCCTCCGGGCCGATTCTAGGAAAACCAGATTCTTGTGGTCGGTAAGGACCGTTACCTGGTGCCTAGCCCCCTCCAGGAAGTGGCGCCACTCTTCAAATGCCAATTTAATGGCTAAGAGTTCGCGGTTGCCAATATCATAGTTACTCTCAGTGGGCGAAAACTTCCTGGAGAAGTAGGCACTGGGACGGAGATGGGTGAGGGACCTGGTACCCTGGGACAAGACAGCCCCCACTCCCACCTCGGACGCGTCAACCTTCACGATAAATGGCTCCATTTGGTTGGGCTGAACCAACACCGGGGCCGAGATAAAGCACTTCTTAAGGGCCTCAAAAGCCTGGACAGCCTCAGGAGGCCAGTGGAGGAGATCAGCACCCTTGCGAGTGAGGTCTGTAAGAGGCTTAGTGATGACCGAGAAGTTAGCAATAAATCTCCTGTAATAATTAGCGAACCCCAGGAAGCACTGTAACGCCTTCAGGGAGGCAGGTTGGACCCATTCTGCCACAGCCCGGACCTTGGCGGGGTCCATGCGGAATTCATGAGGAGTGAGGATTTGACCCAAAAATGGTATCTCCTGCACCCCAAACACACATTTTTCGGTCTTCGCAAACAGTTTGTTTTCCCGAAGGACCTGGAACACCTTCCTGACATGCTCAATGTGGGAGGACCAGTCCTTGGAAAACACAAGTATGTCATCAAGGTACACTACAAGAAATACCCCCAGGTAATATCTTAAAATCTCATTTATGAAATTCTGGAAGACCGCGGGAGCATTACACAACCCAAAGGGCATGACGAGGTATTCGAAACGACCTTCGGGCGTGTTAAACGCAGTCTTCCTCTCATCCCCCTCTTTGATGCGGATAAGGTTATACGCCCCCCGTAGATCAAACTTAGAGAACCATTGGGCCCCCTGAACCTGATTAAAGAGATCAGGAATCAAAGGAAGGGGATACTGGTTCCTTACTGGTTGCCTAAGACCACCATCCTTCTTCCCTACGAAGAAGAAGCCAGCACCTACCGGAGAAGTAGAGGGGCGAATGTAACCCTTGGCCAGGCATTCCTGGATATACTCTCTCATGGCTTCACGTTCGGGACAACAGAGATTAAATATCCTACCCTTAGGGAGCTTAGCTCCTTGTACCAAATCGATAGCGCAATCGTATTCTCTATGAGGAGGCAACACTTCGGAGGCCTCCTTAGAGAAAACATCAGCGAAGTACTGAACAAACTCAGGTAGCGTGTTCACCTCCTCAGGGGGAGAAATAGAATTAACAGAAAAACATGACGTCAAGCATTCATTACCCCATTTGGTAAGATCCCCAGTTTTCCAGTCAAACGTGGGATTATGCAACTGCAACCAGGGAAGGCCTAAAACCAAATTGGACGATAATCCCTGCATCAACAGTACAAAGCACTGCTCCAAATGCATGGAGCCAACAAGGAGTTCAAAAACAGGGGTATGCTGTGTAAAATAACCATTAGCAAGAGGAGTGGAGTCGATACCCACTACCGGGACAGGTTTAGGCAAATCAATCAAAGGCATAGCTAGAGACATAGAAAATTCCACAGACATGATATTAGCAGACGACCCTGAATCCACGAAGGCACTGCCGGTAGCAGACCTACCACCAAAAGAGACCTGAAAGGGAAGCAAGATTTTATTACGTTTCATATTTACGGGAAATACCTGTGCGCCCAAGTGACCTCCCCGATGATCACTTAGGCGCGGAAGTTTTCCGGCTGCTTATTCTTACGCCTAGGACAGGTGTTCACTTGATGCTTGTCATCCCCACAATAGAAGCAGAGACCATTCTTCCTGCGGAACTCTCTACGTTGTTGGGGGGACACGGAGGCCCCGAGTTGCATAGGTACCTCCGAGTCTTCCGTGGAAGAACGAAGCAACGGAACCTCGGGAGGCATCATGGGGGAGTCAGAGGAGAAAACACATAAACGTTCACGTTGTCGTTCCCTGATACGTCGGTCAAGTCGTACCGCTAAAGCCATAACCTAGTCTAGGGAGTCAGAAGAGGGATAGCTAACTAGCAGGTCTTTCAGGGCGTTCGACAGACCCAACCTAAACTGGCACCTTAAGGCAGGGTCATTCCACCGAGAAGCTACGCACCACTTCCTAAAGTCAGAGAAATACTCCTTAACAGGTCTCTTACCCTGACGTTAGGTCACCAGCTGACTCTCGGCAAAGGCAGTCCTGTCAGTCTCGTCATAAATGAGTCCGAGAGCAGAAAAGAAAAGATCAACGGAGGAAAGTTCAGGGGCATCAGGAGCCAAGGAGAAGGCCCTTTCTTGGGGCCCTTCCTGGAGCCGGGACAATTATACCCACCCGCTGGCTCTCAGAACCTGAGGAGTGGGGCTTTAAACGAAAATAGAGCCTACAACTCTCCCGAAAGGAGAGAAAAGTCTTCCGGTCCCCTGAGAACCGGTCAGGCAACTTGAGGTGGGGTTCAAGAGGTGAGGTGAGGGGCACTACCATGGTAGCATCAGGCTGGTTGACCCTCTGAGCCAGGGCCTGGACCTGTAGGGAGAGACCCTGCATTTGCTGAACTAGGGGACTTTAATATGCGATCATCCGATCGCTATTATAATACACTGCAATACTTTTGTATTGCAGTGTATTACTGCTTGTCCGTTTAAAACGGACAGGCATCTGCTAGGACATGCCTCTGGCATAGCCTAGCAGGCATTCACTACAGGTAGACCTGGGGGCCTTTATTAGGCCCCCGGCTGCCATCGGTGACACAGACACTCGGCGATCTTATCACCGGGTGTCGGTGGGATGAGAGGGAGCTCCCTCCCTCTCTCCAAAACCACTCAGATGTGGCGCTCGCTATTGAGCTCCGCATCTGAGGGGTTAAACGGCTGAGATCGATACTAATATCGATCTCACTCGTTCGAGCAGGGACGCCCCCAGCCCTCAGCTACAGCTGGCAGCTGAGAGCAGGGAGATTTAACAGCTCCCTGCTCTGTTTAATTTATTCTGATGCAGCATCGTGGAATGGAGGCGCTGTAGAATAACGACCGTCGTGAAAAGGCTTATCGGCGGTCATTAAGGGGTTAAAGATGGAAACCAAAGTTTTATAGATACTGGTCAACATTTCAGTGAGGCACAGCTCAACTTCTTTATAAAGAGAGTAGGACAAGGCAGGATTTGTTTCTCAAACATCTTTGCTAAATAAAACTTGTTTATGAGGGTGCATGTATGCCTCTTTGACTTTGCTTTGACTGTAAATAATTATTGAATATGGAAGTTCTTTCAAACTGTCATATAAATGTCTAAAATAACTATTGTAAAGTGTTTTAGTCAGACTGATTGTGATGGATGACATTTTTATCACTTTCGTATTATTATATTATCAGCAATCAATTTTTAATATAGTTCCAGCTATAGCAAATTATATAGTGTCTTCCAATTCCTGTTGTTCTAAACCTGGCTCGACTACAGTAACAAAATCTTTAGACTGGGTCAATAGGGGGAGAAAAAGAGCCAAGAATAAACATTTTTCTTTTTTCTTTTTTGCTGTCCTTTAAAGCAATTATTTGACTACATTTTTAATCGTGTCTGGATATAGTTTGGCATTGTAGGCTTTAGTGTTTCGTACACTATTGAACAACAAAGTAGAAGAGTGAACTGTTTATTCCCATGGGTTGCTTACTCAGCATCATAGCATTGAAAGATTGAAAGAGCTGGCTGGACCTCTGGGCCCCATAACTATTAGGACTGTATGGCACATCAGCATCGATAGTGCCAAGCATACCTCTGTATTTCTTATTAAACAAAACTCATACCCTCTGAAGCTTGTGACACCATCCAGCAACAAAGAAGCACTTTTTGTTTACAGGCCACATCCTTTTGATTTAAGAGTCAAATTATGTTATGCTATATGACTTTGTGTGAATGAGCTTCCCCGTAATGAAGGATTTTTTTCCCCAGCAATTATCTCCCAGAAGGACAACAACCCGTGAAACACCGAATCCTTCATATGAAGTTGCTTTTGATCAATAATTTGTGAATCAATGTTTCTGGGGCTATCATTTAGCAGTTTGACATTATGAAATATTGACCGTTTCTGAGATGTTGCAACCTTGTATACTAATGTGCCTCACAAAAAGCTGAAACACGTGTATCAAAAAAAGGAGAAGAGTTCCATATTGTTTTCATCAAACACACATATTAAGTGTCTCAAATAAATTGCCATGTAACAATTCCAGGGACACGAAAACCGGTAAGAGGTGTGTTATTCTAATACCACTTTAACTAGACAAAGTGTCCAATAAAAGCAGGTCAGATATTGCTGTCTCATACACTGGATCAAATACTTTCTCCCCTTCCCGTCTACCCTCTCTCTCTGTGGATATATTTATTGCCTGCATTAGATGGCTTTGAAAACACGAAATGAGATCTGCACTTTTTAGAACCTGAAAAGTGATATGAAAATGAGGCATATTTGACATTAATGGAGTCTCATTTTTTCGTCTTTTCGCAGAGACACTAGCAATCGTTCACTAATTATTTCCAACGCTGTCTGGTATTGCAGCAAGTCTAGCATTTCTATTAATAGCATGGGGGAACCGTACTTGCTCTTGGATTTAATGAGCGCTGCTGTTGAGGGAGAGGTATGATATTGCAAGCAGCTGACAACTAACCTCTGTACCTTTTGGAAAGACTGGCTGGGAGGTAGTTCAATTTCAGGTTTAAGATTCTGCTTCAGGAACTGTTTTATTGTTGACAGATATGGCCCTGAAAAAAAAAATCAATTGTACAGTCCCTGGAATGTGCAAAGCACCTTTCTCCAGATGCTGCAAAATGTCGGCAGTAAATAACAATCTAGGCATAAGTTTTACAGCGTAGATGTGAAAGCTCCTTGTGTGAGAACGTTTCAAAGCAGGTGTGTGTTCCGTGCCTCTCTGTTACCATGACAACAATATAGATAAAGGATTTTTCATGTTTTTCATAGGTAGGTGGATTTCTTAATTGTACCTTACTTGTTACAACAACAATGTCATTGTTATGTAATATTTCAATCTAGCGCCTGTTTGCCCCCTCCAGTAACATCTTTTTTGTATATTCTGTATTAAAATACATGTGAAACAGGGCATTGTCTATTCCAGAGTGTGTTGGTGACATTTGCAAATCTCTTTCTCATTGTTCATCAATGGCAAATGAATAGCTTCAGCCTCGATTTGTCTCTTCCATGCGCCACTGAATGTCAGCTATAGTTTATTTATCAAATAGTAGCTTAATTGTAGATATAATTTGTCCCTGCTCGGTGAAAAATATAAGCGGTGCCATATGAAAGGATTTAACCTTTAACAAGTGGTGGAATTTATTAAAAATTAATCAATGGCTATTGCCACACATGGAGATCTCCCTACTGTTATTTACTTTGACTGAGCATAACAAATACACATACAGTACATGTTTGTACAGGATCTACCCTGGGAAATGTGAGCCAATTTGGCTTGTGTAGATAGATAACTCTCACACAGTCTATCATATCTGTCTATCACATCTTGTAAGCCTGTGGGTCTGTGGATTGATGAATGTCAGATTTCCGAATACTCTACAAAACGGCTTTTACCTTTTTAATGGCTGTTTATGTCTATAACCATAGAAAAACATAACAGGTTCAGCAATAATTGACTTTAGTTGTCACTGAGCACATTATTAATGTTTCAAGCTGTTTTTAGTCTATATTGTATTCATTTATTTGAATTTGAACACAGCCTTTTTATCTATTTTCTTCTCCTCTGTCATGTCGCTTGTTTATAACACAAATGGGCAGAGATGATAGTGGAGGACAATACATGCTTGTGAAAGACCAAGAGGAAAACACTATTAATAAAGCTATTTAAAAAAAATTGCCACTCAAATATTACATATAAAATGAAAATAAAGAAGATTTACTATATTCGAGCCAATCATAAAGACAGCTCATACATTTGCTATAGGGGCCGTGGAGTGTACAAGCTCAAGTTAAGGCTCTGTTCACATCTGTGTCTGTCATTTTCGTTGTTATGCTCTGCCATAGGAGCAGAATAACTAAAATGATGGCAGTGACGGATCTGTTGCATGACCAACACCAACGGCGCCTAACGGAACCCAATGACTATAATGGAGTCCGTTGGGTTTCCATCATGCAGTCCATTATTTTAACAGACAAAATAATACTGTGTTCTGTGCTATTTTGTCCGGGATTTTATACCGTATATGCAACTGAGGAAGATGTGAACACGGCCTAACTCCATCCCCATTTCTAGTGGTTGGGTTGAATGCTCTCCCCATAAGGAGAAAACACAAATAGGAGATACAAGTTCAAAATTCATGCTACATTTTTCCCCCTCTAGTTTTAGAACAGAAGGACCTGCATTAGTGTCCAAGAGTGGGAGTGTATGACCAATGACACCAGCACCAGAGCCCTATTTGATTATTGCTATGAGGCCCCTTCTCCTCTTTGTACACTACTGGTCAACTTCTTACTCCCGATTTTGTTGCATGTGTATCTTTTTTTTTTTATAGAGGGCAGGAGTATGGACGAATTAACCAAATACTTAGGAAGTGGCAGAATTCTACAGAGTGTTCACCACAGGGGCAGCATAAGGCTTTCTTCACATGTTTGGGTGTATGCTTAGTGCGCACATTTGTATTGTGCCACCAAAAGTATGTCCCAATATAGTTTCATATGTCTGCCTTTGAATCCCATTGTATATGTTTTTTGTGGAATCCCCTTATATTGAAAAACTTTGTCCACTATGGTTTTCAATATAGTAAAAAAATAAAAAGTATACCACCGTTTGGCTATTGAAGTCTACAGGTACGTTGGTGGATATGTTGGGAAGTGTTCCAGGCATATATGTCGAAATACACAATGCTAACAGAGTCTTAGGGGGAAACAAATGTGGAAATTGCCCAAATATGTGGAAGGCACTTAACCCTCTCAGGACTAAGGGTCATCAAATCCCTGACGTGTCATTTTATCTGGTAATAACTCTGGAATGCTTTTGCCTATCCAAGCGATTCAGAGATTGTTTTCTCGTGACATATTGTACTTTATGTTAGTGGAAAAATGTGGTCAATAAATTCATAGCTTATTTGTGAAAAACACCAAAAGTGAAAGAAAATTTGCAATAATTATAATTTTTCTAATTTTAAATGTAATCTACTTGTAAAAAAGATAGTAATACCGCACAAAGTTGTTGCTAATTAGCATCCCCATATGTCTACTTTATATTTGCATTGTTTTTTTAACATTATTTTATTTTTCTAGGACGTTACAAGGCTTAAAACTTCAGCAGTAATTTTTTGAATTTTCAAAAGGCTATTTTGTCAAGGATCAGTTCAGTTCTGAAGTGGCTTTGAGGGCCTTATGTGCTAGATAGACCCCATAGATCACCCCATTTTAAAAACTGCACCCCTCAAAGTATTCAAAACTTCATTCAGAAAGTGTATTAACCCTTTAGGCGTTTCACAGGAATTAAAGCAAAATAGAGGTGAAATTTTCAAATTTCATTTTTTTTGCAGAAATTCATTTGCAGAAGGTTTTACCAGAGAAATGCAACGCAATATTTATTGGCCAGATTCTGCAGTTTTTAGAAATATCCCACATGTGGTTCTAGTGTGATAATGGATTCAAGCACCGGCCTCAGAAGTAAAGGAGCGCCTAGAGGATTTTGGGGTCTCCTTTTTTTAGAATATATTTTAGGCACCATGTCAGGTTTGAAGGGGTTTTGTGGTGCCAAAACAGTGGACTCTCCCCAAAAGTGGTTTTGGAAACTACACACCTCAATGAATTCATCTAGGGGTATAGTTAGCATCTTGACCCGACAGGTCTTTTGCTATATTTATTGGAACATGTCTGTGAAAATGAAAATCTTTTTCTGAAGAAATATAAAAAAATGTAATTTTTAGAAGGAATAAAATATAAAAAGCACCTCAAAACTTGTACAGCTATTTCTCACGATTACAGCAATACCCCATATGTGGTAATAAACTGCTGTTTGGACCCACGGCAGAGCTCAGAAAGGAAGGAGCGCCGTTTGGCTTTTGGAGCGCAGATTTTGCGTGGTAATAGTTCTGTTTGGGGTTTTGCTGGTATTTAGTTTATAATGTGGGGGCATATGTAAGCTAGGCAGAGTACATCAGGGCATAATAAGAGGGTATAATAATGGGGTAAATAAATAATTCATAGATGTGTGGCCGGTGTGGCACTGATAAATGGTGCCCAATCTTATCCGCTTTTGGACACTGCACAATTTCTGTCGCCAGAACTTTTCTTTATTTTTTCTCCACCGGAGCCGAGCAAGGGCTTATTTGTTACATTACAATCTGTAGTTTTCATTGGTACCATTTTAGGGTACATGTGATTTTTTTTATCAATTTTTATTTGATTTTTTGGCAAGCAAAGTGACAAAAAAAACATACATTTTGACAATGTTTTTTGTTCTTTTTTTTACAGTAATTACTGTGTGCTATAAATGACATTTTACTTTATTCTGCAGGTAGGTACGATTACGGCGATACCATATGTATATAGTTTTTTTATGTTTTGTGGCGTTTGCACAATAAAATCACTTTTCTTTAAGATTATTGATTTTTTGTGTCACCATATTCTGAGATCCATAATTTTTTTATTTTTCAGTCAAAAAAGCTGTGTAAGGGCTTGTTTTTTGCGAGACGGGTTGTAGTTAGTTTTTATTGGTATTATTTTGGGGTACATGCAAATTTTTTATCACTTTTTATTCTATATTTTCGGAGGGGTGATGACCAAAAAAAATAGTGATGCTAGTATTGTTTTTTATTAATTTTTTGCGGTGTTCACCGTGCAGGAAAAATAATATTATTGTTTTATAGTTGGGGTCATTACGAATGCGGTGATACCAAATATGTGTACTTTTTTAAAGTTTTATTTTTTTTTCCTATAATAAAAGACTTATTATAGGGGGAAAAAAAGAATTTTTTGTTTTTACACTTTTATAAAACATTTTTATTACTTTTTTTTTTTTCTTGAAGACCTGCAGCACTGATATCTGCTATAATACATTACACTACCTAGGTAGTGTAGCGTGTTGTAAACTGTCAGTGTGACGTTGACAGTCACACTGACAGGAAGCCTGAGGACCAGCTGGTTCTCATAGGCTTCCGTGAATGGCAGACCGGAGGCCGTTGTATGGCCTCCGGTTTTGCCATGCAACCGACGGCAGCACCCGCAATCGTTCCCCAGGAAAGCTTGTTGTAGCAAACTTTCCCTGTGATCACATGATCGGGACCTGAACCAATCAGGTCCCGGTCATGTCTCCGGGACCAGAGGCAGGGGTTAACAGTGTGATCCGGGTGTCAGCACTACTCTGAGACACCCGGATTGTGCTTTTAACCGGTTAAGGACTAGGCTGTTTTACAGCTAAATGACCAGAGCAAATTTCACAATTTTGCTATGCGCTTCTTTAGATGACTATAACTCAGCAGGTGAATAAAGTTCATCTTTGAATTTTACACTCTTTTTAAAGGACAGATAGGGCTTTGTTTTAGTGGCATTTGTCAGTATATATAATTATTTTTTTTTTCTCTAAAGTGGGCAAAATTGGAAAAAAATGCAAGAATTTAACAATTGCGTCGGTTTATGGCAGCATTTTTCACACACGGTATGAACCACGGCCAAAATTCATCTCCTTTCACATTCTTCCACTTCTCCCGTGCATGGGGATACCAAATATGTGAGCCTTATTCACTGTGCGGGCATGTGCCAGGGCTTGGCATAAAAGGAGGCTTTTTGGCCTTTCCGGTCCAGGAATTTTGCATTTGATTTTATAGCCGTATACTGTTTTCTGGGGGGCCTAATGCTGCTGAAACATTAGAAACACCCCATAAATGACTTCATTCACACAAGTAGACCCCACAAGGTTTCCTTCAAGGGGTTTATCATATTTTTAGCAAGTCCAGTTTTCTTCTGAAAGTTTCTTGAATAAGATGGAACAAAATAAAATCAGCACTTTTTTAGCAAATGCGTCAGTTTAGGCTAGTATTTTTCACACACGGTATAGACCACGGACAAAATTCATCTCCTTTCACATTCTTCCACTTCTCCCGTGCATGGGGATACCAAATATGTGTGCCTTATTCACTGTGCGGGCATGTGCCAGGGCTTGGCATAAAAGGAGGCTTTTTGGTCCAGGAATTCTGCATTTGATTTTATAGCAGCGTACTGTTTTCTGGGGGGCCTAATGCTGCTGAAACATTAGAAACACCCCATAAATGACTTCATTCACACAAGTAGACCCCACAAGGTTTCCTTCAAGGGGTTTATCATATTTTTAGACAGTCCAGTTTTCTTCTGAAAGTTTCTTGAATAAGATGGAACAAAATAAAATTAGCTTTTTTTTTTAACAAATGCGTCAGTTTATGCTAGCTTTTTCACACACAAAATGGACCACGGACAAAATTCATCGCATTTCACATTCTTCCTCTTCTCCCGTGCATGGGGATACCAAATATGTGTGCTTTATTCATGGGCATGTGCCAGGGCTTGGCATAAAAAGAGGCTTTTTGGCCTTTTCGGTCCAGGAATTCTGCACTTGATTTTATAGCCGCATACTGTTTTCTGGGGGGCCTAATGCTGCTGAAACATTGGAAACACCCCATAAATGACTTCGTTCACACAAGTAGACCCCACAAGGTTTCCTTCAAGGGGTTTATCATATTTTTAGCAAGTCCAGTTTTCTTCTGAAAGTTTCTTGAATAAGATGGAACAAAATAAAATCAGCACTTTTTTAGCAAATGCGTCAGTTTAGGCTAGTATTTTTCACACACGGTATGGACCACGGCCAAAATTAATCTCCTTTCACGTTCTTACACTTCTCCCGTGCATGGGGATACCAAATATGTGTGCCTTATTCACTGTGCGGGCATGTGCCAGGGCTTGGCATAAAAGGAGGCTTTTTGGCCTTTTCGGTCCAGGAATTCTGCACTTGACTTTATAGCCGCATACTGTTTTCTGGGGGGCCTAATGCTGCTGAAAGATTAGAATCACCCCATAAATGACTTCATTCACGCAAGCAGACCCCACAAGGTTTTCTTCAAGGGGTTTATCATATTTTTAGACAGTCCAGTTTTCTTCTGAAAGTTTCTTGAATAAGATGGAACAAAATAAAATTAGCAATTTTTTAGCAAATGCGTCAGTTTATACCAGCATTTTTCACACACGGTATAGACCACGGTCAAAATTAATCTCCGTTCACATTCTGCCACTTCTCCCGTGCATGGGGATACCAAATATGTGGCCTTATTTATCACATAGAGATGTAGGAGGGCGGACGATAGAAGAAGCTTATTTCACATATCGCTTTTTTTCAAAGCTGGTTTTACAAAACTCAACAGAGTTTCTATAACACTTCCAAAATATCTGCTCGTCCACACTTACATTCTGCTCAGGGGTGTAGAGTTGCAGAAATAAATTATTCAGGGAATTTATCAGTGGTCTAATTTTGAACAACCGATCCCGGTTTGCATCGGTACTTGGGGGGGCCTGTGCATTGTCTTTGAAGTGGAGGAACCTCATTATTGTCTCATAACGAGACCTGGGCATTACTGCAGAATATACTGGGGTGGCTTGGGCGGGTCTTGTTGACCAGTAAGACCTAATGGAGGGCTTTTTGACAATACCCATATTTAGGGTGAGCCCCAAATTTTTTTTTAATTCCTGCAAATTGGTGGGCGTCCAATCTCTGGCATGGGTGGATGAAGGTTTCTGCCTTATATATTGCGTGGCATATAAATTTGTTTCGTGGACAATCTGATTTAGGATGTCGTCCGTTATAAATAAATGGAAGTAATCCATTTGGACAAAATTTGTATTGTCCACGGTTATGCCAGGAGTGGTCGTAAATCCGTGGATTCTAGGCCCAAAAGATGGGGCAGGTGCCCATACAAGAGCCTGGACTGGAGGGACCAGGCTGTCCCGTGCTACAGCGCTACTTGGCCCTGCGCTTTCATGTTCTGCAGTTTCGACTGCATCAGGGACAACGTCCCCTGAAGATGAACCTGAAGTGACGCTGTCATCGTCACTACCTAAAACAGGTTCCATCTCGGACGCCATCTCTGATGCGGTCTCCGACTCAGACCACAGCATGGCGTATGCCTCCTCGGCGCTAAACAACTTCCTCGCCATAACGTAACTAACACTAACACTAACTAAACAAATTTTATTTTTTTATTTTTTTTATAAAACACACAAACTAAGGCCCCATGCACACGACCGTGCCCGCAATTGCTGTCCGCGATCGCGGGCACGGCCGGCCGCTGACTGACAGACGCATTTTCGGGCCGTGCTCCCATACAAAGTATGGGAGCACGGCCCGCAAAATGCGAAAGAACGGACATGTTCCATAATTCCCGGAACATTTCCACGGCACTGACACCCTTCCGTAGTGCTACTGAAAGGTGTCAGCGTTCAATGAAAGTGAATGGCTCAGTTTTTGCGGACCGCAGTTGCGGTCCGCAAAAACTGAGGTTTTTTGCTGTCGTGTGCATGGGGCCTAACTGCTATATATATCTACACTACCGCTAACAAAAAAATAAACCGCTATTGCTATATATATTATATATATGTGGATATATATATAATTATATACTCCCTACCTGCCTATTCTAATAGAATAAAAGAAAGAAAGGTAGATAGATAGAAAAAAAGATAGATGGATAGATAGATTGTATAGATAGATAGAAATCTATCTATACAGAGAATGTTTTATAGTGTAACTGTTTTTTTTTTTTTCACTGTAATCTTCTGGCAGCAATTCTCCCGAGTCTCTTTTTCTCCTCAAACTGAAACAATATTTGAGGAGAAGAAAAGAGGCAGGAGATTTACTGCCAGAAAAGTCAAAATAAAACAAATGTGGTCGCTGTGATTTTCACAGCGACCACATGTTCAGGGACCATCAGATTGGTCCCTGATACTCTGCCCAGTGCCCAGAGCTGTTGGTAACAGCGAGGGCACAGGGCTGTGTGCACGCGATCGCGGGCACAGGGCTGTGTGCACGCGATCGCGTGCACACTGTTTTATAAGCAGAAATGCATGTGATCGCTGTGATTGGTTGTCACAGCGACCACATGTTCAGGGACCATCAGATTGGTCCCTGATACTCTGCCCAGTGCCCAGAGCTGTTGGTAACAGCGAGGGCACAGGGCTGTGTGCACGCGATCGCGTGCACACTGTTTTCTATGCAGAAATGCATGTGATCGCTGTGATTGGTTGTCACAGCGATCACATGTTCAGGGGCCAAAAGATTGACCCCTGACATTCTGCCCAGTGCCCATGGCTGTTAGCAACAGCCAGGGCATAGAGCTGTGTGCACGCGATCGCGCGTGCACAGTCTCTGAAGTGCGGCCGTATATATACTATACGCCGGACTTTAGAGACCCTGACCGCTGGCCGTATATTTACGGCCAGTGGTCGGGAACCTGTTAACACCAACTGTGAATTCACGTCGGCGCTACACAGAGCTTAGCAGGCCCCGACGTGAATTTACCGTGGGCGGTCAGGAAACAGTTAATAACGGTGATCATATTATCTGTAGCCGAACCAATCAGTTCGGCTGTCAGAGAACAGGTTGCTGGGAAGCCGGGGGACACTGACACAGCCGGTGTCCGAGCACTTTTCACAGCGCTATGCCGGCTGGAACAGAGATCTGTATATTCACGCCCTGGCAGCATGGGGTATGTGCGAAAAGGACGTGAATCTACAGATTATTGGCATGAAAGGGTTAAGTAGGGTGGGATGATTTACAAGGTATAGGTGCAGCTGATTATGCTTGATAGCAATCAAGCCACATGGAAATAAAAGTTTCATCCACCACTGCACTGAATTTATGTTGGAAGAAGACTAGTTATTTATGGAGAGGAGGAGGTGTTGTGTAATTTCTAATGACATATGTAATGTGTACTAAAGGGATACTGTTAACCAAAGTGCTGTAAATGCCGAAATACATAGTAACCAATCAATCATTAAAAGATGAATAGGTCTGCATATGAGCTGTTGACATAAAACGATAGGACCTTTTAATCAAGACAATTGGCAAAGTTGCTTTAATTCTCATTTTGAATGCATAGGCACCATAACAATAATGACTTGTGCTGTGAACTGATTAAAGGTGAAATCGGATTAATTTGAGGGATTATGGTAAAGCATTTCTCTTTTCACCGCTTTAACAAACCTTCTGATTTTTTATTTTTCATTTATGAAACAGTAAAAAGTTTAAATGCACCTCATTTAATATGCTAGCATTCGCCTATTTCAAGTATGTTATACTCTTGGACAGCCACTTTATGGAACATTCCTTTAAGAATCAAGCAGTTTGATTGTTGTAGTAGTAAGCTGAACCTAATTGTGAGTCTCAGCAGTACTAAAAGCAACAGTACAGTGACAATTTTTATATATTTACTTTACTTTAAATTCCCATCTGTTAACAAGTTCTAGATAAGCATCTGGTCTCACAGCAGCCTTCAATAAACAATCTTCGGTAAATCAGGCACTATAGTTACAAGATGTATTTATGTGCCACTATAAGGATGGTGTTCCTTCAAAATATCCATTTTAATTTTTTATTTTTGTTGGGGGGATATTTAAGCTTCTCAGCATGAGAAATCATAAAAATAATAAGAATACACTAACAGCTTTGTCATTTTATTCAAGATGAAAAGTAAATATATTTAAACAGTAACTAGAACGTTTAGTTACCCTTTTAATATCTGTGTAACTAAGCACACTATATTAATTGATATAATGAATTTAAAGTGTACCTCCGGTTTGGAGATACAAAGGTTAATACATTTGGGGACACCATTACACCATTTTCCTACTAATCTCTCATTTGCCAAGTCCAAAGTAAATTGTAGATTCACTACATCCTTTCTATATAATACAGATTTTTAAATATCACTTATCGTTACAATATAAAATGATAAGACATCACTATATTAGATATAGTGCAGGCATAAATGTATTTGACATGCATATTTTGTGTCTTTTCCCTTCTTTCTGAACCATTTCTGTATATTTCAGAGAAGTGTGCTCTGACTTACCAGATATCTCCCCGTTTGCTCCCTCCTCTCCCACAGCATGATTTTTACAGACACCGAGGGAAAGATACTGCAGCTGCACCTCCCTCCTCTCCTAGCATTTACTGTTTTATCCTAGACATATTTTTTTAAGTAAGTACGCTTCTGAACATTTACAAAGAGCCCCCAGATAGGAAGCAGATTTAGAGGATGTTTGAAAGGGAGGAAGATGCTACTTATAATCCTTTAATAAGATATATTACAAAGTTTCATATATTCATGCGTACTACTGATTTATGGGCAAATAATTATTTATTTAAAAAAAATTAATAGGTATGCTATAATAACAGCCTGTAGTTTGTAATCCATAGGCAAATAATTGACTGACATAATCAATCAATCGATTGCTGACTGGCTCCATGGGCAAGTATGTGGAATTTATTTTCCCTGTCTGGCCTTTTGTAACTTCAGATTTATTCTGCTACTGACAGCATATTAGGGAATTGCAGATACTGCAATAACCTAATCTATTACATGTATATATCCATGAGCATCTCTTTAAAATGTATCGCTGTGGAATATCAAAGAAATATCAGCCTTAAACATTGTCTATTAGAAATATTCATTATAGATACAGAATAAAATGTGAACAGGTCATAAATTAAGGAACACCCACACATTTAACTTAATAGACCAAATGAAAAGTGTTTCCACTCTATATCTATCCTATGCAAAATTTTATTCTCTAAGCAACAATTTGACAAAATATTACAGCACATTGGAGCCTGACTAATCTTTTTGTAAAATAACAGCTTTATTGGAAAGAAGCATATAACGCATACCAAATAAAATGTTGCCGACATAGAATGGTCTATTCACAGGAGTCTCCAGAGTCTCAGAGCACCAATTAATTACTGCAAAGCTGCACAGAAAAATTGTTCTATGTTTTTATTTTAGTATTCAATGACAATTCAATAGCATCAGTACAGATTTCTAGGTTAATTTTCAAGAGAAAAAAACTGCAGGCCAATTTATATGAGATCACTGCAATATGAAATTGCAAAATGTAATTTCTCCAAAGGGAAAAAATGTTAAAGGAGAAAACCAGGAGAAAACATAATATATATACAAATAATTGTTACAAAATCTGAGTATTAGGGTATGTGCACATCACGTTTTGTGCATACTGCAAAGCTCTAGTAACATAAAAAACATGCACTTTTCAAACAATTCTCAAACATATACCTATTTAGGTGTTTGTGTATGTTTTTATGACGTATACGTTTAAAATAAAGGCATACATTTGTATATGCTTGTGCAGAAAAAATGTATATGGTTAAGGCTGGGTTCACACGAGTGTGTGCTTTTTGCGCACGCAAAAAACGCGGCGTTTTGCCTGCGCAAAAGGCACTTAACAGCTCCGTGTGTCCTCAGCATATGATGCGTGGCTGGATGTTTCTAAACAGAAAAATACGTGATGCTTTTCTATTTTCATTCATCCTTTTCACAGCTGTTGCGCGAATCACGCTGGTCGCACGGAAGTGCTTCCATGTGGCATGCTTGGTTTTCACGCACCCATTGACTTCAATGGGTGCGTGATGCGCGAAAAACGCTGAAAGAACGGACATGTCGTGACTTTGACACAGCGGACTAATGCTGCGTAAAAATCACGCACATATCTGCACGGCCCCATAGACTAATATAGGTCCGTGCGACGCGCGTGAATATCACGCATGTTGTACGGACGTATATCCCGTTCGTCTGAATAAGCCCTAAGTATAAGTAAGTGAACACATGATACAAACAGAGTTGTAGAAAGACAGAAAGTATGGGGGGAGTGGTATTATTGTTGTTAATTGTTGGCGAGAAAATAGTGAGTTATGGTTTATTGTGTTCAAAACAAAATGATAACTTAATTGATTATGATTCTTCAGCTACAACAGCTAAGAAGAGAATGAAGGCATAGGAGGAGGTTGATAGAAACAAGGAGACAGTATTGGGTGCATCCAATTAATTGGGTTTGTAATGCTCATGGCATTTATCACACCCTTTACCAGGAGCTGAGACAACATCCGGAGAAGTATTTGTTAAATATCCAGTGGATAGGTGATAACTTGTTATAAGGGGAAAACAACTTTCATTATAGTAAGAGCTGTGTTACAGTGTTATAACCTATGCTAATTTTTTCTCTTGTTTTTTTTTTTTAAGCATTTGGCAACAGGGGTGACATTTTGTTCTTTACACTAGCAATTCCACTTTGGCATATCAAATATATCTGCCCTTGTTCTTAAGACATGTAAAGGGCTATTACTATCTTAAAACCAGAATTACTCCTTCAACAACCCCCCTCAGTGGTATGCTATAGCAGAAACATATTACAACATGGCCAAGTTCCAAAACTGTGTCGCAGAGGGAAGAAAGTGCAAACCCTAAAAATTTTTAGTAGTGTGTCACATTTTTAGCATTATAAAAAATGTTTTATATTATCCTAGTTGCGATTGTTGATGCCAGGTGCCCATTTGTTGTGGTAGATATTGGAGCGATATGGGTGAACCAATGATTGAAAAGTTTTTAAAGGGTAACTAAACTTTCATCAAACTTCTGACATGTCATGGTAACATGTCAGAAGTTTTGATCAGTGGGGGTTCTAGCACTGGGACCACCTACCGATCGCTAAAACGAAGCGGCAGAAGCTATTGGGTAAGCACTGAGCCGCTTGGTTTCTGATCAGCTTTTTTCGGAAAGCCGATGTAACGGTGTACGGACTCAATAGAAAGTCTATGGGCCCGTACACCGTTACATCGGTAAACCGATCAGAAACTAAGTGGCTCAACGCTCACCTGAGCGCTTCTGCCACTTCGTTTTAGCGATTATGACATGTCAAAAGTTTAGTTACACTTTAAGGAATCCAAGTTTGGAAGAACTCTATACCAAGGACAGTTCGGACTTGCACCCCAAAGGCCTCTTCCTATCTATGCCATTTGTCGTTGAGGGAGATGAGAATTCCAGATGTCCCAAAACGTACTTAAGCTGTATGCCAGCAGAACCTTGAATCCAACGCGTATATATTTTTAACTATAAGCTTACAAGGTCATGTTGTATGTGCTTTTGGGATATTAACTGCCGAATCATGAGTGCTCACGTCACAAATACAACTCCTTCCAGACAACATGGATGAGGTTGTAAAAAAGGCCTGTGTGATGCTTCACAACATTGTCATGAGGTGGGAGCCAATTTTAATCGACCCCAATGTCCCAGAGTCAAATCTTTGGGGTTTTCGATCATATGGATCCAAAAAGCACAACTGTGGTCATGCGTATAAGGGACGACTTTGCTGACTATTTTTTTTAGCCCATTTGAACAATTACCATGGCAGAAAAACTTGTAAGCATAGTACAATTATTATTACTATACCACACTTGTCTAATGAAGAGAAACTAAGAGAAACAAGGGGGTCAGGACCCCTGTTGAATTGATTTATGGTGGTTCCATTGCTGGGCCCCCAGGGATCAAACATGTGTCACCTAGACTATGGACAGGTGAAATATGTTAGCAGCGCCTCAGTTCTCCCCTCTCTGGTCTCAGTGCTCCTGACTTTTTTTAAGTTCTAAAAGAAGCATCTACAAGATAAGAGGTTGTGCCAGCGCCTCGGGCACGGAGATCAGTTTGTCACGGTGCGGGGTGTGGACCCACTGGGCCATACCGCGTAGCGGGATAGCAGCTGGCCAAACAGGTACAATACAATGTCTAAAGTCCAGAAAGGGTACCTGAGGCAATGTAGACAGTAGCGGTGCTTCAGGCCTAAGATGAGGCTCCGGCAGTAGACAGACACCCCGTGGGTCTGACACAGTAGATGCAGCGGAAGACACAACTCGACTTCAAATCTAGATGGCACAGAGGCACGGTAGCACGGGATACAGGGTACAAGCAGCAGGAACGGGTAACACTGGGAACTAGAAAACACTAGAAGACCAATTGCAAGACAAACTATAGGTAACACAACAATGCTCAGGCAATGATCAAGAGGGCAGAGCCCTTTTTATAGTCTAGCAGGATTCTTGGCTAATTGCAGATTCTCTGCAACTGGACACGCACTGGCCCTTTAAGGCCGTGCACGCGCGGGTGCGCGCGCCCTGTGGGAGACAGTCTCTGAACCAGGAAGTGAGTGCCGGCGTCTCTCAGGAGGGAGATGCTGCCGAGAACTCACACGTCCATGGCCGCGGCCGTCAGAAGGTAAGTCAGAACGACGGTCCGCAGCCATAGACGTTACACAGTTCATGGACTTCTTTATCAGGAACCCTAAGAGCCTGACCACTTGAAGTATTTCTGTAGGAAGTAAACAAACAAAAATCTTATTTCCACCTCTAATTGCATGAGTCTTCCTAAGTTATAAATGCACTGTCATCATTATTTCTTGATGATTTACCATTTGAGCTCTACGCATTTACATAAGAATTAGAAAAAAAATTATATTTGTAAGTCGCTTTCTTACTGGCTGCGGAGCCACTCAATGTCAATCAGATTATTCAAAATAATGTAAAAAAATTTGGTTAGAGAAATGTTTTTTACAATGTCATGCATAAGCATTAAATAATAAATAGAGTTCAGTTCATAAATGCAGCACCACAACCAAGCTCCATACATAAATACAGAACCAAAACAAAGCTCAGTACATAAATTGAGTACCAGAACCCAGCTCATCAAAATTAATACAGCACCATAACCAAACACATAAAATAAATACAGTAGCATAACCAAGCTAAGTACATATAAACAGCACCAGAATAAGCTCATAACATACATACATCACTAGACCCAAGCTCATGACATAAATACAGCACCAGAACTAAGCTCAGTGCCTACAGTACCAGAACAAGGCTCAGTACATATATACAGCAGCAGAACCAAGCTCAGAATATAAATACAGCACCAGAACAAAGCTCAGTATATAAATACAGCACCAGAACCAAGCTCAGTACATACAGTGCCAGAACAAAGCACAGTACGTATATATAGCCCCAGAACTAAGCTCAGTACCTACAGTACCAGAACCAAGTACAGTACATATATACAGCACCATAACAAATCTGAGTATATAAATACAGCACCAGAACAAAGCTCAGTACGTAAATACAGCACCAGAACAAAGCTTATAATGTAAAGACAGCACCTGAACCAAGCACATACCATAGATACAGTAACCGAACCATAGACAGCACCAGGACAACGTTTATAACCTACATACAGCACCAGAACCAAGCAGATAACATAGATACAGTAACAGAACCAAGTTTAGTACATAAATATAATGCCACACTTTTCCAAAATTTCCGCACCTATAAACGAACACAAAATCCTCATGGTGCTACATACTGCACGCCTGAATTTAATAGCACCATACACTGTGCCCCTTAATATACTGCCACATATTGTCCCCCTGAACATACCGGCACATACTGTGTACCTAAATATAATCGTGCTACACAATGTAAAATAAAGCACCACAAACACAGTGTCCATTAAAAACACAGTGCCACATTTTGTGCCCCTACATATACCACCACACAGTGCCCTCTGTAGAAAGTGCCACACACAGTGCCCCTGTAGATAGTGCCACTGACAGTGTCCTTTGCAGATAGTTCAACTCACAGTGAAACCTGCAGATAGGGCCACTTACAGTGCCCCCTGTAGAAAGTGCCACACACTGGCACCTGTAGATATTGTCCCACACAGTGCCCTCTGTAGATAGTGCCACTCACAGTAGCCCTGTGGACAATGCCACTCACACTGCCACTTATACTGTCACACAGTGCCCCCTGTAGATTGTGTCATATATAGTGTCTGCTGTAGGTAGTGCAACTCATAGTTTCCCGTAGATAGTGTGATTCACCGTGCCCTGTAGATAGTGCCACTCACAATGCCCCTGCAGATGCAGATAGTGCCACACATAGTTCCCCCTGTAGCAGGTGCCTCAGACAGTGCCCCCTGTAGATTATTTATTTATTTATTCCAGTTACTTATAAAGCGCCAACATATTACGCAGTGCTGTACAGAGGTCCTCTCTTTTACTGTCCCCATTGGGGCTCACAATCTAAATACGCAGATAGTGTCACACACAGTGCCCCATGTAGATAGTGCCACTCACAGTGCCTACTAAGAAAAAATTATTATTATATACTCACAAGTCCATGTTCCTACTCTGTCCTCCAGCGATGCAGGCTTGTTTCTTCTGACAAAGCCTGCTTTAGCAGAACGATGCAGGTGGCGTGATGACATCAACGCACTGCCTGCATCCCAGGTAATGTGCTGAATGGTAGGACAGGAAATGATAGTTCCTTTGCCTCGCCACTGCTAGTTAGACTGTTCAATTGTATTTGCGTCCTAAGATAAAACAAACGTAAGTTTTCTGACCTACCAGGGCTTACACAACTTATTAAATACCATGTAGAAACTAAGCTCAGAATCAAAGTAAAAATCTTAAGCCATACCGAATTCCAGAGGCACAAAGGGAGGTGGCTTTATCTTAAGTTAAAGAGGCTCTGTCACTAGTTTAGTAATGCCCTATCTCCTAGCTAATCTGAAAATTGTGTTCCAAAACATTTATTATTTTAAAAGTTATGAGCTTTTTTTTCTAATAATGCAAAAGAGGCTATACTAGACAAGTGGGTGTCAACACCAGCGATTCTCCTGAGATGGAGCTACCTTACAGCCTTTGACGCTGTCCTATCAGCATGAAGCTGTTTCACATACAGTGTGAGAGACTGAGGCTGGAGGGAAGGGGGGGGGGGTCACTTTAAACAGCTATATCTCGGGCTGTGGACCACATAGAACAGCTGTTTTGGTGTCATATGAAAGATGAGATTTTAATCTTTCAGATAACATCAGCAGTTCTAGCTGTGAAACAACTGGAGATATCAGGAGATATCAGCAGTCATAAATTGAAGCTGTATACTATATGATCACACTGTGTTGCTGGGCAGGGAAGTGGGAGAAGCTGTATGATGTTTGGACAGCGTCATACAGAAAATATTACACCGGCCAGAGTGAAAAAAAAAACCAGTAACCTCCTATTTAGCTATTGCACATAACTTTGCAAATAATAAACGTTTTTGACATTTTTTTTTATACTGTAGTTATCAGCATCATACCGCCTATTAGATTAGTTAGGAGATAGGGCATTAATAAACTAGTGACAGATTCTCTTTAAATGTGTAATCGAAGAGTCATAATTCCAAAGGCCAATGGTACTTGGAGTTTTTTTTTAATGACTTTAAGCCCTTCCCGTCGCAGCCATTTTTCAGATTTTCTCTTTCGTTTTCTCCTCCCCACATTCCGAAAGCCAAAAAATATTGATTCCTCCATTTTTAGGCCTGTACACTATGGGTGAATAAACATGGTAGTTGTACTAAGCCATTGTAGAGTGCCGCTCTCTCTTTGTTTTATGTTTTTATATACGGGGGGGGGGGGGTGCATAAGTAGATATACAGGGGCAACATTTTCAAACAGTCTCATTACAAATTTGTGAGGCAATTTTGAATGAAGAAACACAAGGAGATGGCATTATTAGAAAAATAACTTGGTCCGATGAAGCCAACTTCAAACTTTCAGGTGTTGTTGATAGGCACAACTGTGTTTATTACTCAACAGAAAATCCCCTTGCAACAACTGAAGAACAGTTGAATCAACCTGGTTACCCTGTTACATTTTGGATGGCCCTTTCCTATAAAGGGGTAATTGGACCTATCTTCTACAATACAACGGTTACCTCAGACCTGTACCTTAACATGCTCCAAGAAAATGTAATACCACAATTGCAGTTGGAGCATAAAAATTAAGACTTCAGTGGTGCGTCATTTTCTTGACAAAAAATTGCCCAATAGGTGTATAGGTAGACGAGGCCCAGTTGAATGGCCACCATTAATGCGAATAAAGAACTTTGTGCCAAAGCGTGAACGTAAAAAGTAGATTACAGCAATATGTAAATAGTGAGGGATGCCAATTTGAGCATATAAGAGATTGTACTTAGTTGTTTGGTTATTCTATAAAATACTATTTAAATTGTGTACCTATTATGATTATTATTAGGTTTACCTATTATTATTATTAGATTTACCTATTATTTAAACTGTATACCTACTTATGCACCCCCTGTGTATATATATATATATATATATATATATATATATATAGATATATAGATATATAGATATATAGATACAGTGAAGGAAATAAGTATTTGATCCCTTGCTGATTTTGTAAGTTTGCCCACTGTCAAGGACATGAACAGTCTAGAATATTTAGGCTAGGTTAATTTTACCAGTGAGAGATAGATTATATTTAAAAAAAAAAAAGAAAACCACATAGTCAAAATTATATATATTTATTTGCATTGTGCACAGAGAAATAAGTATTTGATCCCCTACCAACCATTAAGAGTTCAGCCTCCTCCAGACCAGTTACACGCTCCAAATCAACTTGGTGCCTGCATTAAAGACAGC
The DNA here is from genome assembly GCF_050947455.1 of Rhinoderma darwinii. Classification (NCBI taxonomy): domain Eukaryota; kingdom Metazoa; phylum Chordata; class Amphibia; order Anura; family Rhinodermatidae; genus Rhinoderma; species Rhinoderma darwinii. Next base: position 443,425,534 of record NC_134687.1, read on the forward strand.
GGTCTTAAATGGTCACCTGTATAAAAGACTCCTGTCCACAGACTCAATTAATCAGTCTGACTCTAACCTCTACAACATGGGCAAGACCAAAGAGCTTTCTAAGGATGTCAGGGACAAGATCATAGACCTGCACAAGGCTGGAATGGGCTACAAAACGCTGGGTGAGAAGTAAGTAAGTAAGTAAGTAAGACGCTGGGTGAGAAGGAGACAAAAGTTGGTGCAATAGTAAGAAAATGGAAGATATACAAAATGACTGTCAATCGACATCGATCTGGAGCTCCATGCAAAATCTCACCTCGTGGGGTATCCTTTATCCTGAGGAAGGTGAGAGCTCAGCCGAAAACTACACGGGGGGAACTTGTTAATGATCTCAAGGCAGCTGGGACCACAGTCACCAAGAAAACCATTGGTAACACATTATGCCGTAATGGATTAAAATCCTGCAGTGCCCGCAAGGTCCCCTGCTCAAGAAGGCACATGTACAGGCCCGTCTGAAGTTTGCAAATTAACATCTGGATGATTCTGAGAGTGATTGGGAGAAGGTGCTGTAGTTAGATGAGACTAAAATTGAGCTCTTTGGCATTAACTCAACTCGCCGTGTTTGGAGGAAGAGAAATGCTGCCTATGACCCAAAGAACACCATCCCCACTGTCAAGCATTGAGGTGGAAACATTATGTTTTGGGGGTGTTTCTCTGCTAAGGGCACAGGACTACTTCACCGCATCAATGGGAGAATGGATGGAGCCATGTACCGTCAAATCCTGAGTGACAACCTCCTTCCCTCCACCAGGACATTAAAAATGGCTCGTGGATGGGTCTTCCAGCACGACAATTACCCGAAACATACAGCCAAGGCAACAAAGGAGTGGCTCAAAAAGAAGCACATTAAGGTCATGGAGTGGCCTAGCCAGTCTCCAGACCTTAATCCCATCGAAAACTTATGGAGGGAGCTGAAGATCCGAGTTGCCAAGCGACAGCCTCGAAATCTTAATGATTTACAGATGATCTGCAAAGAGGAGTGAGACAAAATTCCATCTAACATGTGTGCAAACCTCATCATCAACTACAAAAACCGTCTGACTGCTGTGCTTGCCAACAAGGGTTTTGCCACCAAGTATTAAGTCTTGTTTGCTAAAGGGATCAAATACTTATTTCTCTGTGCACAATGCAAATATATATATAGAATTTTGACAATGTGATTTTCAGTTTTTTTTTAATATAATCTATCTCTCACTGGTAAAATTAACCTAGCCTAAAAATTCTAGACTGTTCATGTCTTTGACAGTGGGCAAACTTACAAAATCAGCAAGGGATCAAATACTTATTTCCTTAACTGTATATATATATATGTATATATATATATATATATATATATATATATATATATATATATATATATATATATATATATACATATATATATATATAAATATATATATATATATATATATATATATACACACACACACACATATGCAGGGGGGTGCATAAGTAAGTATATATATTAAATTCAGGTTTTTCAGCCACACACATTGCAATCAGGTGCATAAAATAAAACACACAGCTATGCAATCTCCATATACAAACATTGGTAGTAGTAGGCTATATTGAAGAGACCAGTGACTTTAGACGTGGCACTTTAATCGATTTCCACTTTTGCCACAAGTTAATTTCTGATCTGCTAGATCTACCCAGTCAACTGTAAGAGCTATTATTGTCAAGTGGAAGCGTATAGGAATTATGTATTACTATCTGGCAGTCTGATTTACGGATCTGGGTTTGGCTGATGCCAGGAGAATGCTACGTCCCACTACTACTGCATAACATTTAGTGAAGGAGGGAGAATGGTCTGGGTCGGTTTTTCAGGGTCTGTGCTAGACCCCTTATTTCCAGGAATGGGTAATGTTACTGCTACGGCATATTAAGACGTTTTAGACAATTGTATACTTCCAACTTTATAGCAACAGTTTGAGGGAATGCCCTTTCCTGTTTCAGCATGACTGCGCCGCTATTCACAAAGCAATGCCCATAAAGACATGATTGGAAGAGTTTGATGTTGAGTAACTCGAGTGACCTTCACAGAGTTCTGACCTCTACCAAGTTAAACACCTTTGGGGTGATTTGGAATGCAAATTTTGAGCCAGGCCATGTAGTTCAACATCAGTACCTGACCTCACAAATTATCATTTGGCTGAATCGGCACAGATTCCCACAGACACACTCCAAAATCTTGCGGAATGCTTTCCCAGAAAACAGAAGGCTGTTATACCTGCAAAGGGGGCCAAGCTCCTTATTAACACCCATGGTTTTGGAATGGGATATCCAACAAGCTTATACAGGTGTGATGGTCAGGTGTTTGCATACTTTTGCCTATCATAGTACTGGCACTGCTTCTGGGAGATAGCAGCCATGTCTGATTAATCTAGGGGTGTTGTCTGAGGTCTGAATTTAATTAAGGGTTTGTTCTGAAGTTGGAATAAATTTAGAAGTCTGGTCTAGAGTATGGTTAATTTAGGGGTCTAGGCAATGGCAAATCATCATATGGGCGTTTCGGGCGGCCGCCCGGGGCCCGAGCCACTCAGGGGGCCCATTGCTGCGCGAACTGCACATAATCATAAAAACTATGCAGCGCACTTGCGCTGCTAACTGTCACTGCAGAGAGAAGGTGCAGGCAGAACAATTCGGGGCGGGCTTAGCCGGGATAGTGAAAGTTACCTCTCTACATAAATGTGCTCCGAATTGAAGGCTAAAGGACCTTTGATGACGTCGTGCCCATGTGACCCCCGCCCACCAATCAGGTCCGTCTATCACAGTGAAGGAGCAGAATATCTGCAGGGAAGAAGGCCCGCCCACCAGTCAAGTTTTTACACAGAGCTCCAGGCTGGTGAGTGCTTTTCCAAACCCCCATCCCTTCATCACTCACTCCCTCCATCTGTTCATCCCTCCCTTCATCTGTTCATCCCTCCCTTCATTCCTCCATAACTCACTCCCTCCCTTCATCACTGCTGTGTGTGATGCTATATACAGGGGGATGTGTGTGATGCTATATACAGGGGGATGTGTGTGACGCTATATACAGGGGGATGTGTGTGACGCTATATACAGGGGGATGTGTGTGACGCTATATACAGGGGGCTGTGTGTGTGATGCTATATACAGGGGGCTGTGTGTGACGCTATATACAGGGGGATGTGTGTGTGTGTGTGATGCTATATACAGGGGCTGTGTGTGTGTGTGTAACGCTATATACAGGGGCTGTGTGTGTGTGTGTAACGCTATATATAGGGGCTGTGTGTGTGTGTAACGCTATATACAGGGGGATGTGTGTGTGTAACGCTATATACAGGGGGATGTGTGTGTGTGACACTATATACAGGGGGCTGTGTGTGTGACGCTACATACAGGGGGCTGTGTGTGTAACGCTATCTGCAGGGGGATGTGTGTGTGACGCTATATACAGGGGGCTGTGTGTGATGCTATATACAGGGGGATGTGTGTGTGACGCTATATACAGGGGGATGTGTGTGACGCTATATACAGGGGGATGTGTGTGACGCTATATACAGGGGGATGTGTGTGACGCTATATACAGGGGGCTGTGTGTGTGATGCTATATACAGGGGGCTGTGTGTGTGATGCTATATACAGGGGGCTGTGTGTGACGCTATATACAGGGGGATGTGTGTGTGTGTGATGCTATATACAGGGGCTGTGTGTGTGTGTGTAACGCTATATACAGGGGCTGTGTGTGTGTGTAACGCTATATACAGGGGCTGTGTGTGTGTGTAACGCTATATACAGGGGGATGTGTGTGTGTAACGCTATATACAGGGGGATGTGTGTGTGTGACGCTATATACAGGGGGATGTGTGTGTGTAACGCTATATACAGGGGGATGTGTGTGTGTGTAACGCTATATACAGGGGGCTGTGTGTGTGTAACGCTATATACAGGGGGCTGTGTGTGTGATGCTATATACAGGGGGCTGTGTGTGACGCTATATACAGGGGGCTGTGTGTGTGACGCTATATACAGGGGGCTGTGTGTGTGACGCTATATACAGGGGGCTGTGTGTGTGACGCTATATACAGGGGGCTGTGTGTGTAACGCTATCTGCAGGGGGATGTGTGTGTGACGCTATATACAGGGGGCTGTGTGTGACGCTATCTACAGGGGGATGTGTATGTGACGATATATACAGGGGGCTGTGTGTGTAACGCTATCTGCAGGGGGATGTGTGTGTGATGCTATCTACAGGGGGCTGTGTGTGTGACGCTATATACAGGGGCCTTTGTGCACGTGGTGCTTTACTATACAGTGTTTGACACAATTATATTCAGGGGTGCAGTGTTTGGTGCTATTATATTTAGGGGCACAGTGTGTGGCACCATGATCATTTTGTTTTCGTTTATAGGTGTAGAAATGTTGGAAAAGTGAGCAACAGAAGACATCTAAGTGGCAAATTCTGCAGAAATGGGTCATGGCCGGGAGAAGTCGTCATGAAGTCTGGACCGGATGGAGAAGAAAAGAGGAAAAAAGTTACCAGAATCTGAGGAGTTGTCACCTGTGAGTCACTAGATTTATAGAGAATCTGTCACCTCTCCTGACATGTTTATTATAGGAAATCCTTGTGTTTCACTAAAAGTCTTTGTGCAGTGCAGGACTGATAGACAAATGGGTGTTACCATGCCCCTTGTCAGGAGGATGTGTCCCTGCACAGTGTGATACTGTCAGCGATGGTTGGAGACTGTCAGTATGTAGGGACACAGCCCTTTGACAAGGGGAATCGTAACACCCATTTGTTAATGCTTGCACAAAAAGGTAGTGTTACGGCTCGGCGGGGGAAAAGGGGGGCCCAAGTTTGGGTAACAGCCCAGGGCCCATAGTCTATTTAATCCGCCACTGGGTCTAGGGTCTGAATACATTTAGGAGTCTAAATAAATGCAGGGGACCTTTCTGGGGTCTAAATAATTAAGGAGTCTTGTCTTCTGTCTGAATAAATGTAGGGGTCTGGTCTGGGGTTGGAAGACAGTTAAGGGTTTGTTGTCTGAATTTATTTAGAGGTCTTGGGTTTGATTTTATTTAGGCGTCTGGGGTCTGATTTTATTTAGGGGTCTGGGGTCTAATCACTTTTGCGGTCTGGTCTAGGATCTGAATAAATGTAGGGGTATGGTCTGGGGTCTAAATAAATGTGGGGGTCTGGACTGGCATCTGAATACATGTATGGTAAATTCTTAAAGAACATTTTTTGTCTTTTTTGTTTCATAGTCTACCCCCCCAAAAAAATACAGTTTTTACTAATTTCTATGCAATGTTTTAAGATAGTTTGTTCAATGAATAACATTTACCCCAAAAATTAATCCTCTAATTCTCCCATGCGTATGACGTCAGTTTAACGCTGAAGAACAAAGAACCTACTGTATTTTAGCTTTAAATGTATCTCCTTACATTTGCCTCTTTACATGAATGCTAATCATCCAAGTACAACTTATTTTTAGTAAAATCACAAAAGTAGATAGGGCCAGGGTATAACAGACTAAAATTGGTGGCTAATATATATATATATGTGCCATATATATATATATATATATATGTGCCATTGCATGGCTGATGTAGTTAGTGTAGAGTTGGAATATAAAAACTTAGAAAAGAAATAGTGAGCAGCAGTTTTCATAAACAGATCCCTGTAGCACTTTAACTGGTCCCATAGAACACTGAATATTATACTACAAAACAGAATACATTTGAAAAACCTCACAAGCAAAATACACTGGGCACTTTTCTTTCCATTGTCACGCACACATTGACTTAATATAAAACATTTGTATCGTCTTGTAAAGTAATATTACCAGTAGAAAACACATAAAAATAACAGATATTTGCTGAGGAACCTGTACCAGTAAAATTCTACTTTTAATTTAAAAGTAATAAAAGGATTTTATAAACCATTCCTTTTGTTTATGGGGTTATTTTCTTCAATGTTCTTGTTTTTCATAAGCAAAATCTTAACTTATTTGTATTAAGTCCAAAAAACATTTTTTTTTCCCCTATTTTTAAGATGCATTATTAGGTGGGTAAATAAATACCAGTCTATGAACTTAAATTTAAAAGGTTTAAAAGATTTAAAAGGTTATGCACTGCCTTGGTTATAGCATAAATAGCAAGTACATTCGAGTCTATACCTACATCAGCAGTCATAAACAAGATTTCTTATTCAGCAAGGCATAAACACATATAGTAAATGTTCATGTTATTATAGCATCTTCTTTGAAAATATTAAAATAAAAGTGAGAAATTTGGTGATGAGTGTCTGTATTTATAAACTGCAAAAATGTATTAAATGCATACTTTTGATTAAGGAAAGCATAACTAAAATTCTATTGTTTATCATCAAGAACACTAAATATCTTTAAAGGGTTTTCTGGGATAATGTGTACTTGGGAAATGTACTAGGGGGCGTGATAGTGGATCTATATTGATATACCCATATATGATTGAATTAGCCAATATATTGCTACATTTTATCCATCCGATCATAAAAGGGAGATGACAGGCAAACTTCAGCAATAGTTCAGTCAGTCAGCCCTAAGGCTCTGTTCATATCGGCATCGGAGTGGTCCTCTGTGAAAAATGCAGCAAGAGATAGTGCAGCACGCTATGCTATATCTTACGCTAAAACAAAGGAGACCCTCATGGAAACCTGAAAGAACCCATTAAAGTAAATTTGTTTCATCGGGCACCCTTAGTGTCCATGATGCAATGGCTAGGGCACTTCAATTCTTTTGTTTTTCTGTTCCTTTGGTTCCTATGACGGAACAGAAGAATGGAAACAGGTAGCACAGACGTGAATAGAGCCTTACAGGCATCAATGTGGAGGTGAATAATGACTTTTTGTCCTTAGCCTATTGGGTGAGGTAAGGTAAGGGCCTGTTCATATCAGCGATGGCTTCCGTTCATTTGTTCCGCCAGGGCCGATTCTAGCTTTTCTGCTAACTGAGGCGAAAATTGAAATGACGCTCCCCAGTTCATGATTGATATCCCCCTGTCTGTTCTACATCATTAACAGCCTCCTTCAACTCTTGCGAATGCGCCGTTGCCTTGTACTCCCCTTGCATGCATGGTGCAGCAATGAAGCCGGGCAGAGTACACCTCGCTGCATGGTGTGTGCCCATGCAATGGCGCATCTGAGAAAGTTAGAGGAGACTGGTAGTGATGTATAACAGCCAGAGGGATGTCAATCAAAGATGGAACGGTGGGTTTGGAGACAGGACTATGTGACACTTCAGGATAGCTTTACAAAAATTGGAAAAGACCCTAGTAGTTGGCAGGTAAAAAACTTAAATATATATAAAAATTGCCAAGGCAATAGGAACCCGTTTTTTTCCCAACTACATACTAACTAATAGAATAGGATAGTAGAATAAATGAAATACCTTTAATAAATTAGGGACAAACAACATGAAAATGTAAAATTACAATGTGTACTGGCACATGCAATTTGCAGACATAAATATGTCTATAGAACATGTGAGATATAACCCAATGCAAAGTTGACACTGAGTATAACTGCTAGCTATAGTCAATTATATGAAAGATCGGCTCCAGTTAACATCGCGCTAAAAGACTAGTATAGCCCCCCCCCAAATGTTTCGCCACAGATGCAGCGTCCTCAGGGGTTTTAGGGGCATATATGATATATGCCTCTCATGTTCTATATAAATATTTATGTCTGCAAATTGCATGTGCCAGTACACATTGTAGTTTTAAATTTTCATGTTGTTTGTCCCAAATGTAATAAAGGTATTTAATTTATTCTACTATCCTATTCCGTTAATTAGTAAGTAGTTGGAAAAAAAAACTAGCTCCTATTGCCTTGGCAATTTTTCTATATACTTCAGGATAGCGGCACCGCCCCATGACCCTTTAATGAGTAATTAGCATATAGTGTGCGCCGTTTTAAAAGTTGATTTTATAGATTTTGCTGCATCTGAAAAAAACATACAAAGGAATGTTTGGAAATATTGTCAGGTCATGTATTACCGCATGGTGGCAGTGCAAGGGGTTAAAACTTTCTGACAGACAGAATTTGGTACCCGGAAGATACTTCTCTTCTTCTTGTATCCGCCTTTCGCTTCATGCGATCGACTGCCAGCAGAATAGAGGACCGGGTCTGTTGCCAGATTTGCAGGAAGTCCCCAAATGTAGAGTCAGCTGCGGGTACCTGAGATGTACGCGAAACAGGAAGAGGGATTCTTGGATGTTGACTGTACACAATGTAGAATGGTGTGGAAGTAGTGGACTCACTTGTGTGATTTTTATTGAGGCACTTTACTAATTACTGCCCCCTATATTTCACTTACATTATTACACTTGCACATACACTATTCATTTATTATTTTTTACTACACATCCCATGCACCACACACCACTCCCCTCAAGACTAGTGGGAGTGGCTATTATTATTTAAAGCACCTGCTCACTCTCCTTCATCAGCGTTTCTGACCTGGCTGTGTCCATTTGTAAGTATGGCCTTTTTCGGTGTTTTTGTATATATGTCCCCTTGTTTTTATCTGTTTTGTCTGTGCATCAGGAGCTTTTCGTTCCAGTTAGGGAGTTAGGGACTCGCAAGTCTGGGGATCCTTGTCGTGGATTGCGAGCTTGCGTCCTTTTGGCCAAAATGATCACTAATACCACAGGTATTTTTGATTATTACTTATATTTGCTTCTTTTGGACACAGCCGGGTCTTTGATGCTGGGAGAGTATGGTGTGTTGTCGTTTGGCTTAGCAAGCAGGGTATCCCGCTCTATGAATTATCAAGGCGTCAAAAATAGGCTTCTACCTGGCTATACACGTTGCGCCTCATGACTTACACACTATCCCTCCATGTTTCACACACTTGCACCCCATTATTAATTTATTTTTATTGAGGCACTTTACTCATTACTGCCCCCTATATTTCACTTACATTATTACACTTGCACATACACTATTCATTTATTATTTTTTACTACACATCCCATGCACCACACACCACTCCCCTTAAGACTAGTGGGAGTGGCTATTATTATTTAAAGCACCTGCTCACTCTCCTTCATCAGCGTTTCTGACCTGGCTGTGTCCATTTGTAAGTATAGCCTTTTTCTGTGTTATTCACTTGTGTGATTGTTGTATGAGAACTCGGCCCATGGAAAAAGCTGTACCCAGTCATCATGCTGCACGGAAATGAAGTGGTGGAGACAATTCTCCATGATCTGGTTAATCCTCTCGACTTGACAATTGGACTGGGGGTGGTTGGCTGAACAAAAGTCCAATCTCACAGGAGTTTACAGAGGGCTCTCCAGAATTTTGAGGTGAACTGAACCCCCCGATAAGACACAATGTGAAGGGGCAAGCCATGCAAGCGGAAGATGTGCTGAATAAAGAGATTTGCCAGTCGAGGAGCAGAAGGTAGGCCGGTCAGTGGGATAAAATGTGCCATCTTCGAGAAGCGTTCCACCACCACCCAGACAGTATTGCATCCTGTTGAGGTGGGAAGGTCTGTGACAAAGTCAATCGCAATGTGCTGCCAAGGGGCATTGGGTACAGGCCGAGGTTGGAGCAGACCGGCAGACTTGGAGTGAGTAACCTTGTTGGAAGCACACACAATGCAGGAAGAGACAAAGTCCACAATGTCTTTGGGCAGCGTGAAATGATGAGTTATCAGGTCTCGAGTCTTGAGAACACCAGCGTGCCCAGCAAGTTTGTCCCCAGCGGAGAATTCTTCTCCTGTCTGCCAACCAAACAAAAGTCCTCCCCGAAGGGATGTCTCTAACTTGCAAAGGATTGGCAGTGACAATGCAGGATGGGTCTATGATATATTGTGGGGTCTCCACAGTGTCCTCTGTTTCAAATGACCTGGACAGGGCATGGGCCCTCACATTTTTATCAGCATGACGGTAGTGGAGCACAAATTTGAAACGGCTGAAGAACAGCGACCACCTGGCTTGACGGGGGTTTAGCCGTTGAGCCGAATGGAGATAGGTAAGGTTCTTGTGGTAGGTGTAGATCAGGATGGGGTGAGCTGCGCCCTCTAGCAGATGTTTCCACTCATCCAGAGCCAATTTGATGGCCAGTAGCTCCCGATCCCCAATAGAGTAATTGCGCTCCGCCGAGAAGAAATGTCTCGAGTAATAGCCACATACTACTTCCTTTCTTTTGAGGCTTCTCTGGAACAGAAGTGCACCTGCACCAACAGAAGAAGCGTCCACCTCCAATAAGAACTGCAGAGACACGTCAGGATGATAGAGGATCGAGGCTAAAGTGAAGGCACTGTTGAGGCTATTGAATGCTGATTCTGCCTCTGGGGTCCGCACCTTGGCATTCATACCTTTCCTGGTATGGGTAGAGATGGAAGCCGTCAGTGAAGAGAAATTTGGGATAAATTGCCAGTAGAAGTTAGCGAATCCCAAAAAACACTGTATGGATCGCAGGCCCTTAGGATGTGGCCACCCTAGAACGGACTTTACTTTCTCAGGATCCATCTTGAGACCCTGATCCGAGATGATGTAGCCCAGGAAGGGCAGAGAATTATTTTCAAAAGTACACTTCTCCAGCTTCGCATACAGACAATTCTCCCTTAATCGCAGCAGGACTTGACGGACATGCCTCCGATGTGTCGTCAGATCTGGGGAGAAAGTCAAAATATCATCGAGATAGACCACAACACAGACATAGAGGATACCTCAGAAGATATCATTCACAAATTATTGGAAGACCGTGGGAGCGTTAGGTATTCGTAGTGCCCGTCCCGGGTGTTAAATGCTGTCTTCCACTCATCACCTTGACAGATTCGGATTAAGTTGTAGGCCCCACGCAAGTCTAGTTTAGGGAAGATCTGGGCTCCTCGTATGCAATCAGTGACTGAGACATAGGAGGCAGGATAGTCTGAATCTGCGACAGGCAGCGGTGGAGACATTTGGAGCACAATTCGAGAACTTCTCCAGAATTCCAGTCCAGAACCAGGGCATGAAGCTGGAGGCAAGGCAGGCCCAGCAACACCGGATTGACGGCTTTGGGCAAGATGAGGTAAGTAATCCGCTCAATATGAAGGGCTCCCACTTGGAGCTTCAGTGGCTTGATCTCAGACACGATGGGGTAGGGCAGAGGAAGTCCATTCACCGAGGCTACAGCCAGGGGTGTCTCCAAGGGAAACGTCGGCAACTGGAGCTGATCCACTAGGTCATGTAGGTTGAAGTTTTCCGCGGACCCGGAATCCAAGTAGGCAGAGACCGGTGCTTCTTCTCACTGGGCACTATGGTCACGGGAATGGACAATTTATTATTTAGTCCTTCTACACCTAGAGTTGTCTCTCCAACCAATCCTAGGCGCTGAAGTCTTTTTGGCTTTTGGGGACACAGACGCACAAAATGGCCTCTGTGGCCGCAATACAGACAGAGTCCCGAAGTGTGTCTGCATTGTTTCTCTTGGACAGACAGCTTGAGATGGTCTACTTGTATAGGCTCCTCAGGTGGAGCGGCTGATGATGACAGCAGGGTTTGCTGGAGTGTAGGAGCCAGCCTAGGAAGGCTTCTGGACCTGCGAAACTCTTGAGACCGTTCCTGGATCCTCATGTCAATTTGAGAGACTAGAAGAATGAGGTCATCTAGGGTAGAAGGCAGATCTCGAATGGCAAGCTCGTCTTTGATATCGGAGGAGAAACCCTGCCAGAAGGTAGCCACCAAGTCTTCATTGTTCAAGGAGAGCTCTGCCTTCTTGGTGAAGGGTCAGCAGGGATGCAGCTACTGAAGAGAGTCGCCCAGTTTCCTCAAATACAGTGCGGAAAGTTTGTAGAAAACACTGTAAGTCACGGATCTCTAGTCCCTGACGTTCCCAGATGGGGTTCGCCCATGCCAGGGCCTTGCCAGTAAGAAGAGAGACTATGAATGTGATTCCTGCTCCATCGGAAGGAAATGCTCTGGCATGTAGACTGAAGTGGATCTGACATTGGTTCTGAAATCCCCTGCAGGTCCTCACGTCTCCGTTGTAGCGAGGAGGTAGTGGCAGAGAGAATCTGGAATCGGTACTGCCAGGAGGTGTAATAGGAGGAACAGCAGGAGCAAAAGGAGCAGGTGCCATGGCTGCAGCTTGCATATCCAGATGATATGCAATTACGTTCACCGCCTGGAGCAGTTGGTCCTGTCGTGGGCAAAGGTCTAGCATATCCGCCCGCATGACTTGTGATTTTGTCATGGTCTTGTTTGACCAGCAGAGTCTATGGCCTTAGCGTACTGTCACGATCTGTGGGTATGTGGACCCACTAGGCCGCACCGCCGTAGCGGGGTAGCAGCTAGCCAAACAGCAGTGTACCAAGTCAATATAAAGTCCAAGCACAAGGGTACCTGTAATAGTCCAGATAGTAGCAACGGCTTAGGCACAGATGGGACCATGGCAGCAGGTGATGCAAAACGTGGCAGATGACACCAGACATGGTGTAAGTCAGCAGGAATAGTAGACGGCACAACATGACTCCAACACTAGAGATGGCACAGAAACAAATACAGCAAGGGATACAGGATACAGGTTGCAGGGCAGGGGAACAAAAGGAACAGGATACGACTAAGGGACCATTTGCAAGACTAATAGAGGAATACAAACAACTCTGAGGCAAGGAGTGAAAGGACAGGGCTCCTTTTATAGTCCAATGTGATCTGGGAGCAATTAGTTAATTCTTAACATGTGTGCGTGCTGGCCCTTTAAGGCTGGAAATCAGCTTGCGCGCGCAGCTTAGTAGTCATTGCAGGACAGGACGGCAGCATGTTCTGGCTTCTGGGAAGAAGACGTCGGCAGGATGAGGGGGGTCTGCGGTCTGCGACCGCGGCCGTTTCTCTCATTACACTCATTACATATATACAGAGCAGAACCAAGCTCAATACATAAATACAGCACCAGAACAAAGCTCAGTACATAAATACAATACCAGAAACAAGCTCACTACATATATACAGTACTAGAACAAAGTTCAGTACATATATACAACACCAGAACCAAGCTAAGTACATAAATACAATACCAGAACAAAGCTCAGTTTGTGTATATATAACACCAGAACCAAGCTCAGGACATAAATTCAGCACCAGAACCAAGCTTAGGACTAGAGATGAACGAACCGGGACAACCGAACCCGGTTTCGGTCCGAACATCGTGAAAAGTTCGGTTGGCAGCGAATCCGAACTTCACCGGGTCCGGCCGAACACGTTTTGACCGAACCCGGCTACATTTTGGTGCCTGCCACATGTTAGATCTAAAATGGAGGATTTCAAAATATCACCTGACATCAGGCTACCCCATAATGCCTTGCAAACGGCTATCCCAGCCAATCGGGAGGCAGCATAGAGGCGGGCTCAATCTTGCAATAATAGTCTATGCACGGAGCCCAGCGGCCATTTTAGAGACAGGAGCTGTAGGGATAGCATCTCTGTGCAGTAAGGGAAAGCTTTAGGAATCTAAAAGCCAGGAATCCAGCAATCGAAGGGGCTCATCCACTACGACGGGAGTCTACTCTACTCTTAACATCCAAATTGCAATACAAATTCTCCATTTGCCAAGCCAGTGTGTGAATAAGCTTTTATAAGGGGCTCATCCCCGTTGCATGGGGTAACATCCAACTTGCAATCCAGGCAGGCAGCTGTAGTACTACAACGCCCAGCATTCCCTGAGTGCACAGTGGCTGATAGAAATTCTTATTCATTGCCATTTGCCAAGCCAGTGTGTGAATAAGCTTTTATAAGGGGCTCATCCCCGTTGCATGGGTTAACATCCAACTTGCAATACAGGCAGCCTTTGTAGTACTACAACGCCCAGCATTCCCTGACTGACTGGCATCTTATGAGTCGCTGATTTTCTGCCAGTCCGAATAACAAATTAAAAGGGCCTCATTTCTGTCTAAGGGTTTAATTCAACGTGCTAATTAAGTACAGCCAGTGCCTTTGGTGCTATTATACAAGTCACAGCATACACTGACTGCCACCTATTCACAGACACTCATTTTCAGCCTGTCCAAATAATATTTTATAAGGGCCTCATTCCTCTATTAGGGGAAGGGGTTTTGATTCAACTTGCTGCACTCCAGCAGTGAAATGTGTGGTAAAAAAAAGGTTGTGAAAGGACGGGGTAGAGGAAAAAACACCCATGCCATGTCCTCTTCCAGTCCAAATGTTGGATCTGTTGGTGCCAGACCCAGTACCAGCATTTTTGGCACAAGACATGTGCCCAGTTCTACTAGTAGCAGCAGCCATGTGCCTGCTGGTAGTAGTAGCAGTATCAGCAAGACAGACTTGTCCATCTCCTCCGGTGGGCGAGTTATTTTAGACAATACGCCCATTGTGGACTGGTTGGCTCGCTCGCGGTCATCTCAGCAGGAAGACTCTGACGATCTGGCTTCAAGCCAGGTTTCGTTGGATTCCAGATCCTCTACAGTTCCTTGGCACAGTGACAGTAGTAATATGAGTATTTCTAGCATTTCCATTCCATCATTTATGTCTTCACTCCCCCTTCCTAGCGGGAAGCCATCTTTCCTGAGAGTCCTAAGAGACATCTCCTCGGGTGCGAAGGAAGATACTGAACAACATAGTGATGATTTGTTTTCCGCAAGTCAGCCAACGGAGTGTGTTGTGGCGGTGGAGGTGGAAGCGGTGTCCGAGACTCATAGCTGTGGTAGTGGGGGTGTTGGTGGTAGCCGTGGTGGCAGACGCAGTAATGAGGGGGGGCATGGAGCCCGCCATGATGTCACATCACATTCACAACACAGTGACAGAAGTGGCGGGGATGATGAGGAGGGCTATGATGATGTTGTTTTAGACAGGACGTGGGAACCAGGTGACGAGGTGATGATGGCGTCAGAGGAGGAGGGTAGTAGTGGCGGCACTGGCAGTGATAAACAGCCAAGCCGAGGTAGGGGCAGAAGTAAATCTGCAAAACGTTGCAGCGGTAGGGTCAGCTCAGGAGCCGGTGACGGCGACACTGCTGCTACTGGTGTAGGCTCCCGAAAAAAGCCTGCCAGACAAGGGGCAAGCTCGGGTGGTGGTGGTGGTGGTGGGGGTGGACGTGGTACTACCTCTTTACGGTACTCTGCCGTGTGGCAATTTTTCTGTACCTTCCTGGAGGACGAAAACATGGCACAGTGCCGTATCTGCAAGCAGAAAGTAAGGCGTGGGTAGGGCAGCAATGTAGGAACTACCGCTCTACGTAAACACATGGAACGGCATCACAAGGCCATGTGGGACAATCGACATGCCCCACCATCATGTACATCTAATGAAGACCCCTCTGCCGCTGCAGCTGCTGCTCCGAGTCCCTGTCATCTAAGTAGTAGCCAGGCCTTATCCACCATCTCATTGTCATCATCATCATCATCACTGTCATCTAGTGCTCCTCCTACGTCCTGTCAGTTATCCATTACGGAATCGTTGTCCAATAAGCAACAATATATACCCAGTCATCCACTTGTCGTGCGGCTTAATTCACACCTGGCTAAGTTGTTGGTGGTGCAGTCGCTGCCGTACCACCTGGTCGACTCCGCCGGCTTCAAGCAATTGATGGCGTGCGCTCAGCCTAGGTGGCGAATACCTAGCCGACATTACTTCTCCAAAACAGCTGTCCCTGCCTTGCACAAGCACGTGGAGGAAAAGGTGTGCCAGTCCTTGCAATTATCCGTGTGCAGCAGGGTACATGCCACCGTCGACACGTGGAGCAGCAACTATGGGCAGGGACAGTACATATCTTTCACGGCCCACTGGGTCAATATTTTGCAGTCCGATGCACCACCACAGCAATGCCAGGCATTACCACCTCCACGCTTGTATCTTTCTGGTTCAACTCCGGACACCAGGCGCCTACCATCCTCCTCCTCCTATTCCTCCTCCTAGCCCTCCTCAATGGAGGTCTTCCCGTCCCCGACAGGACACAGCGTATCTTCCACTCCTCCTCCCTCCTCTTTTCATAGGTGCAAGGTGAAGCGCCACAACGCTGTCTTACACCTGCTGAGCATGGGCGAGAAAAGCCACACAGGGCAGGAGCTGCTGCTGTGCATCAAGGAGGAAATCGCACGCTGGCTGTCTCCTCTGAAACTCACACTGGGCAATGTTGTCTCTGATAACGGGAAGAACGTTGTGGCTGCACTGCGTCTAGGTCACCTGACACACGCTCCTTGCATGGCACATGTGATCAATATGGTCATAACACGCTTCTTAAAGTCATAAATTGGTTTGAAGGGTGTGCTGACCATGTCCAGGAGGGTTTGCGTTCGCTTTAGACGTTCGTATGCATTTAAGCACGCCCTCCTGGACTTGCAGCATCAAAACAATCTCCCAGAACACAGCCTGATTTGCGACGTTCCAACACGCTGGAATTCCACCCTGCACATGTTGGACCGTCTGTACGAACAGCGGAAAGCCGTGAATGATTTCCTGATGCAGCAGACGGGCAGCGTTTGGAGCTAGTGTAATTTCGAGCTCAGGCACTGGCAGCTGGTTAGAGACGCATGTCGCGTTTTGAGGCCCTTTGAAGAGGCCACACGATTTGTGAGCCGTGACGCTAGTGGAATGAACGATGTTATGCCGCTGATATTCATTATGGAGCAAACGCTCACAGCGATGATTCAGCAAAGGATGGAGGAAGGATCACATCTGGCTATGAATGTTGAGGAGGAGGATGAGGATGAGGAAACAGAACCTGAAGAGGAGCTGGATTTGGAGATGGAATCACAGGAAGGGATAGGGGACGAGGCAGCCGCACAACATGACAGTGATGATGACGAGTCTGATGACGACCTTGATGATGGACAACCATAACAGTATGGGGCGGAGATGGAACCAACCGGGCCCTCTGAAACGCTGGCCAGGATGGCGAGCTGTATGCTTCGTTACTTGCGCGCTGACTGTCGTATTGTTAACATGAAGCAAAGAGATGAGTACTGGATAGCCACACTTTTAGACCCTCGGTATAAAGCCAGAATGGGGGAGTTTTTTGCGCCTTCCGAGAGGGAGGCAAAATTGGCTTATTATCGAGAGAAGCTATGCAGCCAACTTGTCACGGCTTTCAAACGGCAAACACCTGCTGCAAGCATGTCTGACCGGGGGGCCACTCTCCGCTCCCCACTGTCTCATCATTCCACCGCCTCTGGCAGAGCTACCACTGCAATAGGCGGCAGCAGCGGCAGCAGCAGCAGCCAATTCAGTTTGGAAAATATGATGACAACATTTTTACATCCAATATCCCGACCTGACACACATCGTAGTCACCAAAGGAATGTTCACCATCACCAGCACCTAAACAACGAGGTTCACTCGTACCTGGACTGTGCCCTTTCTCCGTCAGAAATCCTGATCTCAGACCCCATGGACTTCTGGGTCAGCAGATTGGATCATTGGCAAGAACTGGCCCAGTTTTCCATGGGTGTACTGTCTTGTCCACCCTCCAGTGTAGCGTCAGAGAGGGTATTCAGCGTGGCAGGGGGCTTCGTCACTCCTAAGCGAACAAGATTGTCCGCCAACAGCTTGGAACATCTCACGTTTCTGAAAATGAATCAAGCGTGGATCGGTGAGGATTTTAAAACCCCTGTGCCTGATGCCACTGATTAGATCTGACATTGCTGCTGCCGCTGCCGCCTGCTACTGCCGCCTGCTACTACGGGATTCTGTCCTGTCCACTCTTTTTTTAATGTGCCGCTGTTGGTGCTGCTACTTCTTCTACCACCAATCCACCCCCAGTGCAAGCAGGCCTGCCCCACCACAGGGCTTTGTCTGTGACTGTCCAGTCTGTTTTAATGTGCTGCTACTACTACTACTACTACTACCCCCACCCGAGTTGTCCGTTGGTTACCTCTACTACCACCAATACACCTCCACTGCCGTCTGCTACAAGCAGGCCTGCCCCACCACAGGGCTTTGTCTGTGACTGTCTAGTCTGTTTTAATGTGCTGCTACTACTACTACCACCACCCTTGCTGTCCGTTGGCTACCTCTACTACCACCAATACACCTCCACTGAAGTCTGCTACAAGCAGGCCTGCCCCACCATCGGGGCTGTATCTGTGACTGTCCAGTCTGTTTTAATGTGCTGCTACTACTACTACCACCACCCTTGCTGTCCGTTGGCTACCTCTACTACCACCAATACACCTCCACTGCCGTCTGCTACAAGCAGGCCTGGAGGGCTTGTGAAAAGCCATTGCTTATTGCTTTTACATCCATGCATGGATGAACCCCGGCAGGCATCTGCCAATAAAAAGGGTACATTTTTGGAGGGCTTGCACTCAAAAGCCATTGCTTGTTGCTTTTACATCCATGTATGCATGAACCCCGGCAGGCATCTGCCACCATAAAGGGTACATTTTTTTAGGGCTTGTCAAAAGCCATTGCTTCTTCTTTTACCACCTTATATGTATGAACCCTGGCAGGCCTCTGCCGCCAAAAATGGTTAATTTTTGTACCTTTTTTAACAATGCATTAAGCATACAACATGCACAAGTGCAGTGGTTTCTGTTAGTTATCACCGTGTCCCATCCGTTTTCCTATAGCCATACATGTTGGCGTAACTTTGACACTAACTTTGCCTTAAAGACAGCTCAAAAGTACTTTGATACACTCATGGGTGACCTAAGAGTGTTATACAGGGCTTCTAGGGCTATTAAACAGTGTTATACACGAGTTTAGGGGCTTTCTTGAATTACAGGTTCGGTCAGAACTAGTTCGGTCCGAATCTAACTTTTTCATGAAATTCGACGAACCAGCCGAACCAAACTTTTCATAAGTTCGCTCATCTCTACTTAGGACATAAATACAGAACCAGCACATATGCAGCTAAATTTAGTGCAACACCTGCCGTATAGGTTTTTGCCGTATTGTATGGCATAAAACTACAGCTCCCAGCATGGCCCGAACAATGAGAAGGATATGCTGGGAGTTGCAGTTTCACAAAAAAAAATCATACCACACATCATCTCGCTGCAGATCATACAGTAACTACAGTACTGATTAGAGGCAGAATAAACATTTACATTACGTGACTCACAGGTGACGTCTTCTCAGAGTCTAGTTGTTCTTTTCCTCTTTTCTTCTACATCCGTCGCAGACCTCTATGATGACTTCTCCAGGCCACAGCCCATTTCTGCATTTTGCTGCTCAGATGTCTTCAGCTTCTCACTTTTCAAACATTTCTGCACCTATAAACGAAGATACAATTCTCATGGTGCCACACGCTAAATATAATAGCAGTGATTATAATAGCACTATACACTGTGTCCCTGATTATAATAGCACCATACACTGTGTCTCACACACACAGTGCCCCCTGTTGATAGTGCCCACCATAGAGCCCCCTGTAGATAGTGCCCCCACATCATCCCCTGTAGACAGTGCCCCACATAGAGCCCCGGTAGACAGTGCCCCCCTTAGAGCCCCCTTTAGACAGTGCCCCACATACATAGTGCCCCCTATAGAGCCTCTATAGATAGTGCCCCACATAGAGCCTCCTCTAGATAGTGCCCCTCATATAGCCTCCTGTAGATAGTTCCCCCATAGAGCCTCCTGTAGGTAGTGCCCTACATAGATCCCCCTGTAGATAGTGGCCCCCATAGCCCCCCTGTAAATAGTGCCCCACATATAGCTCCCTTGTAGTTAGTGTCCCACATATAGCCCCCTGTAGAAAGTGTCACACATATAGCCCCCTGTAGATAGTGCCCGAACTTATAGACCGCGTGTAGGTAGTGAATCACATATAGCACAGCTGTAGATAGTGCCCCACATATAGTCCCCCCGTAGTTAGTACCCCACATACTTTTAACAGAAACATTTTTTTTACATACTCATCTGACCCAGTTCCCTCGCCGTCCTCTTGCAATGCAGGCCTGCTCTCTTCTGAGCAGGTCTGCTGGGGCTGAACACCACAAGTGGCGCAATGACGTCATCGCGCCACTTGCGTCATTGAAAGGCCCTAAGTGGTAGGGCAAGGTATTCTGCCCTGCTGATCAGTGCCTTTCAACTACGCAAGTGGCGCAATGACGTCATCACGCCACTTGCATCGTTGAAAGGTGCCGATTGGCAGGGTGCCTTGACTTGCTATTTAACTACGCAAGCAGCGCGATGACGTCATCTCACCGCTTGCATCATTAAAAGGTTGCCCTGCCATTCAGAGCTTATTCAGTGCATATGCAAGTAATTGTATCTGCGTCCTATAGACCCAGGTACAGTTGGGAAGCAGGAGGGGGTGGCGGCGGCCGCCGCCTAATGCAAGATGCTCATCTCACGTCATGGACGGTGCGGCCCTGTGTTCCGCTCAACCTTTCCGTCAGAGGAATAGAGGAACGGAAAACCAAACGCAAACTATTGCTTCCGTTTGCACTACCATTGATTTCAATGGTATTTTTTTTCGTTCAGTTGGTTTCAGTTTGCTTCCATTCTGCTAGGTTACTCTTTTTTCAGTCGACTAGGCAAACTGAAACCAACTAACAGAAAAAAAAGCATTGAAATCAATGGTAATGCAAACGGAAACGATACTTTCCGTTTGGCTTTCCGTTCATTTGTTCCTCTGGTGGAAATGTTAAACGAAACAGATGAACGGAAGTCAGTGTTGATGTGAACAGGACCTAAACTATACAGACTTTGGCATTTATAAATATGTGAACATTTTCTTGGACATTCCAAACAGCAAAGTTTATCTGCATTGATGCTTCCATCGCAGTATGTATTTATGTAGAGATAAGCAAAGTTCCCAAAATTAGTTTTGTGTCCGATTCGGTCAAAATGGCTTTTTGTTTAGATCCGGTCAAAATGCCTTTTTGTTTAGATTCGGTCAGAATAAATTTACCGTGAATCGCAAGTGCCCCGATTGCCCTGAAATTTCGTGTCTTATTCTCACATCATCTATGACTGTATCCAATCCCTTTAGCCCCTTAATGACCAAGCTTGTTTGGACCTTAATGACCAAGACAGATTTTTCAAATATGGTATGTCTGACTTTGTCAGGGAATAACTCTGCAATAATTTTGCATATCCAAATAATTCCGACCTTGTTTTTTTTACATGTTGTACTTTATTTAGGTGGTAAAAGTAGAGTATCGATTTCCATAAATTAAAAAAATAAATACAAAAATGAATGGCATTTTGTAAAAATTTTAATTTTTCCCTATTTTGAACTGCAATATGTCACATATGTACATACATATTGTACACATTTTTTTAAATTAAATATATATTTACATCTCTTTACCCTATTTTGGCAGCACTTTTGAAATTTTTTTTTAGGAGACTTACAAATTTAAGAATAATTTTTATACATTTTGAAGTACATATTGTTTTGCTGCACCAAGCCAAGTTTTCAGAGGCTCATAGGTGTCAGAATGATGGAAACCCCCATAAATGAACCCATTTTAAAATTTTAAAACTACACCCATTCAGGTATTTATTAAGGGATTTTGTAAGTATTTTGACCTAACAGTTTTTTTTGTAAGAACTCATGCAAAGCAGGTGGAAAAAAAAATAATTTTACTTTTTTCACAAATGTGTAATTTTAAAGACAGATTTCTTTGTAAAGTGAACATGAGAATGAAGAAACACACCACAAAATCTATTACCCTGTTTCTTCTGTGTTCAAAAATACCCCCTTTGTGGCTCTATTGTGCTGCCTTGACACACGGCAGGGCCCAAAATAAAGGGAGCACCCGGTAGCTTTTAGGACGCATTTTGCTTTTAGGACTGCACATTTGGAGAGGCATTGAGCTGACAGAACGATTGAAATCCCCCATAAATGATCCCATTTAGAAAACAAGACCCCTTAAAGATTTTATCTAGGGATGTAGTGAGTATTTTGACCCCACAGTTTTTTGCTTAAAATTATTGCAAAGCAGGTGGAAAAAAAAGTACTTTTTTTCACAAATGTGTAATTTTAAAGACAAATTTATTTGTAAAGCGAACATGAGAATGAAGAAACACCCACCTAAACTCTACCATACTGTTTTCCCAGTGTTCAAAAATACCTCCATTGTAGCCCTAATGCACTGCCGGGACAAACAGCAGGGTCCAAAAGGAAGGGAGCACCCAATGGCTTTCAGGACACATATTTTGCATGAAAATGTTTTAGGCCCTATTGCACATTTGGAGAGGCATTGAGCTGCCAGAACAATAGAAATCCTCCATAAATGACCCCATATAGAAAACTAGACCCCTTAAGTTATTCATTTAGGGATATAGCAAGTATTTTGATCCTACAGGTTTTGCAGGAATTAATACAAAGCAGGTGAAAATAAAATGTATATAATTTTTTTCACAAATGTGTCATGTTAAAGACTATTTTTTTCGTAAAGCGCTCCTGAAAATGAGGAAACACACCTCAAAATGTATCACTCTGTGTTCAAAAATATCCCCATTGTGGCTCCAATCTGCTTACTCGATACATGACTGGGCCTAAAATGTAGAGAGCACTCTTTGGCTTTTAGTACACAATTGAATGGTTTCCAGGCTCCGTGCCATGTTTATAGAGGTATTATGCTGCCAGAACGATAGAAAATATTTGTCTGTTGGACAATCAACTCGAGGACTTGGTCACTGACAAATATGTGGAAGAAGTCGCAAGGGGTAAAATTAGCAACATCCACTTTTACTCCTGGGGTTGCTGAAAATAGGGGTACTTGAGGGTAAAATTAAAATGCGGGATCCAAGAACATGGGAGGGACTGCACTACTAGCCCCTGCACCACTAGGCCCTTCACCACTAGCCCCTGCATCTCTGGATTTGACAACAATGACAAATTCCACCACCATAGGACTATGGGGTCCAGAGGTAGAACTTGAGTCGTCACTATCTGAAAAAAGTTCTACCTCTGAAGCACAGTCGGTGTCACTACCTGAACTGCTGCAGCATAGCAAGGTGTACACTTGCTCCACAGTAAATATTCGCCGAGCCATTATTATTAGAAAAAAATGCAAACTTTAAAAAAAAATAATAATAATTAACCTGCCTTAAACCAATAATCTGAACCCCTATAATCAGTAACTGTGAGGGTATGTTCACACGCAGTGTTTTCAGGTGTATTTTGGGGCGTTAAAGCCTCAAAAAACGCCTGAAAAAACTAAAACTAAACGCCTACAAACATCTGCCCATTGAAATCAATGGGAAAAACAGCATTTAGTTCATACGGGGCGTTTTTTTACGCCTCTGTTTTAAAAAACGGAGCATAAAAAGATTCTCCTTAGGGTATGTGCACACGATAGCTGCCTTTTACGTCTGAAATTACAGACTGTTTTCAGGAGAAAACAGCTCCGTCGTTTCAGACGTAAATGCTCCTCCTCGCATTTTGCGAGGCGTCATTGACGCCCGTAATCTTGAGCTGCTCTTCATTGAATTCAATGAAAAACGGCTCAAATTACGTTTCAAAGAAGTGTCCTGCACTTCTTTGACGAGGCAGTCATTTTACGCGTCGTCGTTTGACAGCTGTCAAACGACGACGCGTAAATGACAGGTCGTCGGCACAGTACGTCGGCAAACCCATTCAAATGAATGGGCAGATGTTTGCCGACGTATTGTTGCCGTATTTTCAGGCGTAAATCGAGGCATATTACGCCTAGATTACGCCTGAAAATGGGTCGTGTGAACCCAGCCATAAAAAGAAGTAGCATGTCACTTCTTGAGGCGTTTTTTGGAGCTGATTTTCCATTGAACACTATGAAAACCGCTTCAAAAAACGCCTCAAAAGAAGCCTGAAAAGAAGCCTCAAAAGAAGCTCCAAATTAAAAGCTTCATTTTCAGCTTCAAAAACTTCTGAAAATCAGGAGCTGTTTTCTCTTGAAAACAGCTCCGTATTTTCAGACGTTTTTCAGTTTGTGTGTGAACATACCCTTAGACTACTAACTTATTTTATGGGTTTTTAAAAATGTTTTATTTTTTTGGGGTTTTCATTTTAACCTAAGAAAAAAAAAAAGATAACCTGCCTATCACTAGATAAATAAATAGTAACTATAAAACATTATAATTATAGATGTGGACCAATTATGTGGAGTTCTAAATATGTCCTTAACTGTAATTGTCTGTAGACATGGACTGGATTACTAGGAAGGGGGGATCGTAATGTTATTGAAACCGGGCATTTCCCATGACGTCTCAGCAGCCTGCATGGCAATAAACAAGTGCATTGACTTCAATTGCTGTATACCAACATTTTTTGCACCCCTAAAATGAAATTGCGGATGCAATGAAATCGCGCAGGGTGCTATGTAATTACTACTGTAGACAGGGATCGATCAATGAAGGAAAAGTGAGTTAACAGATTTATGTGGATGCAGAAACAAAACTCTATCTTTTATTTCATTCTATCCTCTATTGTATCTAACGTAGCCCAGTAAGCAATTGAATATTTTAGACAATTTTTTTTTTCTGGGGGGGGGGGGGGGGGGGGGTGTTGGCAGTGATCAGTCCTTATGTTTTGTATAAATAATGTCTATGGAAATGACTACATCATATTCTTATTTTGTAATATTGTCATTTTTCTTATAGTAATTTAACCTCTGGCAGCAGATCCCAAGGACTGTGTCTGCAGAACATTACTATATTTCTGTGCTGTCCATTTAGCTGCTCAGCTTATCTGATACATGATATGAAGGTCTCCCCAAATTTTCACTTTTTTTTATTGTGTCATGTGACCACAGAAGCATTAAACCTCACAACATGACCACTTTTTACTTCAGGATCGTCGCTTGAACAGCGTCAAGCTGTTAAAAATGAATACGCTTAAAAGTCTTTAATTATGTATAAAGAAAACCAATATGTATCCAGTCCCTAATGCAAGTTTTTATCCCCTTGCTTATACAACTTAAACATATTCCGTAGTGCTGTACAGAGATTGTCACCATTCCAGAGGCGGACACCAATAACAAAGGTCCCATGTGCAAGAACATTATATGGTTTCCAACTGCAAAATTTGATGGTAAATATGGTATGTCCACCCCTAAGGTTACTAGACACAACAATGATCAGCTTACTGAAACACAGCAGTGATGACACAGAAGTTACCTGATGGAAACAAAGTTGCAACGTCACAGCAGCATACCTGACAGAAAATTGCTTGGAATATCATATTAGCTTTAATAACTGAAACTCACTTGTGATGAAACAGCAAATGACCTGGTTGTAATGTATGGTGATGCGTCCCCATAATTAAAAGGGAAACTGTTCATTCATTATTGTCATTGTATTTCGTGCCCCTTCTGGCATTGTAAATATAGCATCAGTGAAGTATTGTTGCTGCTGCTATGTTGTGTTTATACAGAAAAATACAGAGTCTGAAGCCTATTTATATCAAACTGTATGACAACTTTATTAGAATTTGAATATACAAAACAACAAACATGTTTAAAAAGGTATATGACAGGAGAAACGCTATATATAATCAACATAGAAATACACCAAGAGAACCAGAATTAGAAATAACAAACCCTATTGTGTGGGCAGCTGCAAGAATATCACTTGTATAAAGTATCAATGATCTCAATCTATACACATGTACATACATATGCGGGACATAAATAGTCCAACAATAAAGTTTCACACACTTGCATCCCATTATTCATTTATTTTTTAGGCACTTTACTCATTACTGCCCCCTATATTTCACTTACATTATTACACTTGCACATACACTATTCATTTATTATTTCTTACTACACATCCCATGCACCACATACCACTCCCCTCAAGACTAGTGGGAGTGGCTATTATTATTTAAAGCACCTGCTCACTCGCCTTCATCAGCGTTTCTGACCTGGCTGTGTCCATTTGTAAGTATGGCCTTTTTCGGTGTTTTTGCATAAATGTCCTTGTTTTTATCTGTTTTGTCTGTACATCAGGAGCTTTTCGCTCCAGTTAGGGACTCGCAAGTCTGGGGATCCTTGTCGTGGATTGCGAGCTTGCGTCCTTTTGGCCAAAATGATCACTAATACCCCAGGTATTTTTCATTATTACTTATATTCGCTTCTTTTGGACACAGCCAGGTCTTTGATGCTGGGAGAGCATGGTGTGTTGTTGTTTGGCCTAGCAAGCAGGGTAGCCCGCTCTATGAATTATCAAGGCGTCACAAATAGGCTTCTACCTGGCTAGTCACGTTGCGCCTCATGACTTACACACTATCCCTCCATGTTTCACACACTTGCATCCCATTATTCATTTATTTTTTTAGGCACTTTACTCATTACTGCCCCCTATATTTCACTTACATTATTACACTTGCACATACACTATTCATTTATTATTTCTTACTACACATCCCATGCACCACATACCACTCCCCTCAAGACTAGTGGGAGTGGCTATTATTATTTAAAGCACCTGCTCACTCGCCTTCATCAGCGTTTCTGACCTGGCTGTGTCCATTTGTAAGTATGGCCTTTTTCGGTGTTTTTGCATAAATGTCCTTGTTTTTATCTGTTTTGTCTGTACATCAGGAGCTTTTCGCTCCAGTTAGGGACTCGCAAGTCTGGGGATCCTTGTCGTGGATTGCGAGCTTGCGTCCTTTTGGCCAAAATGATCACTAATACCCCAGGTATTTTTCATTATTACTTATATTCGCTTCTTTTGGACACAGCCAGGTCTTTGATGCTGGGAGAGCATGGTGTGTTGTTGTTTGGCCTAGCAAGCAGGGTAGCCCGCTCTATGAATTATCAAGGCGTCACAAATAGGCTTCTACCTGGCTAGTCACGTTGCGCCTCATGACTTACACACTATCCCTCCATGTTTCACACACTTGCATCCCATTATTCATTTATTTTTTTAGGCACTTTACTCATTACTGCCCCCTATATTTCACTTACATTATTACACTTGCAC
Source organism: Rhinoderma darwinii (assembly GCF_050947455.1). Taxonomy (NCBI): domain Eukaryota; kingdom Metazoa; phylum Chordata; class Amphibia; order Anura; family Rhinodermatidae; genus Rhinoderma; species Rhinoderma darwinii. Next base: position 443,452,381 of record NC_134687.1, read on the forward strand.
ATACACTATTCATTTATTATTTCTTACTACACATCCCATGCACCACATACCACTCCCCTCAAGACTAGTGGGAGTGGCTATTATTATTTAAAGCACCTGCTCACTCGCCTTCATCAGCGTTTCTGACCTGGCTGTGTCCATTTGTAAGTATGGCCTTTTTCGGTGTTTTTGCATAAATGTCCTTGTTTTTATCTGTTTTGTCTGTACATCAGGAGCTTTTCGCTCCAGTTAGGGACTCGCAAGTCTGGGGATCCTTGTCGTGGATTGCGAGCTTGCGTCCTTTTGGCCAAAATGATCACTAATACCCCAGGTATTTTTCATTATTACTTATATTCGCTTCTTTTGGACACAGCCAGGTCTTTGATGCTGGGAGAGCATGGTGTGTTGTTGTTTGGCCTAGCAAGCAGGGTAGCCCGCTCTATGAATTATCAAGGCGTCACAAATAGGCTTCTACCTGGCTAGTCACGTTGCGCCTCATGACTTACACACTATCCCTCCATTTTCACACACTTGCATCCCATTATTCATTTATTTTTTAGGCACTTTACTCATTACTGCCCCCTATATTTCACTTACATTATTACACTTGCACATACACTATTCATTTATTATTTCTTACTACACATCCCATGCACCACATACCACTCCCCTCAAGACTAGTGGGAGTGGCTATTATTATTTAAAGCACCTGCTCACTCGCCTTCATCAGCGTTTCTGACCTGGCTGTGTCCATTTGTAAGTATGGCCTTTTTCTGTGTTTTTGCATAAATGTCCTTGTTTTTATCTGTTTTGTCTGTACATCAGGAGCTTTTCGCTCCAGTTAGGGACTCGCAAGTCTGGGGATCCTTGTCGTGGATTGCGAGCTTGCGTCCTTTTGGCCAAAATGATCACTAATACCCCAGGTATTTTTCATTATTACTTATATTCGCTTCTTTTGGACACAGCCAGGTCTTTGATGCTGGGAGAGCATGGTGTGTTGTTGTTTGGCCTAGCAAGCAGGGTAGCCCGCTCTATGAATTATCAAGGCATCACAAATAGGCTTCTACCTGGCTAGTCACGTTGCGCCTCATGACTTACACACTATCCCTCCATGTTTCACACACTTGCATCCCATTATTCATTTATTTTTTAGGCACTTTACTCATTACTGCCCCCTATATTTCACTTACATTATTACACTTGCACATACACTATTCATTTATTATTTCTTACTACACATCCCATGCACCACATACCACTCCCCTCAAGACTAGTGGGAGTGGCTATTATTATTTAAAGCACCTGCTCACTCGCCTTCATCAGCGTTTCTGACCTGGCTGTGTCCATTTGTAAGTATGGCCTTTTTCGGTGTTTTTGCATAAATGTCCTTGTTTTTATCTGTTTTGTCTGTACATCAGGAGCTTTTCGCTCCAGTTAGGGACTCGCAAGTCTGGGGATCCTTGTCGTGGATTGCGAGCTTGCGTCCTTTTGGCCAAAATGATCACTAATACCCCAGATATTTTTCATTATTACTTATATTCGCTTCTTTTGGACACAGCCAGGTCTTTGATGCTGGGAGAGCATGGTGTGTTGTTGTTTGGCCTAGCAAGCAGGGTAGCCCGCTCTATGAATTATCAAGGCGTCACAAATAGGCTTCTACCTGGCTAGTCACGTTGCGCCTCATGACTTACACACTATCCCTCCATTTTCACACACTTGCATCCCATTATTCATTTATTTTTTAGGCACTTTACTCATTACTGCCCCCTATATTTCACTTACATTATTACACTTGCACATACACTATTCATTTATTATTTCTTACTACACATCCCATGCACCACATACCACTCCCCTCAAGACTAGTGGGAGTGGCTATTATTATTTAAAGCACCTGCTCACTCGCCTTCATCAGCGTTTCTGACCTGGCTGTGTCCATTTGTAAGTATGGCCTTTTTCTGTGTTTTTGCATAAATGTCCTTGTTTTTATCTGTTTTGTCTGTACATCAGGAGCTTTTCGCTCCAGTTAGGGACTCGCAAGTCTGGGGATCCTTGTCGTGGATTGCGAGCTTGCGTCCTTTTGGCCAAAATGATCACTAATACCCCAGGTATTTTTCATTATTACTTATATTCGCTTCTTTTGGACACAGCCAGGTCTTTGATGCTGGGAGAGCATGGTGTGTTGTTGTTTGGCCTAGCAAGCAGGGTAGCCCGCTCTATGAATTATCAAGGCATCACAAATAGGCTTCTACCTGGCTAGTCACGTTGCGCCTCATGACTTACACACTATCCCTCCATGTTTCACACACTTGCATCCCATTATTCATTTATTTTTTAGGCACTTTACTCATTACTGCCCCCTATATTTCACTTACATTATTACACTTGCACATACACTATTCATTTATTATTTCTTACTACACATCCCATGCACCACATACCACTCCCCTCAAGACTAGTGGGAGTGGCTATTATTATTTAAAGCACCTGCTCACTCGCCTTCATCAGCGTTTCTGACCTGGCTGTGTCCATTTGTAAGTATGGCCTTTTTCGGTGTTTTTGCATAAATGTCCTTGTTTTTATCTGTTTTGTCTGTACATCAGGAGCTTTTCGCTCCAGTTAGGGACTCGCAAGTCTGGGGATCCTTGTCGTGGATTGCGAGCTTGCGTCCTTTTGGCCAAAATGATCACTAATACCCCAGATATTTTTCATTATTACTTATATTCGCTTCTTTTGGACACAGCCAGGTCTTTGATGCTGGGAGAGCATGGTGTGTTGTTGTTTGGCCTAGCAAGCAGGGTAGCCCGCTCTATGAATTATCAAGGCGTCACAAATAGGCTTCTACCTGGCTAGTCACGTTGCGCCTCATGACTTACACACTATCCCTCCATTTTCACACACTTGCATCCCATTATTCATTTATTTTTTAGGCACTTTACTCATTACTGCCCCCTATATTTCACTTACATTATTACACTTGCACATACACTATTCATTTATTATTTCTTACTACACATCCCATGCACCACATACCACTCCCCTCAAGACTAGTGGGAGTGGCTATTATTATTTAAAGCACCTGCTCACTCGCCTTCATCAGCGTTTCTGACCTGGCTGTGTCCATTTGTAAGTATGGCCTTTTTCTGTGTTTTTGCATAAATGTCCTTGTTTTTATCTGTTTTGTCTGTACATCAGGAGCTTTTCGCTCCAGTTAGGGACTCGCAAGTCTGGGGATCCTTGTCGTGGATTGCGAGCTTGCGTCCTTTTGGCCAAAATGATCACTAATACCCCAGGTATTTTTCATTATTACTTATATTCGCTTCTTTTGGACACAGCCAGGTCTTTGATGCTGGGAGAGCATGGTGTGTTGTTGTTTGGCCTAGCAAGCAGGGTAGCCCGCTCTATGAATTATCAAGGCATCACAAATAGGCTTCTACCTGGCTAGTCACGTTGCGCCTCATGACTTACACACTATCCCTCCATGTTTCACACACTTGCATCCCATTATTCATTTATTTTTTAGGCACTTTACTCATTACTGCCCCCTATATTTCACTTACATTATTACACTTGCACATACACTATTCATTTATTATTTCTTACTACACATCCCATGCACCACATACCACTCCCCTCAAGACTAGTGGGAGTGGCTATTATTATTTAAAGCACCTGCTCACTCGCCTTCATCAGCGTTTCTGACCTGGCTGTGTCCATTTGTAAGTATGGCCTTTTTCGGTGTTTTTGCATAAATGTCCTTGTTTTTATCTGTTTTGTCTGTACATCAGGAGCTTTTCGCTCCAGTTAGGGACTCGCAAGTCTGGGGATCCTTGTCGTGGATTGCGAGCTTGCGTCCTTTTGGCCAAAATGATCACTAATACCCCAGATATTTTTCATTATTACTTATATTCGCTTCTTTTGGACACAGCCAGGTCTTTGATGCTGGGAGAGCATGGTGTGTTGTTGTTTGGCCTAGCAAGCAGGGTAGCCCGCTCTATGAATTATCAAGGCGTCACAAATAGGCTTCTACCTGGCTAGTCACGTTGCGCCTCATGACTTACACACTATCCCTCCATTTTCACACACTTGCATCCCATTATTCATTTATTTTTTAGGCACTTTACTCATTACTGCCCCCTATATTTCACTTACATTATTACACTTGCACATACACTATTCATTTATTATTTCTTACTACACATCCCATGCACCACATACCACTCCCCTCAAGACTAGTGGGAGTGGCTATTATTATTTAAAGCACCTGCTCACTCGCCTTCATCAGCGTTTCTGACCTGGCTGTGTCCATTTGTAAGTATGGCCTTTTTCTGTGTTTTTGCATAAATGTCCTTGTTTTTATCTGTTTTGTCAATAAAGTAATATGGTAGAAAATAGATATAGACCATACCCTAAGTAAACATTAGATAAGTAGGATATTCTTACCCATAATGTAATCTCTGGTACACCTGGTGATCTATGTGTGCGCCCCGATGCGCATTTCGCAGTGTCCGCTTCCTCAAGGGGGTGTAATATGTCCGTCTATTGAGCACCCTATATATAGTATGTATGACCAAGGTGTTGTTCATGATGACTCTGCCGCGACCAAGGGTACATGGCGCGCATCCAACGACGCGACCGGAAGTGTGGCGGGCCCCACTTCCGTCCTCCAGTGCTTCGGCGCACATCCAGGTTCCCGATGCGTATCAGTAAGTCCGGACATGCGCACCGTACTGTTGGAGGTTCGGGCGGGGCCAGCACCAGTCCCGGCTACGTACGTATGGAGCGCGCACCCCATTGGACAGAGTAAACCAGATGTAAGTATGTATTGTGATACCAATAATGCAATGTGTTGGTTGTTAGCCCTCTCACATTTCAAAATATAGCAAACCAATTACTTTAAGTAGATTAGTAATCCTCAAGTATGTGATAGTGACCCAATAATCTATACATGTATAATTAAATAATAGTTTTTATATAAGAACAGTAGCAAATATCACATGTGTCCTCATTATACAATGTTTATATATAAAAAAAAGGGGGGGGGGACGAACAATTAAAATGACAATTACACCGGTAAAATACTCAACTAACATGCTTATAACATACACTTTGAGTTGTGTACAGTTCTACAAAATAATGTTACATAACTGAAACTAATATTGTATAATATATGTATGGGCATAATAAAAACCTCATACATATATTAATATTGCAGTGACACAGATAAGGGAGATACATACATCTCCAAAGTGAACAAAAATAAAAACAACAAAAAAAGGGGGGGCTAATAATAAAGCCAGGGAGAGGAAGAGGTTGTTGGATTAAATAACAGCCATTTAAGGTCGTCTATGAAAGACAGGCTACTAACTTAAGTGCTCATAAAAAACACATACAGAAGATAGAATCAAAAATACGTTGCATAAGTAGTATCTTATATATATAGTATCTATATCTAAGTCCGTATCGTGAAGAGTCATCAGGCTTTGAAGATCTTGATGGGATTATACCGGTGATTCAATTGAACTCAACTTGTATATCACATACCTATTAAAAAAGTTAAAGTTTAGAACTAGACACACAAACAATACACAATATAAAAATAATAAAATATTGTATGCTGGTAATCAGGTGGTTACAACTTTCTTACAGAAAAGGTGCAAAACTTAGTTTTTCATTTAATCCAGCAGGTGCCATGGACCCTAATTGTACAATCCATCTGCACTCCTTTTGTGCCAGGACCTTCTTCATATTACCCCCCCTGATGCCACAACGTATACGTTCAATGCCACGGATTTTTAGTGATTTTGGGTTGCACCCGTGAAACATTTTAAAGTGTCTGGGTAGGGTTTTTAACTCTGTAGGGTCATCAATAGCACCTGCTCCAATAATGTCCAGCACATGTTCTCTAGTGCGTACTCGTAATTCGCTAGAGGTCAGACCTATGTATATCTTTGGGCATCCACATACGGCATAATAGACTACATATGTAGTGCTGCACGATATGTAGTCTCTGATGTCGAAAGATTTATTGCCATCCACTGTTTCAAATTTATTGGCTCTGCTGATGTTTGGGCATGCAGCACAACTGCCACACGGATAGCATCCTTTTCTTTGTCCCTGAGATCCAAAATAATTTACCTTTTTTGGGGGTATAATGGCTTTTGACCAAGATATCACTGAGATTTCTACTCCTCTTGGCCGTCATTGTTGGTCTCTGACTAAGGCAAAGAGCCAGAGTGGGTTCAGACCTTAGAATAGACCAATGTCGCCCCAAAATTGTCCGCAGTTCATCCCACCTACTGTTGTAGGTGGTGATGAACCTAACAGCTGCTTTTTCCATTCATGGGGTTTTACTTCTTAGAAGATTGACACGGGAATACAGCATCAGTGTAAATACAGCATCAGTGAAGTGTTGTTGATGCTGCTATGTTGTGTTGTTGTGTTGTTGTGTTGTTTTCTTTATCTCTGCACTAGGTGGTACTTGTGCAGTTAAACCAGACACTGCCTGCCAATATATGGGAGCAGATGCAGTGTGCTATGATATGCTGCATGAGAGATGAAGGTGCTTCATCGGACTACTGAAGACTAAAGATGAGCGAACTTATGAAAAGTTTGGTTCAGCAGCACAGAATATTTCTGGAGAGGAGCGTGCAGATTCTGTGCTGCTGTGAACTCTGCTCTTACCATTACATAGCTCTCAGTCTGTTACCTCTCCTCCACTCCTGTCCTCAATAACACCTTCACATGATTGGCAAGTCACCACCCCGCACAAGATCCGCACGCTCATCTCCTGAAATACTCTGTGCTGCTGTGAACTCTGCTCTTACCATTACGTGGTGACTTGCCAATCATGTGAAGGTGTTCTTGAGGACAGGAGTGGAGGAGAGGTAACAGACTGAGAGCTACGTAATGGTAAGAGCAGAGTTCACAGCAGCACTGAATCTGCACGCTCATCTCCTGAAATACTCTGTGCTGCCTTAAACTTTGTGGACAGGTCAGGATCCTGTTTCTTATATAGTGGATCGAGCGGGTTCCCCAGCAGCATTTAAAAGAAACAGGATCCTGACCTGTCCACAGAGTTTAAGGCAGCACAGAGTATTTCAGGAGATGAGCACGACCGGCCACGGCCGGCCATGGGCAGCCGGTCGTTTTTCCGAGCCGTGCTCCCATTATAAAGTATAGGAGCACGGCCCGTAAAATAAAAAAATAGAACATGTTCTATCTTTTTAACGGCACGGGCACCTTCACGTGAGAAAATGGGAAGGTACCCGTGGCTAACAGAAGTCTATGGGCCCGCTATTTCGGGTCGTAATTACGACCCGTAATAACGGGTGTTTTTACGGTCGTGTGCATGAGGCCCCGTAATGACGGGTGGCTACATGTGTGCACCCGTCATTACGGCAGCGTTGCTAGGCGACGTCAGTAAATAGTCACTGTCCAGGGTGCTGAAAGAGTTAACTGATCGGCAGTAACTGTTTCAGCACCCTGGACAGTGAATTCCGATCAGAATATAGAGTAACCTGTAAAAAAAAAAAAGACGTTCATACTTACCGAGAACTTTCTGCTTCCTCCAGTTCGGTCTCCTGGCCGTTGCCTTGGTGACGCGTCCCTCTCGACATCCAGCCCGACATTCCTGGATGACGTTACAGCCCATGTGACCGCTGCAGCCAATCACAGGCTGCCGTGGCCTCTGCAGCCAATCACAGGCTGCCGCGTCAGAAAAGAAGGTCGGACTGGAGGAAGAAGAGGGACTCGTCACCTAGACAACGACCGGGTACGTATGAAATGCTTTTTATTTTATTTTTAATCAGCAGCCTCTTTTCTCTATCAGTGATTGATAGAGACAAGTGGCTGCCGATTTGTATAATATTTTTGACCGGGTTCGGTCAAAACGTGTTCGGCCGAACCCGGTGAAGTTCGGATTCGCTGCGAACCGAACTTTTCCCGATGTTCGGACCGAAACCGGGTTCGGTTGTCCCGGTTCGCTCATCTCTACTGAAGACGTTGTGTACCTATTGCTTTCTATTGCCTTTATTGGCTGTTTTTGATAAGGTAAGGCAAGGTGCTTGGCTTGTTCACATCTAAATTTAAGGTGCCAGGGTGTAAGACCCAGACGCTATTTTAGGACTGCAACATGGTGATAGCAGACACATGAGCATGTGTGCATCATCACATCTTAGAGTATAAAACTGTGGTTAGCCTGCCAAGCCAAGCACTATGTACAGGGGGGCACTGAGCATGTGGCAATATCTACAAGGGATAACTGAGCAAGTGGCACTGTCTGCAGGGGGCACTAAGCATGTGGCACTATCTACAACAGGGCACTGAGCGTGTAGCCCAATCTACAGGGGGCAATAAGCATGTGCCACTATTTAAAGGGGACACAAATCATAAGGCACTATCTATAAGGGTCAGAGAGCGTGTGACACTATTTACAGGAGGCACATGTGTGGCACTGTCTACAGGAGAGCACAGAGCATGTAGGACTATCTAAAGGGTGTCACTATTTAAAGGGGGCACAGAGTGTGTGGCACTATCTACAGGGGGCATAGCATGTGACACTATCTACAGGGAGCACTGAGCGTGTAGCACTATATTTGTGGGGAACAGCATGTGGCAATAGTGGGCTCTGTGTGTGATGCTTTATTTTCAGAGGACACAGCGTGTGGCATTATTTTTGTGGGCACTGTGTGTGGCACTTTATATGCATGGGGTATAGTCTGTGCCATTTTTAAGGGAACAAAGCGTGTAGTAGTATTTTGATGGGCACATCGTGATATAATTATATTCAGGGGCACAGTGTGTGATGGTACATTCAGGGGGCACAGTGCAAGGTACTATTATATACAGGGGGCACAGTGTATGGTACTATTCTATTCAGGGGGCACAGCGTATGGTACTATTCTATTTAGGAGACACAGTGTATGTTGCTATTATATTTAGGGGGCACAGTGTATGGTACTGTTATATTTAGGGGCACAGTGTATTTTGCTATTATATTCAGAGGCACAGTGTATGGTACTATTGTATTCAGGGGCACAGTGTATGTTGCTATTCTTTTCTGGGGCACAGAATGGTACTATTATATTCAGGCATGCAGTGTTTGGCCCTATGAGGAATTTGTGCTTGTTTATAGTGAGGTGACGAAGACATATGAAAGGCAAACTTTGCAGAGACGAGTCGTGGCCAGGAGAGGTGGTCATGGAGGTCTGGACCGGATGGAAGGGAAAAAAGACAGAATCCTGTCAGAGAAGAGGTCACCTAGGAGCCACTAAATCTAAATGTTTACTATCTCTCTGACTGCATCTGATCAATATTATAATCAGTTTTATGATCTGCAGTGAGATGATGCATGGTAGCATTCTTTAGTGTCAGACAGCAACTTCCAGCATACCCTTACCATTGTTCAGGCTATACTGGGAGCTGTAGTTTACTGCTTTACTTAAATGGCTGTGGCTTACCTGACTGAAAATTATCTCTGTATTGATATATGTATATATGTAATGAACTGGGTTCTAATGCTGTAGTTATGTAATGATCTTGGTTCTGGTACTGTATACATGATTGAGCTTGGTTCTGGTACTATATTTATGTTGAGCTTGCTTCGGATGCTACATATATACATATATATACTACCGTTCAAAAGTTTAGGGTCACTTAGAAATTTCCTTATTTTTGCAAGAAAAGCACAGTTTTTTTCAATGATGATAACATTAAATTAATCAGAAATACAGATAACCAATTTGTACACATGCAGCAACAGTATGATCACTAGCCCAATGGAAACAGTGTATATATCTCTTTTATATATAGCAGTCTAATGGTATGTGTGTAACCGAGACTATATACCGTTGGAGGATCATACAAGTAAACCAAGTGTAACTTGGTACTTTGACCGAACTGTGGCGGAACGGGTGACGGTTACAGGCATTGTACCCAGATAAAGGTTAAGCCTGCCGCAAACCGTCGCACTCCCGCCATCCGGGTGCCATAGCTTAGATGGCGCCCGGTGCTAGATGGGGATGTGTCCCCTCAAACTGCATTACGTTATGTTTGATAACCAGTTGTTTTATATTGTATTGTATTCAGTGCTGCTTCAATGTCCTCCCCTCTAGGGTTAATCTTACACTGCAGGAGAATGAGTCACAGGCAGAGAGCCGGAAACTTGTTTAATGTAAATAAGAAAAAGGAGGGGGCCTGTTTCCTGAGGGAGGGGTGAGTGAGGGATATCGTGGTGGTGTGAGAGAACTGAGTTAGTTGCAGCCCAGGAGAGGATGAGATAGCAGTGTGAGCTGCAGGCAGGGGCTGTCTACCTCAGAGATGGTACCTGACCTAGGGACAGTAATAGAGGACAAGTGCTGGAGTCCCATCTAACTAAGGAGGATCTGGAGACACCCCAAAGGATGAAAGGTACAGTGGAGAGACCCCATAGTGAGGTAGCCTGTCCCATCCAGCCCAGAGGGGAGAAGCAGCGATGCATTGGTTCTGTGTGTGTCTGTCCCTGTTAATAAACGCGCCGCTGTGGCATGTCCCCTGTTAATCTGTGTCGCCTGAATCTATCGCCCACATTCTCTTGGCGTAAACCGACCCCCACTGACCCGGTTTCGCCACATTTGGTGGCAGCGGTGGGATAGATTCAGCTCGTTCCAGGGGAAGCGGCAGGGGATAGGCATCCTGGTACCATCCGGCGCTTTGCGACCAGACCTCAAGGGCGGACTGCCACACGTGCTGCAGTACAGGGGGACCACAGGCACCTAAATCCCCAATCATGGAGCCTGACTCTATGGATCCTCCCGGCGGAGCAGAGGATGTCCCTTATGGCAGCTACCTCCGAATTACACTCCAAGAGCTGTGCCGGTTCCGGCGCATTGCCTTCTCGTCCCGCGACATCAAGGATCGGCTGATTGAGAATCTCCAAGCCTGGGACCTGGCGAACCCGTCCGAGATGGGAGAGATGGCCGAGGGTGACGTTGACTACTGCCCCGAAGAATCGGCCAGTCGCCAGGGAACCGGCCGTAGCACCATCTCGGACGTCCAGGCCCGCGGATGGGGGATCTGCTGACCGCTCTGGGGCCTCAAAGCTCCGAGGCCGAGCGCCTGATCATCAATGGGGCCGTGGCCTGTGCAGTGGCACCCCCAGAACCAACAACCCCAATCCCTGCCGGGCCCCGAAGACCCCAACTACGATACAACGACCTCCCCAAGTTGGATCCTTCGTCCACGGATATCGATGCGCACCTAACCATGCTGGAGACACAGCTACAGGTGCATGACATCCCCATCCCCTGCAAGGGAGGGCCCTTGAAGTCTACCGGAGCCTAGGTCCAGAGGACGGACGGGACTATGGTTGCCTCCGGGACGCCCTGCTGAAGAGGTATGCGATCACCCCAGAGACTTACAAAGAGCGGTTCCGTAATTTGACGCTCGCCGGCCAGGGTACCCATGTGGAACTGGCAGCCCAGCTCCGCTTAAGCTGCTCCAGGTGGGCCGAGGGGAAGAAGGCCTTCAGTCGGGAGGCCCTGGAGGACCTCGTCATTTTGGAGCAACTCCTCTCCAGGATGGAGGTCCCCGTTCGTGCCTGGATCGCGGACCGCCACCCCAGCACCCCTGAAGATGCCGCCACCCTGGCCGACGAGTTCTTGGCCCACCGACCCCAGTGGAGAAGCCTTCCGCGCCAGGAACAACGCCGAGAGCTCCGAGCCCCTACCAAAATAGCGGAACCAACTTCGAGGAGACCCCAGCCGCAGCCTACGGCCGCCCCGATCCCTCCAAGGGTCCGCGGCCCTACGAACTCCCGCCAGTGTTATGGGTGCCACCAGCCGGGGCACATCCGACGGGACTGCCCCCTGGCCCAATCAACGGTGCCCTTTCCCAGACCAACCCCAACCCGGGTCGCCTTTTGCCCGGAGGCGGGTGACCCTGATGAGTGTGACCACCTCCTAGATGCACCAGAGGTGGAGGAGGTGGTCTACCACGTAGAGCTTGCGAGCCTCGTGATGAACCAGGTCCCTGCCAACAAGCAGGGCCACCGACAGCCCGTGGTGCTGGGACGCCGCACCGTCCAAGGACACCGTGACTCGGGGGCATCCCTCACCCTGGTAAGAGCGGACCTTGTTCCCCAGTCTAAGGTTCTTCCCCAGCGATTAGCCCGGATTGCCCTGGCGGATGGACAGCAGCGGTCCATTCCCCGCGCCAGAGTCGACCTGGACTGGGGCCCCGGAAAAGGGGAGGTCGAAGTCGGGCTCATGCCGGATCTCCCCGCCGATGTCTTATTGGGGAATGAGCTTGGGAACGGTCTCACAAGTCAGTTCGCTGGGGCCGTGACCCGCAGCCAAGCCCGGGAGAACCTTTACCGGCCTCCACCACCGACCAGTGTAACTACCGAGGCTCCTCTCCCGGAATCCCCGCTCCCCGAACTGCCGGTGGTAAGTACCCAAGGCCCTGACGCCTCACAACTGACCCACCCAACGAACCCCCCGACAGACCTGGAGGAGGTGGATAGGGTCGCTTTTAGGGAGGCCCAGCATACGGATCCTTCCCTGTCCTCTGCCCGTAGCCTGGCCGATCGACCACCCAGTGGAGGGGCCCAGGCAGGGTTCCAGTGGGACAACGGGTTGTTGTACCGGGTCGAAGCCCTGACCAAGCCTGAGTCGCCCTGGACCGCCTCCAAACAGCTGCTTGTTCCCCAAGCCTACCGTGCACGACTGTTAGCCCTGGCCCACGATATACCCGCGGCGGGTCACACTGGGACAAGGTCCACCAGGGCCCGGCTCTCGAGGGCTTTCTTTTGGCCAGGGCTGACTGAGGACGTCCGGCGGTACCGAGCTTCGTGCCCTGTCTACCAACGGGTGGCGGGGGCCCCGCGCAAGGTGCCGCTCAGGCAGCTGCCCCTCATCCGAGAGCCATTTCAGAGGGTGGCCATAGATCTGGTTGGCCCCATTAATCCCCCCAGCCGAGGGGGAAAGCGTTACATCCTAACCCTGGTAGATTTCGCTACCAGATACCCGGACGCAGTGGCTCTGTCCTCCATAGATGCTGAGCACGTCGCCCAGGGACTCATGGACATCTTCAGCCGGGTGGGGTTCCCGCGTGAGGTACTCACAGACCAGGGATCTCAGTTCCAGGGAGAACTCATGCAGGACTTCTGGAATCGGCACTCGGTGAGTTCTCTAAGAACCACCGCCTACCACCCCCAAACGAACGGACTGTGTGAAAGGTTCAACGGTACCCTCAAGCAGTTGCTACTCCGATACGTCCACTCGGAGGGGAGAGACTGGGACCGCTCCTTGCAGCAGCTTCTCTTTGCCTATCGAGAGGTGCCGCAGGAGTCTACCGGGCACTCCCCATTCGAGTTGCTGTTCGCGAGGCGGGTCCGGGGACCCTTGGACTTAGTCCGGGAAGGTTGGGAAGGGAAGTTTGCAAGCCCGGAGATCCCGGTAGTAGACTATGTGAGCCAAATGCGGGAGCGCCTAGCACGGCTGATGGATTTGGCCCATCAGCGATTGGAAGTAGCTCGAAGCCGTCAACGGGACGAGTACAACCGTAGCGCCCGACCCCGAGAGCTGGGGGTGGGGGAGAAGGTACTGGTGCTCGCGCCAGTACGAGGCAACAAGTTGCAGGCCAATTGGGCTGGACCGTACAATGTAGTGGGGCGACAGGGGACGACGAACTACCTAGTAGCCCACGACAAGGCAGAAAAGCGGGTACGGAACTGCCACATAAACCGGCTCAAGGCCTATGTGGTAAGGGAGGTAGGAGCGGTCGCGATATACTGCCCGCCCATGGACAACCCTGACGTGGACCGCATCCCTGACCTACTGGCAGAGGCCCGACGCCAGACAGGGCTGACAGATGTGCAGCTTGAAGTCCAGCTATCGCGCTTGCAGAGTAGGGAGATGGGGGAGGTGTTAGCAGCCCAGGAGGCCCTGTTCACCGCGTCCCCCGGACGTACCTCCCTAGTCGCTCACGAGGTCGACACTGGAGAAGCCCGACCCCTGAGGCAGCCCGCATTCCGAGTGGCTCCCTCAGTGCTGACCGCGATGAGGAAAGAAGTTTAAGAAATGCTGGAGATGGGGGTCATTGTACCATCTCACAGTCCTTGGGCCGCCGGCGTTGTGTTGGTCCCCAAGAAGGACAAAACCACGAGGTTCTGTGTATACTACCGGCGGCTGAACGAGGTAACCGTTACGGATGCCTATCCGATGCCCCGGATTGATGAGCTGCTCGATAGGCTGGGAGGGGCACGCTTCGTGTCCACTCTGGATCTCAGCAAGGGCTACTGGCAGATTCCTCTGACCAAGGAAGCCCAAGAGCGCTCGGCGTTCATCACCCCGTTCGGCCTGTTTAAATTTACGTGCATGCCATTCGGGATGAAGAACGCCCACGCGACCTTCCAGAGGGTGGTCGACCGGATCCTCGTGGGGTGTCAGGAGTTTGCCCAGGCCTACCTGGACAATATCGCTATCTTTAGCGAGACATGGGAGGAACACTTGGGGCACGTGGCACAGATCCTGGAGCGCATCCGGTACGCCGGCCTCACCATCCGCCCCGACAAGTGCCAGATGGGGATGGCAGAAGTCGCCTACCTGGGGCACCAAGTGGGCAGCGGACAGATCCGCCCCGATCCGGCCAAGGTGGAGGCCATTCTCCAATAGCCCCGGCCGGCCAACCAGAAGCAGGTTAGGGCCTTTCTGGGAGTCACAGGGTACTACCGAAAATTCATCCCGCAGTATAGTACCCTGGCCAAGCCCTTGACCGACTTGACGTCCAAAAGGTTCAGTCGACTGATGCCCTGGTCCCCTGACTGTGAGGCGGCCTTCGGGAGCCTTAAGACTGCCCTCTCCACCTCCCCTGTCCTGGCTGCCCCTGACTTCCACCGGCGGTTCATAGTCCAAAACGATGCCTCAGACGTCGGGCTGGGAGCGGTACTGAGCCAAGTGGACCAGGCGGGCCACGAACACCCGGTCGCGTACCTCTCCCGGAAGTTGCTGGACTGAGAGAGGGCATACGCAACCATTGAGAAGGAGTGCCTGGCTGTCGTGTGGGCTCTAAAGAAGCTCCAGCCCTACGTTTATGGGAGGGAGTTCACCATAGTCACAGACCACAGTCCTTTCAGTTGGTTGAACCGAACCGCCGGGGACAATGGGCGTTTACTATGGTGGAGCCTGGCCTTACAATCCTATAACTTTACCATCTCTCATAAAAAGGGCCGGGACCACGGGAATGCTGATGGTGTCTCTCGGCAGCAGGACACTGATGGGCGGAGACTGACAGCACCGGGCCCAGATCTCATCACTGACCCGACAGAGGGTCAGCAGGACTGATTCTGGATCTAAGCTGGGGGAGGTCTGTGGCAGAACGGGTGACGGTTACAGGCATTGTACCCAGATAAAGGTTAAGCCTGCCGCAAACCGTCGCACTCCCGCCATCCGGGTGCCATAGCTTAGATGGCGCCCGGTGCTAGATGGGGATATGTCCCCTCAAACTGCATTACGTTATGTTTGATAACCAGTTGTTTTATATTGTATTGTATTCAGTGCTGCTTCAATGACCTCCCCTCTAGGGTTAATCTTACACTGCAGGAGAATGAGTCACAGGCAGAGAGCGGGAACTTGTTTAATGTAAATAAGAAAAAGGAGGGGGCCTGTTTCCTGAGGGAGGGGTGAGTGAGGGATATCGTGGTGCTGTGAGAGAACTGAGTTAGTTGCAGCCCAGGAGAGGATGAGATAGCAGTGTGAGCTGGAGGCAGGGGCTGTCTACCTCAGAGATGGTACCTGACCTAGGGACAGTAATAGAGGACAAGTGCTGGAGTCCCATCTAACTAAGGAGGATCTGGAGACACCCCAAAGGATGAAAGGTACAGTGGAGAGACCCCATAGTGAGGTAGCCTGTCCCATCCAGCCCAGAGGGGAGAAGCAGCGATGCATTGGTTCTGTGTGTGTCTGTCCCTGTTAATAAACGCGCCGCTGTGGCTTGTCCCCTGTTAATCTGTGTCGCCTGAATCTATCGCCCACATTCTCTTGGCGTAAACCGACCCCCACTGACCCGGTTTCGCCAC
Organism: Rhinoderma darwinii; assembly: GCF_050947455.1. NCBI lineage: Eukaryota > Metazoa > Chordata > Amphibia > Anura > Rhinodermatidae > Rhinoderma > Rhinoderma darwinii. Next base: position 443,468,417 of record NC_134687.1, read on the forward strand.
ACGAACACATACAGAACCACCTATAGAGGAAATGGTCAAGTACAACTCAAGCATAATATGTAATAGAAAAAAACATCTTAAAACAAATTAAAAATGAGTCATACAATGTAAAAAAGGCGTCAGCCCATGCAGGATATATGAGATACTAATGGGACATGAACATATATAGAAAGGCCCAATTAAATGGATGCTGATGTTAAAAGTAGTAGGCTAGATACACATGACTTGTAAGAAACGATATGTATATAAAGTGCTAATGTGCAAAGGCAGTGTGCTGCTTCCTATAGAGAAGACACCATACATTTGTGTCAAAGTGTAGCAGGTAAATGCAGGTTACGTAGCAAGAAATGCAAAGGGCTCATATGCACAAGATGTAGCCTAAATGCAATCAATAAGCAGCCAAAAGAGTTAGATAACATGAATGATGGTACATACCCAGATTCATATCACCGCATGGGGGAGACGCTAGACCCGACGAAGGCATCCGCCGAAACGTGCGCTTTCTATATATGTTCATGTCCCATTAGTATCTCATATATCCTGCATGGGCTGACGCCTTTTTTACATTGTATGACTCATTTTTAATTTGTTCTTGTTTCTGTCCATTAATAAAGATGTTTTTTTCTATTACATTATGCTTGAGTTGTACTTGACCATTTCCTCTATAGGTTGTTCTTTAATCAGAAATACACTCTATACATTGTTAATGTGCTAAATGACTATTCTAGCTGCAAACGTCTGGTTTTTTAATGCAATATCTACATAGGTGTATAGAGGCCCATTGCCAGCAACCATTACTCCAGTGTTCTAATGGTACATTGTGTTTGCTAACTGTGTTAGAAGGCTAATGGATGATTAGAAAACACTTGAAAACCCTTGTGCAATTATGTTAGCACCGCTGTAAACAGTTTTGCTGTTTAGAGGAGCTATAAAACTGACCTTCCTTTGAGCTAGTTGAGAATCTGGAGCATTACATTTGTGGGTTCGATTAAACTCTCAAAATGGCTAGAAAAAGAGAGCTTTCATGTGAAACTCGACAGTCTATTCTTGTTCTTAGAAATGAAGGCTATTCCATGTGAGAAATTGCCAAGAAACTGAAGATTTCCTACAACGGTGTGTACTACTCCCTTCAGAGGACAGCACAAGCAGGCTCTAACCAGAGTAGAAAGAGAAGTGGGAGGCCCCGCTGTACAACTGAGCAAGAAGACAAGTACATTAGAGTCTCTAGTTGAGAAATAGACGCCTCACATGTCCTCAACTGGCAGCTTCATTAAATAGTACCCGCAAAACGCCAGTGTCAATGTCTACAGTGAAGAGGCGACTCCGGGATGCTGGCCTTCAGGGCAGAGTGGCAAAGAAAAAGCCATATCTGAGACTGGCTAATAAAAGGAAAAGATTAATATGGGCAAAAGTACACAGACATTGGAGAGAGGAAGATTGGAAAAAAGTGTTATGGACAGACGAATCGAAGTTTGAGGTGTTTGGATCACACAGGAGAACATTTGTGAGACGCAGAACAACTGAAAAGATGCTGGAAGAGTGCCTGATGCCATCTGTCAAGCATGATGGAGGTAATGTGGTGGTCTGGGGTTGCTTTGGTGCTGGTAAAGTGGGAGATTTGTACAAGGTAAAAGGGATTTTGAATAAGGAAGGCTATCACTCCATTTTGCAACGCCATGCCATACCATGTGGACAGCGCTTGATTGGAGACAATTTCATCCTACAACAGGACAATGACCCAAATCACACCTCCAAATTATGCAAGAACTATTTAGGGAAGAAGCAGGCAGCTGGTATTCTATCTGTAATGAAGTGGCCAGCACAGTCACCAGATCTCAACTCCATAGAGCTGTTGTGGGAGCAGCTTGACCGTATGGTACGCAAGAAGTGCCCATCAAGCCAATCCAACTTGTGGGAGGGGCTTCTGGAAGCATGGGGTGAAATTTCTCCCGATTACCTCAGCAAATTAACAGCTAGAATGCCAAAGGTCTGCAATGCTGTAATTGCTGCAAATGGAGCATTCTTTGACGAAAGCAAAGTTTGAAGGAGAAAATTATTATTTGAAATAAAAATCATTATTTCTAACCTAGTCAATGTCTTGACTATATTTTCTAGTCATTTTGCAACTCATTTGATAAATATAAGTGTGAGTTTTCATGGAAAACACAAAGTTGTCTGGGCGACCCCGAACTTTTGAACGGTATTGTGTGTGTGTATATATATATATATATATATATATATATATATATATACATATACTGAGTTTGGTTCTAATGCTGTAGTTATACAGTATAATGAGCTTTGACTTTGGTTCTGTATTTATGTACTAAACTTTGTTTTTGTACTGTAATTATGTGCTGAGCTTTGTTCTGGTACTGCAGTTATGTATTGAGCTTAGTTCTGGTGATGTATATTTGTACTGAGCTTGGTTTTGGTACTGTAGTTAGGTATTGATCTTGGTTCTGGTGCTGCATTTATGTAATGAGCTGTATTTGTGCAGGTGCTGTATATATGTACTGAGCTTGATTTTGGTGCTGTATTCATGTACTGAGCTTGGTTCTTGTAATCTTGTAATGTATATATGTACTGAGCTTGGTTCTGGTGTTGTATATATATACTGATCTTTGTTCTGGTGCTGTATTTATTTACTTAGCTTTGTTCTGGTACTGTATTTATGTACTGTGCTCGGTTCTGGATGTATTGGATACAACTCTGTGACCTATCATCAGTTGTCAGAACTTGGAAAACTCCTTTAAGGGATCATTATTATTATCTGAGGCACTGTTTACGACGAGTTTGTTTAGAGGATCGGGTACAGGTGGGGAGGGTGCTGGAAAAGCGAGAATCCAACATATCTGTGTGTAAAATTCTACAGAGACGATCCATGGCTGGAACAAGTTGTCATAGTGGGCCGAAAAAAGGGAAAGTAAATTACTCTAATACGAGAAAACATAACCTGTAAGTCACTGGACTACGTGCTGTAATTACTTATATTGCCTGTGTACATGGCATCTGCTGGCATCTACCAGCATATGATCACTATATGGTAGTAATATTTGTAACGCTGATGGCCGCCGACCACCGCCATCCTACCTTCCTTAGCGGCTGCCTGCGTCTCTCACCTTAATGCCGGTGTCTCCTTCCTCCTCCCTAGGTACGCCCGCATGTGTTGCTTCCTATGTCGGCGTTTGTTGCTTTCGCACGCTCTGGTGGTCTCTTAAAGAGCCAGCGCGCGCACCACTTAATGTTTCCCTAGCCTATCCCTGTACACCCTGTGTTATATAATCTGGCCTGCCCTCTTCTCCTGTGCCCAAGTAATGTTGTGTCTTTCCTATGTTTGTCTTTCAAATGGTTCCTTAGCTTTATCCTGTTTCCAGTATTCTGAATCCAGTTCCCCGTATCCAGTATCTGTGTCTAGTTCTAGTGCCTAAGTCGAGTGTTCGAGATGACTTCACCATCAGTGTCTGGTGCCCGTGCGAAACCGAATGTCCGAGACGACTTCACCATGTGTGTCCGGTGCCTGTGCCAAACCGAGTGTCCAAGACGACTTCCCCATCTGTGTCCCGTGCCCGTGCCAAGCCGAGTGTCCAATGCGACTTCACCATCTGTGTCTGGTACCTTAGCCAACCAGTGTCTGAGACAACTGCACCACTCTGGTCCGGTGTCCTAGCCAAGTCCAGAGTCCAAGATGACTTCACTACTCCAGTCCGCTGCCCTAGCCAAGTCCAGTGTCCGAGACGACTGCACTACTCCAGTCTGATGTCCTAGCCAAACTTCATAATCCTGCACAGGCCTGCTTCCCCTGACTGTCTGGTATATACCCACTTCTGACCTTACAGGTACTTTATCATTACTGACCCTCACAACTCTGTTGATCAGCAGCTGCTCCTTTACGAGGGAGTGGCCCAGTGGGTACACATACCTGCCAGTTGTTACAATATGTGGTTATGGTGTGGCGGTATTATTCAGTAACATTACGGGGGTATTATTTAGTCACTATGTGTATATAGTGTGGTGGTATTATTCAATAACAGTAGGGGGTATTATTCAGTCACGATGTGGTTATGATGTGGCGGTATTATTCAGTAAAAGTATGGCGCCATTATTCAGTCACTATGTGGTTATGGTGTTTCAGTATTATTTGTACCTTATATTTTGTTATTATTGGTAATATTGGTCTTATAGTAGTGAGTTGTTTTCAGTAACTGTATGCAGGTAATATTTAATACAGTGGTATGATTAAATAACTATATGTATATAGATAATTTTTTTTTGTGTGAGAGGGGGACATATACTCTGGGACTTGCAACACTCCTGGATGCGCTAGAAATCAGTGATGCAGTTCTCTGCACATCGCCCTCTGAATTGACTGCATTATTGATACAATAATTCAGCATTTGGGGCCCCACTTTTTACTTTGCCCAGGGCCACACTTTGTCTAAAACCGGCCCTGTTTCCATGTGGCATCTAAATATCTCCAACTGTTCATACTATATATTCAGTCACTTGAGCAAATAGTTTCTAAGTTTCAGATGACATTTTAACTGTATGCTGTTTGACCCTTTCACTTAACTTTTAGCCATTTTGCATATGCAGAGAACAAGTTTAGAAGGTCACAATTCACAAGCTGCATCATACATATTTATAATGGAGAAGATCTTGGATTGCTGACTGTGAAATGCCAACATCCACTTTACCTCTGTACTAGAACTTCTACACAGACTGAATCAACCATAGTGAATTTTAGCAAATCTAATTGAAAATCTGCATCCATTTCAATCTGCAGAACTGCAGAATAACTACTTATTTTTATTTTTTTTCTTGCAAGTTGTATGCATAGTCAACAGGTTCACATGGATATTATGAAAATGGATTTTCAGAATATCCAACAGTCAACGGATTCTTCAACCCTCAACTTATATTATATTCTGCATGTCATTTGATTTTTTTGTGCTTCAATGATTGTACCCTGGGATTTTGATGGAAGAAACCACATTGCCATCTAGAATAAACTGTAAATGTAATTAGCTGTCACACTTTGGGTTTCAAATAAGCAGCAGTTTGTATTTAGCTGATGAAAAAGGAAAGTTAAATATTTCTATAGGAATATTTATAATAATTAAGATTTGGAAGAAATTAAATTAATGACTGCAGATTTTTACCAGAATATAGCCATTAATTGCAGCAAATTAACATGAAAATGAACTTATGTAAATATAAATAATTTGCAATATATCAGAAATAGAATAGTATGCTACACATATGTTCTCATTCTAGCGTACATGTATGTCTCTAGGGAGTGCTCGCCCACCTGTAATGCAATGCTCTTAATAAATGCAGTACATTGTATAAAACTAGTGTATTTTGCAATTTAATTAAGCAGGGGGTGCTTACATAAGCAGAGCTGGATTATAAGCAGGTCATGTAGGACATTTGCCATGGGGACCTTCATCACCTGAGGCCACATGGGGCCCTCACCATCCCTCATTTAAATATAATTGAAAAGTAACAAATGTTATCATTCTGAACCATTTTTACAATATACAGCTGCTGCAATATTAGAAATGTTTTTTGTTTTTAAAAAAAAAAAAACTACTAGTAGTGACCTGCAGACAGCACCAAGAGTTTAACCTTGGCTCAGCTACTCTAGGTTTCTGTGTAAGGCTGGATTCACACGAGCATGTTCGGTCCGTAAAGGAAGGAACGTATTTCGGCCGGAAGTCCCGGACCGAACACACTGCAGGGAGCCGGGCTCCTAGCATCATAGTTATGTATGACGCTAGGAGTCTCTGCCTCTCCGTGGAACTACTGTCCCGTACAGAAAACATGATTACAGTACGGAACAATTGTCCCGCAGCGAGGTAGGGACTCCTAGCATCGTACATAACTATGATGCTAGGACCCCGGCGCCTTGCAGTATGTTCGGTCTAGGACTTGCGGCCGAAATACGTTCCGTCCTTTATGGACCGAACATGCTCATGTGAATCCAGCCTTAGTCTACAGGCAGGAGGCTCAATAGTCTGGCAATCTGAAGTGCAAGGGCCAGAATTTTATAGTAAGCCAAAAGGCTGAGACCAATCTGGCAATCAAGGCAAGGAATCCAGAGGCAAAAGTCAAGAGAAACTAGACAACAGATTCACCATTGGAGCTCTCCAGCAGCACCAGTTAGCTCAAAGAGAAGAGCTAGGACTAGTGGTGGGTGAATTTGCTGACATTTGTTTTGGGGACGATTCAATCATAAATATCCTTTTATACCAATGTAGCATGTCGATTGACTCTCATTTAGCTCCATTTACATTATCATGAAACTGTATGGGGACAAACTAGATACACAATTTACATCATTGTCAGGAGCACATCCCCTGTTTACACTGGGAGATGTGCTGCCAACAATGATGAGTTTTAGGACTGCATGAAATATGCGATCAGCCTTTTACACGGGCGCAAGGTCAGGAACGAGTGTTCCATTTCCCCAATCATCGGCCCGTTTAAAAGGGCCTATAGTAATGGGGTGACGAAACATGCATTCATTTATCCAAGTATAGCCTTACACATGCTCCAATTTCTGAAAGGGTAGTTTGCAAATCATAGTGGCTCTTGTTAGTTTATTTATTATTAAAACACATTCGTAGTACATTTTAGTTAACTAAACTTTTCTTTTTTTAGGACAGGCTCATTGAGTAACAATGACCAATGTTTTTCTAATATCTTATGTTTTCGGTTATTTGAATGGTTGTATGTAGTAGTTAACCTACGACTATTTATTCCTTCTTTTTCTTGTTTTATATCAAACAATACTTTTGAGACACACATTTTGCTCTCTTTAGATAAAATGTTACCATTATTAATAAACAGGATTAAGAATGTTCTATATATCATGATTGTCGATTTCATTGTAGAGAAAACCCTCTGGCTGTCCTGATATAGTGTCTGCTTGGGTATACTTTATATACCCTGTATGCCCCAACAGGTGGCTCTGCATACAGACACATGCCAGTACATTACAGTTAATAAGTAAAGATCAAAAGTAAAAAGTACTTTATTATTACTTAATATAAATAAATAAATAAATAAATAAAGCTAATGTTTTAGAAAATAAAGTCCTTTCCCCCCCAAAAAAATAAACATGATTGTCCCCTTAATAATTAGCCCCTAATAAATTGTATGTTGTTCCAAAATTTTTTCGACACAACAGTTTACAATATACATTTGGTAAAGTTACAAAATAATTTCCTTCACCTTCTGAATCTGCACCACTTTTGTTGGTCTACCACGTTTAAGCAAATGCTAAATATGTTTTATACTAGTCTAACTAATAATAATAAGAAAGACGACCGCAATATTTCTTGATAACTTGGAGATATGTCTGTGGCTAACTACTTCACAGCAGAAAAAAAACAAAACTCTCTGAATACATAAATATTAATTAGTGTCTGAGAGATCCATTTGGCTAACAAGACACATAAATCTTGTATTAACATAAACCCAGGAATACAGATAATGGGTTACAAATTATTAATAACAAAAAAGAAGGAAACCCTTAGTATTTGCTATTGATTTCACTCAAGACCTTAATTATCTGAAAAGTTGTTAAGACTGCAAAAAGTATATTTAGGCCAGGTTCCCACGTAGCATAAATCCTGTGGAATTTGCACCGTAAAATCATTAATAAATTGACCTGTTGTGTGGAATTTAAATCTGCAGCTTGTCCATTTATGCTGCGTTTGCGTTGATTTTCTGTTGCGCGTTTTCCAAATTGAATTCAATGGGAATGCAAAACCTGCAACAGAAAGCCAAGTGTTGCGACTTTTGCGGCAGATTTACAGCGATTCTGCTGCAAAAATCGTAGCTCAGGAACAAAAAAACATACTTACCCAGAACTCTCTTCTTCCTGCAGTTCGGCCTCCTGGGATGACGTTTCATCCCATGTGAACAGGCTGCAGCATCACATGGCATGCAAAGTCGTCTAAGGAGACCGGACTACGTGCAGAAGAGGAGAAGGTAAGCATGAACGTTTTTTTTTTTTTCCAGCGCTGCGTAAATTCCAGCCAAAAAAAAACCCCACGTTTTTTTCGGGCGGCATGTACTGCGGGTTTCAGGTCGTATACGCTGTGTGATTTTTCTATTCATAATTCACACTGAAAAAAAAACATTAGGGTATGTTCACACAGGGCGGATATGCTGCCTAAAAGTACACAGCGTATCCGCTCTGGATGCCGCAAGGAGTTCCGGATGAGAAACCGCATCAAGTTGTGGTGCAGTTTTTCGGGCGTAATATCCGTTCCGGAAAACAGCACTTAAAAAAAAAGGTTCATACTTACCAGTTGCCATGGCGACCCGTCCCTCTGATGTCCTGTAGCCCAGCCTCCTGGGATGACGTTTCATCTCATGTGACACCTCAGCCTGTGATTGGCTGCAGAAGTCACATGGGATGAAACGTCATCCCTGGAGGTCGGGCTGGACGCAGGAGCAGAGAGTTCTGGGTAAGCATAATCTTAGCTTTTCCGCTGAAAAAAATTGTACCATCTGCTATTTGTTGCGGGTTTTACCTACCCATTGAATTCAACAGAAAAGCAGCGATTCTGCAACATAAATTGACATGCTTCGAATAAAAATAAAAAAATGCACCGGGTCAATTTCTGAAAGTTTTTTTGGCAGGTTTTTTTTATGCAGCGTGTGGATGACATTTGTTCAAATCTCATCCATTTTGCTGCTACTGTATTATGCTGTGGATTCTCCGCAATGAAATCCGTTGAGTAAAATTCACAGTATTTACGCTACGTGTGAGCCTGGCGGGACACGCCGACCATTTAGTGTGTATGGCAGTGTCCTGACTCTCTCCCGATGGCAGATGTCAGAGGAGAGAAATGTCGGGCATGTTGGATTCCAACAAGCTCGATCCTTTTGTTTGCAAGAAGATTGCTGACAGAGGAGTGTGGCAGCGACTTTACTCCCCTCTATTGAAAATACATGCATGCTTGGCTGAGCATGAAGTCAGGGAGAACAAGCGTTTAGCCGCCAGCTTTAGACCAGAATGGCAGACCAGTACAATGTAAGGAAGTGGCAGCTGGGCACTCAACCTGCTCCTGCTTGATCGCAGGAGCAAAGGCATAAAACAAACCTATGCAATGTATTTACAATTGCATGGGCTTAACCTCTTCAGGACTCAGCCTGTTTTGGCCATTTGAAAATCCTTTTATTTTTCTAGGACATTACAAGGCTTAGAACTAAAACAGCAATTTCTCATATTTTCACGAAAATGTCAAAAGGCTATTTTTACAGGGGCAGTTCAGTTCTGAGGGCCTTATATATTAGAAAGTCCCCATAAATCACCCCATTTTGAAACCTGCATCCCTCAAAGTATTCAAAACAGCATTCAGAAAGTGCTTTAACCCTTTAGGCGTTTTACAGGAATTAAAGCAAAGTAGAGGTGAAATTTACAAATTTCATATTTTTTGGCCAAAATTCATTTGTAATACAATTTTTTCAGTACCACAGAAGGTTTTACCCGAGAAATGCAACTCAATATTTATTGCCCAGATTCTGCAGTTTTTAGAAATATCCCACATGTGGCCCTAGTATGGTTATGGACTGAAGCACCGGCCAGAGACGCAAAGGAGCACCTAGTGGATTTTGGGGCCTCCTTTAATTTTAGAATATATTTTAGGCACCATGTCAGGTTTGAAGAGGTATTGTAAACCATTTTGGAAACTATACTCCTCAAGGAATTTATCTAGGGGTATAGTTAGCATTTTGAACCCACAGTTTTTTTAAATTAGTATGTGAAGATGAAAATCTACTTTTTTTCTGACAAAAACATAGAAATGTTAAGTTTTTACAAGGAATAAAGGAGAAAAAACACCCCAACATATGTAAAGAAATTTCTCCAGATTATAGCAATACCCCATATGTGGTAATAAACTGCTGTTTGGACCCACAGCAGGGCTCAGAAGTGAAGAAGCAACATTTGGATTTCTGATTTTGCAGGAATAGTTTTCAGTGCCGTGTCGCGCTTTCAATGCACTGGAGGGACCAAAAACAGTTAGCCCATTTTGGAAACTACAACCCTCAAGGAATTTTTCTAGGGGTAAAGTTAGCATTTTTACCCCACAGTTGTTTTGCTGAATTCATTGGAATTAGTCTGTAAAGGTAAAAATCAATTTTTTTTCTAAAAAAAAATTGACATTTTTAATTTTTACAAGGTATAAAGGAGAAAAATCAGCCCAACATTTGTAAAACAATTTCTCCCGATTACGTAAATATGCCATATGTGGTAATGAACTGCTGTTTGGACCCACAGCGGGGCTTAGAAGGGAAGGAGCGCTATTTGGCTTTTGGAGCTCAAATTTAGCTGAAATGGTTTTCCGGTGCCATGTCGAATTTGCAAAGCCCCTGAGAGGCCAAAACAGTGGAAACCCCCAAAAAGTTGAAAAGTACACCCGTTAAGAAATCTATCTTGGGGTATAGTGAGCATTTAGAGCCCACAGGTCTTTTGCAGAATTTATTAGAATTAGGCCGTGAAAATGAATATCAACATTATTTCCACTAAAATGCTGAATTTTTTAAAATTTCACAAAGGATAAAGGAGGAAAAAGCACCCCAACATTTGTAAAGCAATTTCTCCAGAGTACGGCTATACCCAATATGTGGTCATAAATGTTTTTTTTATTAGAAAGTAATTCACCTTTTTTGACTGATCCATTTTTTGCTTTTTCTTTTTCGTTTTTTCCCTCCCCTGCTTTCCAAGAGCCATAACTTATTTTTTTTTCCATCAATAGAGTGGTGTAAGGGCTTATTTTTTGCAGGACGAGCTGTAGTTTTTATTGGTAACATTTGTCACATTTAACTTTTTGAGCACTTTTTATAAAAAATTTTGGTAGAGCTATGGTGACAAAAAAAATTCGATTTTGCCGTTTTAAATTCATTATTTTTCACGGTGTTCCCCGTGCGGGTTAAATAATGGTATATTGTAATAGTTTGGACTTTTATAGACACAGCGATACCAATTTTGTGTATTTTTTATTTTTTGACATTACTTTAGAGAAAAAAATGTGAAAATGTTTTTTTTGGGGACTTTAAATATATATTTATTTTTTTTCACTAATAATAACTATTTACTTTTGTTTTTACAAATTTTATTGGGACTTGAACCAGCAATCAGTAGATAGCTGGTACAATACACTGCGATACTAATGTATTGCAGTATATTCTCATTTTTACAGGCTCCTGTAACAGCGCGATCGCTGTTCCTGTCCATTGGTTCCGGGTGTCCTCTCTAATACACAGCTGACACCTGCAGTGTATGTCCAAGCACGCAGATGCAACGTTTCGAGGGACACCCCAATTCTGAAGCATGTAATCCTATTAACCCAGCTGAGATATTGTTCACAGTCTATTTCTATTCAAAGATATAATATATAAAAATACAAAATAGATATAGGGACATAAAAAAACCTATTTAATTTACATTACATTTGTTATTTTTTAAAATGTTTATATATGTTGTCTAATCCTCTGAAAAATCGCCTGATTAGGAAACACATGTAATACATGGGCCCAAAGCTACATAAATACATTAAAGTTACAGTTTTTGTTTAATTCCTTATGGTTTAGAGAATCTAGAAGACAGATCCAATAAACCTCTCTTTGGAGAAGTTTTATTTTTTAGATGTGCTTTGTCAACGCCTTCAATTTCCCCTAGTACTAGCGAGCGGAGGTCGAAGGCCTTGTGACCCTTCTCATGAAAGTGTCTAGAGACTGTAGTTTTACCGAAATTTTTATTTTTACTCTCTTCGCCTTTCAGAAGAATCTGTTTTCCTTTCATTTTCTGATCTTATGTTCTGATTGCTAAATGATGCTTAGTTTTAGTGGTTAGTGCTAGAGGAGATCGAAGGTGTTGACGAATAATATATATATATAAAGAAAAATTCTCCAAAGAGAGGTTTATTCGATGTATCTTTTACATTCTCTAAACCCAAAGGGATTGAACGAAAACTTTGTATTTCTATAAGTTTGTGTCTTTGTATTACTATAAATGTGTTTCTTAATCAGGTGTTTTTCAGAGGATTCGTTGACATATATAACCATTATAAATAACTATTTGGAAAAATGGAAAGAAAATTTAATATAAATAGAATTTTAAATGTCCCTATAGGTTTGTTTTGTACAATGTTTTGTATTTTTATATATTACAACTTTGTATAGAAATAGACTGTGAACTATACCATAGCTGGGTAATATGATAACTATATAATCATGGGAGAGAGAGAGTACCACGTGTCACGTAGCGGGTTAGTGGACCCACTAGGCCGTACCGCCGTAGCGGGGAGGCAGCTGGCCAAACAACAGGAAACCCCAGCAATACAATGTCCAGTACAAGGGTACCTGGATAGTCCAGACAGTGGCCGCAGCTCTGGCACTGATTGAGATGGGTGCAGCAGATAACGCCAAACGTGGCGGATGACATAATGACATAGGTGCCGCAGGTTGTGCCAGACGTGGCGGATTCCTCCGGACGTGGCAGATGACACAGGACGTGGCGGATTCCTCCGGACGTGGCAGATGACCCAGGATGTGTCGGATTCCTCCGGACGTGGCAGATTCCTCCGGACGTGGCAGATGACACAGGATGTGGCGGACTCCACACTATAGGCACAGCACGGGATACAGGAACAGGTAACAAGGCACGGGTAACACTGGAACGGGAAACACTAAGGGACCATTTACAAGACAGACTGGGAAAACAAACAACGCCCAGGAAAGGATCAGAAGGCCTGGGGCACTCACGGATGCTACAGTATCCCCCCATCTTATGCCCCCTCTTCTTGGGGCCAGAGCGAGAGAGGAATTTCTTAATAAGCGCAGGGGCACTGAGGTTCTCTTCTGACTCCCAGGACCTCTCCTCAGGACCAAACCCTCTCCAGTCCACCAAATAGAAAGTCCTTCCTCCTACCCTCTTGCAGTTCAGGATCTCCCTCACCTCGAATATATCAGAAGAACTGCTGGGAGCAACTGTGGAACTAGAAGTCTTGCTGTAGCGGTTCAGGACCACTGGCTTCAGGAGGGACACATGACAGGAGTTGGGGATTCTGAGGGTAATAAGCAGCCGCAGCTTATAGGACACAGGGTTTATCTGTTGTAGAATCTCGAAAGGACCAAGGAACCTGGGAGCAAACTTGTATGAGGGTACCTTCAAGCGAATGTTCCGAGAGTACAGCCAGACTTTAGTCCCCGGAAGATACTGAGGCAGCTCTCTTCTCCTAGTATCTGCTTTTCGCTTCATGCGATCGACTGCCAGTAAAATAGAGGACCGGTCTGTTGCCAGATTTGAAAAAAGTCCACATAAGCAGAGTCAGCAGTGGGCACTTGAGATGTGGTCGACACTGGAAGAGGGACTCTAGGATGTTGACTGTACACAATGTGAAATGGAGTGGAAGTGGTGGACTCACTTATGTGGTTGTTGTATGAGAACTCGGCCCATGGAAGAAGCTGTACCCAGTTATCATGCTGCATGGAGATGAAGTGGCAGAGATAATTCTCCAAGATCTGGTTGATCCTCTCTACTTGACCATTGGACTGGGGGTGATAAGCTGAGGAAAAGTCCAATCTCACATCCAGGAGTTTACAGAGGGCTCTCCAGAACTTTTAAGTAAACTGAACCCCCCGGTCGGACACAATGTGTAGAGGCAAGCCATGCAAGCGAAAGATGTGTAGAATGAAGAGACTCGCCAGTCGAGGAGCAGAAGGTAGGCCGGTCAGCAGGATAAAATGTGCCATCTTAGAGAACCGGTCCACCACCACCCAGACGGTTTTGCATCCTGCTTATAGACCAGGAAATCATGGCAGTTGATGATGATGACGATCCGTACGGGACACAGCAGACCGGAGCGGAAGTGAGCGCTGGAGTCTCCTAGGAAGGAGATGGGGACCAGCGGTCACGGATCCATGGCTGCGGGTGTCGGGAGGTGAAACCCAACGGCCCGCGGCCATGGACGCTACACCACGCATGCTTAAAAGGGATAGTCCCTCGAAACGTTTCATCTACGTGCTTGGATGCCAAATCCCCCTCCAGCAGCTTCTACATGTAAAATATTTTATACACAAAGAATATTATTTGGAAATTCCATTGGCTTTATGCACAACGGTGAATAACTTTTATTATTGTTGCTGTTTATGCTACTTGTCATTTTTCTGTGTTTTTTTTTAGTCTGTTTGTTCTCAGTTTTTAGATTCATATGCATTTGCATTTTTTTGTTGCTGAATTGATAAAATGATACTTTTTATGGTTATCTTTGGTCTTGCAGGTATTTACTTTTTTGGTGTTTGCAATTCCTCTTAAATTTAGGACCTATTCACCTTATATAGGATACTAATCGGTGTTATTACCTGTCATTTTGCTGAATGTTATATAAAAGGAACAAATTGTAAGTTAAACCGTATTACGTGCATTTTATCTATTAGAGTACTGGGATTTGAGGGCAGAGAGAGCCCTCTGATTTGCATGTCCAAATCAGCGCTGTTGCTATACCTATATTGGTCTAAACTATTTGCTTGGAATACTTTCTCAACAGGCTTGTGCCACTCTCCTCCTCCAGTAAGTAATTATATGTGAGCAGCCAGTCACACATAACTTACTCTTCCTATGCTAAGGAGCAGCACAAAAATTATTTCCAGGCGAAGCGATTACCTGTGCTGTGACGGAAATGGCATGTAATGCTGGGGAGGTTCTGGGGAACTTTTGACATGAGAACATGAAAATTTTTAATAAATTACTTACTGTACATATTCCTCAATGCAAAATGTTAATTGAAGCACATTTTATAAAAACAATGTACTGCTTAGGCCCCTTTTACACTGCACAGTAAACATTCTGTCGGCATTCAGCGCCATGGAGTTTAGCTATGCTTCCCGCCGCTCAGTAAAAAGAGGGAGGGGAAAACCAACCAAGGGGAAGGAACAGCAACCTGCCTCCTCAAGGGAAGGGACAACACCGCTCCGCCCAGTGTCTCACGTTTAACGGGGGGCCTTTCACCTATGCCATATAGTGGCACCCGTCACCCATAGGCTATTAGGGCATCCGTTAAACATATACTGAATGTTATTTTCTGGACTCAGGGGGATGGAATAGCATAGTCTACTAATGTATACCACCCTAACGAAAGTCAAATGGGCGCTCTTTTGGCCTCTGTCAGGCTGATGGAGCCTTATGAACACTTTTAGCATATACATCAGAATCTTTTCCAATGTACACAGAGGGCAGAAACACAGTTAGGCTGAATTCACACGTAGCGTAAACCCTGCAGAATTTCCGCATCAGAATTCTGTGCGGAAATTGCTCAGCAATTACAGTAGCAGCAATGTAAATGTAGAAAAAATCTGCAGCAAAAATGTTCATAAATTGACCTACAGTACGGAATTTATGCTGCAGATTTGTTGATCTTCTGTTGCGGGTTTTCCCCATTGAATTAAATGGGTATGTAAAACCCTCAACAAATAGCCAGGTGTTACGACTTTTGAGGTGGAAACACTGCTATTCCGCAGCAAAAATCACAAATAAGAAGAAAAATAAAACCCTTTTTTGTGTTACATTATCAAAAATGTCTATACACACAGCCTGGCCATTGTCATAGTGACGCTTTCTTCTGTTGTTTGTCCAGGCCGGCCTCCTGGGATGACGTTTCATCCCATGTGACTTCTGTAGTCAATCACAGGCTGCAGCGGTCACATGGACTGTGCCTTATCTCAGGAGGCCTGACTGCACAGAGAACACCAGAACAGAGGGACACCACGCCACGACAATGGCCTGGGATAAGTATAGACTTTTTTTTTTTTTTTTTCAAGAGCTGGTTTCCGCAGAAGAAACGGGTACGTTTTTTTGGGCAGACTTCGCTGCAGTTTCTAGGTTGGATACTTTTATGCAGCCTATCCAATCCATGGGGACCCAGCCATAAACAGAGGGTAGAAACACAATATGAAAGGGGCTATAGCTAAACTTTGTTATTTCTAATTATTTAAAAAGTGTATTTAGAATGTCTGCAGATAAGTCTCCCATCTTCAATTCCTTGTTGGCTGATTGATGTATGCATTAATGGTAAGCGCCTGTAATTACATTAACATACATTTATGGTCATTCTTCATTTAATTCTGTTCTAATATAATGGCATTGTTTGTGTTTGTTGATATTTGGAGTAATTCCCACTTTTAGTTTGCTTTTGTTATCCTTTATAACGTCTGAGCTACTGAAAAGCATGAGCATGGTTTAATTCTTTTGATAAAAAGACAACCATTAATAACCATTCCATTCATTGATATCTATCTTCTCAGGAGTTTAGCAAAATTATATTTCTACCCATGGATCAGCACTCACAGGCCAAAGTAATTACTGTATGGTTACTGGAATCTATCCATTGCTAAGGATAGCATGACATAATGAGATACTACTGTATTGTTCCTGCATGTGTTGTTAAATGTCAAGACCTGTAGACACCCGACAGATCATCATGTGATTGTTATCTCACTTATTGTGCTTTATAAAACTACTGCAGTATGAACAGGCTTTTATGTTTACTTTATGACATATATTTATGTTATAAAATTTGGCAGCTTAAAGGATTTTCAGGAATTAAAAATGAATAGTTAATGAAAAAGAAGCTATTCTCCAATAAACTATCTGTAACAGGATTGCTCAACAACCATGTATTAGTTGTTTTTTTTTTTGCTTTATTATGTTGTTCCCATGGTACAGTATGTTCAGGGGCATAACTAGGAAAGACTGGGCCCCATAGCAAACTTTTTACTTGGTCCCCCCTCCCCTGGGAATCACACAACCCCCCCCCCCCTTGTAGATAGTGCCTCCCTGTAGATTCCACCACACAGGGCCCCCCTATAAATAGCACCATACTGCCCCCTGTAAATAGCGCCATACACAGCCCCCTGTAGATAACGCCTTACAGCCCCCCTGTAGATAACGCCATACAGCCCTCCCTCTGTAGATAACGCCATACAATCCCCAGTAGATAATGCCATACAACCCCCTGTAGATAATGCCATACAGCCCCCTTTAGATAACGCCATACAGCCGTCCCCCTGTAGATAACGCCATACAGCCCCCCTGTAGATAACGCCATACAGCCCCTGTGGCGAAACTGGGTCAGTGGGGATCGGTTTACGCCTAGAGAATGTGGGCGATAGATTCAGGTGACACAGATTAACAGGGGACAAGCCACAGAGGCGCGTTTATTAACAGGGACAGACACACACAGAAACAAGGCACCGCTGCTTCTCCCTTCTGGGCTGGATGGGACAGGCTACCTCACTATGGGGTCTCTCCACTGTACCTTTCATCCTTTGGGGTGTCTCCATATCCTCCTTAGTTAGATGGGACTCCAGCACTTGCCCTCTATTACTGTCCCTAGGTCAGGTACCATCTCTGATGTAGATAGCCCCTGCCTGCAGCTCACACTGCTATCTCATCCTCTCCTGGACAGGAACTACTGAGATCTCACACAGCACCACTATCTCCCTCACTCACCCCTCCCTCAGGAATGAGGCCATGTGCTTTCTGCTCTTGCCCCCTCCTTTTTCTTATTTACATTCAGACAAGTTCCCGCTTGCAGCCTGTGACTCACTCTCCTACAGTATAAGCTTAACCCTAGAGGGGAGGACAGTGAAGCAGCACTGAATACAATATAATATAAATCAACTGGTTATCAAACATAACGTAATGCAGTTTGAGGGGACATATCCCCATCTAGCACCGGTCGCCATCTAAGCTATGGCACCCTGATGGCGGGAGTGCGACGGTTGGCGGCAGGCTTAACCTTTATTTGCGTACAATGCCTGTAACCGTCACCCGTTCCGCCACAGACCTCCCCTAGCTTAGATCCAGAATCAGTCCTGCTGACCCTCTGTCGGGTCAGTGATGAGATCTGGGCCCGGTGCTGTCAGTCTCCGCCCATCAGTGTCCTGCTGCCGAGAGAGTCCATCAGCATTCCCGTGGTCCCGGCCCTTTTTATGAGAGATGGTAAAGTTATAGGATTGTAAGGCCAGGCTCCACCGTAGTAAACGCCCATTGTCCCCGGCGGTTCGGTTCAACCAACTGAGAGGACTGTGGTCTGTGACTATTGTGAACTCCCTCCCATAAACGTAGGGCTGGAGCTTCTTTAGAGCCCACACGACAGCCAGGCACTCCTTCTCAATGGTTGTGTATGCCCTCTCTCGGTCCAGCAGCTTCCGGGAGAGGTACGCGACCGGGTGTTCATGGCCCGCCTGGTCCACTTGGCTCAGTACCGCTCCCAGCCCGACGTCTGAGGCATCGGTTTGGACTATGAACCGCCGGTGGAAGTCAGGGGCAGCCAGGACAGGGGAGGTGGAGAGGGCAGTCTTAAGGCTCCCGAAGGCCGCCTCACAGTCAGGGGACCAGGGCATCAGTCGACTGAACCTTTTGGACGTGAAGTCAGTCAAGGGCTTGGCCAGGGTACTATACTGCGGGATGAATTTTCGGTAGTACCCTGTGACTCCCAGAAAGGCCCTAACCTGCTTCTGGTTGGCCGGCCGGGGCTATTGGAGAATGGCCTCCACCTTGGCCGGATCGGGGCGGATCTGTCCGCTGCCCACTTGGTGCCCCAGGTAGGCGACATCTGCCATCCCCATCTGGCACTTGTCGGGGCGGATGGTGAGGCCGGCGTACCGGATGCGCTCCAGGATCTGCGCCACGTGCCCCAAGTGTTCCTCCCATGTCTCGCTAAAGATAGCGATATTGTCCAGGTAGGCCTGGGCAAACTCCTGACACCCCACGAGTATCCGGTCGACCACCCTCTGGAAGGTCGCGGGGGCGTTCTTCATCCCGAACGGCATGCACATAAATTCAAACAGGCTGAATGGGGTGATGAACGCTGAGCGCTCTTGGGCTTCCTTGGTCAGAGGAATCTGCCAGTAGCCCTTGCTGAGATCCAGAGTGGACACGAAGCGTGCCCCTCCCAGCCTATCGAGCAGCTCATCAATCCGGGGTATCGGATAGGCATCCATAACGGTTACCTCGTTCCGTCGCCGGTAATCTACACAGAACCTCGTGGTTTTGTCCTTTTTGGGGACCAACACAACACCGGCGGCCCAAGGACTGTGAGATGGTACAATGACCCATCTCCAGCATTTCTTCTACTTCTATTCTCATCGCGGTCAGCACTGAGGGAGCCACTCGGAACGCGGGCTGCCTCAGGGGTCGGGCTCCCCCAGTGTCGACCTCGTGAGCGACTAGGGAAGTACGTCCGGGGGACGCGGTGAACAGGGCCTCCTGGGCTGCTAACACCTCCCCCATCTCCCTACTCTGCAAGCGCGATAGCTGGACTTCAAGCTGCACATCTGCCAGCCCTGTCTGGCGTCGGGCGTCTGTCAGTAGGTCAGGGATGCGGTCCACGTCAGGGTTGTCCATGGGCGGGCAGGATATATCGCGACCGCTCCTACGTCCCTTACCACATAGGCCTTGAGCCGGTTTATGTGGTAGTTCCGTACCCGCTTTTCTGCCTTGTCGTGGGCTACTAGGTAGTTTGTCGTCCCCTGTCGCCCCACTACAGTGTACGGTCCAGCCCAATTGGCCTGCAACTTGTTGCCTGGTACTGGCGCGAGGACCAGTACCTTCTCCCCCACCCCCAGCTCTCGGGGTCTGGCGATACGGTTGTACTCGTCCCGTTGACGGCTTTGAGCTACTTCCAATCGCTGATGGGCCAAATCCATCAGCCGTGCTAGGCGCTCCCACATTTGGCTCACATAGTCTACTACCGGGATCTCCGGGCTTGCAAACTTCCCTTCCCAACCTTCCCGGACTAAGTCCAAGGGTCCCCGGACCCGCCTCGCGAACAGCAACTCGAATGGGGAGTGCCCGGTAGACTCCTGCGGCACCTCTCGATAGGCAAAGAGAAGCTGCTGCAAGGAGCGGTCCCGGTCTCTCCCCTCCGAGTGGACGTATCGGAGTAGCAACTGCTTGAGGGTATCGTTGAACCTTTCACACAGTCCGTTCGTTTGGGGGTGGTAGGCGGTGGTTCTTAGAGAACTCACCCCGTGCCGATTCCAGAAGTCCTGCATGAGTTCTCCCTGGAATTGAGATCCCTGGTCTGTGAGTACCTCACGCGGGAACCCCACCTGGCTGAAGATGTCCATGAGTCCCTGGGCGACGTGCTCGGCATCTATCGAGGACAGAGCCATTGCGTCCGGGTATCTGGTAGCGAAGTCTACCAGGGTTAGGATGTAACGCTTTCCCCCTCGGCTAGGGGGATTAATGGGGCCAACCAGATCTATGGCCACCCGCTGGAAGGGCTCTCGGATGAGGGGCAGCTGCTTGAGCGGCACCTTGCGCGGGCCCCCGCCACCCGCTGGCAGACAGGGCAGGAAGCTCGGTACCGCCACACGTCCTCAGTCAGCCCTGGCCAAAAGAAAGCCTTCGAGAGCCGGGCCCTGGTGGACCTGGTCCCAGTGTGACCCGCCGCGGGTATATCGTGGGCCAGGGCTAACAGTCGTGCACGGTAGGCTTGGGGAACAAGCAGCTGTTTGGAGGCGGTCCAGGGCGACTCGGGCTTGGTCGGGGCTTCGACCCGGTACAACCGCCCGTTGTCCCACTGGAACCCTGCCTGGGCCCCTCCACTGGGTGGTCGATCGGCCAGGCTACGGGCAGAGGACAGGGAAGGATCCGTATGCTGGGCCTCCCTAAAAGCGACCCTATCCACCTCCCCCAGGTCTGTCGGGGGGTTCGTCGGGTCGGTCAGTTGTGAGGTATCAGGGGCTTGGGTACTTACCACCGTCGGTTCGGGGAGCGGGTCTTCCGGGAGAGGAGCCTTGGTGGTTACACTGGTCGGTGGTGGAGGCCGGTAAAGGTTCTCCCGGGCTTGGCTGCGGGTCACGGCCCCAGCGAACTGACTGGTGAGACAGTTCCCAAGGTCGTTCCCCAATAAGACATCGGCGGGGAGATCCGGCATGAGCCCGACTTCGACCTCCCCTTTTCCGGGGCCCCAGTCCAGGTAAACTCTGGCGCGGGGAATGGACCGCTGCTGTCCGTCCGCCAGGGCAATCCGGGCTAATCGCTGGGGAAGAACCTTAGACTGGGGAACCAGGTCCGCTCTTACCAGGGTGAGGGATGCCCCCGAGTCACGGAGTCCCTGGACGGTGCGGCGTCCCAGCACCACGGGCTGTCGGTGGCCCTGCTTGTTGGCAGGGACCTGGTTCATCACGAGGCTCGCAAGCTCTACGTGGTAGACCACCTCCTCCACCTCTGGTGCATCTAGGAGGTGGTCACACTCATCGGGGTCGCCCGCCTCCGGGCAAAAGGCGACCCGGGTTGGGGTTGGTCTGGGAAAGGGCACCGTTGATTGGGCCAGGGGGCAGTCCCGTCGGATGTGCCCCGGCTGGTGGCACCCATAACACTGGCGGGAGTCCTTAGCGCCGCGGACCCTTGGAGGGATCGAGGCGGCCGTAGGCTGCGGCTGGGGTCTCATCGAAGTTGGCCGGAGTGGTTCCGCTATTTTGGTAGGGGCTCGGAGCTCTCGGCGTTGGTCCTGGCACGGAAGGCTTCTCCACTGGGGTCGGTGGGCCAAGAACTCGTCGGCCAGGGTGGCGGCATCTTCAGGGGTGCTGGGGTGGTGGTCCGCGACCCAGGCACGAACGGGGACTTCCATCCTGGAGAGGAGTTGCTCCAAAATGACGATGTCCTCCAGGGCCTCCCGACTGAAGGCCTTCTTCCCCTCGGCCCACCTGGAGCAGCTTAAGCGGAGCTGGGCTGCCAGTTCCACATGGGTACCCTGGGCGGCGAGCGTCAAATTACGGAACCGCTCTCTGTAAGTCTCTGGGGTAATCGCATACCTCTTCAGCAGGGCGTCCCGGAGGCAACCGTAGTCCCGTCCGTCCTCTGGACCTAGGCTCCGGTAGACTTCAAGGGCCCTCCCTTGCAGGCTGGGCCCCACGTAGCGAGCCCATTCGGTGGTGGGGATGTCATGCACCTGTAGCTGTGTCTCCAGCATGGTTAGGTGCGCATCGATGTCCGTAGACGAAGGATCCAACTTGGGGAGGTCGTTGTATCGTAGTTGGGGTCTTCGGGGCCCGGCAGGGATTGGGGTTTTTGGCTCTGTGGGTGCCACTGCACGGGCCACGGCCCCAACGATGATCAGGCGCTCGGCCTCGGAGCTTTGAGGCCCCAGAGCGGTCAGCAGATCCCCCATCCGCAGGGCCTGGGCGTCCGAAATGGCGCTACGGCCGGTTCCCTGGCGACTGGCCGGTTCTTCGGGGCAGTAGTCAACGTCACCCTCGGCCATCTCTCCCATCTTGGCCGGGTTCGCCAGGTCCCAGGCCTGGAGCTTCTCAATCAGCCGATCCTTGATGTCGCGGGACGAGAAGGCAATGCGCCGGAACCGGCACAGCTCTTGGAGTGTAATTCGGAGGTAGCTGCCATAGGGGACAGCCTCTGCTCCGCCGGGAGGATCCATAGAGTCAGACTCCATGACTGGGGATTTAGATGCCTGTGGTCCCCCTGTACTGCAGCACATGTGGCAGTCCGCCCTTGAGGTCTGGCCGCGAAGCGCCGGATGGTACCAGGGTACCTATCCCCTGCCGCTTCCCCTAGAACGGGCTGAATCTATCCCACCGCTGCCACCAAATGTGGCGAAACCGGGTCAGTGGGGGTCGGTTTACGCCTAGAGAATGTGGGCGATAGATTCAGGCGACACAGATTAACAGGGGACAAGCCACAGAGGCGCGTTTATTAACAGGGACAGACACACACAAAAACAAGGCACCGCTGCTTCTCCCCTCTGGGCTGGATGGGACAGGCTACCTCACTATGGGGTCTCTCCACTGTACCTTTCATCCTTTGGGGTGTCTCCAGATCCTCCTTAGTTAGATGGGACTCCAGCACTTGCCCTCTATTACTGTCCCTAGGTCAGGTACCATCTCTGAGGTAGATAGCCCCTGCCTGCAGCTCACACTGCTATCTCATCCTCTCCTGGACAGGAACTACTGAGATCTCACACAGCACCACTATCTCCCTCACTCACCCCTCCCTCAGGAATCAGGCCATGTGCTTTCTGCTCTTGCCCCCTCCTTTTTCTTATTTACATTCAGACAAGTTCCCGCTTGCAGCCTGTGACTCACTCTCCTACAGTATAAGCTTAACCCTAGAGGGGAGGACAGTGAAGCAGCACTGAATACAATAAAATATAAATCAACTGGTTATCAAACATAACGTAATGCAGTTTGAGGGGACATATCCCCATATAGCACCGGGCGCCATCTAAGCTATGGCACCTGGATGGCGGGAGTGCGACGGTTGGCGGCAGGCTTAACCTTTATTTGGGTACAATGCCTGTAACCGTCACCCGTTCCGCCACAGCCCCCCTGGAGATAACTCTATACAGCCCCCCTGTAGATAACGCCATACAACCCCCTCCCTGCAGATAACGCCATACAGCCCCCTGTAGATAACGCTATACAGCCCCAAACCCCCCTGTAGATAATGCCATACAGCCCCCCTGTAGATAAAGTCATACAGCCCCCATGTAGATAACGCCATACAGCCCCAAACCCCCCTGTAGATAACGCCATACAGCCCCCTCTGTAGATAACGGCATACAGCCCCAAACCCACTGAAGATAACACCATACAGCCCCCCCTGTAGATAACGCCATACAGCCCCCCCCCCCTGAAGAGGGATACATGTGTGACCGAAATTCCCCCGAAGTTCTCCATGACGAACCTCAGACTTCCGGGGTCTGCGCTGGTTCAATAAAAATGAAAGGAGCACTGGTCACGCATGCGCACAGGCGCGACCGGTGCACAATTCATTTATATAGAGCTGCTGACAGATCACGGAAGTCCGAGGTTTGTCATGGAGAACTTCGGGGGACTTTCGGTCCCCCATTCTCCTTATCGCTGGGCGTCCCAGCGATCACACATGTATCCCCTATCCTGTGGATAGGGGATGCATGTCTTTTGTAGGAACAACTCCTTCAGTGGTGTTGCACTGTAGAA
The DNA here is from genome assembly GCF_050947455.1 of Rhinoderma darwinii. Lineage (NCBI taxonomy): Eukaryota > Metazoa > Chordata > Amphibia > Anura > Rhinodermatidae > Rhinoderma > Rhinoderma darwinii. The sequence goes on from NC_134687.1 coordinate 443,492,423, forward strand.
GCCATAGAGGCTGCTAGCGGAGCCTCCGGCCATGTGGGGGCGTGGCGGCGGGCACCGTAGCAGTCGCTACGTCTGCTACTGCGGTAGTTACGCCACTGAATATGTTCACATATACCGCGTTTCAAATTATTATGCAAATGTTATTTTTCGCTGATTTTCCTAAATAGTCGATGCAAATGACAGTCAGTATAATCTTCATGCCATCAACCGTTGGAGTATAATGCAAATTTTGTTGAACAAATCTCCTAATGGTAACAGATTTTTTTTAGAAGTAAAAAAACTCAAAATGCACTGTTTCAAATTATTATGCACAACAGAGATGAAAACATTTTAAAGGTTGTAAAGAGAACTAAAATGGTAATTTGTTGAATTTGCAGCATCAGGAGGTCATATATACAGAAATCAAAAGCCCTTTCAATAAAAAAAAACTTAACAGGCCAAGTTACATGTTAACATAGGACCCCTTCTTTGATATCACCTTCACAATTCTTGCATCCATTGAATTTGTGAGTATTTGGACAGTTTCTGCTTGAATATCTTTGCAGGATGTCAGAATAGCCTCCCAGAGCTTCTGTTTTGATGTGAACTGCCTCCCACCCTCATAGATATTTTGCTTGAGGATGCTCCAAAGGTTCTCAATAGGGTTGAGGTCAGGGGAACATGGGGCCACACCATGAGTTTCTCTCCTTTTATGCCCATACCAGCCAATGACACAGAGGTATTCTTTGCAGCATGAGATGGTGCATTGTCATGCATGAAGATAAATTTGCTACGTTAGTTCATGGTTCTTCTTTTTGTACCACGGAAGAAAGTGGTCAGTCATAAACTCTACATACTTTGCAGAGGTCATTTTCACACCATCAGGGACGCTAAAGGGGCCTACCAGCTCTCTCCCCATGATTCCAGCCCAAAACATGACTCCGCCACCTCCTTGCTGACGTCGCAGCCTTGTTGGGACATGGTGGCCATTCACCAACCATCCACTACTCCATCCATCTGGACCATCCAGGGTTGCACGGCACTCATCAGTAAACAACACGGTTTGAAAATTAGTCTTCATGTATTTCTGAGCCCACTGCAACCGTTTCGGCTTGTGAGCATTGTCTAGGGGTGGCCGAATAATAGCTTTATGCACACTTGCAAACATGTGAAGGATCCTACACCTTGAGGTTCGTGGGACTCCAGAGTCACCAGCGGCTTCAAATACCTGTTTGCTGCTTTGCAATGGCATTTTAGCAGCTGCTCTCCAAATCCTATTATTTTGTCTGGCAGAAACCTTCCTCATTATGCCTTTATCTGAACGAACCCGTCTGTGCTCTGAATCAGCAACAAATCTTTTCACAATACGATGATCACGCTTACGTTTTCTTAAAGTATCCAATGTTTTCATACCTTGTCCAAGGTATTGCACTATTTCACGTTTTTCGGCAGCAGAGAGATCCTTTTTCTTTCCCATATTGCTTGAAACCTGTGGCCTGCTTAATAATGTGGAACGTCGTTCTTAAGTAGTTTTACTTTGATTGGGCACACCTGGCAAACTAATTATCACAGGTGTCTGAGATTGATTACAATGATCCAAAGAGCCCTAAGGCTGGGTTCACACAACCTATTTTCAGACGTAAACGAGGCGTTTTATGCCTCGTTTTACGTCTGAAAATAGGGCTATAATACGTCGGCAAACATCTGCCCATTCATTTGAATGGGTTTGCCGACGTACTGTGCAGACAACCTGTCATTTACGTGTCGTTTGACAGCTGTCAAACGACGACGTGTAAAAATACAGCCTCGTCAAAAGAAGCGCAGGACACTTCTTTCAGACGTAATTTGAGCCGTCCTTCATTGAACTCAATGAAGCACAGCTCAAAATTTACGGCTGTCAGAGAAGCCTCGCAAAATGCGAGGAGGAGCATTTACGTCTGAAACGAGGCAGCTGTTTTCTCCTGAAAACAGTCTGTCTTTTCAGACGTAAAAGCCTGCTACCGTGTGCACATACCCTAAGACACAATACCATCCATGAGTTTAATTGAAAAACTGAGGCTGGGTTCACACGACCTATTTTCAGACGTAAACGAGGCGTATTATGCCTAGTTTTACGTCTGAAAATAGGGCTACAATACGTCGGCAAACATCTGCCCATTCATTTGAATGGGCTTGCCGACGTACTGTGCAGACGAACTGTAATTTACGCGTCGTCGTTTGACAGCTGTCAAACGACGACGCGTAAATTGACTGCCTCGGCAAAGAAGTGCAGGGCACTTCTTTGCAATGTAATTTGAGCCTTTCTTCATTGAAGTCAATGAAGAGCAGCTCAAGTCTTTTCAGACGTAAAAGCCTCTCATCGTGTGCACATACCCTAATAATTAAATGTTTATGACACTTAAATCCAATGTGCATAATAATTTGGAACGCGGTGTATATGTTTCTGCAAAGCCTCTGTTTAAACTCTAATGTTTTAGCACATATTGTATCACGTTTTGAATTCACAAATAAAACAAACATAATAATAGCACCAGTATCACTTGCTCTCTGTGACGCATCACAGAGAAATAGTCTTTTACATATAATGTAATGATGGTAGCAATCCAAAATGGGTAACATTTAGACAAAAAAATTTATTCATTTGCAACTATGTCGCCACACAGAGCTAAAGTAATAGAGAGCAATAACAGGAAGTATAAAATAAATAAACATTATGGGTAGAAGAATTCCACGGCACTCACCAGTCAATAAAATGTTTCGTGTTTATTGCGGTAATACAAGTAAAAGCAGTATGGATGTGGATCTCAAGCCTACAGCCATTTCGCGTGTGCCCACGGTTTGTCAAGGCCTCGGCGTTATCACAGACCGCGCCCCCTTAACTGATATGTTTCTCTACTGGTTCCTTGTGAACCATAACTCTAAATAATATATGTCCTGCAACAGCTGGTCCTCGATGAACATGCTGTGCCGTTTCACTCACTCTTGAAATGTTGTATTCAGATCCTTTTCCCAGGTGAGAACTAGTTTTGATGGAACTAATTTCTCTTTATTTCCTAGAATTTAATATATTTACCTGATACCCCTAAGGTTACCTGAACTTCTGTTAAAAAGTAACAGTTTATTGTTCATCGGTATCTTTTTCTTTTTTGTAAGAAGTGACAAATTTGTAAGTATTTCAAAAATTCTGTAAGGAATCCCAAATTGAATGTGTAGGGTTTTGAATTGAAACAACACAATCTTTACAAATATATGTGCAATCTGGGAGATTTCTTTGTCTCGCCACAATTTTAAATCTAGGTTTGGAATTAAGATTTCTTAAACCTCAATAAGTACAGTGTTGTGGGGGGATCCAGCGATCAATGAAGTGCGCTTTAACATAATGTACCAGGATTTCCAAGATGCTACATTAGTAGGCAATACATTTTTTGCTTTAATAGTTGCTAGATTTATTTAAGTAAGATAGCCTATTAGCCTTGAGATTAAACTTTGGAAGTAAAGAGTTTTCAGTGATGGACCATGTTTTGTTGACTGTTGAAGTGCACCAGGACTGTAGTTGGTCTGTTATAGCAACATTATAATAGTTTTGTAAATCAGGCAGACCCAAGCCTCCTGCTGTTCTGTGTTTTGTTAACAGAACGAAGATGACTGTCAGTTTATAATTAGCCCAAATATATGATTTTATATATTTGTTTATTTTAATAAAAAGTTAGATGGGATAACAATGGGCACTGTCCTAAAAATTTATAGAAGCTTGGGAAATATAATCATCCTTAGTATGACTATTCTCCCCATTTAAAAATGTTCAACCTTTCGCAATCTATCTAGTTCAACCTTTATGGATTCAAATAAAGGTTTATAGCTGGATTTATCTAAGTCTAAGTAGGTGAACACAAGTTAATGCCAAGCTACGGTATAGAAACTTTTTGCCAATCATGGGAATTTAGCTTCGAGAGAATTTATGAGGTGTGAAAGTATAGCTACCGGATGGATTTGTGATTTGGTTTTAATCAGGTTGTAATAAGTGCCTTATCATTTCAGCCAATGGTTCGTTTCAGCAGAGGCGTAGCTAGGTTCTCCTGCACCCGGGGCAAAGATTCAAATTGGCGCCCCCCCCAATTTATTTCCCGACATCTCCTTCCCCCTCGCCATGTTTTATTTCCCTACCAATCAATGAGGTGTAATTTTTTTTCACAATTTTTTTAATGTAACTCGAGTATAAAAGCATTTCTACATTTTACAAGCGATGTAGTTCTATAATGTAATTAACATAAAAATAAATTAAAAGAAAATAAATTAAAGAGGCCACACACAGTCCCCTGTAGAGAGCGCCACACAGCCCCCCTTGTAGATAGTGCCACACACAGTCAGCTGTCCCTTTGTAAATAGCGCCACACTCCCCCCTGTAAATAGTGCCACATTCCCCCCTTTTAAATAGCGCCACACTCCCCCCCCCTTGTAAATAGCGCCACACTGTGAACAGACCGGTTCCAATCTAAATACCGCTACCACTCTCCGCTCTTCCTAGTGTGACTTACCGGAGAAGCCGAGGAGGTCATTTGGCGCAGGCAGCGACGGAGTTCCTTCTGACTAGGGTTGGTGACAGCCAGGGCCGGCATTAGCTTGGATGGCACCCTGTGCGGGACTCTCTATTGCCGCCCCCTACACAAACCAAAAATTAACCACATATATGGACACGCTGGAACATATATACTGTACATACATAAAGATAGATATTTAGACATACAGGCAAATATACATACACACATCTGGAATATATACATACAGGTAAATATATAGATGTACAGACACATATGTACACACACACACCGGCAGATAAATACACAGACCGGAACATGTACAAATACATAAAAGGCACAAATATACAAGCACAAAGACACATTCACAAACAGACCCATATATACCCACACAGGCACATATGTACACAGCACAGATAATGTAGTAGATGTTACCTGCAGTCCAATGTAACAACACAGATAACACACAGTGATAACTCTCTGAGTACAGATAATGTAGCAGATGTTACCTGCAGTCCTATGTAACACCACAGATAACACACAGTGATAACTCTGAGTACAGATAATTTAGTAGCTGTTACCTGCAGTCCTATGTAACACCACAGATAACACAGTGATAACTCTGAGTACAGATAATGTAGTAGATGTAACCTGCAGTCCTATGTAACACCACAGATAACATAGTGATAACTCTCTGAGTACAGATAATAGTTACATAGTTTGTACGGTTGAAAAAAGACACATGTCCATCAAGTTCAACCAAGGGATGGGAAAGGGGAAGTGGGATGGGAAAGGGGAAGTAAAACATTTCTACACATAGCAGTTAATATTTTTTTGTTCTAGGAAATTATCTAAGCCTTTTTTAAAGCCATCTACTGTCCCTGCTGCGACCAGCTCCTGCGGTAGGCTATTCCATAGATTCACAGTTCTCACAGTAAAGAAGGCTTGTTGCCTCTGCAGGTTGAACCTTTTTTTCTCCAGACGGAGGGAGTGCCCCCTTGTTTTTTGAGGGGGTTTTACATGGAACAGGATTTCACCATATTTTTTGTATGCGCCATTCATATATTTATATAAGTTAATCATGTCCCCCCTTAGTCGTCTTTTCTCAAGGCTAAATAGGTTTAGTTCTTTTAATCTTTCCTCATAACTTAGATTCTCCATGCCCCTTATTAGCTTCGTTGCTCTTCTTTGTATTTTTTCCAACTCCAGGGCATCCTTTCTATGAACTGGAGCCCAGAACTGGACTGCATATTCTAGATGAGGCCTCACTAATGCTTTGTAAAGTGGTAATATTACATCCCTGTCCCGCGAGTCCATGCCTCTTTTGATACACGACAATATTTTGCTGGCCTTTGAAGCAGCTGATTGACACTGCATGCTGAAATTTAGTTTATGATTTACAAGTACACCCAGATCCTTCTCAACAATTGACTCCCCCAGTGTAGCTCCCCCTAGGACATATGATGCTTGCAGGTTTTTCGTACCCAGGTGCATAACTTTACATTTATCTACATTAAACTTCATTTGCCAAGTGGACGCCCAAACACTTAGTTTGTTTAAATCTGCCTGCAATTCACAAACATCTTCCATAGTCTGAACTATATTGCATAGCTTGGTGTCATCTGCAAAAATAGAAATAGTGCTATTAATCCCATCCTCTATATCATTAATAAATAAGTTGAATAATAGTGGTCCCAGCACTGAACCCTGGGGTACACCACTTATAACTGGGGACCATTCAGAGTAGGAATCATTGACCACAACTCTCTGGATACGGTCCTTGAGCCAATTCTCAATCCAATTACAAACTATACTTTCTAAACCTATAGTCCTTAATTTACCCATTAGATGTCTATGAGGGACAGTGTCAAATGCCTTTGCAAAGTCCAAAAACACTATATCCACAGCGGCCCCTCTGTCTAGGCTTCTGCTTACCTCTTCATAAAAACAAATCAGGTTGGTTTGACAGCTTCTGTCCTTTGTAAAACCATGCTGGCTGTCACTTATAATACTATTTATTGTCACATAATTCTGTATATAGTCCCTCAATAGCCCCTCAAACATTTTCCCCACAATTGATGTTAAGCTTACTGGTCTATAATTACCCGGCGAAGACCTAGAGCCCTTTTTGAAAATAGGCACCACATTTGCCCTGCGCCAGTCCCTTGGCACTATACCACTCATTAGAGACTCTCTAAATATTATGAAGAGGGGGACAGAAATAACTGAACTAAGCTTTTTAAGAACTCTAGGGTGTAACCCATCTGGTCCCGGGGCCTTGTGTACATTTATTTTATTTAATTTAGCTTGGACTATATCTACATTCATCAAATTCAGTATATCAACTGATATATTAACAGCACTGGCACCGGCTACATCAGCTGCTCTTTCTTCTGTTGTATATACAGAGCGGAAGAACCCATTTAGTAACTCTGCCTTCTCTTGATCCCCTGTGACCAACTCCCCATTACCACTATCTAAGGGTCCTACATGTTCAGACCTGGGCTTTTTTGCATTTATATGCTTGAAGAATTTTTTAGGATTTGTTTTACTATCCTTGGCCACCTGCCTTTCATTTTGTATTTTTGCTGATTTTATTACATTTTTACAGATTTTATTAAGCTCTTTATATTTTACAAAGGCTGCAGATGTACCCTCAGATTTGTATTTTTTAAATGCCCTTTTTTTGTCATGTATTGCCCCTTTCACAGAAGGTGTAAACCATGTGGGGTTTAATTTTAGTCGTTTATACTTGTTACCTGTAGGAATACATTTTGCACTAAAATTACCCAAAGTAGATTTGAAAATCTCCCATTTATCATTTGTCCCATTATTTGACATTAGTTCTTCCCAGTCTATATCCTGAATTGCCGCCCTCATCCTGGGGAAATTGGCTTTCTTAAAATTAAATGTTTTTGCCCTCCCAGCCTGCGTTTGTTTTTTACAGTATAGGTAAAATATAACTATATTATGATCACTGTTACCAAGGTTTTCACGAACATTGACATTCCCAACAAGCTCTGCATTATTAGAAATGACAAGATCCAACAGAGCTTCACCTCTAGTCGGGTCTTCCACAAACTGGCACATAAAATTTTCCTGCAACAGGTTGAGGAAATGTCTCCCCTTTGCAGTTGAAGCCGAACCATGACACCAATTAATATCCCGATAATTAAAATCTCCCATTATCACAACAGTACCCGCCTGTGCAGCCCGCTCCATTTGTTTATATATTTGACCTTCTATCTCTTCAGTTATATTGGGGGGTCTATAGATTACACCAAAAGTAATTTTTTCAGTGTTTACTTCCCTTTGTAATTCCACCCACAAGGTTTCAACCTCCTCACAATCTTCACCCTCTAATGTCTCATTTACACTCACCTTCATATCGCTTCTCACATACAGACATACACCACCACCTTTCCTATTTGCCCTGTCTTTCCGAAACAGTGTAAAACCCTGTAGATTTACAGCCCAGTCATGTGAAGAGTCCAGCCATGTTTCAGCAACACCAACTATAGCTATATCTTCTTCCAGTATTAAGGCCTCCAGCTCCCCCATTTTGCTTGCTAGACTTCTGGCATTTGTGAACATACACTTTAACTTGCCTTTAAATGTTTCACTTTCACTATCAGAAATGTGATTATTTGACATTTGGGCCTTTTTATTTTCACTGCTGTTTTGTAACGAAAGGATCTCCTTATCTTGTTGCCTAGTCCTCTCCCCACCGTCTGTTTCTCCCCCCACCAATATAGTCTGACCCCTCTCTAACCTAACTACCCCTTTATTTCCTACATTGGCCTCCCTCCTCAGCCCTAGTTTAAACACTCCGCCACCCCAGCTAGAATTCTCTCCCCCAGCACAGCGGACCCCCTTCCATTTAGGTGCAAATCATCTGCAGAATACAGTTTGTACCCCAATGAAAAGTCAGCCCAGTGCTCTAGGAACCCAAATCCTTCTCCTCTACACCAAGACTTAAGCCATGCATTTAACTCCCTGAGCTCCCGCTGTCTTTCCTGTGATGCGCATGGCACAGGCAGTATTCCTGAGAATACAACCTTGGAGGTCCTTCCCTTCAGCTTGTAGCCTAGTTCTTTAAAATTATTCTTAAGGCTCCTCCACCTACCATTTATTCTGTCGTTGGTACCGACATGGACCACAACAGCTGGATCATCACCAGCCCCTCCCAGCAATTTGTCCACCCGTTCCACCACATGCCGAACCCTGGCACCAGGGAGACAGAAAATCATTCGGTTGAGGCGGTCTTGGCAACAAATTATTCTATCCGTCTTCCTGATTATAGAATCCCCTACAACTATCAATTGTCTTGGCTTACCTGCATTACCATCCCGCCGAAAACTAGCTGGGCTGTTCTCCCGGCTGTTAGGGAGATCAGTATCCACTAGGGCTGCCTTTTCTGAGACTGACACCCTCGCATCATCACCCAACCTGGCAATTTTGCTTGGAATGCCAGAAACCGGATCGGCCTTCCTTGTCTTTGACCCCTTTCTACTGCCCCTAACTACATTAACCCAGCTACTTACCTGATCCTGCTCACCCATGTCTTCACCCTCCAGTTCTAACCCACTAACTGCATGCTCTGTGAGCAGCAAGCTCAGCTCAAGATTGTCTATCCTCCTCAGTGTTGCATTCTGCTCCTCCAGATCTCTAATACGAGCTTCCAGGTGACCAACATGCTCACATCTGCCACAGAGATATTCACCCTGGAATATGTAGTAGCTGTTACCTGCAGTCCTATGTAACACCACAGATAACACAATGATAACTCTCTGATTACAGATAATGTAGTAGATGTTACTTGCAGTCCTATGTAACACCACAGATAACACAGTGATAATTATCTGAGTACAGATAATGTAGTTATGTCACCTGAAGTCCTATGTAACACCACAGATATCAGTGATAAATCTCTGAGTACAGATAATGTAGTAGCGTCCCCTGCAGTCCTATGTAACACCACAGATAACACAGTGATAACTCTCTGATTACAGATAATGTAGTAGCTGTTGCCTGCAGTCTTATGTAACATCACAGATAACACAGTGATAACTCTCTGAGTACAGATAATGTAGTAGATGTTATCTGCAGTCCTATGTAACACCACAGATAACACAGTGATAACTCTCTGATTACAGATAATGTAGTAGCTGTTGCCTGCAGTCCTATGTAACATCACAGATAGCACAGTGATAACTCTCTGAGTACAGGTAATGTAGTAGATGTAAGAGACAAACACATGCAGAGACACAGACAGACAGAGACACACACACACACACACACACTGTAACATATACACATACAAAGACAGAGACACACACTGTATTCACACTACACACATACACATACACACACAGACACTCACCAAGTCTTCATGCAGAGGCACAGACAGAGACACACACACACACTGTAACATATACACATACAAAGACAGAGACACACACTGTATTCACACTACACACACACATACACACACAGACACTCACCATGTCTCCTTGCTGACAGCATCACAGGTCAGGACGGGCTGTGGGCGGAGCTTCCTCTCTGCTTCTCGCCATGTGTAACAGCAGAGCTGGAAGGCTGCAGCACATGAGTGGACCTGTCCCCTGACCTGAGTCTCATCTGACCTCATGTTACTGATGTGAGGTCAGGTGACAAGTCAGGTGACTGGACTGGTCCACTCCCTGGCCGTCACAGACCCCAGTCATAACGCCGTAATTTCCTGGCTCTTCTTAAAGCTGCTGCAAGTGTCCGACATACGGGGCGCCTATCAGCAGCGATCAGCTGCTTTTCGGTGCCCCCCTTCCCTACCACCGGGTTGTGCCCCCCCCCCTAGCTACGCCCCTGCGATTCAGAGTGCAAAGGCAAGAGGGGATAATGGACATTCCTGGCATGTAACCTTATATAAAATTCTTGGGATAATAGACCATTGCCCAGGACTTTAGCTGATAGACATGAATAAAGTGCTTGAATCGCTCTAGAAATGTTGCCAGTTAGGCCAAACTTATAAAGAACTGCATTGACATGCTTCCAATTTAGTTGATCGAAAGGTTTTTCGGCATCCAATGTTATAAAGGCTGAGGCAATAGTATTACTTTCAGCCTTCGGTTAATAACCTTTCTTGTATTGTCTGAGACTTTTCAGTGTTTCAAAAATCCCACTTAATCAGGATGTAACATATTGTAACGTCCATGGCCACGGACTGTCAGGTTTACTCACCCCCCGGCGGCCACAACCATGGATCCGTGAGCGCTGGCTCGCATCTCCTTCCTGGCTCTTAAAGGGCCAGCGCGCGCACAATTGGGAGTCATCATCATCAACTGCCATGAGTCTCTGGGCTATAAAAAGGGCCCTGCCCTTCTAAACCTTGCCTGTGCGTTGTTAGTTTATCCCATGTCAGTTCTGAAAATTGTCCCTTAGTGTTATCCCGTTCCGGTTGTTACCCGTGCCCTGTTACCTGTATCCCATGCTGTGTTCTTGTTCCTGAGCTTGTAGTGTTTGAGTCATGTTTCTGTGCATCTGCTGTCATCTGCCACGACCTCTGTCATCTGCCACATCCTGTGTTATCTGCCACGTCCTGTGTCATCTGCCACATCCAGTGTGGTCCACCACGTCTGGCGTAACCTGCTACACCCACCTCCATCCGTGCCAAAGCCTCGGCTACTGTCTGGACTATTCAGGTACCCTAGTACGGGAAATTGTATTGCTGGGGTACTCTGTTGTTTGGCAAGCATCCTCTGTGGGAACATCAGGGACCGGAGACCCATGACTTGCAGTGCTTTTTATGGCCTTTCCGTTCCATCTTTGAAGAACCTGGGAGACTTTCTTCTGCTGCTGCATTCCTGCTGACCATACACCATGGAGACCTCTCCGTGGGCGAGTATGTTATACAGTTTTGTACCTTGGCTGCTGAATTCACTTGAAACTATGAGGCTTTGGTGGCCACATTCTGGCAGGGACTGTCGTCTGGGATTAAAGACGAGCTGACCGCTCGTGATCTGCCACCTATCCTGGACGATTTCATCCTACTAGCCACCCGGGTTGACATGAGGATCCGGGAGCGTTCCCAAGAAGTTCTCCGGGAGAGAGGATTTCCTAGGCTGGATTCTACTTTCCAGCAATCCCTACTATCCTCCTCAGTTGACCTACCAGAGGATCCTATGCAGATGGACCGAGTCAAATTGCCTACCCAGTAGAGACAACGCGGACGCACTTCTGGACTTTGTCTGTATTGCGGCCTCGGAGGCCATATTGTGCGTCTGTGTCCCCAGAGGCCAGAGAGACCCCAGTGCCTAGTATTGGTTGGAGAGACAACCCTAGGTGAGACTGTACATAATAAAGCATTCTGTTCCAAGTTGACCATTCCTGTGACTATAGTATCCGGCGAGAAGACGCATCGGGTTTCTGCCTTGGTGCGTGGACTGCCTCTGCCCGATCCGATCGTATCTAAGACCAAGCCACTGAAGCTCCAAGTTGGAGCCTCTCATTCTGAACTAATTTAATTTCTTTTTTTGCCCAGAGCCATCAATCCTGTTCTGCTGGGCCTGCCTTGGCTTCGACTGCATGCTCCAGTCCTGGACTGGAGTTCCGGAGAGGTTCTCCAATGGGGCTCCAAGTGCCTCGGTCGCTGTCTGTTGCAGATCCATCCTGTCCAGCCTCCTCTGCCTCAGTCATTGGCAGGACTGCCCCCCCCATTTCACTCAGTTTGAGGATGTCTTCAGCAAGAGGGAGGCTGAGACGCTGCCTCCACATCGTACTTATGACTGCCCCATTGAACTGGTTCCAAATGCCTCTCTCCCCCGTGGACGGGTATATCCTGTCTCCTTGCTAGAGACTCTATCCATGTCGGCCAATATCAAGGAGAATTTGGAGACGGGTTTTACAAGATAGTCTTCCTCCCCGGCCGGGGCCGGGTTCTTCTTCGTTAAAAAGAAAGACAGATCTCTTTGACCCTGCATTGACTACCGTGGTCTCAACCAGATCACGGTCAGGAACAAATACCCGTTGCCACTTATATCTGAACTGTTTGACCGTATACGAGGAGCCAGGATTTTTTCAAAACTAGACTTGTGTGGGGCTTATACTTTGATCCGAATCCATCAACGGGACGAGTGGAATATGGCGTTCAACATCCGAGACGGGCACTACGAATACCTGGTGATGCCATTCGGACTGTGTAACGCTCCCGCGGTCTTCTAGAAATTTGTCAATGATATCGTTAGAGATCTCCTCTATATCTGTGTTGTAGTTTATCTCGATGATTTTTTAATTTTCTCCCCAGATCCGACAACTCACCAGAGGCATGTCCGTCAAGTTCTACTGCGATTGAGGGAGAATCGCTTATATGCCAAGCTGGCGAAGTGCGTCTTTGAAAAGAACTCTCTGCCCTTCCTGGGCTACATCATCTCGGATCAATGTCTCAAGATGGATCCTGAGAAAGTAAAGTCCATTCTGGAGTGTCCACGTCCTCAGGGCCTGAGGTTCATACAGCGTTTTCTGGGATTCGCCAATTTTTACCGACAGTTTATCCCAAACTTCTCATCACTGACCGTTCCCATGTCCACCCTTACCAAGAAGGGTGTGAACGCCAAGGTGTGGACTCCAGAGGCAGAATCTGCATTTATTAGCCTCAAGAGAGCCTTCACTTCAGCTTCGATCCTCTATCATCCTGACATGTATCGGCAGTTTTCTTTGGAGGTGGACGCTTCTTCTGTTGGTGCAGGTGCCCTTCTGTTCCAAAGGAGCTCCAAAGGAAAGGCAGTAGTATGTGGCTATTATTAGAGACTTTTTTCTTCTGCAGAGTGCAACTACTCTATTGGGGATTGGGAGCTACTAGCCATCAAATTGGCTCTGGAGGAGTGGAGACATCTGCTAGAGAGGGTAGCTCACCCCATCCTGATCTACACCAACCACAAGAACCTCACCTATCTCCAGTTCGCTCAACGACTAAATCCCCATCACGCCAGGGGGTCACTTTTCTTCACCCGTTTCCAATTTGTGGTTCCCTCCCATCCCGCTGACAAGAATGTGAGGGCGATGCCCTGTCCAGGTCATTTGAGACGGATGACACAGTGGAGTCCCTTCAAAGTATCATAGAACCATCCTGCATTGTCACTGCCAATCCTTTGCAGGTTAGATACATCCCTCCAGGGAGGACTTTTGTTCGGTTGGCAGACAGGAGAAGAGTTCTCCGCTGGGGACACAGCTCTAAACTGTCTGGGCACGCTGGTGTTCGTTAGACCCGAGACCTGATTGCTCGTCACTACTGGTGGCCCACGTTACCCAAAGATGTTGTGGACTTTGTCTCTTCCTGCACGGTGTGTGCTTCTAACAAGGTTGCTCACTCCAAGCCTGCTGCCCTGCTCCAACCTCTGCCTGTACCCAGTATCTCCTGGCAGCACATTGCAATGGACTTTGTCACAGACCTTCCTCCCTCAGCAGGATGCAACACTGTCTGTGTAGTGGTGGAACGATTCTCGAAGATGGCACATTTTATCCCGCTGACAAACCTACCTTCTGCTCCCCGACTGGCGAGTCTCTTTATTCAGCACATCTTCCGCTCGCATGGCTTGCCTCTTCACATCGTGTGCGATCAGGGGGTCCAATATACCTCTAAGTTCTGGAAAGCCCTCTGTAAACTCCTGGATGTGAGATTGGACTTTTCCTCCGCCTATCACCCCGAGTCCAATGGGCAAGTCGAGAGGATTACCCAGATCATGGAGAATTATCTCCGCTACTTCATCTCCTTAGCCATGGCCGGCCTTAGCTACGTGCAACACGTGCGGTCGCACAGGGCGCTGGCCATCATGCTGTAAGAGGGGCGCCAGCGGGTGAATTTCTCCCACTCTGTGGCTACTGCTCGGGGTGCCAGCAGGTCAAGTGTCACTCATTGACCTCACTACTGGCTTCCCCGCGCCGTGACTGCCGCTCCCCCACTCCCCTTCCTCATTTTACATCCTGAGTGATAATCAGGTGTGATGACATCACTCAGGACGCAAGACAGGGAGGAGACTATCTTACCATGCGTTCCTGGTCTGGCTATTTCTCCAGGGCTCCGCTCCAGCAGCATCAGTGGGCACAGTGCACTGTAAGAAGCCCAGCAGGTCAGTCAGACTGTGGGCTTTGGTTGTATGGGGGCACTGATGGGGGTCTAAAAATTGGCAAATGGGCAGTGGATTCAGTGCCACCTTGGTGCCAATTTGCTACTTATTGCCCCTTTAGTGTCCTTTTCAGTGCCCCTTCGATGCCCATTTGCCATTTATTGACCATTTATTGTTCTTTTGTGACAGAGGGTGCTAAAGGGGCAGTAAATGGCAAATATGCATCAAGGGGGCACTGAACATAAGGTCATCAAAGGGGAAATAAGAGGAAAATGGGCACCAAGGTGGCTGAACGACACTGTTAGTAAATGGCAGAGGGGCACATTGTTCAGTTGCTCCATAGTGCATATTTACCATTTGTTGCCTTTTTAAACCCTGTGCACATTACGTTAAAGGAGTTAAAAAGAAATTCTGTTGAAGCAGTAGAGGAGAAGTTAAAATAAAAAATAACTAATACTTACCTTTCTTCTCCAAAACGTTCCTGTGCTTGGGGCTCCCGTCACCTCTGTTCACTGTTTGTATACAGAGCAGCTGCAGCACCGATGTACTGTCGACATGATGTCAACACTGCAGTCGCTCTATATACAAACCGAGAACAGAGGTGGCGGGAGCCCCCAATGCAGGAATGTCTGGGAAGGGAGAGTTAAGTATGGGCTGCTTTCTTATTTCAACCATTTCAGGACTGAGACATTTTTTGCTTTTTCATTTACGTTTTTCACTACCCGCCTTTCTAGAGCCATAACTTTTTTTTATTTTTCCGTCAATAGGGTGGTGGTTCTTTTTTGCGGCATGAGTTGTAGTTTCTATTGGCACCATTTAAAGTACCATATAATTTACTAGGAAACGGGAAAAAATTCTTTGTGGGCTGAAATTAGAAAAAAAAAATGCAATTCCTCCATAGTTTTTTGGGTTTCGATTTTACGGCTTTCATCGTGCGGGAAAAACAACAACTTAACTTTATTCTGTGGCTCAAAATGATTACGGTGATACCAAATTTATATAGGTTTTTAATATATTTTACTACTTTTACAAAGAAAACTATTTGTTAAAAAAAAAACATAACTTCTTTTAAATATTTGTCTAAGCGGTGTAAGGGCTTCGTTTTTTGCGGGACGAGCTGTAGCTTTTATTGGTACAATATTTTGGTACATGCAACTTCTTGATAGTTTTTTAGTAAAAATTTTTTAGAGCTAATGTGAACAAAAAACAGCGATTTTGGCTATTTCCTTTTTTTTTTTACGGCCTTCACAGTCTGAGTTAAATAAGAAGTAATAAAAAGTACCAACATTGCCCACGTCGACAGCAGTTTTAATATTTTTTTCTGTTATACTAAAGATAGCATTTGAGTAAATGGAGTAAGGGCCAGTTCGCACATTGCGTAAATACTGCATATTTTCCACAACAGAATTTGTTGCAGAAAATCTGCAGCAAATACAGTAGCAGCAAAGTGGATTAGATAAAACAAATCTCATCCACATACTGCGTAAATCCTGAGCGGAAAAAACTGACCTGCGGTGCAGAGTTTTATTCTGCAGCTTGTCAATTGTATTTGCGTAAATTCCGCAACAAATAGCAGTTGTTAGATTTTTTTGTGACGGGTTCGCAGCGATCCTGCCGCAAAAAACGCCACTCAGAAAACAGGCAATATATTATACTTACCTAGGAATCTGTGTTTTATCCTCCTGGGATGACGCTTCATCTCATGTGACCTCCGCTGCAGCCAATCACAGGCTGTAGCGGCGGTCACATGGATGAAACATCATCCCAGGAGGCCGGCCTGGATGATGTCAGAGGGCTGGCCTCCTGGGATGATGCTTCATCCCATGTGACCGCTGCTGCAGAGGTCTCCTGGGATGAGAGGTCATCCCAGGAGACCGGCCTGCAAGCAGGCTGGCTGAGTGCTGCAGTTTTTTTGCAGCAACATTCCAGGCGAGAAACTGCCCCACAGTTCAGTGCGGCTTTTCGCCCCAAATTCCCTGCGGCGCACAGGGCGGATACGCTGCGTTCTTTTGCGCAGCATATCCGCCCCGTGTGAACTCAGCCAAAAGGTAATTTCACACTACATCCTGCCTATCCATGTAATGTATGCACCAGGAAAGCTCCCAGAACGTATGGAGGTTAAAAAAGCCTCAGTTAGGGTGGGACTGTGCTATTTTATGTAGTGGCGTACAGTAAAAAAGAATGATACTGCATGTTTTTGTGTCCATTTAATGTATGCGCCAGGAGCTTTTCCGCCGCATATGATAAATGGACAGGCAGGACGTAATGTGAAAACAGCCTTACCAAAACATAGGCCTTGTTCCCACTGTGCTAAAAACGGTGGGAACTTCGGAAGCAGAACACCTCTAAACATCTGCCCATTGGGAAAATGGCGTTCTGTTACGACAGGGCGTTTTTTACTCGGCCGTTTTTTAAAACGGCCGCGGAAAAATACGGCCACAAAAAGAAGTGCATGTCACTTCTTCAGCCGTTTTTGGGGCTGTTTTTCATAGACTCTATAGAAAAACAGCTCCAAAAACGACTGTTAAAAACGCAGCGAAAAACGCGACTTTGAATAAATAATGTCTGAAAATCAGGAGCTGTTCTCCTTGAAAACAGCTCCCTATTTTCAAACATTTTTTTTTTTTGTGTGTGCACATACCCTGAAAAACACTAGTGTTTATGTAAAGTTAGTTTTACGTGCCAAAAAATTGACATGACGCTTCTTTTTTTACGCGACACATTTTTAAACAAAACGTGTCGTATGCACTAACGGCGCACTATGCCATTGATGTCAATGGGATGCTTAAACCAAGCATTTTTTACACGTTTTTCGGCGTGACAAATGTACAAACAGAAATCACCAAATGCCGACAATACATAACAATGATAAATGGAGTGGGGGTCACCAAAGGGCAATTCCGCACAGGGCACCCTGTAGACTAAGGCCGGCCCTGGGTACACCTTCTTCCATGGGCCGAGTCCTCATATAATAACCACACGAGTGAACCACAGAAAAAAAGTGGGACATATAATAAGATTAAAAACACAAAAAATGGCCATACTCACAAATTGGGCAGGTATAATCCCAACAGGACGCAGCCAGGTCAAAAATGCTGCTGAAGGAAAGTGCTCAGGTGTGTTAAATAATAATAGCCACTCCCACTATCCTTGAGGGGAGTGGCGTGTGGTGCATGGGTTATGTAGTAAAAAGTAAATGAATAGTGTATAATGTGCAAGTAGTAATAATATGTGTGAAATAATATGTGTGAAATATAGGGGGCAGTACTGAGTATAGTGAGTGGTGAATAAAGTGTAAAATATAGGGGGCAGTACTAAAAGGGTCAGGAACGTGAGTGATGCATGAAGTGTGGGTGCAGTGTGTAAAACATGGAGGGCTAATGCGTTAATCATGAGGCACAGCCTATATAGCCTGGTAGCAGCCTATTTGTAACGCCATGATAGTACATAGAGCGGGCTGCCCTGCATGCTATGCCAGACCGAAGTCGTTCGAAACTTGAAGCTAACCACAGAAAAAAAGTGGGACATATGATAAGATTAAAAACACAAAAAATGGCCATACTCACAAATTGGGCAGGTATAATCCCAACAGGACGCAGCCAGGTCAAAAATGCTGCTGAAGGAAAGTGTTCAGGTGTGGCTTTTAACCACACGAGTGAGTCTACCACTTCCACACCATTCTACATTGTGTACAGTCAACATCCTAGAGTCCTTCTTCCTGTGTCGACTACTTCACAGGTACCCGCTGCTGACTCTGCATTTGGGGACTTTCTGCAAATCTGGCAACAGCCCCTGTCCTCTATTTTGCTTGCAGTCGATCTCATGAAGCAAACAGCGGATTGAAAAAGAAGAGAGCCGCCTCAGTATCTTCCAGGTACCAAAGTCTGGCTGTCCTCACGGAACATTCGTTTAAAGGTGCCTTCATACAAGTTTGCTCCCAGGTTCCTTGGACTTTTCGAGATATTGCAACAGATAAACCCTGTCTCCTATAAGCTTCGGCTGCCTCCTATCCTCAGAATCCCCAACTCCTTTCATGTGTCCCTCCTGAAGCGTGTGGTCCTGAACTGCTACAGTAAGACTCCCAGTCCTGCAATTGCTACCAGCGGTTCATCCGATGTGTTTGAGGTGAGGGAGATCCTGGACTGCAAAAGGATAGGAGGAAGGATTTTCTATTTGGTGGACTCGAGAGGGTTTGGTCCTGAGGAGAGGTCCTGGGTGCTGGAGGAGAACCTCGGTGCCCCTGCTCTCATGAAGAAGTTTCTCTCTCGCTCTGGCCCCAAGAAGAGGGGACGTAAGAGGAGGATACTGTAGCGTCCATGGCCGCGGACCGTCGGGTTCACTCACCCACCGGCGGCCGCAGCCATGGATCTGTGAGTGCAGGCTCGCCTATCCTTCCTACGAGACGCCAGCGCTCACTTCCACTCCGGTCTGCTGTGTCCTGTAGGGTGCGCGCACACGCTAGTGCCTGCTCTTAAAGGGCGAGCGCGCACACAAATGGGAGTCATCATTATCAACTGCCATGATTCCCTGGACTATAAAAAGGGCCCTGCCCTTCTGATTCTTGCCTGAGCATTGTTAGTTTATGCCATGTCAGTCTTGCAAAGGGTCCCTTAGTGTTATCCTGTTCCTGTTGCTACCCGTGCCCTGTTACCTGTATCCTGTATCCCGTGCTACGTTCTTGTTCCTGAAGTCGTGTTTCTCTGCATCTGCTGTCATCTGCCACGTCCTGTGTCATCTGCCATGTACAGTGTGATCTGTCACGTATGGCGTAACCTGCTGCACCCACCTCCATCCGTGCTAAAGCCTCGGCTACTGTCTGGACTATTCAGGTACCCTAGTACGGGACTTTGTATTGCTGGGGTACTCTGTTGTTTGGCCAGCTGCCTCCCTACTACAGCGGTACGGCCGTGTGGGTCCACATACCCACAGACCGTGACACAAATTTGGTTATAAAGTGTTTAATCATAGTGCCAGGGCTTTGGCATATATTTTAATATTGCAATTTAATAATGATGTTGGTCTGAAATTCCATGGGGAGGATAACACTTTCCATGGTTTAGGAATCGTGGCTATAGTAGCGAACAGCATTTTTTTGAGAAGGCTCTTTCACTGCATATTGATTTTAAACACTGTGCATTGATATGGAAGCAATATATGTTTAAATTGAGAAAATAAGCATTTGAAAATCCATCCGGACCAGGGGCTTTGTGTAACTGGAGTGTTTTAATAGTGTTTGATATTTCAGTCTCTGTAAATCGTTCACAGAGTTGTTTAAATTGTGACGGTGTAATGGTTAGGAGACTATTTTGGTTTAGGAAAGATATAATATCTTTTTTTCTGGAGACTGGTGTGTCCTCTTTCAAGTTGTATAGAGGGATGTACTAATCTTTAACCCCTTCAGGACCCAGCCTGTTTTAGCCTTCAGGACAAAGCCGATTTTTTCAAATCTGACATGTGTTACTTTATGTGGTAATAACTTTAGAATGCTTTTACCTATTCAAGTGATTCTGAGATTGTTTTCTCGTGACATATTGTACTTTATGTTAGTGAAAAAATTTGGTCGATAAATTCAGTATTTATTTCTGAAAAACACCAAAATACAGAGATAATTAGCATTGCCAAACACCGGCACACCATGCCCCCCCCAGCATTATAAGACCTTGCTGCGTCCTGAAAAAAATATATAATGTAAATAAACATGAAAAATCATGGGGTGTTGGTTGTGATTTTGGCCAAAAAAACGCTAAGCTCGCAACTCACGTCATGGGTCCCCAGTCTTGCGAGTCCCTAACTGAAACTTTTCGTTCCAAACTTTAAGCTACACCAAAAAAAAGAGTGGGACATGGAATAAGGTTAAAAACACAAAAAAAGCCATACTCACAAATTGGGCAGGTATAAGCCCAGCAGGACGCAGACAGGTAAAAAATGCTGCTGAAGGAGGGTGATCAGGTGTATTAAATAATAATAGCCACTCCCACTAGCCTTGAGGGGAGTGGTGTGTGGGGCATGGATATAAATGTGTAGTGCAGAAAATAAATACGGTGTGTAATACAAAAGTGATAATAATGTATGTGGAATATAGGGGGCAGTAGTTCATAGGGGTCAGAACCATGAGTGAAACATAGGGAGTAAATGTAGTGAGTAAGACATGGAGGGATAGTGTGCGACTAGTGAGGCACAGTATATACTGCCCAATAGCAGCCTATTAATAACGCCTATAAAGGTAAGTGTTTTATATATTTATGTCTATGTACATGTGAGTGTAGATATACACTACCGTTAAAAATTTTAGGGTCACTTAGAAATTTCCTTATTTTTGCAGAAAAGCACAGTTTTTTTCAATGAAGATAACATTAAATTAATCAGAAATACATTGTTAATGTGCTAAATGACTATTCTAGCTGTAAACGTCTGGTTTTTAATGCAATATCTACATAGGTGTATAGAGGCCCATTTCCAGCAACCATCACTCCAGTGTTCTAATGGTACATTGTGTTTGCTAACTGTGTTAGAAGGCTAATGGATGATTAGAAAACACTTGAAAACCCTTGTGCAATTATGTTAGCACCGCTGTAAACAGTTTTGCTGTTTAGAGGAGCTATAAAACTTACCTTCCTTTGAGCTGGGTGAGAATCTGGAGCATTACATTTGTGGGTTCGATTAAACTCTCAAAATAGCTAGAAAAAGAGAGCTTTCATGTGAAACTCGACAGTCTATTCTTGTTCTTAGAAATGAAAGCTATTCCATGCGAGAAATTGCCAAGAAACTGAAGATTTCCTACAACGGTGTGTACTACTCCCTTCAGAGGACAGCACAAACAGGCTCTAACTAGAGTAGAAAAAGAAGTGGGAGGCCCCGCTGCACAACTGAGCAACAAGACAAGTACATTAGAGTCTCAAGTTTGAGAAATAGATGCCTCACAGGTCCTCAACTGGCAGCTTCATTAAATAGTACCCGCAAAACGCCAGTGTCAACGTCTACAGTGAAGAGGCGACTACGGGATGCTGGCCTTCAGGGCAGAGTGGCAAAGAAAAAGCCATATCTGAGACTGGCTAATAAAATTAAAAGATTAATATGGGCAAAAGCACACAGACATTGGACAGAGGAAGATTGGAAAAAAGTGTTATGGACAGACGAATCGAAGTTTGAGGTGTTTGGATCACACAGAAGAACATTTGTGAGACGCAGAACAACTGAAAACATGCTGGAAGAGTGCCTGACGCCATCTGTCAAGCATGGTGGAGGTAATGTGATGGTCTGGGGTTGCTTTGGTGCTGGTAAAGTGGGAGATTTGTACAGGGTAAAAGGGATTTTGAATAAGGAAGGCTATCACTCCATTTTGCAACGCCATGCCATACCCTGTGGACAGCGCTTGATTGGAGCCAATTTCATCCTACAACAGGACAATGGCCCAAAGCACACCTCCAAATTATGCAAGAACTATTTAGGGAAGAAGCAGGCAGCTGGTATTCTATCTGTAATGGAGTGGCCAGTGCAGTCAGGGGTGAACCTAGCCCCTCTGCTGCCTGATACGAACTATAAAAAGGCGCCCACCCCCCCAATCTATCGGAGTTTTCTCATTACTACCTTTACACATCAAACACGCAATATATAAAAATAAAAAAAATAGGAAAACATTTGTTGTTTATTTGTAAAGTGCTGTTTAATGTATAGAGAAGATTTAAAGAACTCTTTTTACTGTATTACTTTAGTATCATAGATCAACAATGCAGCATTAACACTGAAAATAGTTTAACATCTTCTATGCCCCCTTTTTATTACCTAATTGACTTATGATTTTTCACCGAGTTCGGTGGCCCGGCGTGGTCGGCATGATGCAGTGACGTCATCGTGCCGGGCAGTTGACGTCATCAGCGTGCTCCCGATCTCTTGTAGGCCTCAGGCCTAAACCAGGCTGTGGCCTACAAGAGCAAACGGCGGAGCAGGGATTTCTATTGTGGCAAATTATTATTTTTTTTACATTTTATACTGCTAACTTTTTTTGGTAGGTTCTGCTGGACCGTTTGGACTACGTCGTAGATTCATTGGACTACTTCAATGATCTACTTTAAAAAAAAAAAAATTGTGAAAGAGGGTTGCATGGGGGAGTTTTGATTTCAATAAAAAAAATTTCTTATGTCTGTTTTTTTTTAATACTTTATTATGGCCTTAGTAATGGCAGCTGCCTGATTGACAGCGTTCAATTACTAAGGCTGGGGCTTAGCATTAGCCAGTAAAAAGGCTATCACTAACCCCTATTATTACCCCGGTTCCCACTGCCGCCAGGGATACCGGGAAGAGTCGAGTACGATTCAGTACCTGGCCATCTGAAACGACTGTTAGGCCGCAGGCTGGTATTATCAGGCTGGGAAGGGCCAAAAAAGTGGCCCTTCCCACCCTGGGGATGCTAGGCTGCAGCTGCTTTATTGTATCTGGCTGGTTATGAAAAATTTGGGAAACCCCTCGTCATTTTTTAAAAATAAATTGAAAAAAAAATTACGTGAGATCCCCTCCATTTTTCATAGCCAGCCAGATACAATAAAGCAGCAGCAGCAGCCTAGCATCACCAGGGTGGGAAGGGCCATGGTTTTTGTCCCTTCCTAGCCTGATAGTACCAGCCTGCGGCCACCCAAGTACCCTTCACTTCAGATGGTCGGGTGCTGGATCGTACCCAGCTCTTCCCGGTACTCCTGGTGGCGGTGGGTACCGGGGTAATAATAGGGGTTAGTGCTAGCCTTATTACTGGCTAACACTAAGCCCCTTCTTAGTAATGGACGCTCTCGATCAGACAGCAGCCATTACTAAGGCGGTAATGAAGTATTAAAAAACTGAGACATAAAGTAATTTATTTTATTGAAATGACAACTCTTCCACACAATCCACTTTAACCATTTTATTAAAAAAAATAAAAAGAAAGAAAGCTTACATCAGCGAAGTAGTCCAACGAATCTACGACATAGTCCAAATGGTCCAGCGGAACCTGCAAAACAAAAATTAGCAGTATGAAAAATAAAAATAAAGTTGGCTGCCCCCACAGACATATGAATAAATAGCTACCTTCGGGAACATATTAAAATAATTAGAAAAATTAGGCCCATAAAATAAAACATATCAAATAAAAAAAAAAAATGATAACACCTTTCTTTTAAAGAGAACCTTTCACCTCCCCATACATGTGCAGCTGAGTGCAGCATGTAATGGGGAGGGCTGCACAAACTCTGGGGCACTTTACATATTTTTCCTAGCATCCTTCGTTATTTAGATATTGGTGCTGTAATATTTGGTGACAGATATTTAAATAACCCCCTGAACTGTCAATGGGGAGGTAATTGGCAAGGGGGCGTGTAACATCGCCATGACACTGTCCAATCAGCTACAGACAGTTTCAGAGCAAGAGCTGGACAGAGACCGCCACCACTAAGGAACAGAAGAAGAGTGTGAATTCTTCTTCTTCTGTTTCATGGCATCGGAGCTGTGCGCGCATGCACGCTCTCTCTCTTTAGCTCTCGGCAGACAAGGACGACAAGACTGATCTCTCACCTGAGATCACAGTCTTGTACTTGCCTGCCGAGAGCTGAAGAGTGAGAGCGTGCGTGCGCACATGCTCTCCTCTCTCCAGCTCTTGCTGTTGACATTGTCCGTAGCTGATTGGACAGTGTCACAGACATGTTACACGTCCCCTTGCCAATTACCGCCCCATTGGCAGTTCATGGGGTTATTTAAATATCGGCGCCAAACATTACGGCACCGATATCTAAGTAAGGAAAGAGGGTAGGAAAAAATGTAAAGTGCCCCAGAATTTGTGCAGCCCTGACCATTACATGCTGCACTCAAATGCAAATCTGTGGGCAGGTGAAAGATTCTCTTTAAAGTGTAACAACTTTTTAAAAAACTTTTGACATGTCAGTAGTTTTGATCAGTGGGGTCCGAACACTGAGACCCCCCACTAGTCGCTAAAACGAAGCAAAAGAAGTGCTCGGGTGAGCGGTGTGCCGCTTCAATTCTGTTTGGCTTTCCTTGGAGCAGTGTACGGGCTCAATAGAAAGTCTAGGAGTCCGTACACCGCTCACTCGGCTGAAAGTCGATCATAAATGAAGCGGCACAGCGCTCACCCGAGCACTTCTGCTGCTTTGTTTTAGCGATCGGTGGGGGCCTCAGTGCTCGGTCCCCCACCGATGAAAACTTCGGACATGTCCCTATGATATATAAAGATATCTATTACTGCGATTGGTGCAAGTTTTAATTACTTTTTATTGAAAATGATTTGTACTTTTTGAGATACAGCTGCTTTGTATCCTGTATACAGAGCAGCTGTATATAGCGCTTAGACCTGAATCCATTAGGTCGCCTATTACCGATCACATCTAAGTTATGAACTTAGATGTGATTGGTAACAGCTCGATCCTGCAGGACCCGCTGACCTGACGGATACAGGATACAGCGCTATATACATTATATAATATATTTATTTTAATTAGCGGGGGCAGGTTTATGGGGAAGGATTAGGGCCTGTTCACATCAGCGTTGGCTTTCCGTTCCGGGGTTCCGTGGGAGGTTTCCATCGGGTGAAGCCCGCAACGGAAAGTCAAACTGAAACCACAGCTTCCGTTTCAGTCACCATTGAAATCAATGGTGACGGAAACATTGCTAATGGTTTCCGTTCGTCACCATTCCGGCAGGTTTCCGTTTTTGTGACGGAATCAATAGCGCAGTCGACTGCGCTAATGGTGACGGAAACGGAAGCTGTGGTTTCAGTTTGACTTTCCGTTGCGGGGTTACCTCCAACGGAACCCCAGAACGGAAAGCCAACGCTGATGTGATCAGGCCCTAAGGCTTCTTTCACACTAGCATTAATATACGTTTACCTCTCTTCCGTCAGAGGAAGAGAGGATCGATACGTTAAATGGAAAGCAACGGTTCCATTAGAATTACCATTGCTTTCAATGGTAATTCTTTTGTATCAGTTTCTTTCCGTTTGTCTCCGTTCGCTAAGTTTCCGTTTTTTTTAAAGGAAACAAAAGTGCAGTCTGCAGAACTTTTATTTCCATTCAAAAGAACGGAAACCTAGTGAACGGAGACAAACGGAAAGCAACTGATACAAAAGAATTACCATTGAAAGCAATGGTAATTCTAATGGAACCGTTGCTTTCCGTTTAACGTATCGATCCTCTCCCTCTGACGGAAGAGAGGTAAACGTATATTAATGCTAGTGTGAACAAAGCCCAATACAAGATATTAATATAAAAAAAATAAAAAAAAAATCCCCAGCTGGGATTTGAACCAGCAACCTTCCATGTGTAAGGCAGACAAGCTAACCACTACACTATAGAAGCTGTCACAGACAATGCCTGTGAAACTGTAGTAGTTGAGGGTTTACTATTAGTCTCTCCTGCCTCTCTGCTGCGTGTTGGTGGTGACTGGTCAGAGACTCACAGTCAGACTGGCTGCCGCAGCTGCTGCATTCAGTGTGCACTGTGAGTGACTGTGAGACTCACCAGTCACAGCTCTGATTGTAGCTTTCCCACGCTAATTAAGCACAGGAAAGCTACAAAGCCAGAAGTATACTGCAAAGGGGGGGGGGGGGCATTTTACTGACAGCAGAGGGCTCTATAGGGGGGAATTATCCCCCCACCATAGAGCCCTTACTAGTTACTATACTGAAAGGTTAGGGGGGTCTGAGCATCTGACTGACTGCTCTAAAGGGGGGGGGGAAGAATCCCCCCATATAGAGCTCTCTGCAGTAAGTCAGATGCTCCCCCACCCACACTAATCCTTTCATTGTAGTGATGTGAGGGCTCTATGGGGTGGATTATTCCAGCCCCATAGAGCCCTCTGCTGTCGGTAAAATGCCCAGACCCCCCCTTGCAGTATACTCACGTCAATGGGTCCCATCAAGGCAGGAACTTACCTCTGCTGCTCGTCGCTCCTCCTGCAGACTTGCTCCTCTCTGCCTGCATGTGCTGTGTGCAGCGTCAGAGAGGAGGAGGAGTATTACAGACGTTCGGCACATCTCTCCCCGGTCAATTTCGTCCCGGGCTGAAAATGCCGCCCCCCCCGTTTGGGTAGGTGGTGCCGCCTGAGGCCGTCGGCTCACCTGGCCTCATGGCAGATGCGGCACTGAGCGCAGTCACCAGATCTCAACCCCATAGAGCTGTTGTGGGAGCAGCTTGACCGTATGGTACGCAAGAAGTGCCCATCAAGCCAATACAACTTGTGGGAGGGGCTTCTGGAAGCATGGGGTGAAATTTCTCCTGATTACCTCAGCAAATTAACAGCTAGAATGCCAAAGGTCTGCAATGCTATAATTGCTGCAAATGGAGCATTCTTTGACGGACGCAAAATTTGAAGGAGAAAATTATTATTTGAAATAAAAATTATTATTTCTAACCGTAGTGTATATATATTTGTCCCTCCAGAAAGGTATATATTCATCTCCCTACCAGGTAATCAGACACCCTGGGGGATGGAAACCATAAACAGTGAACTAATCCAGGAAGCAGGAAGTTCCAACTGCCCTTCCATTCCTTACTAGATAATGGTATTCCATGAGGTAGCCATGAGGCCCAGGCCCCCCCTTTCAAGAGCATGGACTGTGATGTCACACAGATGTGCACGGACAAGGTATAAGGGGGTTAAAGTCCTCACACTCTCTCTCTTTTTTCCTGCTACCAACGTACTCCACTTCCCTCCTGGTCTGCTCTCTTTTCCTGCCTACCTGAAGACACACCAACTACCACGTGGACCGCAAAAATATCCACGTGTAGCAGCAGCTACACGTTATGCTCTCCCTCTCCTTACTTCAACCCTTTACCTGCATACCTGTTTAACCCTTTCCCACCATTTACCTTCTATCCCCTGGTTAACCCTTTCCCACCATTTACCTGCTATCCCCTTAGTGTACAGGGATAGTTAGTGCTAGGAAGGAGTAGGACAGAAATAGTGAGCGTGTATTGTATTGTAACGTAACTAACTTCTATGTGTGTTTATGTAAGTGGGTGTTGGTATAATTAGGACTGTGATACCGTGTTTATACTGTACTATGTATTGTGTGAGTATACTCAGTATATATTAACATGTTATATGTATTGGGGTATACTGATACTATACTTTGATCAGTTACTGTATTCTGTGTTTGGTGTATTTTAGACATAAGTGTGACTATTGTTAGTAATAAATATTACCCTTTATTTACTATACAATTGTATTTACTGAGTCGTATACACTTACGTAACAGCAAAGCAAGTAGATTAGCGCTAATATAAGGAAAAGTTAGGGGAACTAGGAATAACCCTAGTGACCCTGGTTATAAAGGAGGAAGTAATAGTGGGCGACCAAATAGGTTAAACCCGCTATTATACCAGCCCTTTTACACACGTGGGTGTGTAGCGCATATATATATTAATATATATATTAATATATATAGAGCCCTTTTTCATTGGCAAGCCAAGGCCCGAACTGTTGTCAATTTTTTTTGTACAATAAAATTTCTGTTATAACGTGAACTGAATATAGGCGGAGAGGCGTGGACTGATAACATAAGTACACGGTGAAGTGTTGTGTTATACTGTGCGCCCAGACCTTGAAGTTTGGATGAGTACCAATTTTATTTAAGGACAATTGATATCAGCAAACCTATTGGTTTTTTTTATTTTTTTTCTGAGGTATTAACGTCTTTTATTTTGCTTTGCGAGCAACACAAGAGTTTCAGAGGTATCGACGTCGGTGTCCTACAGGTGAAGTCCAGCTGGTTGGGAAAAGGCGTTCCGGAGAAAAGGACCTTTTTATGCAGCAAGGGACAAGGAAGACATTGCATACTGAGATGACTTCGGATAGAGTGAGTATGGATTTCTCCACACTTAAAAAACTTTCTAAACATAGTTCATTCAACCCAGTACCCCCCACTACATACAAGTCAGCAGGAATGCTGTGGTCCACACTGCTGGACGAGGCTTATGGGCATGATAAGATGTGCATCAGCAAGAGGAGTGTTTTTAACAAAACCTCCAAAATGCTACACATGCTGGCTAAACTGATATGTGTTTATGAAGAGACGTGGAAGCCTGAGAACTCAGAAATGAAGAGTGATTCCACAAATCTCCACTGCCAGTGTTGTGTCAACAATGTAAAGCAGGTTTGTACTTTGAAGACACAACTGGCAGAGAATGCCCAATGTAAAATTGATAGAGATAAGCAAATTTGCATGCTGGAATCGCAGGTGATAGTTTTGAAAAATCATGGTGATGATATTGATGCACAGCTGACTGGGTCTTATGCTGTGATCAATGCGTTTAAGGATAAGGTGGCATATACGATTGTCATCATTGCCAAGTTGAATGATGAGCTTGCTACTAGGTCACAATTGGTTGCCAGTATGCAAAACATCATAAAAGATTTCTCCAAAAGGTTACCGGCCTTGTCCTTTTCAAGGCCTGATTCTTCGTAAGTTTGCTCTCTACAGGGCAAAAAGGGGGGAGTAGAAAGAGTGATGGATCAAATGTCCCAAATCGTGATCCCATCCAGAAACCTGAAGGTAACACTGTTACGAAAGTGTTACGCAAATGCATGCGTACGATAATCAGAAGTGCGTCCCTAGCCATGCAGCACTTTAAGAGATCATGCACTGGTGACTGCCCTAAGTCCAGCAGAGCATGTATTGTTAAATGTTTTGCATGTGCCTGCTCAGGCCAGATTGCGAAGTACTGCAAGTCTTTGGGTACTAAGCAATGTGGTCCTGTTAAATGTTTTAAATGTGGTCAGATGGTACATATTGCTAGAAACTGCCATGGTATAAGCAACCGTGGAAAGCCTAGTAATGAAGAAATAGAAAATGGCCACATTACATCAAATTGTGGATTTTGGAAAGGACAAAATGGCTACATGACAATCTCCCCCACACATTTGCTAAACCATGTTTTCAAAGATCTGAATATCGTTCCCAGTTCTTTTGTTGTCATTGTTTTTTCTTTTGTGGCTCCTTCACAGATTCTATTGTGGTATATTCCTGGTTATCAGTAGTTATGTAGTTATACTGTATGGGTGTTGCCTGTATTTATAATGCATAATTAGAAAACTACTCCAGGAAAACAACTGAAGAACCAGCCAATGAATAGTGATGTATTTGCTTGTTCTGTGAACTTATATTAGGTATAGAGGTACGGACAGGTAACATAAGTTCACTTATAGTGTTATGTTATGCTGCGCACCTAGACCTTGAAATTCAAGATGATAATACATTTGCATCTACAGTATAAGCACCCAATGTTTTAATTGCTCTCTATTAGGATAACGTTGAAGTTGTTATTATACTGTGAACTCAGGTTGAGTAGTGTGAACAGGTAACATAAGTTCACGGTGTAGTGTTTTTATGTTCTGTGCACCTAGACCTGGGGGGTTCAGACAGGTAACACAATTTCATCTAAGGCCTAATATGAGTGCAATTAAATACAGCGAATAACAGTATGGCTGATTCTTTTCTGTTTAACTGCAGTGGTCCTTTAGGAAAGGTTGACAGGGGGAGGTTACCCTGGCATTACACCCATATCTTGATTTTAAGATAATGGGTTTGGTAAGACAGGGATATAGTTCCACAAACATGAGAATTGTGAAGATCCACAAAATGGTACTTCATCTACAGCTCCCCTCAGATATCCTAACCTATAAGGGCAGCCATCCATATCTGTCTGTACAGATGGATGTTGAAAGGATGAGGATGTGATCCTCTGCCAAGGTAGTTAGGACCGGGTGCATAGATACCAGTGTTGAGATACCGAGGGGACCTGTGAGATGAAGGTCACCCCAATACCCTCTTCAAGCGTAAGATACATGGGTCAAGGGTATTGGAGTTGGTACCGAGTGCAATATGTTTACTGCACCATCTGTGCGACTAATTGCACCGGAAGAGGAATACTCCTCCAAGGAGCATTTTTACCTTTTTGTATTATCACAGGTATCGATGTAGCAGAATGGAAGAATTCTAGTCACCCCTGAGTACAGGCTCGATATCCGCTCAGATGCTCCTGTAAGACTCCAGATGATCCTGAGTTCAGTAAGGAAGAGGATATCGTGGAGGAGCTTAAAGAGTCAGAGAATCGAGCCTCCATCCCATTCCCTGAAAAGAGACTCAGAAGTGTCCTGAGGGGAGTGCCTGTTTGGGTACAACCCCAAAGCAATTTTCTTCTTCAACCTGCTCATCCACCCTGTGATAGTACTGATGGGTGGAAGGACTTGCCGACCAAGTAAACTAGGTCAGGCGTAAAAGCATGAACTTGGACTAAGGACATAACACCAATACTGTCCTGCGACCCGTAATCGTCAAGTTTATGTATATATATATTTGTGTAATGTAATATGAATCAATGTGTCGTACAAAAACTTTCAAGGTGTACATATAGACATTCTAGGTGTAGATATATGTCCGCAACATAGGCATACTCAGTGAGGACGTGCCCGTCCCACAGCGAGTAAGTATGTACGTGTAGGCAGACATATATTTACAGTCTGTAGTCAACCTATTTACATGTGTACCTTTCACGTGTTTATGGCGGAGTAGTGAGAGATGCTGGTTGAGCATGAATTTCTATATGTACATATACCTATGGTTTGGGGGGAATATTTTTGTATGTCTGATTATTTTACATTTTGTATGTATGATTGGGTAGTGTGTAGGAACCCTTAAGGACAGGTAAGGTATACGCACACCCTTGTAGGTATTTGCGACCTCAAACTGAGAACTGGTATGGTCAATACGATGATGGATTGAATGTCAGAGGGGAAATAGAAGGCGATGCTCCACCCCACAGTAGATTCCTAGGTACCAAGACATCACCTCCTCTTCAGGGATGTTAACCTGCCATGATAGGGACATGGATATCGGCCGACAAAGATTGTTTTGTCTTCAATCAAGATACTGAAAAGATTTGGAAAGATAACGGATTGCGTACAAAGGTTGTTGAAAGGCGAGCTAAGCCATTCCAATGCTGACCGTGTGAGGGCACAAGTAGCCTTACATGGGTTGGCATGCTAAAATGGGTTCGGCCGCTAAAAAGACCTGCTGACGCCACTAAAGAGGAAAAGATTCATAAGAAAGATCAAGATCCAAGAAAGAAGAAGATCAAGGATAGACTTTGAGTTTCTATGGACTTTGAGACTGAGTTCTATGGACTGTGAAGGTTTTGTTTCAACCTCATTCTATGGACCTTGAGGCTTCGTTCTATGGACTAACAGATTTCATTTCAACTTCATTCTATGGACTTTGAGGTTTCTTTTCTTTCGACACTAGACTCCAGAGTCGGAGGACTGGCAGGAAGGTGTCCTTGAGGAGGTAGCTGATGTCACGTATCTAGGTCCAATAGTATACTTCATTCCATCTACGACCATTACTAGTAACAAGGTTGAGGGGGTAATACAGAACAAACACTTCCACAAATTTCATTGTCGTGTTCCCGACAACAGGGGCATTGTAAAGGGAAGTGTTTTATATATTTATATCTATGTACATGTGAGTGTAGATATATATATATATATATATATATATATACACACATATTTGTCCCTCCAAAAAGGTGTGCATTCATCTCCCTACCAGGTAATCAGACACCCTGGGGGATGGAAACCATAAACAGTGAACTAATCCAGGAAGCAGGAAGTTCCAACTGCCCTTCCATCCCCCTACTAGATAGTGGTATTCCATGAGGTAGCCATGAGGCCCAGGCGCCCCCCCCCTTTCACATGCATGAGCTGTGATTTCACACAGATGTGCACAGACAAGGTATAAGAGGGTCAACGGCCTGACACTCTCTCTCTTATTTTCCTGATCCCAACGGACTCCCCTTCCCTCCTGGTCTGCTCTCTTTTCCTGCCTCCCTGAAGACGCACCAACTCATCAACTTGGACCACATGCTAAGTATCTCCTCCCCTATACACCATAAGTAACCCTTTCTCTCCAGCTCCTCACCTGCACATTCCCTGAGTTCCCTAAGTAACCCTTGCAGTCCTGAGTTCCCCTACTACCCCTTGCGGCCCTGAGTAACTTGCTAGCCCTGCTTTACCTGCATATCCCCTGGTACCTGTTTAACCCTTTCCCACCATTTACCTGCTACACAGCAACTCATTCCCCTTGTTAACCCATTGCTGCTCTCTACCCCTTGCAGTCTGAAAACCCTTTCTCCTCTGTCCCTGTTACCTGATTAACCCTTAGTGTATAGGGAAAGTTATATTAGGAGGTAGTGGGACAGAAATAGTGAGCGTGTATTGTATTGCAACGTAACTGTATTCATATGTGTGTTTAGGTAAGTGGGTGGCGGTATAATTAGGATTGTGATACCGTGTTTATACTGTACTACGTATAGTGTGAGTATATACAGTATATATTAATTGTTATATGTATTGGGGTATACTGCTACTATATTCTGTGTTTGGTGTATTTTATATGTAAGGGTGATTATTGTTAGTAATAAATATTACCCTTTATTTACTATACAATTGTATTTATTGTACGGTCTTATTCCGTTGAGTTGAAGCAAAGCAAGTAGACGTTAGTTTAAGGAAAAGGTAGGGGAACTAGGCATATCCCTAGTGACCCTGTTTATAAAGGAGGTAGTAATAGTGGGGGACGCAAGTAGGTGAAACCCGCTATTATACCAGCCCGTTTACACATCTGTTTGGGTGTGTAGTATATATATATTATTATATCAGAGCGGGCTGCCCTGCATGCAATGCCAAATACCAGCACACCATGCCCTCCCAGCTTTATAAGACCTGGCTGCATCCTCAAAAAAAGTATATAATGTAAATAAACATGAAAAATCATGGGGTATTGGTTGTGATTTTGGCCAAAAAAAACCGCTATACTCGCATTCCCTAACTGGAACTTTGTTTATTTACATTATATACTTTTTTCAGGATGCAGCCAGGTCTTATAATGCTGGGAGGGCATGGTGTGCTGTTATTTGGCATTGCATGTAGGGCAGCCCGCTCTGATAGTATGGGGGCGTTATTAATAGGCTGTTATTCCGCAGTATATGCTGTGCCTCACTACTCACACACTATTCCCCCACTATCCTCACCGTGCGCTATAAATTACATTTTACTTTATTCTGCGGGTCGATACGATTACGGCGATACCATACGTATATAGTTTTTTTTATGTTTTGCAGCGTTTGCACAATAATATCACTATTTATTTTCTGTGTCACCATATTCTGAGAGCCATTACTTTTTTATTTTTCAGTCGAAAAAGCTGTGTAAGGGTTTGTTTTTTTGCGGGACGGGTTGTAGTTTCTATTGGTACTATTTTGGGGTACAAGTGACTTTTCGATCACTTTTTATTCTATATTTTGGGAGGGGTGGTGACCAAAAAATAGCAATTCTGGCATAGATTTTTATAGATTTTTTTTGCGGTGTTCACTGTGCGGGAAAAATAACATTATAGTTGATCAAGTCCTTTTCTAGTGGGATCATGTCAATTCTCACATAAATATGATGGACTTGGGAGAAAAAGGTAAAATCTTTCTCATCTCCATTTTGTGGTCTCCAAATGTCATACAATTCTTCATTACAAAAGAGCAGCCAAAGGACCTTCTTTTTGGATTTCCACAAAGTGAATGCATCAGCGATCGGGTTATTTATCGAAGTCTCTGCAGATAATTGGCGGTCCTTTTTTTAAAAATTCCTTTTGCTTTTGTTATTACTTTCAAAGAGAAGGGTTTCAGACCCTTTTTTGGAGAAAAAACATTCACTAGGGTCATTCGAAGTTGTATTTCATTTCTAGAAGCCTCTTTAGGCATTTATTAAAGCTTTTATACTATTGCTTTTTAAAAAGGATTTTCCTTTGGAAGACATTGAAGTCTGTGCTTTGAGGGATTAATTCGGCAATGAGTCTTCTATGTCTTTAGATCTGTCTGTGCCCTGAGGGAAGTAAAAGTTGCTTGTCCTGCTAGGATTGTCCTTTGCTTTTCTTCTCTTTCCCATGTCATTGGTAGCGGTTTTACTCCTAGTATGCAGTGTTGTACTGTTTCTGGAGGTGTATATGCTGGTGACGTTGCTGATTAGAGAGGGTTGAAGGCCAACATGAAAAAAATGACATCACCGTAATTGCAATGAAGGCATTAAAACATTCTGTTCTCTGAGAGTAAGGCCGGATTCACACGAGCGTGTGCGTTTTGCGCTCGCAAAAAACGTGGCGTTTGCACGCGCAAAAGACACTTAACAGCTCTGTGTGTCAGCGTGATTTTAGCACAGCCGCCATCATTATGACACTCCGCTTGGATGTTTGTAAACAGAAAACAGTGGTGCTTTTCTGTTTACATTCATAGTTTGACAGCTGTTGCACGAATCACGCTCGTCCCACGGAAGTGCTTCCGTGTGGTGCGCGTGATTTTCACGCACCCATTGACTTCAATGGGTGCGTGATGCACGAAATACACACAAAGAACGGACATGTTGTGAGTTTTTCGCAGCGGATTCACGCTGCGTAAAAATCAAGCAACTGTCTGCACGGCCCCATAGACTAATATAGGTCCGTGCGACGTGCGTCAAAATAACGCGCGTTGCACGGACGTATATCCCGTTCGTCTGAATAAGCCCTAAGGGTATGTTCACGCGCAGTGTTTTCCGACGTAATTCTGCCATTTTACGCCTCAAATTACACCTGAAAAAACTACTACAAACATCTGCCCATTGCTTGCAATAGATTTTATGGTGTTCTGTTCCCACGAGTCTTAATTTTACGCGTCGCTGTCAAAATACAGCGCGTAAAATTACGTCTCTCATCAAAAGAAGTGCAGGACACTTCTTGGGACGTTTTTGGAGGTGTTTTTCATTGACTCCATTGAAAAACAGCTCCAAAAATGACCGTAAAATAGACCGTGAAAAACGCGAGTTGCTACAAAAACGTCTGAAAATCAGGAGCTGTTTTTGCCTGAAAACAGCTCCGTATTTTCAGACGTTTTTAGTCACTGCGTGTGAACATACCCTAACAATTCTTGTGTATAAGTTGCTACTGCATTCAGGGGAATCCTGTAACCTGCAATGAGAGATCTTTCTGTGTGGTTCTGTAAAACAGTTGGTAGGCTATTCTTTTAAAAAGCAGAGGATCATGTAGAGACTTTTGGTGGGAAGTCCAGAAAAAATTAGGGCTGTGCCCTCAATATATGAGCAAGTAAAATTCTTCTGAAAGTTATTCAAGATAAGACAAAAAAAAAATTTGGTCAATGGCCCTTTGAGAGCCCTTGTTGTTGACAAATCTGAGAACCCCAAATATCAGGGTTTTTTACACTGTCCAGTGAACATGCTAGTGACAGTGCGTAACTTCCCGAATAAAGGGCATATCACTTGGCTACAGAGAGGACAGGTAACGGTAGGGATGGGATGGTAAGAAAAATGTACCGCTCCTTGTGTCTCAGGTGCAGTAAATGGCAATGGTACCTGGTATCTGTGGGATCGATGCCGGAGTCGCACTCACAAGAGCACTCACCCACACCGGCCGGCTTAGAGCTCGTCTTTATGGTTGGCCGCACGATCTGACTCTTCCAGCTCTTGCAGCATGCTAGGTCTAGGCCTCTTCTGCATGTAGGCCGCAAATGGCGATCAGGCCGGACCTGGAACCAACAATGGAAGCAGGCAAAAAGGGGTTAGCAGCAGTGTAGCAGTCATGTGGTAGGTGGTATAACCAGCTCAGGAGCCAACTCTGTAGGTAACGGCTCCCGCAGCTTTGGGCGTCCCCAAATTCTAGGCTGCAACTTAGGAAATGCTGGTAAGTGGGTAATATGAATCTTAAAATGTGCAGGAGAGCTTGCTAAATAAATAACAGGAAGCACTTTGGATGGTGATTCAATGAGTTTGTGGCTGACGATGCCATTGGAACAAGGATGCTGGTAGTAGTACTCAGACAAGTGCATCCACTCTTCACCATGCATAGTCAGGCACTTCCCGACAAGATTTATTCATGTACACCTACTCCTAGCAGTGAGCACCTTTCCCATTTTCCTCTTGCACCTATGCCACCTTCTTTGAACAAGGAGATAGTTCTTAGGCCTTTTACTGCAAATTATTGTCATGCTCCACACCCCCACCCATCCCTAGTTCAGATTTATTTAAAATAAAAAAAGCATTTCCACCACCAAATTGTGTGTAACTGTGAGATAATATGGGCTTCCATTCTATGATAGTTGCATGTTCAGTGCACTGACTTATAGGACAGTTGTTATGAGTTATGGTTGTTCAGTTGCTTTATATTTTGGCCGTGAATTTCAAATTATTTTGATATCACCGTATGCTGCAAACGTACAGCAGTCAACATAAGTACCAACAGGAAAATGTTTTCACTCATCTCTTTTTGATTTTTTTTTCTTGGACCCATAATCTGTTTCAATACGCATGCTTCGGTAAATGAATTTTGCTGTGTTTATACTTGCCTCTTGGCTTTTGTTTATAACGGAAACCACAATACATTGACAGATTCGTCATAGAATAAGTCTGACTGCTGATGGAGGCTCGGAGTCGAGCCACAGATGGCAGCGTAAACAGAGCCTGACCTAAATGTTTTTTTGCAGTGTTCAACAGCATCCGTTTTCCAATGAAAAGAACGCATACTTTTAAAAAGAGGTACAAATAGGTGCAAACAAATAGACACCCATTTAAATCTTTCTGAACCCCTGTGGCAGTTCAGTGGGAAATGAGACTGCACAACAGCAACACCTTCTGATGGGAGCAATACACTGCAGGTGACTTGCAGCAGAATTGCAGAATTTTCCAATGCAAAGGGTGAAATCCGCAACGGGTCCATACCAAAACTTGCAGCAAAATCACATTCAACAACTGCTGATTTTTTAATTTGTTGCGGATTTGCAGTGGAATTGTAGTAAAATCCATGGGTGGAAATTTCTGCTACGTCTGAATGTAGCCAAACAGCTTTTATAAAGAACTTGCATACATTCATTTATAATACTTTGAAATCTCCTGCCTTCATACAGGCAAAATACAGCAACTTTCCACAGTCATGGATATGTTCAATTACTTATTTACATGTCTTTTGTATTGAGTGTTCGTTTAATCCTTTGAGTATTCGTTTGTCAAGGATTATACTTCGGTTCAATCTAGTCTGCTAAATGATGATATTGAAGTGACCTTGCATGTAATTCTGACTAGAGTTTATACAGGAGATGATAATTTTAATAAAAGCTATTATTATGAAGAATATTATATATATATATATATATATATATATATATATATATATATATATATATATATATATATATATAATATTTTTATTGTTTTCATCATTATAAACTTTCTTTCTAAGTTTCTTAGTTGCTTAGTTCTCAGTCTGTCAATTACAGTTTCTCACCTCTGTCTTGCCACATCAATATCTGTCTAGTTTGCACTGCCGAGTTTGCCCTTATTCTCTACATCTGCATTCTTCAACACTTCTAGTTGCTATATCTTTCTACACTCCAGCCCAGCTGCCTGATTATTGATGCTCCTTCTGCTATTTTATCTTGTTCCTGTCTCAGTTATAACTGTGCCACAATCAGATCAAACAATTTGTATTAAATTTTTTGGAGCTTGCAGCTTTTCCACAATGTTGAGCTGCCTCTAAACTATGAATTTTATGAATAGTGTGACAATTTTCTCCACTGTAATCAATGGATACATCTTGATAAGGCCCATACATGGAGATTTCTTTAAGAACACGTTTCCTATTTTAACTATGGAGGCTATGCATCCATGAACTAACTGAATATGACAAAAAATGGCGTCAGTCATGTGACCACACAAAAACATCATGTGACCCCAAGCATTCAATAAGCAACAGGGTCACATGACAGACATGTGTTGGGTCAACATAGAGAACACATCCATGGGCTAAGTGTATAGGACTAATGGTGGAATAATGATAAACATCTGGCTTACTGTCTCTAGATGATGTTGTTCTATTGTTAACAAAGTTGCTGTAACAGAGCACACACACACACACACACACACGCCACACACACACACACACACACACACACACTTTTTTGACAGTTTTTTGACTGGAGTGACCTTAATATGTTAGGCGATAGGTCTTTGTAATGACTGTTGTATTCCTATAACTTCTTGGGATGACATTGAATTAGAGCCAGGCAGAAATCTTTATAAGCTACTAACTCATATGCCCAAAGCATACTTTCTGACGTCTAGCAGTTATTTGACTGGATTAATGCCTAACTATTTTTGTACAATTAAAGAATACTCTATATTATCTTGATTCAGGACAATACCTAACCCTATCTTGAAGCAACCTGTAGTTCTTGCTAAAACCTGTACCATTGAATGAATATTTGACACCTTCACAGTTTTTCTGAGGATTTTACCATTCTTTCCATTTAACTTTAAAGTGCACTATCTTGTGAATGTCTCTTTATTCTCTAATGTCATCCTCTTAGATTAAAGGGGTTGTCTCATGAAGACAGCTCTTATTCTTACACCCTATTGCAGGGGGTTAGAGTTACCGGACCCTGAGTGATGAGCTTATTGCCGGTCCAACTTAATTTTAAACTTTGTGGTACAAGTTCTACAATTTAAAAAAAATCACATGATACTCTCACAGTTCATTTAACTAGGTTATAATACATGTCTATTGTCTAAAACTATGCAGAAGTTACTTTAGTACTAACTATCGCTGAACCCTCTCATTTTACTGTTGGGGGTCAATGATGATAACAAACTTTGTTTGACCAAGTGGCATTTACAACAGTGACAATTTTACAAGAGAAAATACATAGAAGTTTCCTACTATGATTCTGTATAGGAAAAGATCACAGACAGTAAATTTCACAAAGAAATGTAATAAACATTTATAATATTCATTAACGTACAATTTTTACACATTGTATAATCACAGGTTTTATTAATCATAAGCAAATTCTAAAAGATTTAACTAAAATAGTTTTAAATATTACTATCGCTCTGCATGCAATGACTAATGTTCCAGTAAAGTGTAATCTCCATGCTGTTTCACAAATATGTCAGCTGAATCCCTGCAATGAAGCACAGTGAGACGGCAGCTTACTTACCGTACATTAAAGCCCTATGGGGAAGTCACAAAAGCAAAAGTGATTATTAATTTACCTTCATTAATTAAAATGGTATCTTCCTATTGACTTCTTAGTACATCGCAGAGGGAGAATCTGTAACACTTCTTACCTTTTCTGTAATTAATTAAGGTTTGAAGCAATCTGTTACAGGATAAATTGATGCACAACGTTAAAATAAAATTGGCTTAATAATAAAGCATCTTTTTAATTCAGTTTTGTCACTTTTCACCTATTTTTGTAATTTGTTAATATAAGATATGATTTATAAAAAAATGAAAGATACATTTTATGAAAATTTAGCAGTTTAAAAAAAACACATAATTTGCAGTAATAATTAAATAAAAATAAATAAATGTCAAAATTAAGGCTCATAAGCATATTATGGTATTTAATATACAATTAACATCATTATGTTACTTGTGTCTGCTGTCAGTACACAGTGATAATTACAAACTAACATCATATTATTAAGGATGGGGTTGATTATATGCAAACAACTTTACCAACATTATATCATATATAAACCGCTTAGTGATAACATTAAAACCACTGAAAGGTGAAGTGAATAACATCGATTATCTCGTTACAATGGTGCCTGACAAGGGGTGGAATATATTAGGCACCAAGTGAATAGTCAGTTCTTGAAGTTGATTTGTTGGAAGTAGAAAAATGGGCAAGCGTAAAGATATGAGCGACACTGAAATACAGTGAAGGAAATAAGTATTTGATCCCTTGCTGATTTTGTACGTTTGCCCACTGTCAAAGTCATGAACAGTCTAGAATTTTTAGGCTAGGTTAATTTTACCAGTGAGAGATAGGTTATATATATATATAGAAAAAAGAAAAAAGAAAATCACATAGTCAAAATTTGCAACATTTGCAAAATTTCGAAATTCAGTGTTCCTCAGATGTTTATTCAGGAGATATTTTCTTTATACAAGAATCCGAGTGCAAGAATTAAAGTTAATGGGATCCTATCCAAGCCTTTTAACATCAATAATGGCACACGACAGGGATGTCCTTTATCGTCCTCCTTGTTCATTTTGATAATGGAAACTCTAATTCAAAAGATATACGACAGGATCCTCAGGTACAGGGCATTAGGGTTGGTTCTTACACACATACCACTGCAGCTTTTGCTGACGATTTATTGATTCTAACTACAAACCCTGTAACTTCGATTCCTCATCTTACGGATCTGTTTAATTATTTTGGGGAAGTGTCTAATTTTAAAGTCAATTTTGGGAAGTCAGATATATTGATATTTCCACTCCTGAAAATGTTATCGCTCCTCTCAATTCTTTGTTTAAGTGGCCTGATAGCAGCTTGACGTACTTGGGTATTCAAATTACTAAAGATCTAGCAAATTTATATACTTGTAATTATACGCCTTTATTCTTGTCTATACAGACCCAATTAAGAGAGCTTAAAGTACCATATTTGTCTTGGATGGGACGCAAAAATCTTTTAAAAACTTTTATAATCCCTAAACTTCTATATTTGCTACAGACACTTCCGATATGGCTACCTAGAATGTTTTTTGATAGAGTTAGGAAATTGTTTACTGCTTTTTTGTGGAACAATGCTAGGCCACGCCTGAAATACAGGTTACTCACTTAGAAGCCGCATCTTGGAGGTTTGGGTGTACCGGATTTATTTATTTATTATAAGGCAAATCATTTAAATAGATGGCAATCTTTGGTTGATACGTCTCAGTCTACCCTATATTTGGAATTGGAGAGGGAGCTTCTCACCTTACCTGACCAGCTATTTATTTGGGGATTGAGCCCCTTTTCTCCGAATTCTATATGTTCCAGCATTTTATTAAAGGGCACTATAAGGGTGTGGCAAGAGGTTAACACACATAATTCCCTTTTATCTGATAATTATCTACTTTTGCCTTTAAGTCTTTTGCCTTTTCTTGTTGATCCCTAAAGAATAACTGTAACCTCCTTCTGGAGACACCTTAGCAACACGACAGTTTCCAAATTTTTTGATATTGAGCCGCAGGTTTCAGCTTCTTTATTGTTTAGGACTACAGGTCTTCTTTTGTCAGATTTCATACAAACACAGGATTTTTTATCTGTATGTAATAAGTACAAATCACAACATGCCGCTTCACAAATTTTATTTGAGAATAAATTAATTAATACTGTATCCCAAAAAGGTGCACTTGCTAGATCATATGAGTTACTTTTACTAGATGAGAAAGAGGACAAATCTCTAAGTGAAAACAGGACCTACATTCTACTTTTACAGAAGAGGAACAACGCACTATCAAGAAGCGTTCCCATGGTTTCTCCCAGTGCATTAAAGTTAAGGAAAATTCTTATAAACTCGTATCCTGTTGGTATAAGACTCCAGTAGAGTTGAACATGGTCAATTCTGATATAACAGATAAATGCTGGTGGTGTTCTCTTGACAGGGGTACTTTACTTCACATTTGGTGGCAGTGTCCTTTGATACAGGAGTATTGGAGGAAGGTCATTACTGCAATGAATTCTATTTGCTCAGCAACAATCCCTTTATCTCCTCAAGTAATTCTCTTGTGGTTCTCTTCTCCTGGTGTCTCCTTGATGGAGGATCGAGTCTGCTGCCAGATCTGCAAAAAGTCCTTAAAAGCAGTGTCAGCAGCTGGTACCTCGGACGTATCAGGCACCGGGAGAGGAATTTGTGGGTGTTGGCCATAGACAATAAAGAACGGTGTCTTCCTTGTGGACTCACTGGTATGATTATTGTATGAAAATTCAGCCCACGGGAGCAACTGCACCGAGTTATCATGCTGCTTGGAGATGAAATGGCGTAGGTAGTTCTCCAAGATTTGTTTGATCCTCTCGACCTGACCATTGGACTGAGGATGGTAGGCTGAAGAAAAGTCCAACTTAACACATAGGGGTCCGCAGAGGGCTCTCCAGAACTTCGAGGTGAACTGAACCCCCCAATCAGACACAATATGCTGCGGCAAGCCGTGCAGGTGGAAGATGTGTTGGATGAAAAGCTTGGCCAGAAAATCGGTCCACCACCACCCAGACAGTACTGCATCCAGCAGAGAGAGGCAGGTCAGTGATGAAGTCCATAGCTATATGCTGCCAGGGAGCATCGGGCACAGGCAATGGCTGGAGCAGGCCAGCAGGTCTGGAGTGAGCGACCTTGTTAGCTGCACACACTGAACAGGAAGACACATAGTCAATAATGTCTTTGGGTAGCGTGGGCCACCAGAAATGACGGGCAATCAGATCTTGGGTCTTACGGGTACCCGCATGACCTGTCAGTCTAGGGGAGTGTCCCCAGCTGAGGATTCTCCCTCTGTCAACCAGGCACACAAAAGTCTTCCCTGGAGGAATGTCCCCAACTTGCAGGGGGTTGACAGAGACAATGCAAGGCGGATCAATAATGTTCTGTGGAATCTCCATGGTGTATTCTGTCTCGAAAGACCTGGACAAGGCATCGGCCCTCACATTTTTGTCAGCTGGGCGATAATGGAGCTCAAACTGGAATCTGGTAAAGAACAGCGACCACCTGGCCTGACGAGGATTCAGTCGTTGGGCCATCTAGAGATAAGTGAGGTTCTTGTGGTCCGTAAAAATTAGGATAGGATGAACTGCGCCCTCTAGTAGATGTATCCACTCCTCAGAGCCAATTTGATGGCCAGTAACTCCCGATCCCCAATCGAGTAGTTGAGTTCTGCAGAAGAGAAGAGCTTAGAGAAATATCCACATACCATTGACATGCCCTTGGAACCTCTTTGGAACAGGAGTGCGCCAGCAACGACAGAGGATGCGTCCACCTCCAACGAGAACTGTAGGGAAACATCTGGATGATGGAGGATAGAGGCTGATGTGAAGGCATTCTTCGGGCTATTAAATACGGCCTCAGGAGTCCACACCTTGGCGTTTATGCCCTTCTTGGTGAGGTTAGAAATGGGAGAAGTCAGTGAGCAGTATTTTGGGATGAACTGTCTGTAAAAATTGGCGAATCCCAGAAAGCGTTGTATGGTCCTCAAGCCTTGAGGGCGTGGCCATTCCAGGACGGACTTTACCTTTTCAGGATCCATCTCGAGGCCTCGATTCGAGACAATATTGCCCTGGAAGGGTAGAGCATCTTTCTCAAACACGCACTTCTCCAACTTGGCGTACAGACGATTCTTCCTTAACCGCAGCAAAACGTGACGGACATATCTCTGATGAGTCATAGGATCTGGAGAAAAAAATCAAGATGTCATCAAGATAGACCACAATACAAACATAGAGGAGGTCACGGAATATGTCATTAACAAACTCCTGGAGGACGGCGGGAGAATTACACAGGCCGAAGGGCATTACTAGGTACTCATAGTGTCCATCACGGGTGTTAAATGCAGTCTCCAGAGTTCCAGTCCAGGACTGGGGCATGTAATCGGAGCCAAGGCAGGCCCAGTAGCATGGGGTTAACGGCCTTGGACAAGACAAAGAACGATAACAGCTCGGAGTGAAAAGCTCCCACTTGGAGCCTCAGCGGCTTGGTCACAGCAATATCTGGATCTGGATGAGGTAGTCCATTCACAGATGCAACCACCAACGGCCTCTCCAGAGGGGTAGTGGGTAATTGAAGAAGATTCACCAGGTCTCTACAAATGAAATTAGCAGCGGATCCAGAGTCCAGATATGCAGAGACCTGAAGCGTTCTCTCGCCGGAAACTATGGTCACTGGTATGGACAATTTAGATGGTAGTGCTTTTTTTAATCCAAGGTTGTCTCTCCTAGCAACCCTAGGCTTTGGGACTTTTGGGGACACAGACGCACAAGATGGCCTCCGAGGCCGCAATATAGACAGAGTCCCGAAGTGCGTCT
Organism: Rhinoderma darwinii; assembly: GCF_050947455.1. Lineage (NCBI taxonomy): Eukaryota > Metazoa > Chordata > Amphibia > Anura > Rhinodermatidae > Rhinoderma > Rhinoderma darwinii. Next base: position 443,536,963 of record NC_134687.1, read on the forward strand.
TCGTTGATTCTCCTGCGTTGATAGCTTACACTGGTTCATCCTTACAGACTCCTTAGGAGGATCGGCACCTGTTGACAGCAGAGGATGCTGCAAGGGTGGGACTGGACTCGGAAGGCCTCCCTCCCGACGAGCCTCTTGGAGCCATTCTCGGATCCTCATATCAATCCGGGTGGACAGAAGGATGACGTCATCCAGGGTAGACGGTAGATCTCGAGCGGCAAGTACGTCCTTAATTTTAAGAGACAGACCCTGCCAGAATGTAGCCACCAGGGCCTCATTGTTCCAGAACAGTTCTTCCGCCAGGGTACGGAAGTGGATAGCGTACTGGCTCACGGAGGTGTCTCCTTGGCGTAGGTTTAGCAAGGAAGCCGCTGCAGATGAGACTCATCCAGGCTCCTCAAACACCATGCGAATAGTCTGGAGGAAGCCCTGGAAGTCACGGGTCTCTGGTCCTTGTCTCTCCCAGATAGGATTGCCCATGCAAGAGCCTTGCTAGTAAGGAGAGAGATGATGAAAGCGACTCTTGCGCCATCAGATGAAAATGCCCTTGCATACAGGCTGAAGTGGATCTGGCACTGGTTAAAAAATCCATGACAGGTACCTGCGTCTCTATCATTGAGGTCAGGAAGTGGCAAAAAAAAATGGGGATCAACACTGCCAGGAGGTGTAGTAGGAGGAACGGCAGCTTGTGCCTCCTGCCGACGTGCGAGAATGTTCAAGGCCTGGAGGAGTTGGTCCTGTCGAGACCGGAGGTCCAGCATATCCGTCCGCATATCTTGTGAAGTCATCTTGGTCTTGGATCTACCAGCAGGGTCCATGGCCTTAGCATACTGTCACGTTGGATTTGTGGACCCACTGGGCCGTACAGCCTTGGCGGTATGGCAGCTGGTCAACAGGGCGCAGGTTACAGTCTATAGTTCGAATAGGGTACCTGTGGCAGCTCGAACAGTAGCAAGGCATGCTCGGCTGGGACTAGGTAGACGTCAGGCGGGGTGAAGCAGGACAGGCGTGGTGTACAGCACAGCACGACTTCAGCACGGCACTAGACCAGGATAGCACGGGATACAGGATACAGGAGCAGGGAACACTGGGAACTGGGAAACACTAGGAGACCATTTGCATAGACAAACTTATGGTACGACAACAACAATCAGGTTTGGGAGGAAGCGGCTGGGCCCTTCTTATAGTCCAGGGTGGTATGGGCTAATTAATCATGAAAGTCCGGTGCACGCACTGCCCCTTAAACCCATCCCGCTCCTGGACGTACTATTAGGTCATGGTAGCTGTATGGTTCGCGCTCCATGACCTAATAGTACGTCACGGTAGTAACGCCCATTTTGGCCGTCTTCCCAACACAGATCGCGGCTTTTTAGGGGTTAAGCTACCATCGTCGGCCTGCTACACGATAGCCGCCGGCGATGGTTGCTATGGCAACCGTACGCCTAACAATGGCGTCCGGCTATGCCATCTACGGAAGCCTAGTGGGTCCTGACAAAGTCAGGACCCACTATGCTTGCTGTCAGTGAGTAGCTGACAGCTCTAATACACTGCACTACGCATGTAGTGCAGTGTATTAGAATAGCGCTCAGGGCCTCCTGCCCTCAAGTCCCCTAGTAAGACAAAGTAATAATGTAAAAAAAAAGTTAAAAAAAGTTGGGTAAAAATAAGAAAATAAAAGTTTTAAAAGTAATAAAAGTAAAAATCCCCCTTTTTCCCTTATCAGTCCTTTATTATTAATAAAAATAGATAAATAAACAAATAAACTATACATAATTGGTATCGTCACGTCCGTAACGGCCTGAACTACAAAATTATTTTGTTATTTATCCTGTGCGGTGAACGCCATAAAAGAAAATTTCAGTAAACCATACCAGAATCACAATTTTTTTGTCACTTCACCTCCTAAAAAATGAGATAAAAAGAGATAAAAAATTTGCATGTACCTAAAAATGTTACTGATCAAAACTACAGTTCGTTACGCAAAAAACAAGTCCTCGCACGGTTTTCTTGATGGAAAAATAAAAAAGTTCTGGCTCTTAGAATAAGGAAACACAAAAAGTAAATTATTTTTTTACAAAAAGTCTTTTATTGTGCAAACGCCATAAGACATAAAAAAAACTATAAACATCTAGTATCGCCGTAATCGTATTGCCATGCAGAATAAAGTGAATATGTCATTTATAGTGCACGGTGAACGCTGTAAAAAAAATTTAATAAAAAACAATAGTAGAATTGCTGTTTTTTAGTCACCACACCACCTAAAAATAGAATAAAAACTGATCAAAAAGTCGCATGCACCCCATGAAAACTGCAATGAATTCCTGAAGGGGTCTAGTTTCCAAAATAGGGTCACTTTTGGGGGGTTTCTACTGTTTTGGCACCACAGGACCTCTTCAAACCGGACATGGTGCCTAATAAAAAGGGGGCCTCAAAATCCACTAGGTGCTCCTTTGCTTCGGAGGCCGCTGCTTCAGTCCATTAGCGCACTAGGGCCACATGTGGGATATTTCTCAAAACTGCAGACCTGGGATATAAATATTGAGTTGCGTTTCTCTGGTAAAATCTTCTGTTTTACAGAAAAAAATTGAATAAAAAGGATTTTCTGACAAAAAAAAGAAATATGTAAATTTCACCTTGTAAATGCTGTTGTGAATACTTTGAGGGGTCTAGTTTAAAAATCGGGTTTTTAATGGAGATGTCTAATATATTGGCCCCTCAAAGCAACTTCAGAACTGAACTGGAATGTAAAAAAAATAAATGAGGCAATACTTTTTACATTATACTGATAATGAGCAGTGCCCACCCTGAGATGACCCCAGTTTTGACCATTTGTATAAACGGAGACCCTATTAGGCCATTTCAGTGCCCAGTTTGGCATACAGAAAATTGCAAATCTCACACTGCACCATCTGCTGATCATTACCTTTTAGACAATACCTGTGGGATCAAAATGCTCACTACACCTCTAGATGAATGCCTTAAGGGGTGTCGTTTTCAAAATGGGGTCACTTCTAGTTTGTTTCCATTGCTTTGATACCTCTGGGGCTCTGCAAATGCGACATAGCACCCGAAAACCAATCCAGCAAAATCTTGACGCCAAAGAACACATAGCGCTCCTTTCCTTCTGAGCCCTCCCATGGGCCCAAACGGCAGTTTATCACCACAAATTGGGTATTGCCGCACTCAGGACAAGTTGGGAAACAAAATGGGGTATTTTATTTCTTGTGAAAATAAGAAATTTTGAGCCAAAACTACATATTATTGGAAAAAATAATAAAAGAATTAATTCACAGCCCAATTCAAATAAGTTCTGTGAAAAAACGGTGGTGTTTGAATGGTCACAACACCTATAAATGAATTCTTTCAGGGGTGTACTTTCCAAAATGGGGTCACTTCTGGTGGGTTTTCATTGCTTTGATACCTCTGGGGCTCTGCAAAAGCGACATGGCACCCAAAAACCAATCCAGCAAAATCTGGACTCCAAAGAACACATAGTGCTCGTTTCCTTCTGAGCCCTCCCATGGGCCCAAACGGCAGTTTATTACCACAAATTGGGTATTGCCGCACTCAGGACAAATTGGGCAACAAAATGGGGTGTTTTATTTCTTGTGAAAATAAGAAATTTTGATCAAAAATTACATCTTATTGGAAAAAATTTCATTTTTTGAATTTCACAGCCCAATTCAAATATGTGCTGTGAAAAAACTGTGTGGTCAAATGGTAACAACAACCTTACATTAATTCCTTGAGGGGTGTAGTTTCCAAAATGGGGTCACTTTTGGGGTATTCCTACTGTTTTGGCACCTCAACACCTCTCCAAACCTGGCATGCTGCCTAAAATATTTTCTAATAAAAAAGAGGCCCCAAAATGCACTAGGTGCTTCTTTGCTTCTGAGGCCTGTGTTTTAGTCCACAAGCACACTAGAGACACATGTGGGACATTTCTATAAACTGCAGAATCTGGACAATACATATTTAGTAGTGTTTTTCTGGTAAAACCTTCTGTGTTACAGAAAAAAATTTAATAAATTGAAATTCAGCAAGAAAAATGAAATTTGCAAATTTCCTGTAAAGGATCTGCCAGGCACTACGTCTGTGGATACTCCCAGGATTAATCAGTCGACACCTGAGGCCAGACCTCTTAGACTGACACCGGCTCCCACCAATCAGGGTGGCAGGCTCTGGAGTGGGAGAGCCTATCGCGGCCTGGTCAGTCGGAGTTAGCTCCGCCCCCTGTCCATTTATACCTGCCATTTTCTCTTCCTCATTGCTTGTGATTCTTCTTGCATTCCTGGCCCCACTGCTGCCTTGCTCCAGCCTGCTTCTGCCGTGCTTCTGCCTTGCTTCAGTTCCCGCTTATCCTGCTTCGCTCTGCCCCTGGCTTGCTTCCTGCTCCGTGCTCTGCGTTTGTATACTCCACTACATCCTGATCCTGACTGGCTCGTTCACCACTCCGTTTCCTCACGGTGTTCCGTGGGCTACTGCCCCTTCCCTTGCTTGTTCCCTGTTTGTATCCCCTTGCACTTAGTCAGCGTAGGGACCGCCGCCAAGTTGTACCCCGTCGCCTAGGGCGGGTCGTTGCAAGTAGGCAGGGACAGGGCGGTGGGTAGATTAGGGCTCACTTGTTCCCTTCACCTCCTTCCTGCCATAACATAATCACAAGCCTTCAGAAGAACCTAGAGGCGTCCCAGAGCGTACAAAAGATTCAGGCTGATAGAAGACGTTCTGCTAACCCCCGGTTTGTCGTCGGGGATCTGGTGTGGTTGTCGTCTAGGAACTTGCGCCTTAAGGTCCCGTCCAGGAAGTTTGCTCCCCGATTTATTGGGCCTTATAAGGTCATTGAAGTCCTCAACCCTGTATCCTTCCGTCTGGAGCTGCCCCCATCCTTTCGCATACACGACGTCTTTCATGCCTCCCTCCTTAAACGCTGCTCCCCGTCCTGGTCCCCCTCGAGGAAACCTCCTGTTCCCGTTCTCACCCTTGAGGGGGTGGAATTCGAGGTGGCCAAGATTGTGGACAGTAGGATGATCCAGGGCTCCCTCCAGTACCTGGTCCATTGGAGAGGATACGGGCCGGAGGAGAGGACTTGGGTACCTGCTCGAGATGTTCACGCTGGGGTATTGATCAGGAGGTTCCACCTTCTCTTCCCCACTAAACCGGGTCCTCTTAGTAAGGGTCCGGTGGCCCCTCATAAAAGGGGGAGTACTGTAAGGGATCTGCCAGGCACTACGTCTGTGGATACTCCCAGGATTAATCAGTCGACACCTGAGGCCAGACCTCTTAGACTGACACCGGCTCCCACCAATCAGGGTGGCAGGCTCTGGAGTGGGAGAGCCTATCGCGGCCTGGTCAGTCGGAGTTAGCTCCGCCCCCTGTCCATTTATACCTGCCGTTTTCTCTTCCTCATTGCTTGTGATTCTTCTTGGATTCCTGGCCCCACTGCTGCCTTGCTCCAGCCTGCTTCTGCCGTGCTTCTGCCTTGCTTCAGTTCCCGCTTATCCTGCTTCGCTCTGCTCCTGGCTTGCTTCCTGCTCCGTGCTCTGCGTTTGTATACTCCACTACATCCTGATCCTGACTGGCTCGTTCACCACTCCGTTTCCTCACGGTGTTCCGTGGGCTACTGCCCCTTCCCTTGCTTGTTCCCTGTTTGTATCCCCTTGCACTTAGTCAGCGTAGGGACCGCCGCCAAGTTGTACCCCGTCGCCTAGGGCGGGTCGTTGCAAGTAGGCAGGGACAGGGCGGTGGGTAGATTAGGGCTCACTTGTTCCCTTCACCTCCTTCCTGCCATAACATTTCCCCTCCACTTTGCTTTAATTCCTTTGAAATTCCTAAAGGGTTAAAAAAAACTTTCTAAATGCTGTTTTGAATACTTTTAAGGGGTCTCGTTTTTAAAATGGGGTGTTTTATGGGGGTTTCTAATACCTAGGCCCCTCAAAGCCACTTCAGAACTGAACAGGTACCTTAAAGAAAAATCTTTTGAAATTTTCTTAAAAATATGAGAAATTGCTGTTTATGTTCTAAGCCTTGATACGTCCAAGAAAAAGAAAAGAATGTCAAAAAATGATGCCAGTCTAAAGTAGACATATGGGAAATGTGAACTGGTAACTATTTTGGGTGGTATAACCATCTGTTTTACAAGCAGATGCATTTAAATTCTGAAAAATGCTATTTTTTCAAAATTTTCTATAATTTTTGCAGTTTTTCACAAATAAACACTGAATATATGGAACAAATTTTACCACTATTATAAAGCTCAATGTGTCACGAGAAAATAATTCTCAGAATCGCTTGGATAAGTTTAAGCATTCCAAAGTTATTACCACATAAAGTGAAATATGTCAGATTTCAAAAATGGACTCTGAGGCTTAAGGCCAAAACAAGGTTGCGTCCTTAAGGGGTTAAGAGCGGGCACGAGCGTGCGCTCGCACCCTACGGGATCCTGAGGAGGAGACTGGGGCCAGTGCTCACAGATCCATTGCTGTGGGCGTTAGGAGGTGAGTGAACCTGACGGCCCGTGGCCATGGGCATGACAGTATGTATCCAAATATTACAGCAAATACCATGTGTTTAGGCTTCTCTTGCTACATCAGTATACTTATAAAGTATATATTTTGCTTTTACAATTCTCTTTCTGAAAACTCACTGTAACCATACTGTAGGTTTCTGTGAAAACTAAACTACAAAATAAGTAAAAAAATCCTAATTTTAGAAATCCATATAATTGAAGCTGAACTTTTTGTCCCTTCAGTAAAATGGAATTTTAGAATAAAATAACTTGTTCAGTCTACATTACACTATTAAACAAGCCGCATTGTAGCCACTTTTCATAAGGAATAGGAATCCTATTATTAGACCCTGTTTTTCAGGACTGCTGATCATGAAGAACATACAGTATCTACTGCAACTAGGACATTTTGAACATATGCCAAACTGTTTTATGAAGTGAAATGACTTGCTGACTAAATGCCACATCCCATATCCTTTATAAAAGCTTCTATTCAGTATTGTGGGATGCAGAATAATGCAGATGCAATGTATTAAAATTTATGTTATTTTCTGCATCATCACTTATGAATTAACCACCTCATCATACTCTTAGGATGGATTCACACGAGCATGTTCGGTCCGTAATGGACGGAACGTATTTTGGCTGCAAGTCCCGGACCTTACACACTGCAGGGAGCTGCGCTCCTAGCATCATAGTTATGTACGATGCTAGGAGTCCCTGCCTCGCTGCGGGACAACTGTCCCGTGCTGTAATCATGTTTTCAGTAGGGGACAGTAGTTCCACGGAGAGGCAGGGACTCCTAGCGTCGTACATAACTATGATGCTAGGAGCCCGACTCCCTGCAGTGTGTTCGGTCCTGACTTGTGGCTGAAATACGTTCCGTCCATTACGGACCGAATTTTTTTTTTTCACTAACGCATGTCTGAAGTAGAGAATTTTGTGGTGATGAAAGCCTGCAATTGTCTGGTAGCCTCGTGCATTCGAGAACAGCTTCCATTTGGATTTAGTACTTAAGTGTGGCTAACACAGTGGCATTTTAATGTTTGTCTGCTAATATTGTTAACATTTCCATAGACAATGTGATGGGGAATATTTACAGTGCAATCAAATTACCTTAAATCGAATCTAATTGCAAACAAGCGATGGATTTCAATTGTATTCTTTGCACAGTAATTACATAAAGCCTCAATTGTCAAACGGATGAGCACTACACTTGAACGCTGGGTGTAAAGTATATGTTTTCTCCAGATAATACATCTGCATGTTTTATGTGCGAATTTTGCTGCAGATTCCCATGAAAAAACAAAAACCTTATTTAACCCCTGTGAAATCCCGTTGGAGCGCCATCCCACTTGTTTAACCCGTTAAATTCCACGGTCAATAGCGACCGTTCCATTTAAATGACTATAAACAGGGGGGCGGCCCCCTGTAATGCTTCAATGGCCCCCTTGGCATGTGATCGCGGGGTGCCGTTTGTTGACATGGCAGCCTGGGATTCTGATGAAGGCCTCCAGGTATGCCATCTTTGTATTCCTATGATATTGTGTCCATATCACGATATACTGCAATACATTAGTATTGCAGTATATCATGCAATCGATCCAAGGATCGCTGGTTCCCTAAGGGGACAAGTAAAAACAGTAAAATATTTTTTTTTTAAAATAAATAATTACAAAAAAGCTTTAACACCCCCCCATAATGTAAAATAAATAATTAACATAACAGGTATCGATGAACTATTACACAATATCATTATTTAGTCCGCATGATGAACGCTGTAAACAATTAAAACGCCAGAATTGCTGTTTTTTTGGTCACTTCATCTCCAACAAAAAATGGAATAAAAAGTGATTAAAAAGTCTCATGCACCCCAAAATAGAACCAATAGAAACTACAGCTCACTCCGCAAAAAATAAACCCTCATACCACTCAATCGTCAGAATATGGCGACACAACTTTAATTTTATTTTTAACAATAATTTTTTCTATAACTATATAAATTTGGTATCACCGTAATCGTATTAACTCGCAAAATAAAGTTAACATGTCGCTTTTATCAGACAGTGAATGCCGTAAAAACAAAACCACCCAAAAGGGGAATCACTGTTTTTTTTCCTATTTTACCCCACAAATATTTAAGTTATGGCTATTGGAAGGTGGGGAGGAAATAATGAAAGTGAAAGTCCGAAAAATGGCTGCGGCGGAAAACAGTTAAATAATAAATAAGTAAAAACTCAAAAGTTGTGAATGCATATGTATTCAACCTCTTTGCTATAAAACCCCTAAATAATGTCTGGTCAAACCAATTAACTTAAGAAATCACATAATTAGTCAGATAAGGTCCACCTTTGTGCAATCAGTGTCACATGATCAGTCACATGATGTAGACGGTAGACAACAAACAGATATCATAAAAATGGTAAAGAATAGAAAAACATGTATAGAACACATATATTAGAAAGTCGCATAACTTTATATTATACAACAATTAAAGATATTTTCCCCACTAACATTTATCCCCTACATAAAGGTTGGGTGAGACATATTAGGTTGCTGGGAGATCTAGTAGATTTGTATGGAGCAACAGCATGCATGCTTTATTTCTGCTCCATACATCTCCTCCGTACCATGAACATGCTAGTGATAGATAATGGTACCCCTGTACTAGTGATCAATGTGTGTCCCCAGCAATCTAACATTTATCACCTATCATGTGGGCCTTTTGTGCTTACGTGAATATCTAAACCTACCTAGTAGTGTACCTGCAGTCCTTTGGAAAAACCATAGATAATACATTGTGATGATAAACTTATATCTGCTACATTAAAAAAGTGTTTTTCTAAATCTACATAAATATTTGACATTCACTTCCAATTTTTTTGCATTTTTTAATGGGGCAAATAGAAGAATTTGCAGAATGTTATCTTTAGAGTACAGTATGTTCCTTCATTCCATTGTCCAGAGATTGTGTGTGAGATCAGTAAATATGAGTACTCTGGTTTCACTGTGTTTAGTTTCATTCCGGTTAGCTGTATCGACTCGCTAATGGCTCAAATTAAATCAAGACCTCTGGAGCCACTTCTCCTTCAAGAGGGTGTTTGGAAGAAATCCAGCCTTCTGATCAATATTACAGCTGAAAGGAAACACATTATTCGTATAACATGTGTGCTTATAGAACAACGTTAGTTTGTAATAAACACTATAATTCCATTCACATACACTATATAAACAGGGACTAATACATAGTACATGCTTTCTTTTTAATAGTTCAGATTGTATCACGTTTTGTGCTGATCATATCTACTTCTGCTCTTTTCTTCTCTGCATCAAAGTAGAGGTCATTTATTAACATGGGAATTGGTTGGTAAAATCCATATGACTTCATCTAATGAGGAGTTTGGACTTATACAGTTATTTTAGTAGGTAATCAGATACCTCAAAGTAGAATATTCTCCATTAAGAAAATAATGGTATTTTGAGGTTTTATTTTCTTTGCTGTATCTGTGTCTATGATAACTGATTCCTCTGTACCATTAATAAGGCCATAGCGTGTTATGTCTCCTTTACTCGTGTATTCATTGTCTATATGTGAGAATAGACAGCTCAGTTATTTAGCATCATGCCTGAACCGTTTTCCTTCTCATATAAAAATGTAATTGTTTGGTTGTAATGTAAATCTAGAATTTGCTATAGCAAACAGGTAGATAGTAGTATGTATATCAATAATTAACATAAATTAAGAATGTTATAGCAAGTCCTACATTTCAATGAAGAAAGGCAGATGAATATTTTACACTTGGTATTTGTTTTTTTTATGTTACATTTTACATTCTGATCCTTAAGTGGGGACCATTAGTATGGAACACCCAACATTTTTCCCATTTTAAGATAATTATCATAAAGCCCCAAGTATAAGTAAATTCAGTTAGCAATTATTATTTATTTTGCATAGGGTTTTATGTTGGATGTATTAACAAAATATCACTTTTTTCTTGAATATGCAACCCATATTATATATGTACAGTCAGCCCTAGGGTCTTTCAATGGATAAAGGCCCATGCATTGGGTCTGAAATATCAATATTGTAACAAATTGTGACAATAAACAAGATATAATAAATAAAATAATACTGCGCGGTATACATTTATTTATTTGTTTTACAATGGGAGTTATTAGAGAGATGTATGTAACTACTAGTCCTTCTCAATGAATTGGAATATCATCAAAAAGTTAATTTATTTCAGTAATTCAATTCAAAAAGTGAAACTCATATATTCTATAGATTCATTACACACAGAGTGATCTATTTCCAGCAGTTTTTTTATTTTAATGTTGATGAGTATGGCTAACAGTTAATGAAAACCCAAAATTTAGTTTCTCAGAAAATTAGAATATTATATAAGCCCAATTTCAATAATGATTTTTAATACAGAAATGTTGGCTACTGAAAAGTATGTACAGTATATGCACTCAATACTTGGTCGGGGCTCCGACTCTGCATGAATTACTGCATCAATGCGGCGTGGCATGGAGGCGATCAGCCTGTGGCACTGCTGAGGTGTTATCAATGTGGCGTGGCATGGAGGTGATCAGCCTGTGGCACTGCTAAAGTGTTATGGAAGCCCACGTTGCTTTAATAGCGGCCTTCATCTCGTCTGCATTGTTGGGTCTGGTGTCTCTCATCCTCCTCTTGACAATACTCCATAGATTCTCTATGGGGTTTAGGTCAGATGAGTTTGCTGGCCAATCAAGCGCAGTGATACTGTGGTTATTAAACCAGGTATTGGTACTTTTGGTATTGGGCAGGTGCCAAGTCCTGCTGGAAAATGAAATCAGCATTTCCATAAAGCTTGTCAGCAGAGGGAAGCATGAAGTGCTATAAAATTTCCTGATAGACAGCTGCGTTGACTCTGGACCTGATATAACACAGTGGACCAACACCAGCAGATGACATGGCTCCCCAATAAATAGGTAGCTGCCATCTTGAGTCTTATCTTCCACAAATGTCCTGCACAGACCAATAGCATAGGAAGCCAATTTACTTTGTGGTATTGGAGCAACCTTAAGGCTATGTTAACCTTCACAGCCATTACTTTTTTTTTATTAAAAAAAAACCTTTACTTTACTTTTTTAAATAAGTTATGAACTTAGATGTGATCGATAACAGGTGGACCCTGCATGACATTTATTTTAATAAAAGCCTATTCAAAAGTTGCATTAAACACCATAATACATTGTTTTATTTAAAAAAAAAGTGTTCGAAGGTTTACATAGCCGTACTCAAAACAACAACACAAGCATAAGGAGAACTCAAAACGAAATTATAAATATTATTATATCATCATCATTAAAATAAAAAATTTTCAACGAGATACAAACTTTTGGATACGTCAAATACTATTAATATTCCAGAATATGTTTCATATCTATGTAAAGGGAAAGGAATATAAATTCTCCTTTTTCATCAAATCCGCTACAGCACTTCAACTACTGTCACTATTTAATAATGACACTCAATAGATTTCATTTGCAATAACAACACAGTGTAGCATCAGACTCGGGATAATGTAATCAACCTAAGTAAATGGTGCCTTTTGCTTAGCAGAGAAACCAAGAGAGAACATTATACTGAGCAGATGTTATTTCACTACTGGAATTTCCCTTCATCCATCTCATCTTTGTGCGAAAGTAGGTTTTACTGATGTTGCATAACAAAACAGTTGGTAGGTCCAATAACATACTTTGTAATGCAAAATATTTTAGTAATGCAAGATTTATATTGGTACTCTTTATTCTAGCATATCTTTAAATAATGCCTTTAGTCTATGTTAGATTTGTAATACTACTACAACTACAAAACAAACAAACAAACAAACACAAAAGATGCAGCAGTACTCTGTGGGAGCTAAGATTTATGCATACATTTAATATGTGTATTATTTTAAATAGCATTACTGCTATATTTATTATACATTTTAATAAATTGTGTGGGGCCATCTGCAACGACAAGACAACCTCATACAGATGGGTCCCTACACTAAATATTATACATGTACAGTAAAAGACTCACCTCTCTCTTGGGCCTAGGCCTACAAAATATATTCAGGGTAGGTTGAAACCAACTTTATTCTATGCTAATTACAGCCTTGGACAGGTAGGAGGAGTACACGACCAAGATGGAGGCAGTCACCAATCCCAGTGGCGGAATACCATTGGTGCCACCTGCGCATCAGCACATGGACCCAGCAGATAAGAGGCCCACTGTCACCTTATATCAGCCTTCTTCTGTCTGTTTTTTGCATAAAAAATACCTGAGCTAATGAATTTTATGGCTAACAATTACTAATGGATTGTTAGACATTATCATCTTTATGATAGGATATTAGAGAGCAAGGGGCCAATATACTGTTCTTGAACAGGGCCCTTAGCTGTCTGTGTCAATTCCTGACTACCCCCAAATGTACAAAGCAAAAAGCAAAAGTAAGCCAGAACCTAGTAACAAAGTGGAAAAAAATAGGCAATGACTGCAATGCCAAGCAAACCAAGACAAAGATGTAGCAGTACCTATGCGGGCGCTAAGACTTATGCATACATTGAATATTTTAGCTATTTTAAGTTGCATTACTGCTATATTACAAACCTTCTATATGTGATTTTCATAGCACACATTTTGATCAAACTGTGTGGGACTACCTGCAACGACAAGGCAACCTATCCTGAACACAATTTGAGGGCTTTAGGCTCTAGAGCTAGAGAAGTCTGCTGCTGTAAAGGTATAATCTTTCATGTAAATTTACCAATCTGTATGAGGTCGCTTTGTCGTGACAGATGGCTCCACACAATTTCATTAAAATGTGCGCTAAGAACTTCACATTTCTAAGTATAGTAAATATAGCAGTAATGCAATATAAAATAATAATATTAAATGTTTGCATATATCATAGTGCCTGCAGGGTGCTGCTGTAACTTTGAGTTTGTTTGCCCTACTACAACCTCTTCTACTACTACTAATTCTACTTATGTTTAAAGGCTATGTATACTTTTGAATGTGTTTTTTTTCTATTAAATCAATGTTTTTTGTGTTTTTAAGAACTTTTGTAAATTACTTTTATTAAAAATGTTTACGTTTTACGATACAGCTATCCTGTATACATAGAAGCTTTATTGTTCTCTCTTAGCCAAATCCGTCTCTGACACAGGATGCACCTATTGTCGATCACATCTAAGTTGTAAACTTAGATGTAATAGAATATTAGGTGGATCCGTCAGAGACACACAGGACCACTCTCTCAGCCGAGCCGTCAGTTCAGATGAATATACAGAATGTTAAATCTAATCAGCTTCTATGAAGAGATAAGTTCTAAACTGGTGGATGTCCTAAATCTTCATTTTTCCAAAGCATTTGATACTGATAAAAGAATTGTACATAAAATAATAATGCTTGAACCAGGGAAAATATGGGTTAATGGGTAAATAATTGGCTTAATGGTAGAAAAGGAGGACTGTCATTAATGGAACATACTCAGATTGGGTCATGATATTTAGTGGGGTACCACTGGGTCAGTATTGGTTTTTGTTTTTTAAAATAATTATTAATGACTTAGTATAGGGCTTGTTGCGTACAATATAATTTTTTTCAGATGATACTAAAACTATGTCAATTGATTAACATAGTATAAACAATAAGGGGAACTAGAGTGTGTAACAGCGCTAAACAGGTTAATTATGTCAATATCTTGTATTTTGAGGCTTCACTCATCGAAGGGGGTGGAGTAGTGGGCACTATCCCAAACCCATCTTGAATGTGAGACATATAACTTCCCTGGTAGATGGAGCTAGAGGTTTGAACACCAATCCGAAGCTTGACATAGACTTCATTACAAATGCTCAGCACGTTGCAGGAGCGGGGAGTGGGGGGGGAGGGGTTAAAAGTATTCCTCCCCTTCATCAGGAGCTCACATAAAACTACCATTACCTCTTTTTATACATAAAATATGTTTACTTTGTTTTATGTTGATTTATGCTACGAAGACGATTGGTCATAACATCTGTGCTCGGTGTTCGCACTTGGCTGCCTCAGGTATCTGATCTATTGTTTGCACATGCCTCAGAGAACCAGGGTGTCAGAGTAATAAATATAATACCTGTTAGATTAATATTGTATTAATATTATCAAAATGACTGCATTATATTGTTTGAGATATGTATTAGATATGTTTTTAATCTTCTCTTAAATGAATGCATTGCCTATCATCTAAGATAGGGTAAAGATGACATCATCTGGCATTCAAAACTGATGTGTACCAGGATTCATATATATTAGGAAGAAAGTCATTACCTTTTATGAAAGTATTTTTTGGGTGTATGCCTATATGTACTTGGCATCATTTGATTGGTTAGTGTGTGTTAAGTGAAAGCATGAACCTATAAATAAAGGCTCCGTCCACAGCCATTTTAGATTTCTGTACATCAAACCATTGTATGTGCAATCTCTCCCGATCGGTCATTTTTGTAAATATGAATGAATCCTGGACAAATTCTGTTATGGAGAAAAGGAACTCAGAAGTGATGGGGATTAATCTCACAGTTGGAGGCCGAACGCGACATCTCATCAAAACCCGCCTGATCCGAAACTAGTGTGGAATTTGGAGAAAGGGAGAGAAAAACCGGTGGGTAAGCCATTGCCTTGCTAATCTCTCTCTCTCTCTCTGTGGGGTAAGTCTCTTTCAAATCTGGTGGGCAGCCGAGAATCTCCGTGAATTTGTCTGGGATCCTGTACGTGTTCTATATGTGTGCTTTATGTATGCCAAGTGTATGATTGAAATATGAGGGGAATAGCTGTTTGTCTCTGTAAGTGTCTACATTGTGCTGTGCAAGGTAATGATGTATACAGGTGTATGCTTCTGTTAATATATGATATGAAACATATCCGAGTCAGTAGAATGGTCCTCTTCAGTATGGTGTTAAAAGAACAGAACTGCTAGTAATCCTCACATTAAGGGTTAATAATAAATCTTGCTGTGCATAGCTGAACTTTAGAAAAGGTGGGAGGGAAATAGAGAGAGTAGATATGGTACTACAAGACTCAGTTTAGTTTCTTGCATTCACCTCATCCTGATTGGTCCTCCCACAGCTGCCTTATCTCTTCTTGAAGAGATTCTGTTACACAACTTATCCAGCTATGTCTGTTCTTATCCCCCTTCCCGTTCTGAAAGTCTGGGAATGTCTTTGTTCAGCGTCGTCTGTATCTTTATTGTAAAATAATCATTTTAAGTGGGTAGAATTAAAATATTTTGGTTGAACCAGAATAAGTTCATACATTTGTATGTAACATTGAATTGTCAAATGTTTGTAAGGTAAAAATTGGTCCCCAGAATGAATAGCTGCTGCAGTGTGTTCTTCTTGTGTATTATATCTGTGTTTGAAGTATTAATTCCAGAAAGTCAGGTAGCCATCCTAAAAAATAAAAAAAAGTTAAAGGGTAATGGAAATTTAGGTAAAAATGTACAGGATAGGGGAACTTTCACAGGGGTACTCTAGGTAAAGAGTTCCAGTAATATACCTCAAGAATTAGGGCTTGCTACCCTAATCAGTAGAGCTCTTGAATAAAATGGGCTCACTAAATAGCAAATTAGGTTCTAAGGGCCAGGAAAAGGCGAGGAGAACCAGGGCTATGGATATAGTGAGACCACAGAAGGAAGTATGGGCAGTAGAAGGAATAAGTAATAAAGGTTTGGAGGAAAGTAAAGATGTAGAAAGTGATGCTGTAAATGAGAGGGACAAACTTGGTTAGAAGTGTCAAAGAAAGTAATGAAAAGTAAAAGGAAAAATGTTGTAGTAGAACCAAGGTCAGACATAAGAAAAAAACCACTGCAGCTAGAGATACAGCTAGAGATACAGCGGGAGATAAATCTACCAGCATGATAGTTACCCCCCCCCCCCCAATTGATACCTCAGATAGCTGAACCTCCACTTCCCCAGGACGGGTACAGGTTATATCCCCACCCTATCCCTATCTCAGGTATCAATATGGGAATGACTATAAGGGAAGGATCCCAATTGTATTCAGATGTCTACAGAGGGTTGGAGTGCCACATAGACAGACAATGTAATCCTATGAATGCCTTCTTTTGTTGAGAAATGACGAAGGGGCCTCTGTGCTCTGAAAGCTCTAGAACTCTGGTTAGCCAATAAAGGTATCATACCTTCTATACTTTTGTCTTTTTTGACACAAATGTATTGCATGTTGAGAAATGTAGAAATGCCAAACCACTAGGGGTTTATTCATGTTGGGGTGCTTGCTCTCATGGACCCAACCTGAACATCTGGTTATGACAAGTAAAACCTAACTCATGATAGGTAGATTGGTTAATGTGTGTTAAATGAAAGCATGAACCTATAAATAAAGGCTCCATCCACAGCCATTTTAGATTTCTGTACATCAAGAATGTAGAAAAACCGCAGCACACACATTATCCAGGTAAAAAAAGAGGTGTCTTTATTTCACCATACAAAGCGACGTTTCGACCCCAGTAAGGGTCTTTCTCAAGCAATAAATAAAGTGCAAATGTGCAGCTTAAATAGAGGAAATGACATCATAGCAGTAATTGTAATTGTCAATACAGGTGCAGCATAATTGTCAACCAAAGTCAAAATACATCAAAAACCATACATTTGTACAACAAAACATACAGTTTAAACATTACCCTAGTAGATGGAAAACCGGACCATCTGAAACGAGTTAATATGAAATTGTTCTTGTATCGCCGTTCAGCCTCTCTGCTCATGCACAGGAATCATTACGCAACACAGCAGCATCCCGTTGCTTACTAACCACAGTCATGTGACCGCAAGCAACAGGTCACGTCATCAAGTGCCGCTCACATGACCTGACACTCCGGAGGAATTGTAAGTAGCAAAGAATTAAATAAAGGTCTGCCATAATACATACTTCTTAATGCGACATGCTTATTAAAGCATGTGGCCAAAAGTAGAATATTAAAGGAATATCGCAAGAATATACTAGTTGAACACTTTGATTTAATTATGGATATTAGTTCAAAGAATTATTTTTACATTTAGATTTATCATCCACTTTTTAGCCCATAGTATAATGACACGATCGGCCATTATCCATAGCGGCTATTATCCACTTATTTTTAAGGTAGCTGCAAAATGTATCCATTAAAGTCTGCACTACCGTACAGAACATCAGGGAATATAATAGTCTACAGCATGGATATAGAAAGAACAATTTATTATAAAGAGTAACATCAAGAGCAAATATACATGGCAGACCGTATCAATACAAAAGAACAACATTTTTTTTATATTACATTGGTCCGGAACTCCATCTCCACAGGGTTTACAAAAATCCCAACGGGTGTAAAAAAAAAAAAAAGTGTTTAAAAATAATTTTTCCATAACAAATCCGTACGATTGTTAGGTACAAGCACTTAGATTTAAAACCAAACCTACAGTAACATGATATAAACCAGCACTTTAATCCAGGGCTAGAAGAGAGAGCCAATTTTGAGTTCTCGATTCAAACCCTTTGGCTCCAAGCAGTCAAGCTCATAAATCCAGCGGAGCTCCAATCTTTTTAACATTGCTTCCCTATCACCTCCTCTACGTAACTCAGGGATCCCATCAATAATTCTAAATCTCAATTGAGAGACATTATGTTGATGTTCATCAAAATGTTGTGTAATTGGTAAGTCCAACTTTTTATGGTGTATAGTGTATTTAGGTTGGTTAAGCCTGTTCCTACATTCTTGGGTGGTTTCCCCAACATAATGCAACCCACAGGGGCAATGTAAAAGGTAGATAACAAAATCAGATCTACAAGTATAATATTGTTTAATTGAGTACCGTTTTCCGTTGCGAGGGTTTACAAAACTATTCCCCTTCTGCATGCTGTTGCAATTGCAGCAGCCCAGACAGGGGAAGAAACCTGTCTTATCATGTCTAGAAATCCTTTGGCCCAGACTATCCATCTTAACCAAACCGTCTTTTACATTTTTTGATCTTCTGAATGACATTAGGGATGGAGAATTAAACTCCAAAATATCGGGAAATGTTTGTGGAAGAATGGACCAGTTTTTAAAAATTTTTTTACCCAACCTTTTACTTACATTAGAATAGATAGATACAAATGTAGGGGCACTGCGATGGGGTCAAATGTGGCCCCTACGTATGCCAATATCTTTATGTGACTTTTTGAACAGGATTATGTATACTCATTGAGCTCCTTCCAGTTTGTGAGGGGTTGGATGAGTTATATTGATGATATATTCTTTGTGTGGAATGGGACAGAAAAATGTCTCTTTGATTGGTTAGATTATTTGAATGGTATTCATACAGAATTTACGTCTGTTTACTCAAGTGAGAGTTTGCAATTTCTGGACACAAAAGTGTATATACAAAATGGTCATTTTGTGACTGATCTATATGTCAAACTGACAGACAGGAATGGTACCCCAGGTGTGAGAGTCAACACCCGAGAAATATGATTGAGTCTCTACCACTTAGCCAGCTGTTGAGGGTCAGGCGAATTGTTGCGGAGGATGATATTGTTGATGTCCGACTTGTCCGACGTTTGTTGGAGAGGGGTTACCCAAGTAATCTGGTGAATCGCCATAAAGAGAAGATAATGAAACACTCTAGGAATGATGTCCTATATGGTAGGAACAAAATTGATAAAAAACCTAGGATCCCATTTGTATCTACCTATTCTAACGTGAATATATCACCAATTTGTACACATGCAGCACTAATGAGCTATCTCACGGAATGGAAGTAAATATATCTATACCAGCAAATAATATCTGATAAATAGAGTTAAGTAGTAATTATATACCAATAAGAGATAGCCATATATGTAAACCAAGTATAGCTTGGTATTTTGACCAAAAACATACAGAGAAACCTATAAAGCAAGTGGTCAAATATTAACCCAGACGTGATAGGTAATAGAAATTCACTTTATTAACAGACAGATACAAATACAATTAAAAATGGAGTCATGCAAGATTTAAAAAGGTGTCAGCCTATGCAGGATATATTTGTAATACTAACAAGGTATGAACAAATGTACTATAGATATATGAGGTAGAAACATATCAAATTGTGTACTTGCTACGCCTAGCATGCAATGATGGAACAGTACAGATATAAAGTGCTATGTGCAATATAAGGTGCTTCCCTATGTATAGAACACCGTTTCTGATGTGCAAAAGTGTAGTTTGCATGCAGGGCACGAGCAACAAGTAAAACGGGCTTTGAAACAAAAGATGCAACCTAGCCCTATAAAAATTAGACCAAATGTCTAGAAGAATATAGGTACATACCCAGGTTCATGATCACCACATAGGGGAGACGCCAGACCCGACGCGCGTTACATGCTAGGCGTAGCAAGTACATAATTTGATATGTTTCTACCTCATATGTCTATAGTACATTTGTTCATACCTTGTTAGTATTACAAATATATCCTGCATAGGCTAACACCTTTTTAAACATTGCATGACTCAATTTTTAATTGTATTTGTATCTGTCTGTGTAAAGGATCTGCCAGACTTCTTCTGTGTCGACGCCCATAGGTAATCAGTCTGCACCTGTTTCTATGTCTGTGAGACTGACTCCATCTTCCACCACTCAGGCTGGCAGGCTTAGGAGTGGGAGAGCCTATCACAGCCTGGCCAGACGGAGCTAGCTCCCGCCCTCTGTCTATTTATACCTGCCTTTCCTGTTCCTCCTTTGCTTGTGATTCTTCTCTGTTGGTTTCCTGGCCCTGCTGCAGCTTCTTGAACTACTGATCCTCTGCTTGTGATTGACCTTGGCTTTACTGACCACTCTTCTGCTCTGCGTTTTTGTACCTCGCTCATCTCCTGCTTTGACTCGGCTCGTTCACGTCGCTTGTTGCTCACGGTGTTCCCGTGGGCAACTTCCCCATTTCCCTGGCTTCTTTGTACCCTTGTCTGTTTGTCTGTCGTGCACCTATTGAGTGTAGGGACCGTCGCCCAGTTGTACCCCGTCGCCTAGGGCGGGTCGTTGCAAGTAGGCAGGGACTGAGTGGCGGGTAGATTAGGGCTCACTTGTCTGTTTCCCTACCCCGACATTACAGTCTGTTAATACAGTGAATTTCTATTACCTATCACGTCCGGGTTAATATTTGACCACTTCCTTTATAGGTTTCTCTATTCTAACATGAGTAAAAGGTTGGGTAACATTTTTAAAAAAAACTGGTCCATTCTTCCACAAACATTTCCCTATATTTTGGAGTTTAATTCTCCACCCCTAATGTCATTCAGAAGATCAAAAAATTTAGAAGACTGTTTGGTTAAGACGGATAGTCTGGGCCAAAGGATTTCTAGACTTGTTAAGACAGGTTGCTTCCCCTGTCTGGGCTGCTGCAATTGCAACAGCATGCAGAAGGGGAATAGTTTTGTACACCCTCGCCCCGGCAAACGGTACTCAATTAAACAATATTATACTTGTAGATCTGAATTCGTTATCTACCTTTTACATTGCCCCTGTGGGTTGCTTTATGTGGGGGAAACCACACAAGAATGTAGGAACAGGCTTAACCAACCTAAATACACTATACGCCATAAAAAGTTGGACTTACCAATTCCACAACATTTTGATGAACATCGACATAATGTCTCTCAATTGAGATTTAGAATTATTGATGGGATCCCTGAGTTACATAGAGGAGGTGATAGGGAAGCCATGTTAAAAAGGTTGGAGCTCCGCTGGATTTATGAGCTTCACTGCTTGGAGCCAAAGGGTTTGAATCGTGAATTCAATATTGTCTCTCTCTTCTAGCCCTGGATTAAAGTGCTTGTTTATATCATGTTACTGTATGTTTGGTTTTAAATCTAAGTGCTTGTACCTAACAATCGTACGGATTTGTTATGGAAAAATTATTTTTAAACACTTTTTGGTTCTATTCTATAATAAACAAAAAAAAAATCTTTTCTTTTAGATTACACCTGTTGGGATTTTTGTAAACCCTGTGGAGATGGAGTTCCGGACCAATATAATATAAAAAAAATGTTGTTCTTTTGTATTGATACGGTCTGCCATGTATATTTCCTCTTGATGTCACTCTTTATAATAAATTGTTCTTTCTATATCCATGCTGTAGATGTTCTGTACAGTAGTGCAGACTTTAATGGATACATTTTGCAGCTACCTTAAAAAAACGTGTTACGTTATGGATAATAGCCGCTATGGATAATGGCAGATCGTGTCATTATACTATGGGCTAAAAAGTGGATGATAAATCTAAATGTAAATAGAATTCTTTGAACTAAAATCCATAATTAAATCAAAGTGTTCAACTGGTATATTCTTGTGATATTCCTTTAATATTCTACTTTTGGCCACATGCTTTAATAAACATGTCACATTAAGAAGTAAGTATTATGGCAGACGATTAGTTAATTCTTTGCTACTTACAATCCCTCCGGAGTGTCTGGTCATGTGAGCGGCACTTGATGACGTGACCTGTTGCTTGCGGTCACATGATTGTGGTTGCTAAGCAACGGGATGCCGCTGTGTTGCGTAACGATTCCTGCGCATGAGCAGAGAGGCTGAACGGCGATACAAGAACAATTTAATATTGACGGTCTTTACCAACTTGTTTCAGATGGTCCGGTTATCCACAAGGGTAATGTTTAAACTGTATGTTTTGTTGTACAAATGTATGGTTTTTGATGTATTTTGATTTTTGTTCACAATTATGCTGCACCTGTATTGACAATTACAATTACTGCTATGGTGTCATTTCCTCTATTTAAGCTGCACATTTGCACTTTATTTATTGCTTGAGAAAGACCCTTACTGGGGTCGAAACTTTGCTTTGTATGGTGAAATAAAGACACCTCTTTTTTTACCTGGATAACGTGTGTGCTGCGGTTTTTCTACCTTCTTGCGCCTGTTTTTGGAGTTGTCTGGCTGCGACTCGACTGCCTGCACCGACTGAAAAAATTCTTTCCTGTTTAAAAGTTTCCTGTGAATGCTCTCTGGGACTGTGATGTGCTGCTGATCTCTCTTCTTTCTGTACATCAAACCATTGTATGTGCAATCTCTCCCTATCGGCCACTTTTGTAAATATGAATGAATCCCGGACAAATTCTGTTATTTAGAAAAGGAACTCAAGAGTGATGGGGATTAATCTCACACAGGGAGAAAAGGGTCATAACCTCAAATATATTGTCGTGCCCCCTTTCCCCCAACAATGTAAGTCCCAGTGTTTTAATACACAAAAAACTGTTATGTTACAAATATATCTCAGTAAGCTGGAGGCGTGGGCAGAGCAGTGATAAATGAGATTTAACATGATAAATGTAAAGTTTAGCACCTGGTAAGGAAAATACATGTCACGATTACATGCTAAATAGGAAAACACTGGGTATAACTGACATAGATAATAAACGGATATTAGTTGATAGAGCTGTAGCAACTAGTGCCAGTCAGCTGCTGCCAAGGCATACAAGATCATGGGATGCATTAAAAGGGAAATAGAGACGCATGATGAGTATACAGTGGTACTGCTTTATAAATCAGTAGTCAAGTTACATATTGAACACTGTGTACAGTATTGGGCATTAGTGTACAAGAAACACTAAGCAGAGCTGGAGCGCGTTCAAAGGCGGGCAACCAAAGTAATAAATTAAGTGTGTGGACTGCAGTACCCAGAAAGAATATCAAAATTGGGTTATTTTAGTTCTCATTGCCATATTTGGAGTCAGGAAGAATTTTTCTCTAAGATGCCAAAAAAAAAATTGCTTCTGAGTCATGTTTTCTTTTTTGCCTTCCTCTGGATCAACATTGCAGGATAATAGGTTGAAATAGACAGACTATGAGGCAGATTTACTAAGACTGGCGTGTCTTTTTCCAGTCTTAGTATAAATCCCACAAGAGTAAGATGCAACTAAGTTATTAAGAGGAGCCTCTTAATAAATTATTTGTATCCCCTGCTGTCCGTGCACCTGTAAAGGAAATGTACTCTAGCGTACTCTATGAGCTGGTATAGATTTCCATTATAGTTTATGCCAGTTTATTGCAAAAATTATAGTAAGTTTGGTGGATTGTGGGTGGCCCAGTCCCTTTCCACTAAGCCTGCCCCTTTTATTTTTAAAGTGGCAAGAGTGGTGGAAAGCGGTAAAAAGTTGCGCAATAATTTGTGATTTTTTTTCCCCCCTAAAGTGCCATAAACCTTTTGATAAATTCCCCCCAACATTTTCCAACTCTACGGTGTTACTATGTTACAATTTAAAGTGCACTTTTAAAGTGCTAGTTTCTTAAAACACTGCCTCACTGTTCTAGCCAGTTAAATGAATACATTATCTTTCAAGGCTTAAACGGTGCATGTCCGTTGTCATGTTTCTACCCCATTTTTGGAGTACCTTCCCCTTGTGTCATAATTACATAAGCAAAGAAAAGAGTAACAACCACAAAATATAATAAATAGCATATATATGGGTGGATGACCAAAGACAGACAGTTCTCCAAAAAGCAAACTATGGTTGCAACTCCCTGTTCCATCTAAGGCCTTATTCACACGAACGTGTTATACATCGCACGGACCTATGTTAGTGAATGGGGCCGTTCAAACTGTCAGTGAATTTCACACAGCGTATGTGCTCTGCTTGAAACTCACGACATGTTCTATACTTGCCCGTGTTTCGCGCAGCACGCACCCATTGAAGACAATAGGTGCGTGCAAATCGCGCACGCCGCACGCACCCATTGAAGACAATAGGTGCGTGCAAATCGCGCACGCCGCACGGAAGCACTTCCGGGTGCCACGCGTGATTCTCGCTACAGTAGTAAAATAAATGAATGAAAACAGAAAAGCACCCCATGCTTTTCTGTTTGTAAACATAAAATCACACAGCCACGCACCATATGCTGAAGCCACACGGAACTTTTGCGCGTGCAAAACGTAGCGTTTTTTGCGCTGCGCAAAACGGACACGTCCGTGTGAATAAGGTATCAGAGTAGGAAAATCTCTGGAGATGCTATAGGATTATTTTACATCTCTGTAAGTCATTTAACCCTTACCTGCTGCAGCCATTTTTTGGTTTTTCATTTTCTTTTTTCCTCCCCACCTTACAAAAGCCACAGCTTTTCATTTTTCTGTCGATATAGCCATATGAAGGCTTGTTTTTTGCAGCACAATTTCTAGTTTTTCACAGCACCATTTATTTATCTATATACAGATAATGCTGAGTATTTATACTATTGCGGCCGACACGTGAGGAGCTCATCGCTGTCAATCGGTATACCACTTAGGGTATGTTCACACGGCTTATTTTCGGCCATTTTTTGGGCTGTAAATGCACGAAAAATCGGAAGCAGAATACCTCCAAACATCTGCCTATTGATTTCAATGTGAAAATGGCGTTCTGTTCTGACGGAGCGTTTTTTGCGGCGTTTTTTGAAGAAACGGCCACTAAATAGAAGTGCAGGACACTTCTTGGGACATTTTTGGAGCCGTTTTCCATAGACTTTATTGAAAAAAGCTCCAAAACGGGCGTAAAAAACGCAGCAAAAATGCAGCAATAATCGCGAGTGGCACAAAAAACATCTGAAAATCAGGATCTGTTTTATCTTGAAAACAGCTCCGTATTTTGAGACGTTTTTGACTCTGCGTGTGAACATACCCTAATTGTACAAAAAAAATTCAATTTATTTTATAAGAATATACATTTAATAAATATCATAGTATTATTTTCATTCTTGAATTTTTACATGGAAATCATTCTATCGGTTAAGAAAAGCTTCACACTGTAAGGCTGAGTTCACATGGGACAGATATGCTGTGTAAAAGTCTGTGCGCCACAGGGAATACCGGGTGAAAAAATGCACAAAACTGTGGTGCAGTTTTTCGCCCGGGATGTCCGCTGCGGAAAATTGCAGCACCAGCAGGCCGGCCGCTTGGGATGACGTTTCATCCCAGGAGACCGCTGCAGCCTGTGATAGGCTGCAGTGTCGGTCACATGGGATGAAGCTTCATCCCAGGAGGCCGGCCTGCTGGTGCTGCAATTTTCCGCAGCGGACATCCCGGGCCGGCCTTCTAACGTCACCCAGGCCGGCCTCCTGGGATGACGTTTCATACCATTTGACCGCTGCTACAGCCTGTAATTTGCTGCAGCGGTCACATGGGACGAAACATCATCCCAGTAGGCCATGCTGGGGGGAAGGAACACAGACTTCTGTGTAAGTATCAGGCTTTTTTTTTTCTGGGGTGCGTTTATTGCAGCAGGATCGCTGTGAATCCGCCGCAAAAAATGCAACAACTGCTATTTGTTGCGGGATTTTGCTCCCCATTGCAGCTCAATTTCTGAGCGGTTTTTATCTGCTCAGTATTTACACAGCGTGTTTTGCTGCTACTGTATTCCGCTGCATTTTTTCTGTCTGCAATGCCGGACGGAAAAAAAAGCGGCAATTCTGCTACGTGTGAACAATCCTATATAGTAAGAAATGTTTTAATCTCATAGAAAGAAATAGCCGGACACATCATGCAATGATTGGGGGAGGCAAACATGACCAGGGTTGCAGGGGAGAAGGAATGAGGTGAAAAGTTCAAGGGAAGGAGGGGGAGGAAGGTGGAGGGGAGGGGGCGTTGTGGACAGAGGGAATATAGCAAGGGTGAGAGACAGTTTCGCGCCATTCACGCCCCAGGAAAGCAGTTAGACTTGTACTGACCTTGAGAACGATGCAGGCCCTGATGGTGCAAGTGCGGCAGGCTGTGGCGGAACGGGGCATGGCCTGGCTTGAGGAGGAGCTCGGGAGGACGGGTCCGGTGGCATCAGGGACGGAGTTGTCGGCAGGGCTGGAGGAGGCAGCGGGTTCGAGTGCGGCCGGGACGCAGGCAGCGCCTGAGGTGATGACATCCCCCCTCCGGCGGTCGTGGCGGGTGCGGCCGCCAGAACGCCTTAGCCCGGACGAATTGCCTAGGGCTCGACGCAGGCTTGGGAGCCCCTCGAGGGACGCTCCGGGCCGGGTTTCCGCTTCCACCACTAGGGGGCGGAGGTCCCGGTCCGGGAGGAATCCCGGTCGCCGGTCAGGCCCTCCGGAGAGTGGAGGGCAGGGTCCCAGGCCAGTGGGACAGCCTCCCGTCTCCAGGTCAGCACCACGAGGATTTGCGGCGGGCCGTTCTGGCGATGCTCCAGTCGGGCGGCCCGCCTGTCAGCAGGAAGATGTCCCCGGATGGTCACGCAGGCCACAATCGGTGGTGCTGCAGAGACGGAGGGAGGGGGCAGTGGTGGAGAGAGAGCAGAGGCCGGAATGGCTCTTGACGTCTGGCGACACTTATGCGGTTCAGGATGGTGTGCACGGCTGCAGAGCCTGCGGTGCGGCTTCAGGCCCCAGATGTCCGGAGGTGGGCGAAAACGGAGGTGTGCCAATGGAGGATGATCGTCAAGGAGGTCCCGTCGCCCCGGCTGGTGGGAACTCAGCGCCCATGCAGTCTGGTGAGTCGATGTCACCATTACATACATTTCCAGCGTTATTTAGACCCCCGGGGTTTGGGGAGGGTTCCCAAGGGGAGGCAGTTAGGAATGTTGAAAATAGTGGGTTGTTGTCTGTTGGGAGAGGGGGGGGAGATGTGCAGGAATTGCTTGGCTGTGTAAAGGCGTTGCTAGCGCGTTGTGAGGAGGGTAGGTTGCCTGCTGCATCCCCGGTTGAGGCGTGGGTTCCGGCAGCGGGGGGGGGGGGGGTGGTGAATCGGTGCAACCCCCGAGGACGGTATCCGAGGTGGAGGTCGGGGGAGTGACGGTTGCGGTTCAGACTGATAAAGATAAGGATGTGGATAGGGTGAGGTTAGATGATAAAGCTAAAGGCGAGGTGTACGTTTGTTTTGAGGGGTTGTTGGGGTCGCATTTGAAGACTGAAGTGAAAGAAAAAATTTGGAGGGATGAGTACGTAGAAATCTTTTCGCTTCTTCCTCTGGAAAAGTTTAATTTAGACAAGGGTAAAAGGTGGGAAAGTAAAAAGGAGAAGGAAGAGAAGCGTCAATATCGTTTAATCCCGCAGACGTTTGTGAATTGGTTGCAGGCGTTTGCCATACTGGATAGTGTTATAGGGGAAAAGGCCCCGGAGAATTGCTCCGCCCTTTTCGGGTACATGGATGAGGTGCATCGCTCGTATGGGGGTCAGACTTGGCTGCGGTATGACGAACAGTTTCGTCAGAGGAAAGCGGTTCGTCCCAACATTAGATGGGATAATAAAGACATTGGGCTTTGGTTAAAAGTAATGGCCCCGGCTAAGTTCGGGCAGTCCTTTCAAGGGGGGGGGCTGGGGTTGCCGGCCCCTCAGGACAATCGGGGCAATCGGGGGGAGGGACAGGAGGAAGGGCGGGCTTGTGCTGGCAGTTTAACGACGGTCAATGCAAGTTTGGGGCGGATTGTAAGTTTAAGCACTCTTGCTCCTCTTGCGGCGGGACTTCGCACGGGTCTGCCAAGTGTTTCAAAAAAGGGAAGGGAAAAGGGGGAAGTGGTGGGGGTCATGGGGCTGACGCCGGTGAGGTGGGAAGAGATGGAGCCGTACCTAAATAGGTTCCCGGACAGGGAGAAAGGCGAGTTGTTGTTGCGTGGTTTTCAGTTATGTTTTGTGATCCCTTCCCCGGTTCATGCGGTCCCCCTTTCCCTACGGAATTTAAAGTCGGCAATGGAGTATCCGGAGGTAGTGTCAGACAAGTTGCGTAAAGAAGTGGGGTTAGGGCGCATGGCGGGGCCGTTCCCGGTGCGGCCCGTTCAGGACATGGTTGTGTCTCCGTTAGGGGTTGTTCCAATAAAGGAGCCAAATAAATTCCGGCTTATCCATCATTTGTCGCATCCGCGGGGGTTGTCTGTAAATGATGGCATTGCGCCTGAGCGTACTTCGAGGCGTTTAGTTCGTTCCTAGAGTGTGTAATCCGGGAAGTGGCAGGGTTAGAGTCGGTCATACATTATCTAGATGACTTCCTGTGTGTGGGCCCAGCGGGTTCGTAGGTGTGCGCCAATTTGCTGGGGGCAATACAGTGGGTCGCTCAGCGATTTGGGGTTCCGTTATCTCCAGAGAAGACCGTGGGTCCCAGTACTTGTATAGTTTTTCTTGGCATTACCCTGGATTCGGTGGCATTGGAGTGTCGACTTCCTAAGGACAAGCTGGAAGCGTTGCGATTGGAAGTGAGCAGGGCGGGTCGGCTTCATAAGATTCAGCTGCGGGAGTTGCAGTCGTTGTTAGGAAAACTTAATTTTGCTTGTCGGATAATGCCCATGGGCAGAGTTTTTTGCAGGAGGTTGGCGTCAGCAATGGCGGGGGTTAGAGCCCCACATCATTTTGTGCGGTTGACGCGGGAGCATCGGGATGACTTGGCAGTATGGAGAGAGTTTTTGAATTTGTATAACGGAAAATCGTTGTTGATCTCGCCGGTGGTGGATAATGTGCAATGGGAATTGTTTACCGATGCTGCAGGTAGTGTGGGTTTCTGTATTTATTGTGGAGGACAGTGGTGCGCGGGCCAGTGGACGGAGGAATGGGTGTCGTTGGGACTGGTTCGTAATCTTGTACTTCTGGAACTATTCCCAATTGTGGTGGCGGTGGAGATTTGGGGGGAGCGTTTCCGTAATAGCAAGGTGCGGTTCCACTGTGATAATATGGGGGTGGTGTTGGCAATCAATAATGTAACGGCTTCTTCACCCCCGGTGGTGAGGTTGTTACGGCGGCTGGTGTTGCGTTGTTTGGAACTCAATGCGTGGATTGTTGCGGTTCATGTTCCGGGGGTACAGAATGACATCGCGGATTCTCTCTCTCGCCTACAGTGGGAGCGGTTTCGTCTGTTGGCACCGGAGGCGGATCTGGAAGGGGTCGCGTTCCCGGGATGGCTTTGGGACGTGGTTTAAGAGCAGCACGAGGTTTGATCAAGTCTTCTCTAGCGCCTGGTACATGGTTGGCGTACGACGCGGCGTGGAGGGACTGGGTGTCGTGGTTAACAGGTTCGCCCGGAGGCGGGTCGATGGAGGAACAAGTGGTAGCTTTGTTGGGGTTTTTGGGATGGGTCTCAGTGGAAGGCTGGTCGGTGTCTAAAGTGAATCGTTTCGTGTCAGCTTTGGCCTTTGGTTTTAAACTAAGCGGGTTGGGGGACGTGACGAAAGATTTCTTGATTGTCTAGGCGTTGAAGGGGTTTCGGAAAAAGGGGGCGGGGCGGCCGGACGGCCGTCGCCCGGTTTCTTTCGCGCTTTTGGAGCAGTTAGGTGAAGCGTTGGGGAAGGTGTGTTTCTCAGGCTATGAGGTAGCATTGTTTCAGTTGGCTTTTTCATGGGCGTTTTTTGGGGCTTTAAGAGTGGGCGAGTTAATTTCCCCTAATAAGAAGAGAGCGGGGGGTTTGCAAACGGAAGATGTAACAGGAGGAAGGGGGAGAGTGGAATTCTGGGTAAGGCGGTCGAAATTGGAACAAAGTGGAAAAGGTAAACGAGTGGTTCTGGGGGCGGTGGCAAGGGCGTGGTTGTGCCCGGTGAAATGCTATGAGCGGTACGTCGCGCTGCGAGGGTGTAGGGGGGCGCTGTTATGTCATACGGATGGGGCTTTCTTGTCAAGGTGCCAGTTTACAGCTGTCTTCCGTAGATGTTTGCAGGTGTTGGGTTTGGATAAATGTATTTATTCACCACACTCTTTTCGTATAGGAGCAGCCACGGAGGCTGCGTCATGGGGGTTGGGGCCTGATGTGGTGAAGCGCATAGGTCATTGGGAGTCGGGGAGGTATAAGTCCTACGTGCGTCTCCACTTTATGTGATTTGTTTTCTCGTATCAACGTGCTGTTTTTGGTTGGTGTTATCGTTGTTATTCTTTTATTTCAGATGGTACACCGGCACTGGTGTGGATTCTTGGGCACTCATATGTGCACTGGGGGGCGTTAAGGGCGGATGTGCGGCCAGATGGGCGGCAACTGGGGTTCCAAAGGTCGGCGGTGGTGATACGGTGGCTGGGCACGCGCGGTATGGTGTGGAGTCGAGTTTTGCCGGATTTCCATCGGTATGCGCAGTTAGATCGGGTTCCTGATTTGTTGGTCCTTCATGTAGGGGGAAACGACTTAGGTACTCGCCCGTTTAGAGAATTAATTCGGGATGTGAAGTATGACCTTCTCCGGCTTTGGTCCTGTTTTCCGAAGGTAAAGGTGATTTGGTCGGAAATAGTGCCGCGTAGTGTATGGAGAAATGCGCGTTCGGTAGAGCGTGTGAACAAGGCCCAGGTGAAAGTCAATCGGGCGGTTTCCAGCTTTGTGGTAAAAAACGGAGGATTTTTTGTGCGGCACTACGATTTCGAGGATGGCCAAGGGAAGTATTGGCTAGGTGATGGAGTGCATCTCAATGCGGTGGGCATTGACCTATGGGCCTTGCGGATTCAGGAAGGAATCGAGCGGGCGATGATGGATGGTGGGGGCTCGCATACTTAAAGGTGGTCTAAGTATGCTCGTGTGGCGGATTGGGGGGTCCTTGGAGTTGGTGGTAATTTGAAGTAGGGAATTCATCAGAGGTATGGTCCCTAACAAATACATAATTGCTCATGGAGATGGGCGTATTTTGGACTCCTGCTGGGTGGTGTCCCGGGGAGTGGTTTTACATACTTGGCAAGCCAACTGCGGAGCAGAAAGGTGCCTCTGAGCCTGTAGGGGACGGCTGGGGGTAAGTAGCTATACAGGGGACAGTTAGGCGCCAAAGTTTTGGAGCTCCAAGGACTTCCCCTTTCCTAGTAATGTTATTTATAAAGGAATGTTTTATGTTCATGTAAATTTGTTAATAAAATGGCTGCTGTGGCAGAAAATTTCCAACCCACTGTCTCGTGTGTCTCACTGGGGGAGGGGAGAGTGACATGGGAGGAGGGGAAAAAGGCCTGGAAGCAAGAAAGGGGGTGGACAGTATTGATGGGAAGGTTAAGCAATAAGGGTTCGAAATGGGGCGAGCTCTGTAATCCCATGGTCAAGGGTGTAGACGTTTTCAATATAAAAACTGCAAACAAAAAAGGATTTTTTAATATTTATACATGTACAAATGCACAAATACTTTAGATATCCTGAAATATTACAGCTGTTTAGCTTGATATAGCTCCCCTGGGTGAATGAATACCCCATTTGTGCAGGAAATCACATATCCTAATTTCAACTCATCGACTTTACGAACTGTGAATATACAGTATATCATAATTGAAAGTGCAGCAGGGAACATTGCATGAACTCTAAACCTTTGAAATTTCCATATATTCTATTTCATATTCTAAATTATATTTATATGTAAGCACAAGCCCTCATACTTTACATTCTGATTATTTGTGTCACGGATATTGTTTATGTAATTTAAATGTAAGTCAGGCCTCTTAATATACTTCAAACCCTGATGCATACTGGACATACAGTGAAGGAAATAAGTATTTGATCCCTTGCTGATTTTGTAAGTTTGCCCACTGTCAAAGACATGAACAGTCTAGAATTTTTAGGCTAGGTTAATTTTACTAGTGATAGATAGATTATAAAAAAAAAAAAAACTGAAAATCACATAGTCAAAATTATATATATTTATTTGCATTGTGCACAGAGAAATAAGTATTTGATCCCCTACCAACCATTAAGAGTTCAGCCTCCTCCAGACCAGTTACACGCTCCAAATCAACTTGGTGCCTGCATAAAAGACAGCTGTCTTACATGGTCACCTGTATAAAAGACTCCTGTCCACAGACTCAATTAATCAGTCTGACTCTAACCTCTACAACATGGGCCAAACCAAAGAGCTTTCTAAGGATGTCAGGGACCAGATCATAGACCTGCACAAGGCTGGAATGGGCTACAAAACCATAAGTTAGATGCTGGGTGACAAGGAGACAACTGTTGGTGCAATAGTAAGAAAATGGAAGACATACAAAATGACTGTCAATCGACATCGATCTGGGGCTCCATGCAAAATCTCACCTCGTGGGGTATCCTTGATCCTGAGGAAGGTGAGATCTCAGCCGAAAACTACACGGGGGGAACTTGTTAATGATCTCAAGGCAGCTGGGACCACAGTCACCAAGAAAACCATTGGTAACACATTACGCCGTAATGGATTAAAATCCTGCAGTGCCCGCAAGGTCTCCCTGCTCAAGAAGGCACATGTACAGGCCCATCTTAAGTTTGCAAATGAACATCTGGATGATTCTGAGAGTGATTGGGAGAAGGTGCCGTGGTCAGATGAGACTAAAATTGAGCTCTTTGGCATTAACTCTACTCGCCGTGTTTGGAGGAAGAGAAATGCTGCCTATGACCCAAAGAACACCGTCCCCACTGTCAAGCATGGAGGTGGAAACATTATGTTTTGGGGGTGTTTCTCTGCTAAGGGCACAGGACTACTTCACCGCATCAATGGGAGAATGGATGGAGCCATGTACCGTCAAATCCTGAGTGACAACCTCCTTCCCTCCACCAGGACATTAAAAATGGCTCGTGGCTGGGTCTTCCAGCACGACAATGACCCGAAACATACAGCCAAGGCAACAAAGGAGTGGCTCAAAAAGAAGCACATTAAGGTGATGGAGTGGCCTAGCCAGTCTCCAGACCTTAATCCCATCGAAAATTTATGGAGGGAGCTGAAGATCCGAGTTGCCAAGCGACAGCCTCGAAATCTTAATGATTTACAGATGATCTGCAAAGAGGAGTGGGCCAAAATTCCATCTAACATGTGTGCAAACCTCATCATCAACTACACAAAACGTCTGACTGCTGTGCTTGCCAACAAGGGTTCTGCCACCAAGTATTAAGTCTTGTTTGCCAAAGGGATCAAATACTTATTTCTCTGTGCACAATGCAAATAAATATATATAATTTTGACAATGTGATTTTCTTTTTTTTTTTTTATATAATCTATCTCTCACTGGTAAAATTAACCTAGCCTAAAAATACTAGACTGTTCATATCTTTGCCAGTGGGCAAACTTACAAAATCAGCAAGGGATCAAATAATTATTTCCTTCACTGTATAATAAAACAATAGACATGATGAATATAAACTATACAGCAGGGTTGTAATACATAGTTTCAAGACATTCATAACAGGATAAATATTATCATTTGCCATCAATGTTATTAAAAATTAAATCTTAATAAGTGAATAGACATATTGATACATATTGGTGAATTGTATGAGTGATGCATCATCAATTTTTGGAATACTCAGCTACCTAAACCAGTGCCACTGCCTAAACCAGATAATTGAAAACAGAAAACAGATAACAGAAAAGTGAAAAAGGGAGGATCTTGTAATGCGCTGCTTTGTGGCTGCTAGAAAGTATGGGAAATGGTAAACGAAATAATTACAAATATATCTATTTATTATAAACAATCTGTACCAGCGTTGAAACGAGTAGCCACCATTGTTTATAATAAATAGATATATTTCTAATTATTTCGTTTACCATTTCCCGTACTTTCTAACAGCCACGTAGAAGCACCTTACAAGATCCTTCCTTTTTCACTTTTCTTCAATTATCTCGTCAAGCGGTGACCGTATGGTTAACCGGTTTGGATCTTGGCAGCAGCACTTGGGGATTACCTTTAAGACTATCTTTTCAATATTATTCCCAAGCAATATCTGGGTGAGCATGGTATGTCACTACATGTAGCTAGCATAACCTGATTGACCTGCACTATGTGGCGCCGTGCTTTCTGTTCTTATTTCCACTGCCTAAACTAGTGATTCTCGTAATGTGAGGCGGCACTCACTTCCTAGACTCCATCAACAGGCAGTTTTCATAGAAGTGATCATATGTTGAGCTCTCCTGCGGCACAGGCTTTTCTCTAGCCTCAACACTATGTGATTTAGCAACAGAATTGACTTGTTTAGCTTTGTGAGAAACGTGAAATATAAATTGAGCAATATTTTTTTATTTTGGCGTGGACTTCAAACACTGGTAAGGTCAAGACATCACCATATACTTGCAGGTGAGGTCTTAGTAGAAAAAGTTTGAAAAGCCCAGACCTAAAACATCAACAGCTTAAATATTTGCTTTGAAATTTTGCTTTCCTAACACTGAAAATCAATGTCCAAGTCCAATTATATTTGTGAGGCCCACACCTCATTGGTGTTTACCAGGGAGGAGGAATGGTGATAAACAGGTTCATTGGTCTGTTGTAAGCAGCAATAGGTCTAATTCATCGGCAGTCCATATAATCATGTGGGGTGCCTGCTTAGTGCCAAGGAAGACCAACAATATCACAAAAAGGAATTAAATGGCACTCCCACAAACAATTGATTGCTTAATCTTGATATTTATTCTCAAGGAGGCAATATTTTAGACTTACAATAAACTTGTCAACTTGAATGTACACCACAAACATTAAAGATTGGATGTTTCTGTCCTTCCCGGACCTTTGTCAAAAACTATCTATAATGACAAATGAACTATATGTTAATAAAATTTATGAAAATATTTTGGTAATAAAGCTTAAAAAAGAAAGAGAAACACACTTCATAAATCCTAATAGGACAATTGTATAAGCTAAAAGCTATATGTTAGGGGAAGCTAATACTGTAAAAGTATCTGAAGCTACTGTATATGAAAGCACAGGTAATAACCTAAAAAATATTCAAGTATCCAAAAAGACGTGAATAATCAGATCTCATGACGCCAATATTAGGGTATGTTCACATGCTGTGACCAAACAGCTTCTGATTTTCAGAAATTTTTGTAGCAACTCGTGTTTTTCGCTGCGTATTTTACAGACCTTATTGGAGCTGTTTTTCAATGGAGTCAATGAAAAACAGGTCCAAAAACGTCCCAAAAAGTGACATGCACTTCTTTTTGGCGGGCGTCTTTTTACGCACCGTATTTTTACAGCGACGCGTAAAATAACACCTCGTGGGAACAGAACACGTAAAACCCATTGAAAACAATGGGAAGATGTTTGTAGGCGTTAATGAACCGTTTTTTCAGGCGTAATTCGAGGCGTAAAACGCCCAAATTACATCTGAAAACAGTGCGTGTGAAGATATCCTAATGAAGAATAATTAAGTCTGCTTAGACTGCTCACTGTAATATTTAGTATAATCTTACCTTACAATTCACTGAAGTGATTAATGAGTAAAACTTATAATTTTTATTAGATAACTCTCTAAAAACAGGGGTACAATCACCACTGTGAGAAGAGCCCACCGTGCTTGTTTAAAAATTGTATGAAATATATACTGCAATTGCTGGTTCGTTTGCGAACCCTCCTCTAATTGAGTATGCTTGAAAATATGGGATCAGCGTTTAAAGTACAGGTGTTGCGAAAAAAAAATTTTTTTTATATGTTTTTGGTTTTAGTATGTTATTAAAATACATTTTATTTATTTGTGTTTTACGTTTTTCTTTTTTTTTTCTTTCACTTCTCTATGGGGGCTGCCATTTTTTCTTTCATCTCTGTATGTGTCTATTAACGACACATACAGAGATGGAATACGGCACATACATCCCCATAGTGAATGCGAACGGGAGCCGTTCCATTCACTATAGCGTACGCCGTCTGTGTGGGAACGGCGCATGCGCCGCTCCCACACAGTCCAAAAGGAAGGTCTTCGGCCGAGCTACATCCGGTTCCATTTTCATGTGGACCGGAAGCCGCGGCCAGACAGTAAGATGACTACTTCCGGTCGCGGCTTCCGTCCATATGTTCAGAAGCAAGGACTAGGAGCGGAGGGAGCAGATGGAGTGGACGGAGCGGAGGCAGCGGCGGTGGCAGGAGCAGGTAGGTTATGTTTGTGTATGTTCGTGTTATACTGTGTGATTACACTGTATCTAATCCTCCTACATTGTGCATTCGCTCAAAGAATGAGGCACACAGTGTAGGAGGTTTGAACATTCAACCCCCTCCTTTCTCCTGGCACTAGCCAGGATAAAGGAGGGGGCATTGTGTGGGCACACTAGAGCGTGTGTGTCTACACCAAATTTGCAGTATAAAGCAATGAGGTTGCTTTACCACTTTGCAATGCTGCAATTTTGGGACTTGCTCCCTCTAGTGACCAGCACATGGAAATTTTATAAATTAGAATCTAATTTATAATATTTCCTGACTTGTGAAAAAATAAAAAAAATTAGAACAATGTGTAATCATTTATTGACTAACAGTTTAACTAAAAAAAAATATATATATTTTTCTAGCGACACATTCCCTTTAAGCATTGGTGTATCAGCGAATGGGACCCTGCAACACACCAGAGCCTGCAGTTACCGCTCCTATGTACGCAAGTGCAGGGGTTGCCCAATGATACCACTGTTACCTACGCTACAATCCCTCTCTGACCTGACAGTAAGATGAGAGAGGGATTGTAGCATAGGTGACAGTGGTATCGTTGGGCAACCCCAGCACTGGGGTACATAGGAGCGGTAACTGCAGGCTCTGGTGTGTTGCAGGGTCCATTTCGCTGATACACCAATGCTTAAACGCTGATCCCATATTTTCAAGCATACTCAATTAGAGGAGGGTTCACAAACGAACCAGCAATTGCGGTATATATTTAATACAATTTTTAAACAAGCACGGTGGGCTCTTCTCACAGTGGTGACTGCACCACTGTTTTTAGAGAGTTATCTAATAACAATTATAAGTTTTACCCATTAATCCCTTCAGTGAATTGCAATCTTTAATACTTTATGGGAGCACAAGTTAAAGAATCATAAACTACAGTGAATTATATAATCTTACCTTAGTGGTAGTATGCCTAGGGAGAAACAGAGCGATGGATCATATTGCTGTCCTTAAGTACTATCTTTGCCTGCGTCGTGTGACCGCTCGAGGTCAAAGATGTGGCGTGAGCGTCGTGACATAACTTTGGGCTGAACTGAAGGTGTGTGTTTGTCTTGGCAACCCGACGCCGTAAGTATGTGAAACATTATGAAACATTTAAGATAGAAAAATCTAGCTGGTCGTATTGTAAGATTAGTGGCATATTGTGTACTTGCTCAACGTCATACAGTATGGAACTGGTAGTAAGGTGTTTTTGCATCTTTATGTTTTCCCACCCGATCCCTATATCCAGACAATCAATTGATTTAGGAATATGATAGGCTACATATTGATAGTTCACCAATAGTATATAAGCTAAAACAACATGCCTGTATTACTTATTACCATCCCCTATTACCTAAAATACATCAACAACTCAAAAAGTTCTGGCCGTTACTTAACATAGCGTATACCACTACTGAGGAATTTTGTTCTCCTTCACTAACCTACGACTACTGCCTCATGCTCCTATTCAGGAGTCTGTAAACACTTAGGACATTCCGGCAGGTTGTAGGTAACCACCCAGAAACAGATAATGATATATTAATTGAATACAATTTTTAAGAAAACGTTAAAAAGACATGTGTATATTTATATGGGTAGGTTATAGTTTCACTTAGGACCTGGAGCCTGGAGCCTGGGGGGGAGGGGGGAAGCCCCTATGCTCCATATGAGGAAACAGGTACTGTACTATAAATTACCCATGATAGTTTGGCTGTCCTGTTACACCCCTGTCAAAATAGGACAGCTTAAATACACTATACATAATTATTTCAAAGATTAAAAAAAAACTGATAAAATTGTACAGTATAATAGAATATGTCATTTTAAAAGGAGAACTTTGGAAGTGTTAGGGCATGGCCAGACGTGTCGGAATTGCTCTGGAATTCCG
The DNA here is from genome assembly GCF_050947455.1 of Rhinoderma darwinii. Taxonomy (NCBI): domain Eukaryota; kingdom Metazoa; phylum Chordata; class Amphibia; order Anura; family Rhinodermatidae; genus Rhinoderma; species Rhinoderma darwinii. Next base: position 443,575,149 of record NC_134687.1, read on the forward strand.
CTGCGGACACTCCGCAGCGGACCCGTTTCTCCATTGCCTTCCACAGCTTTTTAGTAGGGTTCGTTTGCACGTTGCGGACAATTCCGCTGCGGAGCCTAGGCTGCGGTGCGGAATTTGGTGTCCGCAGCATACAATGGATGTTGCGGACATGTGGCGGACTGGTTGCGGACTCATTGCAGAATTTCTCCATTGACTTCAATGGAGATTCAAAATTCCGCAATGAAGTCCGCAGATGTTATGTAGATGTTATGTGTGCTGCGGAGCGTATTGTTTTTTTAACATGACATTTCTTCATTCTGGCTGGACCTATGTATTTCGAGGTTTACAGCCAGACTGAGGAAGTCAATGGGGCTCCCGTAATTACGGGTGACTACGTGTGTGCACCCATAATTACGGGTGACTACGTGTGTGCACCCGTAATTACGGGAGCGTTGCTAGGCGACGTCAGTAAATAGTCACTGTCCAGGGTGCTGAAAGAGTTAAGCGAATGGCAGTAACTGTTTCTGCACCCTGGATAGTGACTACCGATCACAATATACAGCAACCTGTAAAAAAAATAGAAGTTCATACTTACCGAGAACTCCCTGCTTCTTCCTCCAGTCCGACTTCCCAGGATGACGTTTCAGTCTAAGTGACGGCTGCAGCCAATCACAGGCTGCAGCGGTCACATGGACTGCCACGTCATCCAGGGAGGTTGGGCTGGATGCCGAAAGAGCGACGCGTCACCAAGACAACGGCCGGTAAGTATGAAATTCTTTTACTTTCACTAGGGATAGTGCTGTCCCTTCTCTATCCTGCACTGATAGAGAGAAGGGAAGTACTTTCACCTCAATACGCAACGGCTAGTCCGCATCAATTTAATGCCCATTTTGGGCAGATCCGCAACAGAATCTGCAACGCAGTTTCTGTGCGGCATTGATGCGGACAGTTGCGGAAAAAATCCGCCACGTCTGGGCATGCCCTTAGGGTATGTCCACACGTAGTAGCAAAATACGTCTGAAATTACGGAGCTGTTTTCGCCTGAAAACAGCTCCTGATTTTCAGACGTTTTTGCAAGTACTCGCGTTTTTCGCAACGTCCATTACGGATGTAATTGGACCTGTTTTTCAATGGGGTCAATGAAAAACTGCTCCAAAAACGTCCCAAGAAGTAACATGCACTTGTTTGACGCGGGCTTCTTTTTACACGCCGTCTTTTGACAGCGACGCGTAAAATTGCACTTCGTGGGAACAGAATGTTGTAAAACCCATTGAAAGCAATGGGCAGATGTTTGTAGGCGTAATGTAGCCTTTTTTTCAGGCGTAATTCGAGGCGTAAAACGCCCGAATTACGTCTGAGAACAGTGTGTGTGAACATACCCTTAAAAGTCAGTTCTCACTGTGTTTTTTGGTACAGACTTTGACCCGAAAACCCGAGGCAGCACCAAAAAAACGGCCCAAATTGCCGCCCATTGATTTCCTGGGCGGTTTTTGGCTGCTCGCATGAAAAATAAGTAGCATGCTCTTTCTTCGAGCGGTTTCCGCCTTTGAGCTCCCATTGAAATCAATGGGAGGCAGAAAAATCCTGTGGTGCTAGTTTTGAGCAGTTTTTGCCCAGGGTTTTTACATTAGATTCAATGCCCACAGGCAAAAAAGGCCGCAAAAAAAGCAAAAAATAAATAAATATTAAAGCAGATATTTTTCTGCCTGCAAAAAATTCAGTGTGAACTAGGCCTTTACTGTGCATTTGAAAACCAGTTCTCTCTGAAGATGTTGTTAACCAATTTGATGAGTGGAGATAAATCATTATGACATGTATCCCATTGAGTTAGAATGACTGCATTTGATGAAATAATTTAGCTCTTGATAATTATTAATGGTTTGATCTTATGAGAAATTTTTATTACTTGACATTATGGATTTACAGCTTTTATCTTTCTTAGGGTATCGGAGGAATACTTATAAATACTTCTGAATACAAATGTTGATATAAGAATAATTAATCCATGTAGTCTGTTATATCATATGCCGTCCTTTATTTTGTTTTTGGGGAAGGGACTACTGGGGCAAGCAGAAGCGAACTGACAGTGTCCATGGGCTTCTCACAACCACTATAGCAAAGATATACTTGATTTGGGATAATAAAATACATCTAACGAGAACTTATCACATTTATTAGCTTTTTTAAGTTAAAGAGTACCTATCTGTATTGAAAATCAGGCGGGTAAATAGAAGTGCCTCCCAATCTTATTCCTCTTAAGTGTCCTATCCCACACTTTACACATCAATATTATAATATGAAGTATCCTAAACTTATTCCCCTATAAATAATCACTAACTTTTAAAAATAACTTTTCATAAATCAATAGTACAAGCGAATATAAGAAACTTTGTAATATATGTTATTAAATTGTAACTAAATGTTTAACAAACTTCTGACATGTCATAGTGACAAGTCAGAAGTTTTGCTTGGTGGGGGTCCGCGCACTGAGACCCCCACCAATCGCTAAAACGAAGCAGCTGAAGCGCTCGTGTGAGCAATCAGCCACTTCGTTTCTGTTAGGCTTTTTCCGGAAATCCGATGTATCGGAGTATCAACTCATAGACTTTCTACTAAGTCCGTCTTCCGATACATTGATTTCCGTAAAAAGCCCAACAGAAATGAAGCGGCTGAGCGCTCACATGAGCGCTTCAGCTGCTTTGTTTTAGCGATTGGTGGGGGTCTCAGTGCTCGGACCCCCACCAATCAAAACTTCTAGCATGTCACTATGACATAACACCAAAGAGAATGTGCCCCAATGTATAAATGGTCAAACGCCCAAGTCATAACTTAAACACCAATGCAAATGTCCAGTGTTAAATGAGCAAACATTTAAAATAAAATGTTTTTTTATTGAGACATGATTTAAAAGATACATACAACAGTAGCATAAAAAAAGCTAAGTAAAAAGAGTCCACACAGTTAAGGAATTACTGGGTGGGCTACTGGCAATAACATCTATACCATGATATAATACATTGTAGGTAGTCAGCAATGGTAAGTCAGAAACAGAACTTTAATTAAACTGATGAATTTGACCACCATAATAGATAGACAATAATGGCAAGGTAACCAGAAAAATAAGAAACCGATAACAAACCATGCAGACAAACAATGGGGTAAAGAGTAGCGATGTGCAAGGAGCCCATTTACACCCAATGTGTTTCGCCACCAGGCTTCATCAGGGGGAAAGATAATGGCTCAAGGGGGAGATAGAGTAATATATAGGTCTAGAAATTTAGTTGAATCAATTTTACCCTAGATATGGTTGAGGCAAACATGGTTGCGGACCGGAAATGGTCTAATTGAAAACAGTCAAACCGGGTGACCAATGGGAAAAGTTATAAGTAATAAGTGAGACCAGCCATTGATGTGAAGACAACAGAGATTGGATAAGTGTCAGTAAAATGCTAAGTCCGGGAGAAAGGCAATTCAAGAATCCTACATCCATAACTGATAGGGGGCGGCAACATAGATGTCATGTGAGCAGTGACAGGGAGGGAAGGCCGAAAAACTCTATGACTGGGGATTCCACTCCAGGAGAAGCCAGTAACGTCAGTGTCCATAAATGGACAGACGACTAGGGCTTTTAATGTAGTGGAATCACCAGCCACAGGTCGGCAATGCTGTGGACAGAATTCCGCTTCAGGAGATGCCCCTGATGTCACTGTCCATATATGGACAGAGACATCAATCGCTCTGTCCAGGAGCGGAATCCCCAGCCAAGAGGGAATTCCGCTCCTTCAGGAGCTACAGAGGCGCTATCTACAAGAGGGGGAGCGGGGGGGGGGGGAAATGTCCCACTCTGAGACTGGGGATTCCACTCCAGGAGAAGCCAGTAACGTCAGTGTCCATAAATGGACACAGACGACAAGCTTTTCCTGTAGTGGAATCACCAGCCACAGGTCAGCAATGCTGTGGACGTGGATTCCACTTCAGGAGTTGACCCTGATGTCACTGTCCATATATGGACAGAGACATCAAGCGCTCTGTCCAGGAGTGGAATCCCTAGCCACACGGGAATTCCGCTCCTTCAGGGAGCTACAGAGGCGCTATCTACAAGAGGGGGAGTGGGGGGGGGTGTGTTTGCTATCTGCAAGGGGAAAATGTCCCACTATATACAGGGGTGTGGTGGGGCAAGGGCAGTGTAGTCCTATGTACAGTGGGCTGTGTGCCACTATATACAGGGGTGTGGTGGGGCAGGGACTCTGTAGATAGTATGGTACTATGTACAGTGGGCTGTGTGCCACTATATACAGGGGTATGGTGGGGCAGGGGCTGTGTAGATAGTGTGGTACTATGTACAGTGGGTTGTGTGCCACTATATACAGGGGTGTGGTGGGGCAGGGGCAGGGGCAGTGTAGCTGTTGTGGTCCTATGTGCAGTTGGCTGTGTGCCACTATATACAGGGGTGTGGTGGGGAATTACCTACATGGGGCACTGCGACATTATATACAGAGGATCTATCCCTAGTGATAAAGTGAGACAGTACCTGCCTGTGTCCCCCCCCCCCCCACCTGACTTAGCCACATTTCCTTGCTACAGATATGCCTCGCTACATTAAAGTTCAGCGTCTCATTGCGCTGGTGCAGGATAACGTTGCCATATAGGACAGCCGGAGTGATGTGTACCATGATCGGTACCGTAATTAAGCCATGTGGGAGGAGATTGCCCAGCACATGTACCCAGAGGAGTGCTCAAGAGGACTTAAGGCAAGGGAAGCAGTCGGTAAGTACATCTGTTTCTTCTTGTTGGCCATTTTACTCCTATTGCGGCTGCACTTATTCGGCATGTGGCACATGATGTCACTATGTTATTTAGCCCTTGACGTTTATTATTCACACACCATATTATGTTAAAAAAAAGGTACTTAATGTGTTTTCATAATTTTTTTTACAGCAAAAGAATTGAAGGCACGATGGTCAAACACTCGTGACCAGTTCAAGAAAGACTTGCACAAGCAAGGAAAGAGTGGGGACCCTCCTTCCAGCAAGCGTCACTGCATGTTCTCACGACAGCTAGAATGTATGTGCCCGGTCATGGATCTGCGGCTGTAAGTAGTTCTATAATTATATTTTGCGGAATGTTGTGAACTTAATTTTAAGTACATTTTGGTTGTTGGCATAGTTCAGGTAGTGGTTTACATTGCGTTATGCTAAAACCAAAATGCCTTTTTGGTCATTATCATAGTGTGTGGAGTGCAGGGACGTAAGTAGGAAAGACTGTGCCCCATAGCAAAGTGTAGACTGGGGCCACCCCCTGCCGTGGGTGCCACACCACCCCCCCTTGTAGATAGTGCTTCCTTGTAGATTCCGCCACACAGCCCCCCTGTAGATTTCATCATACAGCCCCTCTGTGGATAGTGCCATACAGCCGGATGTTACCAATATAGAGCAGAGAGAGGATGTCACGGAGGTCTGTACAACACCAGAGACAGGAGCAAGGCTGCGAACCTCTTCAACTGTGACAGAATGTGTCAGGAGGGGGTCAAAACGTAGACTTCGCCAGCCTGCCCCTGATGCTCCATTAATGAAGGCACTTATAGATGCCAAAGTGCTGGAGCATCTAAACAGTTTTTCAAAAGAGGGTGAACTACTGCCCCACAATTGTCCCACTTGTGAGACGGATCCCGCTGGAGAGGCGCAACAAGCTACAAGTGGCAATGGTCTCTCTCATTGATTTGTTTACACCACCTAATAACCCTTTTCCCATTGTGTGGTCTATACAGGCCTGTATCAATTTGTCGGTTGAATCCGTATTTGGCACAGCACCAGCAGCAGCGCCTGCCCATTGGGACTCCTCCCAAAGCTTGTTCAGCCAGGACCACTACATGCAACCTTCTTCTTCTGTCCATCCGGGCTATGCAGCAGGCCATTCTTATGGCCAGCATGTCCCTGTTAACTACAGTGGACATTTTAGTGGACCTTCAACTTGCCATTCTTTTACTGCAACCTCCACCATGCTGGCATTTACTATGTCGGGGCCATCATCTTCCCCTGTATTCACACAAGCTAGGCCAACATCCAGCACTTTCATAAACCTTTTAAGCGAGGACATTAATGCTGGAGGTCCCTCACAATAATGTTCAATTTGTAATTTTTTTTATATTTCTATATTGCACCATGTTGGCGCTTTTGCACTTTAGTTTTTGTTAATGTGTTGAATAAAAAAAATGTTATCTAACGTAAACTTTGTCAGTGTTTTTGAAATTATAGTTAAATGGGAGTGTGAGGTTATTTTCTTCACACAGGGGAATTTGGAGAACATACTCTGAAAATTTCTCAGTGTCGAGATAACCTAGTATTATGAAGCCACTCATAACATGTTTGAATTTTTAAAAAATGTATTGTAATCATCGTGTGTTACTTGTGAAGTATTTAGAGCCAGAAGGACTCCTCAAAATCCTTTACAGATACCATCGTAGAAATATACATTGTTATTTATGGTTACACAGAAGTTTAGACAGCAGATTTTGATGCAATCCGCTTGTTGAATATGCTGCAAATTCCTGTGTGTGACCATAAAACATAGTATGTGGCTATGGAATAGTTGACACACAGTTTAGTATTTAAGTAAACACACACAGACATTTTACCAATATTATTTCTATGCACACAATTCTGAAATGAGGTATTGGTATATGTTTGGCCAAGTTTTATATATTATGTCAACAAATAAAAAATATTAATCAAAATGTAGTCCACTATGGATTTTAATTATAATATTTATTATATGAAAATGAAATAACAAAATTTGCGCAAAAAATAATTAAGCTCACAAGCCCACGTCAAGGGTCCCCATTGTCTTGTGAGTCCCTAAACTAGCTAACAACATTAAACTAACTAAATAACTAACTAGAAATATTCGGCATACAAGTCCCAAATTGCCAGGCCAGACGATCCTGGTCTTCCATGAGGTGTGTGGTCGAAAGGTACATTAGAAGCGAGAAACTGATGCTCCATGTCTATGTCAAAGGTGGCATCGTGAATGCGGACGAAGTTGAGGAGCATGACACAGGCTTGGATAATCAAGTCCACATTTTCTGGATTCATCTGAATAGGAGAAAGAAACACCCTCCACTTGTTGGCAAGGATCCCAAAAGCGCATTCCACATAATGACAGGCCCTGGTGAGACGGTAATTGAAGATATGCCTCCAGGTGTCCAATCCTCATCTGGGAAAAGGACGCATCAAATGCCGTGAAAGTCCAAATCCCTCGTTTGCCACAATGACAAAGGGGACAGGTGGTCTAAAAGACCCGGGAAGGGGGCGGGCTTCAGGTAAGAACAACTGGTTGTGAATAAGTCGCTGACCCATTCTGGAAGTCCTGAAGACGCCAGCATCCGCAGTGCTCCCATAGGCTACAATATCCACAATCACGAACCGGTAATTGCTGTCAGCCAAGGCCATCAACACCACCAAGAAAAACTGCTTATAATTGTAGAAACGGGAGCCAGAGTTCGACGGTTTCTTAACATGGATGTGTTTTCCATCCAACGCCCCTATACAGTTAGGAAACTGCGCAGCTTCCTGAAAACCATCAGCGATCTGTAGCCAGACTTCTTGGGAGGGTGCAGACATCACAATTTCCTTGAGGGTAATCCAGATGAGCCGGCAGGTGGAATGCATGATCCCTGCGATGGTGGAAATCCCCAAAAGGAATTCAAAGTGCAAGGAAGAAAAAGTGTTGCCGGTTGTAAGGAATCTGTTGGAAAAAAAAATTAAAAATAAATAGTAGCTGTATATAATCCATTACAAAATACTGTCTGCTCTGTGGGGGCACTTGGGGGACAATGTACTGTGTGTGTGAGGCACTAAAGGGGCCATTACACTGCGTGGGGGGCACATTGTACTGTGAGAGGCCGTAAAGGTGGCATTATAGTGTGTGGGGGCACTAAAGGGGCATTATGCTGTGTGGACATTATAGTGTGCAGTGGCACTAACCGAGGCATTATGTGGGGCTTACTAAAGGAGACATGGAGGGGGGAAATAAGGGGCATTATTTACTGCAAGAATAGGGTTATTTGCTTACCTCAAAGTCACGATGACCCGTTCTTCTGCAGAAATAGAACGCCTCATGTTGGTCTCCTGGAGGGTGAGACTAGCCCGCAGCAAATCCAGTAGCCTGTCAAACGTAGGAATTGACATTCGGCAGAATGCATGACATTTCTCCGGGTGCTGTCGCAGATCCTGGAAAGGAGTGTGGAAGTGTCCCTTCCAGGAATGCTAAGACACAATGGGGTGAACCCAGTACCGCCAACCCTTCCACCTCGGTTCTTCATTCAACATTTCCGATTGCTGTCCAAATTGCCGAGAAATCAGCTGCAGCACACGGTTCAAAGGTTGTGACGACATGTTAGCAACTCCAAAATAGTAGAGAAAAAGCCAGAAACCAATGCAAGGAAGCTGAAGGATCAGACAAAGCTCTCTATACTCTAAAAGCTAGAGAAAATGGTGACTGGCAATCATGTGACCTTCCAGGGTGTGTTTTTAGTGGGTTGACTACAAAAAAATTGACAAATGAAATTCATCCGATTTTAAAACGGACAGGGAAAAAAGCGGATGCAAAACGGGTCAAAATCGGGCGTTAAAACGGCAACACGGCCCGGAACGGAATCGGAACGGAATCGGAACGGATGCAAAACGGCCGGGAAAAACGGACCAAAACTGACGTTTTTATTGTCCGGCACTCGGACCGTGTCGTGTGAATAGAGCCTTTTACAGTGACCAGATATATAAAAAGATATCATAAGAATTTCATACACAAAAATATAAATATAAATACTGAGTAATGTAATACATAATAAAGAAGTGACTGAATATATAAAAAAGTGATGGTAGTATAAAAAGCCAGCGCTAAATAATGCCCCATATAGCCCTACAAAACCCTATACTATAACAGATATCAATATCACATATATATAATAAATAAAAATAAATATTGCATCAAATTTGATAACAATAGACAGACAAAGGAAAGGGGGAGGGGGAAGAAGTGAGGGGAATGGTGGGAAAAAAATTATTTAGGCCTCATGCACACAAACGTAAAAACGGCCTTAATTACGGCCCGTGATTACAGGCCCATGGACTTCTATTGGCCACGGGTACCTTCCCGTTTGCTTACGTGTTGTTGAAAAATATGGAACATGTCCTATTTCAGGCCGTAATTACGGCACGGGCAGGCCCATAGGAGTCTATGGGGCTTCCGTAATTACGGGTGGCTACGTGTGTGCACCCGTAATTACGGGAGCGTTGCTAGGCGACGTCAGGGGATAGTCACTGTCCAGGGTGCTGAAACAGTTAACTGATCGGCAGTAACCCTTTCAGCAACTAGGACAGTGACTACCGCTGGAGTTAATAGTATTAAAAGTTAACTTACCTGCTTCTTCCTCCAGTCCGGCCTCCCGGGATGACGTTTCATCCCATGTGACCGCTGCAGCAAATCACAGGCTGCAGCGGTCACATGGACTTCCGCATCATCCAGGGAGGTCAGACTGGATGTCAAAAGAGGGACGCATCACCAAGACAACGGGTACGTATGAACTTCTTTTATTTACAATCGCTGTGTTCCGCTGCGGAAACTCTGCTCGAAATGGCTGCCCCTTCCTTCTATCCATCACTGATAGAGAGAAGGGGCTGCCGATTAGTGTAATGCAATTTTGCATAGAAAACGGGTCCGTAAAAACGGGTGGAATACTAGTGACAACGGGCCCGTATTTACTGGTGGAATACGGGTCGAATACGTGTGACAAAGTACCCGTATTTATGCCAGTATTTACGGGAGGAAAAAAATACGTTCGTGTGCATGAGGGCTTAAAGTGCAAAGTGCAGAATAAGTCCAAGGTAAATAAAGAGCAGAAATTCACATTAGGGTCAGCATGAGTGTAAACAGAAACTGTCAAAGATCAAATCATTAGGGAAGAGTGAGGACGTGCTTTCCTTAGCTCCTCCACCAGCTTTTGCACCATCGGCTAACATCCAATCCCTGCAATGGGGAAGGCAACTAAAAACAGTAAGGCTGCAGCCTCTACCAGTGTCTCATCTCCCAAGAGTGACATTGGGTCATATTTTGGGCGACAGACCCCGATGCAGCTGAGGGCTCCGCTCCGGACTGCGGCCCAAGGACAATATGGCCGCCCGGCCTCTCCACCTTCATTATCCTAGTACTCCGGGGGCCCTGAGATGTCCCTAGAAGACGTTGCCTTACCTTCCCAGGTACAGTTGCTGGAGGCCTCTGATTCCCTGCTTCATCCCCGTGGTGCTGAGTCCTGGACGACACAGCTGGCCACCATCCACGTTTGCCACCGGGACCTTCCCGTGCCTGGTCTCGGGCCTGCTCAGGCGATTGCTACACTCCAAGCAGCCTCCCCTGTTGTGGAAGATCTGGCTGCAGCAGTGCTGGATCCCTTATCTGCCCCGGAGGCCTCTGGTGATGCCCCTGCAGCCGCCGCTTTCCTTGCTGCAGAGCATGTGGCATTTCAAGATGGCCGCCGGCACCTCCCTGCAGAGACACGGACACTGAAACTCTGTCTCCCTCAAGCACTCCATTTACGGCCTGCGGTCCCTCCTCCTCCAGCCCCTGTGTGCAGGCTGCTCACGCCGGATCCGGGAATGGCTGTAGTGCTGGACTCCGAGCCAGCGGTCTCTGGTGCATCGGACTTCCCTCCTTCATCAGCCGGTGCACAGCTGGAGGCTACATTCAGGCGGCACAGTGAGTACTGGGGTCCTGGGCCTCATGCCACCCTGTCTGCTGTTGGGCCTTCAGGGCTACAGGCCCCAGAGCTCCTCCACCCTCATTAAGGCCCTGCACGTGTAGGGGTTTCCCCCTCCTGGTCCTCTGGCTCCTCATGGCGCAGTCCCCCTCATATGCAGCCGACTATACCACCGTCGCTGCCTCAGGAGTCTCCCCCAAACCACTGGACTTTGCCTGTACTGCACACCCACAGCCAAGGATCTATGATCTATTTTTCTACCCATCCTGACCTGGACTCTGCTCATGCTCCGGATGATATTCCGGCAGTTCTCAGATTAAGTCTTTCAGACCCCTCATCTATGTCTGTCTGTGAAAACAGACCAGCCACTCTTTCAGATATCCGTCAGCTTGCTCAATTGTTACCCACTAGGACTGATATCCTTTGCCAAACAGATTGTGGAAGAATGTAAGCTGGAGTTTACCAAGTTTCGTGCTAAACTTTCCTCACTTTCTACGAGGGTGGACACACTTACTCAAGACCGTGTCACTGACACTACCACTTTTGCAAATATCCAATCTACTATACAACAGCACTCTGCTCAATTGTTCATTCTGCAACAACATCTTGATGATATTGAGAATCGTAACAGGAGGAACAATTTACATATTCGGGGATTGCCCGAATTCATTCCTGCGTCTGATCTTTTCTCTACTCTGTCTACCATCTTCAATAACTTATTGGGCCGCCCGCCGAATACTCATATAGAAATTGACCAGGCACATCGGGCCCTCCGTCTACTGAGTATTGATGATCAGCGGCCAAGGGATGTCATTTGCCGAATCCACTTTTACGCCATCAAGGACTCTATTCTACAAAAAAATCCGACAACAGCCCAACACTCTTCATCAAGGTACGCAGATACGTATATTACCAGATCTGTCTAGGCATACCCTTGCGCAAAGATCTGCTCTCAAACTCCTTCTGGAGGTACTCCGGAGCCAAGGCATCATCTACAGATGGGGCTTCCCCTTTGCCCTGATGGTCAGACAAGATGGTCGCACCTATACTATACGCTCCCCGACTGACTAACCTTTTTTTTTGTGGGACTTAGACCTTCTTGATATTTCACTACCGGAGTGGCCCTCGCTGTTATCTTCGCCTACCAATGGGGGTTGCCCCCCACGCGGCCCCAGAAGACGGTCTAGACACAGGCAGGAATGTGACCCTACACCGCCTGTGGAGACTGCCCGTTCGGCGTGATGACCTGCATTGCCCTGTCGTGGACATATATGCTCTGGGTCTTATTTTGTTAGCTGCAATTGTTCTATCAACTCCTGAAATTTATCCTTTCTTCTTTTTTGCTGTTAGATATCTAGCTTGCTTTTTGTTTTGAGTATTGTTTTTTCAAATGCTTTACAATGCCTTCCTCCCTATTTTATTTACAGTGCATAGATTATGTTAGCTGTTTATACTTATACTACTGTAAGCTGGGGAGTGCGGATAGCTCTTATGCGTAGCTGTCACTTTCCCCCTGTAGGTACTGGTCCGAGCCTTTAGTCCCCTGCATTTTTGCGCTTAGTTTGCCCGGCAGTTTTTATCTTACTGCCTTTTTTGTTTGCATTTTTGTCTTTGTTTTTGTCTTTCTCTAATGCTGTGATTTCTATTTCTAGCTTGTCTCCTTCTCCTTTTGCCCTCATGGTGACCCTGGACTCCTGCCTTTATTGTTTCTTCCGGAACACCTCAGCGCGCCGTTTAGTCTGCATCCATGACTGACCTTACTATAGCTTCCTTCAATGCGAAGGCTGAACATCCCTGAAAAGAGGGCGCAAATCCTACACCATCTTCACAAGCATAAGGTACACATTGCATGCTTTCAGGAAACACGCTTCAAGGAAGGACATTCATCTACCATTAAACAGAAATTTTACACACACTGGCATTTCAATAACAACCCCCTTTCCAGATCGTGGGGAGTTGCCATAGCTCTCCACAAATCTCTCCCTCATCAGGTTGTGAATTTTGTTGTAGACTCCGAAGCTAGATACATCATCCTAGTACTTAATATCGGTGGGCGTGAGTTCACTGTGATTAATGCTTATGCTCCTAACCAGGGCCAGGTACCTTTCCTTCTTAAACTCATAGATGCTGCCCTTCCGGTGGTCCGGGGGACTGTGGTGTTATGCGGAGACTTTAATCTTACTTTGGATCCGACGGTAGATAACTCTACTGGTCGCTCTGGTGTTGCATATGCTGCCATCAAGCGGATGAGGCGCGCTCTCTTGCAGCTTCAGCTTGGCGCCTTCAACATTCCTCTGACAAGGATTATAGTTTTTATTCCCATCCGCATGGCTTACAGTCGCTTGGACTACATTCTCCTTCAACATCATGCCCTTCCCTGAGTTGTCTCTACATCCATCGGCAGTATCCTCTGGTCCGATCACGCCCCTGTGTATTGTACCTTACATCTTCCTTTCCTCACTAAGGGCCCCTGGACTTGGAAACTTAATGAGTTAATTCTCCTGGATGGGGTTTGCCATGCAGAACTGCTACAAACGGTTGAACATTTCACATCTGTTCATGCCTATGATGACTCGCCTCCCATGGTAAAGTGGGAAGCTCTTAAGTGTGTACTTGGCGGTGTCCTCATAAAACACGGAGCGCACCTTAAAAGAGAAAGGGCTCACTCCCTTAAAACTGCTCTCCAAAAAATCAGCTCCCTTGAACTGGCTCACAGGCGTGCGCTTTCTCTTCCGATATTACGGGAGTTACAGAGTGCCCGAAATGCGTGCCCTCCAAGTCTGTTGTAGTAAGTTTTATTACCTTGGCCACAAAAGCGGACGCATGTTAGCCAGAGCTTTAAAGGCTCGGATGGCCCAGTCGCATATACCGAACACTAAATCTCCCTCTGGCCATGTTGTCCACACGACCCCAGAGATAACTGATTGCTTTCATAAATTCTATTCTGATCTCTATAACCTTTGTCCTCCGACCCACTCACTCCGACCGGGTCAGGACTCTTTCTCCTCTCCCTTCACACCTTTGTCCAGGGAAATAGCTGAGGAACTGGATATGGACTTCACCTATACAGAGATCCTTGCAGTTATAACAAACCTTCCCGGGGGAAAGAGTCCTGGTCCGGATGGATACACTGCCAAGTTTTCCAAAACACTAGTTGACTGTCTGCTGCCACTTCGGCTCCAAGCATTTAATTATATTTCCCCCGAGGTTCTGTTCCCTCCTAGCTGAAACTTTGGCCCATGTCGCTGTTATTCCTAAACCGGGCAAGGACCCTCAACTTTGCTCCAGTTATCGTCCCATCTCATTACTCAACGTGGACCTCAAAATATATGCTAAATTGCTTGCCAATAGATTGAATAAATACCTTCCTACCCTGATTCACCCGGACCAGGTGGGTTTTGTGCCCAGTCGGGAGGCCCGCGATAACACCCTTAAAACTTTAGATATTATTCATCATGCCCAGACTCAGCACATCCCACTCGTGATCCTATCCCTTGATGCTGAAAAGGCGTTTGACAGAATATCCTGGCCTGCCCTGTGCCAAACACTTCAACACATAGAACTAGGACCTTCCCTCCTTGCTAAAACTATGTCCCTCTATCGCTCTCCCTCCGCCCAATTAAAAATAAATTGCTCCCTCTCTGCACCTTTCACTATTCATAATGGCACCAGGCAGGGCTGCCCCCTATCCCCATTGTTGTATGTCCTGGTCATGGAGCATCTCATGGCCTCCATTCGGAACAGCCCGAATATTAAAGGCATTACCATAGGAGGGACGGAATATAAGTGCTCTGCATTTGCTGATGACTTATTGGTTTACCGCACGGACCCACATGTTTCTCTCCCCTCGTTGATGTTCGAGCTGTCCCATTTTGGAACATGGTCTAACTTCAAGATCAACTTCTCCAAGTCTGAGGCTTTGAAAGCCTCCCTTCCGGCCCCGAAAGTGTCGCTTCTCAAAGTAATTTCCCCTTCTCCTGGCCCTCTAGGGGTATAACATATTTGTGTGCACGTATAAGTAGTGACCTCACACAACTGTTTACAAATAATTTCATTCCCTTGCTAGCCAAATTTCACACAGATCTTAATTCCTAGCATAAGAAGGATTTCTCCTGGTTTGGCCCTATTAATATTATAAAAATATCTCTCCTCCTGCAGATGATCCCTATCTCCATCCCATCCTCTTATTGGTTGCGTATCCAGCAATGCTTTGGATCCTTTATAAGGCCAACGGGTTGTGCCCGTCTGAGTAGAACTATTCTTACTCGATCCAGAGATGCGGGTGGGGTTGGTCAGCCGGACTGTCGTCTCCATTACCTGGCGTGGACTCATGCTTGTGTTCTTGATTTTTTTCACAATCGCGACTCAAAAATTTGGGTCCGTTAAGCAAAACAACTCTGCCCTAGTACCCTATTCACCCTGCCATGGACCCTGTGTGGGAACAGACTGGCTCAAGGCTCATTTGTTGTTTACCACACTCTCCTGGCGTTGCGGTCTTCGGGGGTGGGAGGTTCACTCATAGACCCTTTAACCCCTGTTACTGACAATCCAGCCTTTCCTGCTGGTAGGGCTCATCTCTCCTTCCTAGGCAGGTCATCCACCAATCCTATCCACCAATCCTTTAGCCTCCATCTACCCAGCTGATACACCCTCCAGACGCCACATGTTTGAATATTCCCAGTCAAAGCACTTTTATGGTGCTATTAATCGCCGCGCCCATCTTCACCGGCCGCTTACCAACTTTGAACGATTATGTGTTTCTACTCTGTCCCCTACCCATGCTATCCCCACATTATATAAACACCTCCTTTCCCAACGATCCCAGCATCTCCCTTCCTTCTACAGGGCTTGGGAGAAGGACTTGCACACAACATTCACTGACGCACAATGGAAACTGTGTTTCTACCTTTCCCAAAAAGCCTCTATAGCCATCAGAGCTCAAGAAACTAGTTACAATTTTTTTTTCTAGATGGTACTGGGTTCCTGCTGCTCTTCATAAATGGTATTCGTCCATGCCTGACAATTGTTGGCGCTGTGGAGCTATGGGAGGTTCCATGTGCCACGTTTGGTAGAGTTGCCCCTCGTTGAGGAATTTTTCGGATGCGGTCCGTAACCCCTTAAGGACGCAGCCTAGTTTTGGCCTTAAGGCTCAGAGCCCATTTTTCAAATCTGACATATTTCACTTTATGTGGTAATAACGTCGGAATGCTTAAACCTACCCAAGCGATTCTGAGATTGTTTTCTCGTGACACATTGGGCTTCATGTTCGTGGTAAAATTTGGTCGATATATTCAGTGTTTATTGGTGAAAAATTGCAAAATTTAGAGAAAATTTTGAAAAAATGGCATTTTTCAGAATTTAAATGCATCTGCTTGTAAAACAGACGGTTATACCACCCAAAATAGTTACTAGTTCACATTTCCCATATGTCTACTTTAGATTGGCATCGTTTTTTGAACATTCTTTTATTTTTCTTGGACGTTACAAGGCTTAGAACATAAACAGCAATTTCTCATATTTTTAAGAAAATTTCAAAAGCCTTTTTTTTAAGGTACCTCTTGAGTTCTGAAGTGGCTTTGTGGGGCCTATGTATTAGAAACCCTGATAAAACACCCCATTTTAAAAACTAGACCCCTCAAAGTATTCAAAACAGCAGTTATAAAGTTTTTTAACCCTTCAGGCATTTCACAGGAATTAAAGCAAAGTGGAGGTGAAATTTGCAAATTTCATTTTTCTTGCTGAATTTCAATTTTATTCATTTTTTTTTCTGTAACACAGAAGGTTTTACCAGAGAAACACTACTAAATATGTATTTTCCAGATTCTGCAGTTTTTAGAAATGTCCCACATGTGGCCCTACTGCGCTCGTGGACTAAAAGACAAGCCCTAGAAGCAAAGAAGCACCTAGTGCATTTTGAGTCCTCTTTTTTATTAGAATATATTTTAGGCAGCATGCCAGGTTTGAAGAGGTGTTGAGGTGCCAAAACAGTAGGAATCCCCCAATAGTGACCCCATTTTGTAAACTACACCCCTCAAGGAATTCATTTAGGGTTGTTGTTACCATTTTGACCGCACATTTTTTTCACAGCACGTATTTGAATTGGGCTCTGAAATGAAAAAAATGTCATTTTTTCCAATAAAATGTCATTTGTGATCAAAATTTCTTATTTTCACAGGGAACAAAATACCCCATTTTGTTGCCCAATTTGTCCTTAGTGTGGCAGTACCCCATTTGTGGTGATAAACTGCCGTTTGGGCCCATGGGAGGGCTCAGAAGGAAAGAAGCGCTATATGTTTGTTGGAGTCCAGATTTTGTTGGATTGGTTTTCGGGTGCCATGTCGCATTTGCAGAGCCTCAGAGGTATCAAAGCAATGGAAACCCACCAAAAGTGACCCCATTTTGGAAACTACACCCCTCAAGGAATTCATTTATGGTTGTTGTTAGCATTTTGACCGCACAGTTTTTTCACAGCACCTATTTCAATTGGGCTGTGACATTAAAAAAATGTCATTTTTTCCAATAAGATGTAATTTTTTACCAAAATTTCTTATTTTCACAGGGAACAAAATACTCAATTTTGTTGCCCAATTTCTCCTGAGTGCATCAATACCCCATTTGTGGCAATAAACTGCCGTTTGGGCCCATGGGAGGCCTCAGAAGGGAAGGAGCGCTGTGTGTTCTTTGGAGTACAGATTTTGCTGGTTTGGTTTTCGTGTGCCATGTCGCATTTGCAGAGCCCCAGAGGTATCAAAGCAATGGAAACCCACCAGAAGTGACCCCATTTTGGAAACTACACCCCTCAAGGAATTCATTTATGGGTAATGTGACCATTTAGACCCCATAGTTTCTTCACAGAACTTATTTGAATTGGGCTGGGAATTTAAAAAAAATATATTTTTTCCAATAATATGTCATTTTAGCTCAAAAATTCTTAATTTCACAAGAAATAAAATACTCAATTTTGTTGCCCAATTTGTGCTGAGTGCGGCAATACCCCATTTGTGGTGATAAACTGCCGTTTGGGCCCATGGGAGGCCTCAGAAGGGAAGGAGCGCTTTGTGTTCTTTGGAGTACAGATTTTGTTGGATTGGTTTTCGGGTGCCATGTCACATTTGCAGAGCCCCAGAGGTATCAAAGCAATGGAAACCCACCAGAAGTGACCCCATTTTGGAAACTACACCCCTCAAGGAATTCATTTATGGGTAATGTGACCATTTAGACCCCATAGTTTCTTCACAGAACTTATTTGAATTGGGCTGGGAATGAAAACAAAATTATTTTTGTCAAATAATATGTAGTTTTGGCTGAAAATTTCTTATTTTCACAAGAAACAAAATACCCCATTCTGTTGCGCAATTTGTTCTGAGTGCCGCAATACCCCATTTGTTGTGATAAACTGCCGTTTGGGCCCATGGGAGGGCTCAGAAGGAAAGGACCACCATTTGGCCTACTCGGGATTTTCTAGTGCGAAGTCATGTATGCAGAAGCCCCTGAGGTACCAGTACAGTTGAAACCCGCAAGAAGTGACCCCGTTTTAAAAACTACACCCTTAAGGCATTCATCTAGAGGTGTAGTGACCATTTTGACCGGAGACCTACACCCCATAAACTGTAATGTGGGTTCTCCCGGGTATGGCAATACCCTACATGTGGCTGTTATCAGCTGCCTGGACACACAGCAGGGCCCAGAGGGGAAAGACGAGGGGGGATAAGCTGTGCGGAGTGCATCAGGGTAAGTAAAATTGGGGTAAATTATAAACCAAGGGATGTATGATAAATTTTAAAACACTTTCATACAGAGCTCTGGTTATTCGGGACACGTGTCACATTGATATATTGTGTCCTCCCTTATCCCCCTCTTATAGCAGACTTTGCACCTCTTTTGACTTTTTCCCTTCTTGCCAGTTTGGGGAACTTCTCCTGGAAAGTGTTGCCGCCCTGGTACGATGCGTGTGGCCCCGCTTCCAGAAGTACTGGGTGCCCCCCCTTCTTGGTCCCTAAAGATTAGGTTCTTGATAATCACCTCTTGAAATTCCAGGAAAGTTCGCGTCTGGCCTGCACATCGACGTAGCACGTACGCATTGTACAAAGCCATCTATATGATGTTCCCGGCCAGCTTCTTATACCACACCGCATGGCACTGTAGGGCTTCAGGACTTGATCTTACAAGTCCATCACTCCCATGTACCTATTGTAGTCCAGGATGCAGTCTGGTTTGGGGGTGGCCTTTCCTTCATATATCCTAAACCTGTAGGTATACCCTGATGCACTCTCACAGCTTATACATCTTCACGCCATACCTTGCCCTCTTACCCGGCAGGTACTCGCGGAATTGAACCCTCCCTTTAAAATGTACCAGGGACTCATCAATAGAAATACACTTCTCGGGGGTGTATGCTTGGGAAAACCGGGCACTGGAACGGTCTAATAGGGGTCTCCGTTTAGACAAACGGTCAAAACTGGGGTAATCTCGGGGTGGGCACGGCTCATTATCAGTATAATGTAAGAAGCGAAGTATTGCCTCATTTATTTATTTTTTTAGGTTCCAGTTCAGTTCTGAAGTTGCTTTGAGGGGCCCATATATTAGAAACCCCTATCAAATACCCCATTTTAGAAACTAGACCCCTCAAAGTATCCACAACAGCATGTAGAAAGTTTATGAACCCTTTAGGTGTTTCACAAAAATTTAGAGCAAAGTAGAGGTGAAATTTACATTTTTTTTTTGTCAGAAAATCCTCTTTATACCATTTTTTTTATAACACAAAAGGATTTATCACAGAAACGCAACTTAATACGTATTGCCCAGATTCTGCAGTTTTGAGAAATATCCCACATGTGGCCCTCGGGCGGTAATGGACTGAAGCACCGGCCTCCGAAGCAAAGGAGCACCCAGTGGATTTTGAGGCCTCTTTTTTATTAGGCACCATGTCCGGTTTGAAGAGGTCTTGTGGTGCCAAAACATTGGGAACCCCCCAAAAGTGACCCCAATTTGGAAACTAGACCCCTTGAGGAATCCATTGTAGTTTTCTTGGGGTGCATGCGGCTTTTTGATCCGTTTTTATTCTATTTTTAGGTGGCGTGGTGACTAAAAAACAGCAATTCTACTATTGTTTTTTTTTTCGTTTTTTTTTACAGCGTTCACCGTGCGCTATAAATGACATATTCACTTTATTCTGCGGGGCGATACGATTACGGCGATACCAGATGTTTATAGTTTTTTTTTATGTCTTATGGCGTTTGCACAATAAAATACGTTTTGTAAACAATCATTCACTTTTTGTGTTACCTTATTCTAAGAGCCATAACGTTTTTATTTTTCAATCAATAAAGCCGTGCGAGGACTTATTTTTTGCGTAACGAACTGTAGTTTCGATCAGTACCATTTTTAGGTACATGCGACTTTTTGATCTCTTTTTATTCCATTTTTTGGGAGGTGAAGTGACCAAAGAATTGTGATTGTGGTTCGGTTTATTATTATTTTATTTTACGGCGTTCACCGTGCGGGATAAATAATGAAATAATTTTGTAGTTCAGACCGTTACGGACGCGGCGATACCAATTATGTATAGTTTATTTGTTTGTTTATATATTTTTATTAATAATAAAGGACTGATAAGGGAAAAGGGGGGATTTTTACTTTTAATACTTTTAAATCTTTTATTTTCTTATTTTTACACAACTTTTTTTAACTTTTTTTTTACTTTATTACTTTGTCCCACTAGGGGACATGAGGGCAGGAGGCTCTGATCGCTATTCTAATACACTGCACTACATGCGTAGTGCAGTGTATTAGAACTGTCAGCTACTCACTGACAGCAAGCATAGTGGGTCCTGACGTTGTCAGGACCCACTAGGCTTCCGTCTATGGCATAGCCGGACGCCATTGTTTGGTGTCCGGTTGCCATAGTCACCATCGCCGGCCGCTATCGCGTAGCAGGCCGGCGATGGCAGCTTAACCCCTAAAAAGCCGCGATCTCTATAGAACGCGGCTTTTAAGGGGTTAATCAGCGGGGACACAGCGATCGGTCCCCGCTGTAGGAGCTGTGACAGCTGCTGAACAAGACAGCAGCGTCACAGCTCCTGTATGTGTCGGGAGGACGGCCGAAACGGCCGTTACTCCCGAGACGTACTATTACGGCATGGAGCGCGAACGATACAGCTGCCATGACGTAATAGTACGTCAAGGAGCGGGAAGGGGTTAAAATAATATTAGAGGTTACTGGAGTATCGGTTCCCAATTCTCCTGAGGCGGCTCTTTTATTTATGTTCCCTATGCCATTACACATTTATAAACGTTCCCTAACTAGGCATCTCCTTCAGGCTGCAAAATCGGTGATTCCACGTAGGTGGAAAACGGCGGTTCCCCCAATGTTAGATGAGTGGTTTCAGGAGGTTGCCTTGATACAGAAATGAAAATAGATCCGGAGTAATAAAATATAACTTTTACTGAGCTTGTTTAAAATGGATAACAAACATGTATCAATAAGTAAGGATATCATATGCCAATACTGCATGCCAATTCTTATTCAGTGACTTATATCAAAAAATTCCTGAAGACAGCAAAAACAAAAATCAGTCCGCCTTGATAAGGTTTCCTAATATTATGATGTATTATAATTACTTTCATCAGGAGGTTTATCCAATATCTTTTCCTCTTGCAAGGACCACATATACAGGTAAAGTAAAAGACCTGGGGCGATTGCCCTCCTACCCCTTATTTTCAGTTGGTAGTCCTTTTGGTCAATGTGTCCGAGGATAGTTATATGGCTTCTCCTGAGATGATAGATGATAGATATTTCTCCCAACGCGTTTCCTTGCTGACCAGGCAGTTCCTCAGGGGAGATGGGTCAAAACAGCAGCTGCATCCAAATTTGAGGTTTAGCTTCCTAAAGATCAGTATTGCTGTCGATTAGTGTAAAGAAAAAAGCTCATAGGTTTGAGCATGCTTGCAGTGGCAAGGGGTATCCTGTTTAAAACATTCTTGCAGTGGCAAGAAGTTTAGTCCTTCCAAGTTGGAGGTAAACAAAAAGACGCCTGTTCCTGGCGTGTGCCGTCACTACACTGAGGGATTCCCTGCTTTTTATACTTCCTGACACACCCCCATAAAATCAACCCACCTCCCACACCTCCCTGTGACGTATCTAGAGGGGCGTGTATCTGTTGTGACGCTGCGATCCGCCCCGCGACCGCCGGCCAGCCGCACACGAACAAACCAAGTTCATGCACTGGCTTGGCAGGCGGCCACGCTGCGCCTCACCGCCACAACCCACTCCAAGCTAACCTCCTATATCTCACAACAGGAGATGTACTGAACGCATCCGTGCAGCGATCAATGTTCGCTGCCGGGATACCATGTAGGGGAACATAGGAAAGCTAGCCCTTCATTTGGTGACGTGACAGCCATGACTTGGCTGTGACGTAACCATAGTAACTCTCTCGCAAAACAGTTCCGTGCCGCCCTTACGACGCCACGGATCTGAGAGCGAGAGAGTACATGGACCATCAGTCCATGTATTAATAGGAGGATAAGACCAAGTAGTGGTGAATGGATTAGGGGAAAAAGGGGGGGAGCCCTGATACAGGGCATGAGCTGCGCGAACGGCACTAAGGCGCCGATCTAGATGATATATATCGGCACTCAGAGTAACCAAGACACGCAACAAATGTCCTGAGAGCAAACAGGAAAAAAGCTTGTTTATTCTAAGGAAAAAAACCTTATTTAGGTAGTCATGTGACTTAGAAGATAAAGATATTTAAGTAGCAAATATGAATTAATAATCAAGTAAGTTATGAGGCTGAAACGGGTTATCAAAGCTAAATAAAAATTATATTCCACTGTTACTGTCTAACATAATTTATATTGTATGGATTAATTATCTTTATTATTTTGTGGAGTGGATGTGAGGTGGATTCAAATGAAGCATCCAAAGTCGAGTTGTTCATTTAACCCGCTTGGTACCATCGAGCCCAATTTAAAAATCCACCTTGATTCTCTCTGTAATAGGCTCCTATCTATATCTCCACCTCTTATAGATGGTCGTAGCCATTCTATTATTGTGAATTTAAGACAGTCTGGGTTACCTTTGTGTTTAAGGTGGACATGACGGGAAACTGGCTTGTCTCTTTTATGTCGCACATCACCTATGTGCTCCAAAATTCTTATTTTAAATTCCTTCGTTGTTTTCCCAATATAGTCCAAGGGACATGGACAAGTAATTTTGTACACTACATTATTGGTACTGCAATTGAAGAAACTTTTAATCGGATATTGAATTCCTGTGTGGGCACTACTAAACACTTTCGCTGTTTGTACTTATGTGCATGCCTTGCAGTGTCCACATCTGAAACACCCATTTATTTTACGATTTAACCAACACCCTTCTTTTTTTGTGGTGTTCAGGTGACTGTGCATGAGTTGATCCCTGATACTTCTTCCCTTTCTATAAGTTATTTGTGCCCTTGGTGTCACTATCCCTCTTAAATCTGTATCCATCTGGAGAATTTTCCAATGTTTTTCCAATATATTCTTAATTGTATGGTCGGCCATGTCATATGTTCCTATTAGTCGTATAGGTTGTTGTATAACTTCACTCTTTTTTGGAATAAGCAATTCCTCTCTTTTTTGGGACTGTGCATGTCTATAGGATTCGTTCAAGATTCTAGACGGGTAACCCCTTTCAACAAATCTTGCCTTCAAATCCTTGGCTTTCACCTCAAAATCATGTGTATCAGAACAGTTCCTTCTGAGGCAAAGATATTGCCCCTTGGGTATACCTTTCTTAAGTGGAGGGGGATGATAGCTTTCCCACCTCAGAAGGCTGTTTGTGGCAGTAGGTTTTCTGTAAATTGAGGTTTTTAATTTGCAATCATTGTCTATGGATATAAGCACATCTAAAAAAGGAAGAGAATTCTGGTGAAACTCAAAGGTAAATTTCAATCCAATATGGTTTTGATTTATGGATTGAACAAATTCCCTGAGTTGTTCATCGGATCCTGTCCACAGGACGAAAATGTCGTCAATATAACGCGCCCACATTGAAGCTGGTAGATTTAGAAGATGTCGTTCATCAGTGAACACAATGGTTTCTTCCCACCAGCCCAAGAATAGATTTGCGTATGTAGGAGCACATGAGTTGCCCATGGCAGTACCTCTGAGCTGGTGGTAAATACGTCCATTGAACAAGAAACAATTTCTCGTTAAAACGAACTCCAGCAGCTTCAATGTGAGCGCGCCATGGTCCCCAAAGTGTGTCCCTCTAGTGTCCAAAAAGTGACGTACGGCTTTAAGTCCCATTTCATGGGGGATTGACGAGTAAAGGGCTTCTACATCTATGCTACACAAGATGGTGTTTCGTTCAATTGGTAAGCCATCAATTTTGGACAGCAGGTCCATCGTATCTCTAGTGTATGAGGGCAGAGTTTCAACAAATAATCTTAGGACCTTATCAATATAAACCACCACATTCTGTCTTAATCCCAAGATACCGGACACTATTGGACGTCCTTTCAAGGGATTGATGCCCTTATGTATCTTGGGAAGAGCATAGAATGTGGGGGTTCTGGGTTTGTCAATCAACATGAATTTGTACTCATGTTCACTGATAAGGTTATTTTTTATTGCATCGTTTAGTATTACAGAGAGATCCTTCTTATATTTTGAAGTGGGGTCATCTGTTAGGATCTCATAGCCAGCGGGGTCATTGAGGATATTATAGCACATTTCTACATATCGTTTTTTATCTAGTATCACATTTCTACATATCGTTTTTTATCTAGTATCACCACATTGCCCCCTTTGTCTGATGACTTAATTACTATGTTTTCATCTTTTTCTAAGGAGGTTAATGCGTTATTCTCGTTTCTAGTTATATTGGTCAATTTTCTTTGTATATTGATCTTCATCAGATCATTTATGACCAACTCTTGAAACACATCGATAACTGATGTCTCTCCAATAGGGGGCATTTTCTGGCTCTTAAGTTTACAATTTGTGAAGGGACCTGTCCCTCTTTGCTTGTCATTTGTAGCTAACAAGCATGCTAAATCCCTTACATGTGGTAGTTCCTCAAGTGTTATTCCCAACTCAAGACACTCTTTTTTATCTTTTATGCTGTATAATTTATGCCATTTTAATTTCCTCGTGAATAAATGAATGTCCTTCACCCAGTTGAAGATATCGAAGCCTGTAGTCGGTACGAAGGAAAGTCCTCTACTAAGGATGGAAATCTCCGTGTTGGTTAGTGTCCTTTCAGACAAATTAATGACCGTGAGTTCCTTCTTTCCTACTTCCGGTTGTTTGTTTTGTTCCGCAGTTGGTAGGGAGTTCTTTTATCTTCTCGGTCTAAAAAAGATGCTGTTTCTGTATTCTGTCCCAAATTTTGACTGTTTCCTGCAAAACTGGAGATACCAGAATTTTGCAAAAAGTCCCATCGTTTTTGAGGATTTCTGCTAGACTGGGAACTTCTCCCCCTATTCCTTCTAGTCGGATTTCTCCCTCTGTTACTTCTGGACCAATTTTGATAGTTAGATTCCTGATCCGTGTGGTCAGTGTCTGATGACGATTGATCTGTTTCAATTTTTGATCTCCCTTTCTTTGCTTCAAAAGTATATATTTTGTTATCTTTAAAGTCTTGCAGATCATGGACAAATTGGTTGTGTTTTCTTTCTGTAAGGTTGAATTGAAATTTCTCAAAGGTGTTTTGCAAAATGACCTCCTTTGTAGCGTATTCCGGTTCAGATTTGAACTTCAGGACTATTTCAATTTGTTCTTTCAGATTTTTAGTTGTTATGTCCAGAACTCTTTTTTCTTCGTCTAGCAAAATTTGTATCAATCTCAAGGAACTATTCGTTGCCTCAATTTCCCACTTGTGCATCAATTCCGGGGTCTGTAGTCTTGCTGCGGGCAAGAGCATAATTCTCAGGCCTCTTGGAACTATATTACTCTTCAAGTAATTTTCAAAAGACTGGACTTCCCACCATGAGGTTGCTTGTTCCTTGTAACATTTGGTCAATTCGGAGAATGCCGATCTTAGAGATGGTGTATATTTTTTCTGAGAGAATTCTTTTTCGGAAAAGACATCCTTAGCTTGATGTAGCCATGCCTCTGTGTTAATAGCGCTTACAATGAAATTTGCCATATCCTTTTAATACATTTCAATGATATATTCGTGGTGTTGTATATCCCCCACCCGGATAGAGATAAATTCGTTCTCCGTAATATTGAAAGAAATGAAAATAGATCCGGAGTAATAAAATATAACTTTTACTGAGCTTGTTTAAAATGGATAACAAACATGTATCAATAAGTAAGGATATCATATGCCAATACTGCATGCCAATTCTTATTCAGTGATTTATATCAAAAAATTCCTGAAGACAGCAAAAACAAAAATCAGTCCGCCTTGATAAGGTTTCCTAATATTATGATGTATTATAATTACTTTCATCAGGAGGTTTATCCAATATCTTTTCCTCTTGCAAGGACCACATATACAGGTAAAGTAAAAGACCTGGGGCGATTGCCCTCCTACCCCTTATTTTCAGTTGGTAGTCCTTTTGGTCAATGTGTCCGAGGATAGTTATATGGCTTCTCCTGAGATGATAGATGATAGATATTTCTCCCAACGCGTTTCCTTGCTGACCAGGCAGTTCCTCAGGGGAGATGGGTCAAAACAGCAGCTGCATCCAAATTTGAGGTTTAGCTGCCTATGAGCTTTTTTCTTCACACTAATCGACAGCAATACTGATCTTTAGGCAGCTCAACCTCAAATTTTTTTATATAAATCACTGAATAAGAATTGATGCCTGATGAAAGCGCCAGTTCGGCGCTGAAACGCGTTGCGAATAAACAGTTTTCCTTAAACTCAAACCTGACTTCTGGACACTCACCTTGTCCACATCAAGCAGCAGCGCCGATATAGATCCATTTGTTTTACCTGCATTTCTCGTACCCAAGCGGTCACCCCGGTGACCGGCCCGGATCTGGCAGCAGCTACCCCGTGGACCCCAGCGCTGAACTCTTCCAAACCTCACGGTGAGAATATATATCCCCTTCCCCTTCTCACCTCCAATTTCCTTGATCCACACCAAGTGGCGCCGTGGCTCTTTTCTCCTTATCTATCCAGGTGGGGGATATACAACACCACGAATATATGCCTTGATACAGAGAATGGAACACCTAGTGGCCCATTCCCCAGCTGCTACTATTAGGTACACGTCTACATGGTCTCAATGGATTACGTTCCTTTCTTCTTCCATCTATTTTACTGCAGTAACTTGAGGCACAGCCCCCCTTTTCCTACGAGACTTATTATAGGAGATGTTCCTTGCAGTTTCTTGGGACTTTGCTAGTCCGACTATGCCCCTACTATGTGTATAGCGGCTCTTGCTCTTTTCTGTTTTCACTCATGATAATCCGGAACTGGAGTCCAGGCTCCTCATGTCTTCTTCATTCCCTTACCTTTCCCTTCCCCTTCTCTCTACTTTTTCTATTCTTTCTCTTCCCCTGTCTAGGGAAATGTGCCTCGCTTCCTCTGATTGCATTTATCGGTCCTCGTTGTACCTTATTGTATAGGAGTCTGAGCTGTTATTTTTCTGTTTTTATTCTTATGCAGTGCTCCTCTTTTTTAGGTACATTAAGGGCTTATTCAGACGAACGTATAATACGTCCGTGCTACGCGCGTGATTGTCACACGTGTCGCACGAACCTATGTTAGTCAATGGGGCCGTTCAGACAGTCCATGATTTTCATGCAGCGTATGTCCACTGCGTAAAACTCACGACATGTCCTATATTTGCCCATTTTTTGCGCATTACGCACCCATTGAAGTGGTGGATCGATTTTCAAAAATGGCCCACTTCGTTCCTCTGACCAGTCTTCCGTCTGCTCCCCAACTGGCCAAATTGTTTATCCAACACATCATCCGCCTGCACGGCTTGCCGCAGCATATTGTGTCTGATCTGGGGGTTCAGTTCACCTCGAGGTTCTGAAGAGCCCTCTGCGGACTTCTAGGTGTGAAGTTGGACTTTTCCTTGGCCTACCATCCTCAGTCCAATGGACAAGTCGAGAGGATCAATCAAATCTTGGAGAACTACCTGCGTCACTTCGTCTCCAGGCAACATGTTGACTGGGTACAGTTGCTTCCGTGGGCTGAATTCTCCTACAACAATCATACCAGCGAGTGCACAAGGAACACTCCGTTCTTCATAGTCCTTGGCCAACACCCACGAATACCTCTCCCGGTTCCTGATTCATCCAAGGTACCAGCTGCTGATGCGTCCTTTAGGGACTTTCTACAAATTTGGCAGCAGACTCGATCCTCCATCCTGCTGGCAGTTGACCGTATGAAATGGAGGGCGGACACAAGGAGAAGAGAACCACCTTAGTTTGTTCTCCATGAACATTCGACTAAGAGTACCATCATGCAAGTTTGCTCCCAGGTTCCTCGGACCATTCAAGATCCTACAACAAATCAACCCTGTCGCCTATAAGCTTCGGCTGCCTCCTACCCTCAAGATCCCCAACTCCTTCCATGTATCCCTCCTGAAGCCAGTGGTCGTGAACCGCTACACCAAGACTCCTAGCCCTGTGGTTGTCGCCAGCGGCCCTTCAGACACCTTTGAGGTTCAAGAGATCCTGGACACCAAAAGAGTGAGAAGAAAGACCCTTTATTTGGTGGATTGGAAGGGATTTGGTCCTGAAGAGAGGTCTTGAGAGCCAGAGGAGAACCTCAATGCCCCTGCTCTTCTGAAAAAGTTTCTCTCTCGCTCTGGTCCCAAGAAGAGGGGGCGTAAGAGGAGGGATACTGTCATGTCCATGGCTGCGGTCTGTCAGCTCCGTCCTTCCCCTGACAGCCGCAGAAACGAGTCGGCAAGCGCTGGCCCCAGCCTCCTCCTCAGGAGAAGCCAGTGCTCGCATCTACTCACCAATGCCGGATCCCGTAGGGTGCGTGCGCACGCTCGTGCCCGCTCTTAAAGAGGCAGCACGTGCACCGAACCTCGTTCCTGTACTTTGTCCCGTGAGTACTCTGGACTATAAGAGGGGTCCAGCCCCCTAGTTCCATGCCTGAGCTTTGTTGTTGTACCTCTAGTCTGTCTTGCAAATGGCCCCCTAGTGTTTCCTGCTCCCAGTGTTCCTGTTCCTGTATCCTGATCTAGTGTCGTGTTTGCTGTTGCCGTGCTGTGCTGTATGCCACGCCTGTCCTGCTTCTCCACACCTGACGTCCAACTGCTGCCAAGTTCCTGCCTAGCCTGCCTTGCTACTGTCCAAGCTGCCACAGGTACCCTATACGAACTATAGACTCTGACCTGCGTCCTGTTGGCCAGCTGCCATACCGCCAAGGCGGTATGGCCCAGTGGGTCCACAAACCCCTCGTGACAGCTTTCCTGTCTCTTTCTCCCTCCCCCCTATTTTCTGCAATCATTTAATGATGGTGTACACCAGGTATAACAATCTCAATATTTGAGTACTATCATTATCACTTTTTACAATACATGTGAGTGTTTTCTTTATTATTTTTGCCATCATTATTTGTGGAGTGGGTGAGACGGCCAAACTTGCCAGAAGATGTGCACTATGTTTAATTGGACTTAAATGCTGCTTAAAAACTTTATTCTTTATTTAAACAGGCAGTCTGGGTCCTATGAATGACTCCCAGGGTTTTATTTTCCAATCCTATATAACCCATTTAAGTATTCTCAAATATACACTCACAGGACATGAGTGTATGGTTTAGTATACGTAAATGGGTTATATAAGCTCCACTTGTTCACAGAATGTGTCTGGTATTGCAACTCCAAACCATTAATTTCAGACACTTATATAGTCCATACTTGTATAATAAATACAGCGTGCGTGATATGTCAATTAAAACACACATGTTAGCAATACTAAACTAGTCATGAGACTAAACAGGGTCAAACGTTTTCTTGTGCTGTATTATGTAAACACTTTGGCAGTGCCTTATGGTGTAAAGTTTTTTCCTTAAATTATGTATTTACCACTGTATCTAAAACATAAATTTGGATGTAACTAACCATGAATGTAAAGCTCTCCAAGGCAAACTACATTCCAGGTTGTTCCACACTTTTTTTTTTTTTTCAAAGTGCTTTTTCTGGGAACTTTTATAATAAGGTTCATATGAACATAGGCTACGACACCAAGTAATCACAGTAATAAGTAGTTATTTACATCCCTACATACCATCTCTGGATCACGTGTATTTAAGATTCATTACCTCTCACAAAACAAGGAAGTAGTGACTTTAATTAACTTGATTGAAATGATTAATTCCTCTTGAAATGGTTTTTTTTTCTTCATGTTTTGTATTAAATGAATGAAATTATATTAATTAGGATAATAATGCAAGTTTAGTTGGAATTATCACATTAAACTTGTTGCTGAATTTTACTATAACCTAACATACTTTAGTCTACAATTCCTTTTAATGTAGATTTCTTCTAAGATATGGTTGCTTAATAATTGTGAAGTATTAAAAACAAGTCAAAGGGCAATGCTGTCAAACCATTCAAGTAGTCTTGTGGAAATGTCCAAACTTGTGATGATACCTTAAAGTACTTGCCTGGTTTGGAAACCCCATTTTCATATAACTTTTTAGGGCATACTGAATTAATTGAGAGTAATCTTTCATTCAAGACCTTCATCAATGAGCCGGTGTAGAGAGCATTAACAAAGAGCATTTGTAAGGACCCAGTCTCTTCACGCATTATCATTAATTTCAATAGGACTTCAGTTGGGAACCATTTTAAAGAAGACCTATTGGTTCTAAGAAATTCACAAAAAAAAGACAGTAGATAAAATTCTAAGAATTATTTCAAACATATATAATTTAGATTAATTTCTGCAGAGTGAAGTCCAAATCTCATGAGATTCTCTTCTTCTCTGTGACCTAACAATTGTGAGTGGTAGGAGATGATTCTTTACAGCATCTGCATGGCAAAGTAGAGCCTTGTGCTCAGATCTGGTCAAGAGAAAATGTTAGCGAACCAATTTGCCTGATTTGACAGTTTATCGATTTGCTGTTCCATAGAATATAATGGGAGAATAGATACACCAATAGCAAATCTCAAACCTGGTGGGTTAAATCCCCAATGCATCATATTTGGTAACGAATCAGCAGAAAAAAATTCTTCATCTCCACCCAAGAGTCTGAACTTTATACAGAATATTCCCCTGTGTACTATACAGCCCAGATAGAGAAGTAGGATACGGCTACTTGTGAAGGGTTAATCTGTTAGGGGAGGAGGAGGAACAGCTACTTGTACAGGGTTAATCTGCTAGAGGAGGACACAGCTGCTCGTAAAGGGCAAAAGTGGATCTGTCACCTCAATAGGTTGCCCTAGGTAAGGGCACATAGTACAGGGACAGGTTCAGACTCCTATTAGCTAAAAACTGCACAGAAAAATATTGACAGCAGTCAACCATCAATCAAAGAGAGGACAGCTTTCCTCATAAATACCCCAGGTTCATAACTATGAGTATAAGACAAAACCCCAAGTAACTTGCCACTTCAATAGTTAGGTAGAAACAATATTAACCATATTTTTTAGGCAGTCTTTGAGGCAGATTTTTGTGACTTCTCTTTTTTGTTAGGAATCTTATTGATCTGTAACATGTGCTAGAGTTTTTTTTTTATACCTCTAATTGATTTCAAAAGGAGGTTAAAGGGCAGAAGCCACCCCAAGATACAGGACACTTTTTTTTTTTTCGGCGAGCAGGAAAAATCTGTCCTGAAAAGAAAAAAAAAAAACACCTATGATTCTTATTAACCCCTTCCCTCTTTGGCCACTTTTGACCTTCCTGACAGAGCCACATTTTTCAAATCTGACATGTTTCACTTTATGTGGTAATAACTTCGGAATGCTTTCACCTATCCAAGCGATTCTGAGATTGTTTTCTCGTGACACATTGGACTTTAAGTTACTGGCAAAATTTGCTCGATATGTTCAGTATTTAATTGTGAAAAACACCAAAATTTAGCGAAAAATTGCAAAAATTAGCATTTTTCTCAATTTAAATGTATCTGCTTGTAAGACAGGCAGTTATACCACACACAATTGTTCCTAATTAACATCCCCATATGTCTACTTTAGATTGGCATCGTTTTTTGAACATCTTTTTATTTTTCTAGGACGTTACAAAGCTTTGAACTTTAGCAGCAATTTCTCACATTTTCAATACAATTTCAAAAGGCTATTTTTACAGGGGCCAGTTCAGATGTGAAGTGGCTTTGAGGGCCTTATCTATTAAAAACCCCCAAAAAGTCACCCCATTTTAAAAACTTCACCCCTTAAAGTATTCAAAACATTTCACAGGAATTAAAGCAAAGTAGAGGTGAAATTTACAAATTTCATATTTTTTTGCAGAAATAAATTTTTAATACAATTTTAACACCGTCCCCACTGTCAAGCATGGAGGTGGAAACATTATGTTTTGGGGGTGTTTCTCTGCTAAGGGCACAGGACTACTTCACCGCATCAATGGGAGAATGGATGGAGCCATGTACCGTCAAATCCTGAGTGACAACCTCCTTCCCTCCACCAGGACATAAAAATGGCTCGTGGCTGGGTCTTCCAGCACGACAATGACCCGAAACATACAGCCAAGGCAACAAAGGAGTGGCTCAAAAAGAAGCACATTAAGGTCATGGAGTGGCCTAGCCAGTCTCCAGACTTTAATCCCATCGAAAACTTATGGAGGGAGCTGAAGATCCTAGTTGCCAAGCGACAGCCTTGAAATCTTAAAGATTTACAGATGATCTGCAAAGAGGAGTGGGAAAAAATTCCATCTAACATGTGTGCAAACCTCATCATCAACTACAAAAAACGTCTGACTGCTGTGCTTGCCAACAAGGGTTTTGCCACGAAGTATTAAGTCTTGTTTGCCAAAGGGATCAAATACTTATTTCTCTGTGCACAATGCAAATAAATATATATAATTTTGACTATGTGATTTTCTTTTTTTTTTTAAATATAATCTATCTCTCACTGGTAAAATTAACCTAGCCTAAAAAATCTAGACTGTTCATGTCTTTGACAGTGGGCAAACTTACAAAATCAGCAAGGGATCAAATACTTATTTCCTCCACTGTGTATATATATATATATATATATATATATATATATATATATATATATATACATATAAATGAATTTCTGTTGTCTGATGTCTGTTGTCTGTTCTTTATGCACAGCCAAACGAATGGACCAATATGCACCAAATTTGGCACATAAATAAATCACGCGCTTCAGAAGGTTTTAGACTGAATTTCAGCTCTCTAGGACCTACCGTTCTCGACTTACTCATAAAAGTAAATTTGGCACCACCACATCAAGGACCTTCCTCCATATCACATTAGATGACCTGTATTAGCCAATAGAAGCTTGAAGGTCCTACATTCTTAGCCTCACTCACATACACACAGTTTTAGACCAGGTTTCCATAACAACCAAGCCATTTTTCTTTACTTGATGTGTTACTCGCTGTAAACGAGTTGTACCTATACTGGATTTGAGCATTCTCATGAATTGAAACACTTTCATACCAGTCATGCCTCCAAAAAGAAACCCTGCACTTAGACAAAAGACTCCTCTGGCAAAGCGCATGGCTGCTGCCCGAGCTGCTGAAATCTCTCAACAGAACTAAGCCAGTGTATTTCAGCATTCTCATAAATTGAACCCCTTTCAGACCAGTCATACCTCCAAAAAGGAACCCTGCACTTGGACTTTATTGGATATGTTGGCTTCATATCAGTAGGAAATTAGGTTTTTCATGACACACACAAACAACAAACAAATGGACCAGTGTGAATCCGGGGAACACAGCTATCCTATATTATAAAAGTAAATATCTGTTTGTCTGTCCTCTATAGGCATCCAAACGCCTGAACCATTTGACGCTGAATTCGACACATAGGTACATTGGGTGTACAGAAAGGTTTTCGTAAATGTCCCAACCGTGCCGTTGTTCTCTGTTATCAGCCATTATAACGAATGTGTATGTCGTGCTCCATAGGCATCTAAACACCTGAACTATTTGACCCCAAATTTGGCACATAGGTACATCGGGTGTTCAGTAAGGTTTTTGTAAAGGTCCTGACCTTGCTTTTTTTCTCTGTTATCAGCCATTAGCACATGATCCTGATCCAATACTATAAAAGCAAAAACAAACATTCACTTTTATAGTAAAGATGTTTTTATCTGGCAGTAGCAGGTTGTGCACTTTACAAGATAATCCTAGATGGGAAGGTACAGGGGATCGGTTACCTATAGCAACCAATCAGATTACTGATGTCCAGGAGGAATGCTGCATTACTAGCTGCAGAGACGCCTCTTGCCCAACTGCAAACTGATCAAATGCGTCAGCAACAGATCAGACAGGTGGCTCTCAGAAGCGCAGAGACTCCTGTCCGAACCCAGGCCAGAAAGCAAGCTGATAGAGCACATCATGATGTTCTGCATGCTAATGACTGGGCTTTCGTGCATGATGCTGTTTTCAATTATGATCCAACCATAGTCTATGGCCAACTGATAAAAAAAAACTGACAATGTTGTTAATCAGCAGGCTCTGTCACAATCTTATGACTCCATTTTCTACCAGTTTATCTGTTAGGTATTTAGGAAGTTAAAATTGAAATAAACAGTGTGTAACTGCCGGGGTATATAGAGCTACTAGCGATTTCCCCGTAAACCAAGAAAATACGGGGGCATGGATTAGCCTCCTGGGCACCCTTGGAATAAACCCAATGAACACACAAACAGACAGACCGACAAGTTATACCCGGGCAGTGCCGAGTACTTTTTCTAGTATATACTGGCAGCACACCGGTAGGTTTAGTAAAAAAAATAGTGGACTTTATTCACCTCTGCAATGCTTCAGATCACTCAGTGGAGCCTTTCTCAAGCTTGTGAAGGATGAATTTAATTTGTCAGGTTTTTTTTGTTCTGACCCCCTGAAAACACCACAGTGCCCATGTAGATAGTGCCACAATGCCCCTGCAGATAGTGCCACAGTGCCCACTGTAGATAGCGCCCATATAGATAATGGCAGTGACCAATGTAGCTAATACCACAGTGCCCACATTGTGCCACAGTGCACACTGTAGATAGTGCCCACATAAGAAGTGCTAATAACCACATAGATAGTACCACACACAGTGCCCATGTAGATAGCACAACAGTGTCCTCTGTAAATAGTGCCCATATATTGCCACAGTGCCCATGTAGATAGTGTTACGCCGCCCTGTAGATAGCACCACACCCCTATAGCCCCCTATAGCATCCCCACACCCCCTATAGCATCCCCTGTAGATATCACCACACCTCCTGTAGATAGCGCAAAGCGTTTATGTAGATAGCGCCACACCCCCCAGTAGATAATGCCACACACACTCCTTCCCCCCATAGATAGCAGCACTGAACCTCCCTCTAGGAGTGCAATCCCAGCCTGAGTGCCATCGACACTAAGGTCGGGGATTCTCCTTCCAGAGGGAGTTTCAGTGGCACTATCTACAGGGGGTGGCGCTATGCACTGGGGGTTTGTGGCACTACCTACAGGGGGGTGTGGTGCTATCTATGGGGTTGTGGCGCCATCTACCAAGGGAGAGTGGCGCTATCTTCAGGGGGTGTGTGACTCTATCTACAGGGGTGTAATGACGGGGGTAGGGAAACGGACAAGTAAGCCCTAATCTACCCGCCACTCTGTCCCTGCCTACTTGCAACGACCCGCCCTAGGCGACGGGGTACAACTGGGCGGCGGTCCCTACGCTCAGTAAGTGCACGAGACAAACAGACAAGGGAACACAAGCAAAGGGAAAGGGGCAGTTGCCCACGGCAACACCGTGAGCAACAAGAGTGGTGAACGAGCCGAGTCAAACCAGGAGTGCACGAGGTACCAAACGCAGAGCAGGAGAGTAGTCAGTAAGCCAGGGTCAGTATGGAGCAGGATCAAATAGTCAGAAGCTGTAGCTAGGCCAGGAAACCACACGAGAAGAATCACAAGCAAAGGAGGAACAGGAAAGGCAGGTATAAATGGACCGGGGGGCGGGAGCTAGCTCCGTCTGGCCAGGCTGCGATAGGGTCTCCCACTCCTAAGCCTGCCATCCTGAGTGGTGGAAGATGGAGTCAGTCTCAGAGACATAGACTCAGGTGCAGACTGATTACCTATGGGCGTATACACAGAAGTTGTGCCTGGCAGATCCTTTACAGTACCCCCCCTTTTATGAGGGGCCACCGGACCCTTTCTAAGTGGACCTGGTTTATTGGGGAAACGAAGGTGGAACTTCCTGATCAATACCCCAGCGTGAACATCCCGGGCGGGTACCCAAGTCCTCTCCTCAGGCCCGTATCCTCTCCAATGGACCAGGTACTGGAGGGAGCCTTGGACCATCTTGCTGTCCACAATCTTGGCCACCTCGAATTCCACCCCCTCAGGGGTGAGAACGGGAACAGGAGATTTCCTCGAGGGAGCCAAGGACGGGGAGCAGCGTTTAAGGAGGGAGGCATGAAACACGTCGTGTATTCGAAAAGATGGGGGCAACTCCAGTCGGAAGGAGACAGGATTGAGGACTTCAATGACCTTATACGGCCCAATAAACCGGGGAGCAAACTTCTTGGACGGGACCTTAAGGCGCAAGTTCCTAGACGATAACCACACCAGATCCCCGACCATAAACAAGGGGTTAGCAGAACGTCTTCTATCAGCCTGAGTTTTTTGTACGCTCTGGGACGCCTCTAGGTTCTTCTGAACCTGGGCCCAGACTGTGCACAGTTCCCGATGAACGACCTCTACCTCGGGATTGTTGGAACTACCAGGTGAAACGGAGGAGAACCGTGGATTAAACCCAAAATTACAGAAAAAGGGGGAGACCCCTGACGAGTTACTGACCCGGTTATTAAGGGAAAATTCGGCGAGGGGAATGAATGAGACCCAATCATATTGACAGTCAGAGATAAAACACCTTAAATATTGTTCTAGAGATTGATTAGTCCTCTCAGTTTGGCCATTAGTTTCAGGATGGAAGGCAGAGGAGAAAGACAGATCAATCTCCAACTTTTTACAGAAGGCTCTCCAAAATAATGAAACAAATTGTACCCCTCTGTCCGAAACAATATTGACAGGGACCCCATGGAGACGCAGGATGTGTTTGAAAAAACAAGGTAGCTAACGTCTTGGCGTTGGGTAGTTTCTTGAGGGGCACAAAGTGGCACATCTTACTGAAGCGGTCTACTACCACCCACACCACCAACTTGCCTTGAGATGGAGGCAAATCGGTGATAAAATCCATGGAGATATGGGTCCAAGGTCTCTGGGGAATGGGCAAAGAACATAGTAAGCCCGCTGGTCGGGACCTGGGAGTCTTGGACCTAGCACAAACCTCACAAGCGGCGACGTAGGCCTTAACGTCTTTAGGCAACCCAGGCCACCAATAGTTTCTGGCAATGAGGTGTTTGGTACCCAGGATGCCTGGATGACCAGATAGTGCGGAGTCATGATTTTCCATAAGTACCCTTAGCCGGTATTGCAGGGGAACAAACAGCTTGTCCTCAGGAAGGTTCCCGGGAGCTGAACCTTGATCAGCCGCAATTTCAGAGTCTAAATCAGAATCAATAGAAGAAATGAGGACCAGGAGGCAAAATACAAGCAGGATCTTCCTCCGAAGGAGGACTGGCCATGAAGCTACGCGACAGTGCATCGGCCTTAATATTTTTAGACCCAGCCCTATAGGTAACCAAAAAGTTGAATCTGGTAAAAAATAGCGCCCATCGAGCTTGTCTCGGGTTTAGCCTCCGGGCAGATTCTAGGAAAACCAGATTCTTGTGGTCGGTAAGGACCGTTACCTGGTGCCTAGCCCCCTCCAGGAAGTGGCGCCACTCTTCAAATGCCCATTTAATGGCTAAGAGTTCGCGGTTGCCAATATCATAGTTACTCTCAGTGGGCGAAAACTTCCTGGAGAAGTAGGCACAGGGACGGAAATGGGTGAGGGACCTGGTACCCTGGGACAAGACAGCCCCCACTCCCACCTCGGATGCGTCAACTTCCACGATAAATGGCTCCATTTGGTTGGGCTGAACCAGCACCGGGGCCGAGATAAAGCACTTCTTAAGGACCTCAAAAGCCTGGACAGCCTCAGGAGGCCAGTGGAGGAGATCAGCACCTTTGCGAGTGAGGTCCGTAAGAGGCTTAGCGATGACCGAGAAGTTAGCAATAAATCTCCTGTAATAATTAGCGAACCCCAAAAAACACTGTAACGCCTTCAGGGAGGCAGGTTGGACCCATTCCGCCACAGCCTGGACCTTGGCGGGGTCCATGCGGAATTCATGAGGAGTGAGGATTTGACCCAAAAATGGTATCTCCTGTACCCCAAACACACATTTTTCAGTTTTCCCGAAGGACCTGGAGCACCTTCCTGACATGCTCAATGTGGGAGGACCAGTCCTTGGAAAATACCAGTATGTCATCAAGGTACACTACAAGAAATACCCCCAGGTAATCTCTCAAAATATCATTTATGAAATTCTGGAAGACCGCAGGAGCATTACACAACCCAAAGGGCATGACGAGGTATTCGAAATGACCTTCGGGCGTGTTAAACGCAGTCTTCCACTCATCCCCCTCTTTGATGCGGATAAGGCTATACGCCCCCCCGTAGATCGAACTTAGAGAACCATTGGGCCCCCTGAACCTGATTAAAGAGATCAGGAATCAAAGGAAGGGGATATTGGTTTCTTACAGTGACCTTATTCAAGTTACGGTAGTCAATGCATAGCCTAAGACCACCATCCTTCTTCCCTACGAAGAAGAAGCCAGCACCTACCGGAGAAGTAGAGGGGCGAATGTAACCCTTGGCCAGGCATTCCTGGATATACTCTCTCATGGCTTCACGTTCGGAACAAGAAAGATTAAATATCCTACCCTTAGGAAGCTTAGCTCCTGGTACCAATTCGATAGCGCAATCGTATTCTCTATGAGGAGGTAACACCTCGGAGGCCTCCTTAGAGAAAACATCAGCGAAGTCCTGAACAAACTCAGGTAGCGTGTTCACCTCCTCAGGGGGAGAAATAGAATTAACAGAAAAACATGACGTCAAGCATTCATTACCCCATTTGGTAAGCTCCCCAGTATTCCAGTCAAACGTGGGATTATGCAACTGCAACCAGGGATGGCCTAAAACCAAATCGGACGATAATCACTGCATCAACAGTACGGAGCACTGCTCCAAATGCATGGAGCCAACAAGGAGTTCGAAAACAGGGGTATGCTGTGTAAAATAACCATTAGCAAGAGGAGTGGAGTCGATACCCACTACCGGGACAGGTTTAGGCAAATCAATCAAAGGCATAGCTAGAGACATAGCAAATTCCACAGACATGATATTAGCAGAAGACCCTGAATCCACAAAGGCACTGCCGGTAGCAGACCTACCACCAAAAGAGACCTGAAAGGGAAGCAAGATTTTATTATGTTTCATATTTACGGGAAATACCTGTGTGCCCAAGTGACCTCCCCGATAATCACTTAGGCGCGGAAGTTTTCCGGCTGCTTATTCTTACGCCTAGGACAGGTGTTCAATTGATGCTTGTCATCCCCACAATAGAAGCAGAGACCATTCTTCCTGCGGAGCTCTCTACGTTGTCGGGGGGACACGGAGGCCCCGAGATGCATAGGTACCTACGAGTCTTCCGTGGAAGAGCGAAGCAACGGGACCTCGGGAGGCATCATGGGGGAGTCAGAGGGGAAAACACAAAAACGTTCAAGCTGTCATTCCCTGAGACGTCGGTCAAGTCTTACCGCTAAAGCCATAACCTGGTCTAGGGAGTCAGAAGAGGGATAGCTAACTAGCAGGTCTTTCAGGGCGTTCGACAGACCCACCCTAAATTGGCACCTTAAGGCAGGGTCATTCCACCGAGAAGCTACGCACCACTTCCTAAAGTCAGAACAATACTCCTCAACAGGTCTCTTACCCTGACGTAAGGTCACCAGCTGACTCTCGGCAAAGGCAATCCTGTCAGTCTCGTCATAAATGAGTCCGAGAGCAGAAAAGAAACGATCAACGGAGGAAAGTTCAGGGGCGTCAGGAGCCAAGGAGAATGCCCACTCTTGGGGCCCTTCCTGGAGCCGGGACATAATTATACCCACCCGCTGGCTCTCAGAACCTGAGGAATGGGGCTTTAAGCGAAAGTAGAGCCTACAACTCTCCCGAAAGGAGAGAAAAGTCCTCCGGTCCCCTGAGAACCGGTCAGGCAACTTGAGGTGGGGTTCAAGAGGTGAGGTGAGGGGCATTACCATGGTAGCGTCAGGCTGGTTGACCCTCTGAGCCAGGGCCTGGACCTGTAGGGAGAGACCCTGCATTTGCTGGGCCAGGGTCTCAAGGGGGTCCATAGTAGTGTCAGGGAGCAGGGTAGACTAGGTATATGGGCTTGTAATTATGTAATGACGGGGGTAGGGAAACGGACAAGTGAGCCCTAATCTACCCGCCACTGTGTCCCTGCCTACTTGCAACGACCCGCCCTAGGCGACGGGGTATAACTGGGCGGCAGTCCCTACGCTCAGTAAGTGCACGAGACAAACAGACAAGGGAACACAAGCAAAGGGAAAGGGGCAGTTGCCCACTGCAACACCGTGAGCAACAAGAGTGGTGAACGAGCCGAGTCAAACCAGGAGTTCACGAGGTACCAAACGCAGAGCAGGAGAGTAGTCAGTAAGCCAGGGTCAGTATGGAGCAGGATCAAATAGTCAGAAGCTG
Source organism: Rhinoderma darwinii (assembly GCF_050947455.1). Lineage (NCBI taxonomy): Eukaryota > Metazoa > Chordata > Amphibia > Anura > Rhinodermatidae > Rhinoderma > Rhinoderma darwinii. Next base: position 443,615,639 of record NC_134687.1, read on the forward strand.
TAGCTAGGCCAGGAAACCACACGAGAAGAATCACAAGCAAAGGAGGAACAGGAAAGGCAGGTATAAATAGACCGGGGGCGGGAGCTAGCTCTGTCTGGCCAGGCTGCGATAGGTTCTCCCACTCCTAAGCCTGCCATCCTGAGTGGTGGAAGATGGAGTCAGTCTCAGAGACATAGACTCAGGTGCAGACTGATTACCTATGGGCGTATACACAGAAGTTGTGCCTGGCAGATCCTTTACAAGGGGGATGTGGTGCTATCTACTAGAGAGGTGTATTTCAGCATCTCAAAGCCCCTAACCTCACTGTTCATATATGGAGGGTGACATTAAGGGCTTTCCCAAGACAGGAGCGTTTGTGATTCTCTGACCGGGGACTCCATTGATAAGACAGCTGGCAGACAGGAAAGTGCAGCGCTGCACACATTAAAGCAGTGGTGCTCACATGAAAGCCTGTTCCACGTTGCCAACATTTATATGCAGTATGTGACAACTGCACGGGGCATCGGTAGTTGGAACGTATATAGCAGTATCGCTGACATGAGTTCTGCTTTGAACCCAAGCCTCAATCATATTCCTTGCCTGTTGTTGACTCACTAAAATAAATTATATTCTGGCAAACAAGACGCTCCATGTGATAGGAAATAGTATTGTTTTCTCAGAAGTGACAATCTTTATATAGTTTTGCATCCAAATTGTTATAATTTTTATAATCTTAGCGGTTTCAATAAGCCTTGCTTTACCAGTAGTTTGCACGGCACTAGTTTTTGTATGTCTGCAGTATTGACCTCCTGTGTCACATAATCACATAGTTACAAATGATTCAGTTTCAAAAAGAAACAACTCCATCAAGTTTAACCATTAATCAATACTATATATGTTGCCCAAGAGAAAAGGGAAAATTAAATGTCCATTGAGACATCTACCAAGTCGCTTGAAATGGACAAATAGATTGTTCCATTTTAAAGTCAGATTCTTCTACAAACCAAATTGATCTCCAGTAATATTGCCTAGAAATATCATTCATTGAATAGTAGCCATTCAATTTATTTCTGTAAACCAATCCAATGAATATTTATTGTTCAACCTTATCTACAGTCAGCAGTCTGATGTTATTTACAAGGATGAACTATGTCTCCAGTGGATGACAATGATGTGGCAGAAGGTATATTCAATGAGCTTTGATGTGTACCCTAGATTATCTGCAATTCCCTACTAAACTATGTGAAGTACAGTAGGAATAATCTGAATAGAGAGGAAGGTTTCCATGGTAAATGTAAATTATATATGGTTGTCCTGGAGCCTGTTGACAAGTTATACTGTCTGTAGCTTGTTGATGGGCCAGAGGGGAGCTGCAGGGAACTTTTTTCCCACCAGTTGCGTTGATATTGATTTAAAGGATATATTAGAAGATTGAAAAAAATTATATGCCCTAATATATGAACTTGTGTGCCTCGAAACTGGAACACTTTAAAACGTTGTAGTTATTTGGTATGACTCTTTGTAAACAGCATGTGAATGAGTCAAGATGAAAAATTTAGGCAGTGAAACTGCTATAATTTTATTACCCTACCTCTCACACTTACATCTTAAAGAGTACCTACAGGTAATGAAAAAAAATACCTCTTTAGCCACCTGTAGATGTACATATATTAGATGTCGAGCAGCCAGTAGTGTCGTGTTTCACCTGCATATTTTTGTTATTTTTCTTACCCTCTCCTGTTTTCTATAAATGTAAAAATTGTCAGAACTGTGCTTTGTGCTCTGAGCCAATCCCAGCATGCAGTCTCACACACAGGCTACGGCAGAGAGACTATAACAGTATGAGTCTCATACGGACAGTTCCGCAGAGATACTCTTCCCTGTCTAGCATATATGCAAAGAATAAAAAAGAAAATAAGGAGTGCAGGGTACGAAACAAACAGTGCTGTGGAAAGACAATCCAATAAGGACCAAAAAAAATTCCACTTACTCTGTGTAAATGGTAACTCACTACCACCCACAAATAATCCGCAGCATATCACCTCCTCCTTTCCAGCCGCTGCAATTCTGCCGGAGTACCTCGTCTTTGGGTTCCGTATAATATAATACAAGAAATACAGAGAAAAAACTTCGGAGAGCGGCTAATCTGGAATTAAGTGCAATGGACAAAGATCAGATATAAATTAAGTCGTAGTCCCATCTATGAGGAGTGCTTAGCTCTCCTCAAACATGTGAATACAAATTCATTTATATCTGATCTTTGTCCATTGCACCAAACTCCAGAGTAGCCACTCTCAAAGGCTTTTTCTCTGTATTTGTTGTATTATACTGTCTAGCATTTAGGGTGGTTTTACATGGGCAGATTAATGACAGGTAACAAGTGTGGAGCAATGATAATGACTTGTCAATCGGCGCATGTTTGCTTCATTTACATGGATCAATGATTGTAGTTATGCGGCTAAAAACTATTATTACTGCAATCGTTCGTCCCCATACAGTTTTCATATTGTTGGCAGCACATCCCCTGTTTACACAGGGAGATATGCTGGCGAGAAACGATAATTTTTAGCATAAAAGATCTAATCAGCCGACAAACTAGATGATCGCTCCCAAGTTTACATGGGCCGATGATCTGGAAAGAGCGTTTGTACGAGTGCCAGTTTGCCCGATTATCGGCCTGAGTAAAAAGGGCCTTTAAGTTCTCAATGTAGACAGATTTTTAAGGAGATGAAGGAGGATTCTGAAGTCTACAGAGAGAGCCTGCAAGGAAAGGTGAGGAAGCGGCCATTTTCCACTAAAAACATCATACAATATAGGAAATATTCACATTTACTACTGATTTATGCAAAACAATTATTAGGATAGGTATACTTTAAGTTTTGAATTGTTAACTGGCATAAGGTTAAAATAAAATCGTATACACAATTTTCTGCTTAGAAAATAGAATAATAATAGAGAATTATTCGTTTTCCTCCTGTGACATTACTATTTGTATGGAAGAAATAATAATGTCAGCTGAATAGCAACCAATTTTCTACTTTTCCACTTTCATTTATACCTACTGTGTCTAAATTGACAGATGTTCTGCCATTTTTACAGTACATATAAATAGCAGGATAGTAAAAGAGCCCATGAGCAATATTTCTGCTTCTCTGTGTATTTTTGTCCTGTATTGCGTTCTTTTTTTTCACCTTTGTGCCACTATTTGATCTAATTGTATAATTGCATGCTTCTAAATGTTATTCGGAAGTAAAATAGTACTCCCAAAATTAGTTTTTATACCCAGGCAAGATATGCTGTAGTATATCAGATTTGCTTCAAACTGTTTGTTTGAGATAAAAGCAGATTATTGTTTAATCATCTGGCACAGACTTACAGGAGTAGCCTTAAGCAGCATTATGAAATGAGTGATTGGCATTTCTTTAATGCTATTAATATTTTTATAATAATATAAAAAGGATAAATGTCATATTGTACGTCACAAGACCAGAAGTCCACCACAGGAATGATTCCTATTTCTTTTCATTATACTTTACCCTATGGCTCTCTTTGATTGGTCTCTCACCTAATCATATTCTGCTGCCTGTGAGTCACAAAGCAGAAAAATCACAGTTTCAATTTTTATCTCTTTTTCAAAATCTTATAAAAAGAAAACTCTGAAAAGGAGTCACCATAAAAGCATATTCTCTGCAGTGCAGAATATTTTAGGGGCTAATAAGGGGCAAGTGAACCTGTCAGACACATTGTTCCTTGTTTCTTCTTTATTTGAACATAAATATTATCCGTTTAATTTGCATTTATTTCCATGTTCCATTAAAGAGGTTTTCCAGCCAGTAAAAATTGATGGCCTATCCTCAGGAGCTAATCCCCAATAGCTAATGGGTCGGGTCTGACTCCTGAGACCCCAGCCGATCAGCTGTTTTGAAGGGTGTACGAACGCTGCTGACCCTTCATTTTTACTTGCTCACTGTGAATCTTTGACACGCATTTAGCAGCGATTCACAGGTATTGTGAAATCCATAGGGTAATGTGCGGCAATATATTCAGAGGCACAACGTGTTGCACTATTTTAATGGGGCACTGAATGTGTGGTGCTCTGTTTCACAGTGTGTGTTACACAATGGTATTTAGGGGCACAGTGTGTGGCAGTACATTCAGGGGCACAGTGTTTGGTGCGTCTATATACTGTGTGGCACCATGAGGATTTTGTCTTAGTTTATAGGTGCAGACATGTTGGAAAAGTGAAGGGCTGAAGCTATCTAAGCGGCAAACTCTGCATAGATGATTAATGGCCGGGAAAAGTCATGGACCTCTTGACTGGGTGGAGAAGAAAAGAGAAAGTGAATAAGTAGAATCTGAGAAGACGTCACCTGTGACTTAATGAATTCTTTTTTGTGAAGCAGCAACTCCTAACATATCCTTACCATTGTTCAGGCCATACTTGGAGCTGTAGTTTCTTATTAAACAAACTTAAATGGCAGGGGTTAAACTGCATTTGCAAATGATCTCTGTACTGAGCTGTATTTGTTCTGGTGCTATAAATTTGTACTAAGCATGGTTCTGGTTTTGTAGTTATGTACTGAGCTTTGTTATAGTGCTTTATATATGTACTGAACTTGGTTCTGGCATCATCTCTGTATTAAGCTTAGTTCTGCCACCGCATTTATGTACTGAGTTTGATTTTGGTACTGTATTTCTGTATTGAGATTTGTTTTGGTGCTGTATGTATGTCCTGGACTTGGTTCTGGCACTATATCTATGCATTAAGCTTGAATCTGAAACTGTATTTATACACAAAACTTTTGAATTTGGGGGTTTTGGCAAATAGCCAGGAGACTTGCAATGGCGTGCTGTTGTTTTCCACCCTTCTAACATAGAATAGCCTAACTAAATGGGCTAAGCACGCTTAGGACACTGAATGTGCTTATAAAGGTCTATACATAATGGGTGAGTATAATATAACAAGTGTTGGAAGGTATGTACGCTTATGTAATTATAAACATAGTGTGGCAATCCAGTTAAACATTCTGGACAGGGAACCACACAATCTCAGAAAGTTTCTAGGATTTTACTTATACATACAAAAATATAAATTTAGTGTCCACATTAATATATATTGTATTTTGAATACTGTTATTGTTTTATTTAATTATTAGAGTCAAAATAATTTCCCATTGGAATTTTTCATTCCAATTTTCCTACCAATATGCCTTCACTGAAAAAGCGCATTAAACCTTTAAATAGGTTTATAGGAGGAAATTGTATTGGATTATAGGATGTAGTTTATGAGTAATATACGTAGATAATTAAAATATCCTTCGCTAAAGAACTGTTTATGTGTCATATATACATTTCTTGCAAGAAAAGACATCCAAATCGGACTAGCTGAGAGTTCCATAGTTTCCACTGTCTAATGTTACAGTGAAGATGTTAATGGTAAAACTATTTTTCTTGTAAACAAGAACAAAACATCAGTGTCTCTAGCTAAAGCCCTTCCCGCTCAATCACGTACAGTGCTAGTGTCTTAGCGCTTTCCCACTGTACTTTATGGATCAGGCTCAGAAGCTGAGTCGGCACCATCACCAGTGGGTGTCAGCTGTACATTACAGCTGACATCCTGCTGGAATGGTGGGGACTGGAGCTAGCTTCAATCCCCGCCATTAACCCTTTAAATGCCGTGGTCAAAAGTGACGGCAACATTTAGGGGGTTTGTAGCCGATCGGTACCCCCGCGACGCGATCGTAGGGTTGCTTTGGCAACCAGAGTCCTAACACTGGCCTCCTGCGCTGCTGAAGTATGGAAGCTCATTAGGATCCGCCAGGAGTCCTGGCCTAAAAGACCTTAAGAAGATGGTGTGGGCTTAAAAGCTGAGCCTGCGCCATCATATGTTACAGCTGTCACCCTGCTGTAACGACAGGGACCGGAGATAGCTCCGATCCCTGCCTTTAACCCCTTAGATGCCGTGGTCAAAATGCATCTAGGTGGTTTGTAGCCGATCGGCACCACCGCGGCGCGATCGTGCGGGAGTGGAGAGCTCCTACTTGGAGCCTCAGCGGCTTGGTCACAGCAATAACTGGGGCTGGCAGAGTTAGTCCATTCACAGATGCAACCACCAATGGCCCCTCCAGAGGGGTAGTGGGCAATTGGAGACGATCCACCAAGGTCTCTATGAATGAAATTAGCAGCGGATCCAGAGTCCAGATGCGTTTTCTCGCCGGACACTATGGTCACGAGAATGGATAATTTAGACGGAAGTCCTTCTTTACCCAAGCTTGTCTCCAATACCAAGCCTAGGCTTTGGGGCTTTTGGGGACACAGACGCACAAGATGGCCTCCGAGGCCGCAATACAGACAGAGTCCTGAAGTGCGTATGCGTTGTCTCTCCTGGGTAGACAGCTTACACTGGTCCATCCTCACAGACTCCTTAGGAGGGTCGGCATCAGAGGACAGCAGGGGTTGCTGCAAGGTAGAGACCAGGCTAGGGAGGCCTCCCTACCGACAAGCCTCTTGGAGCCATTTTTGGATCCTTATATCAATCCAGGTGGCCAGAAGGATGAGGTCATCCAGAGTAGACGGTAGATCTCGAGCGGCAAGTTCGTCCTTAATCTTAGGACACAGTCCCTGCCAGAATGCAGCCACCAGGGCCTCATTGTTCCACAACAGTTTTCCCGCCAGGGTGCAGAAGTGGACGGCGTACTCGCCCACGGAGGTGTCTCCTTGGCGTAGATTCAGCAAGGAAGCCGCTGCAGACGAGTCTCGTCCAGGGTCCTCAAACACCGTGCGAAATGTCCGGAGGAACCCCTGGAAGTCACAGGTCTCTGGTCCTTGTCTCTCCCAGATAGGATTTGCCCATGCAAGGGCCTTGCCAGTGAGGAGAGAGATGATGAAATCGACCCTTGCGCCATCAGACGAAAATGCCCTTGCATACAGGCTGAAGTGGATCTGGCACTGGTTCAAAAATACACGACAGGTGCCTGCGTCTCCATCATAGCGGTCAGGAAGTGGCAAAGAAAAACGGGGATCAACAATGCCAGGAGGTGTAGTCTGAGGATCAACACTGCCAGTAGGTGTAGTAGGAGGAACAGCAGCCAGCACCTCCTGCCGACATGCGATAATGTTCAAGGCCTGGAAGAGTTGGTCCTGTCGAGACCGGACGTCTAGCATATCCATCCGCATCTCTTGTGACGTCATCTTGGTCTTGGATCGACCAGCAGGGTACATGGCCTGAGCGTACTGTCACATTGGGTTTGTGGACCGCCTTGATGGTATGGCAGCTGGCCAACAGGATTATAGTTCGTATAGTGTACCTGTGGCAGCTCGGACAGTAGCAAGGCAGGCTCGGCTGAGACTAGGCAGCAGGTAGACGTCAGGCGTGTAGTAGCAGGTCAGGCGTGGAATACAGCACAGCATGACTACAGCTCAGCACGGCACTTGACCAGGATAGCACGGGATACAGGATACAAGTATGGGGAACACTGGGAACTGGAAAACACTAGGAGACCATTTGCATAGACAAACTTTGGATACGACAAACAACGCTCAGGCATTGCAGGGAGGGGCACAGCCCTTCTTATAGCCCAGGGTGCTCGGGGAGCAATTAGCTCAATCTCCCACCTGCGTGCGCTTTGGCTTCTTAAGTCTGGACTGAGCTCGTGAGCGCACCCTGGTGGTCACTGTGGAACAGGACAGCCGTATGTGCAGACATCTCTGGAGAGAAGGGCGTCGATTGGATGGAAGGAGTTCATGGTCGGCGACCACGGATGTTACAGCCTACCTCAGGAGCTGGTCAGAGCAGGAACAGTAAATGGCTTTAAAAAAAAGTTTGGATAATTTCTGGCAAAAAATACAAAAAAATATAAACGCCTATGTCAATGTATATAATTCTTTGCTCAACTGTTGATCCAGTCTAATCGCCACTTCAGATCAGGAGGGAAATTTTTCCATTTTAGGGTAGATTGATTTAATGCCTTATGGTTTTTTTTCATTATTATTATTAACCTTTCTTTGCATCAGTAGGAGTAAAAGAAAGTTCTATAGTTTACCTATATCCATTCCCTTTCTCCCATCCCTTGGTTGAACCTGATAGACATATGTCTTTTTTCAATTTTTTCTAGGGAAATGGGCTTGACACATGCCACATTTAAGAAATGAATGCATGTTGATTTATATCAGGAACCTTCATATGTGCAAGATGCTGTCCCTGCTCATTAAGTACAAGTAAATTGTTTTGTGTCATTTTAAGTGAGTTTAGAGATTTTGTGATTTATTAGAGAACTTTGTAAGTAACACTTGATGAATTATTTACATAGTAAATATTACAAACTATAAGCACACAATAATTATTTGTCCATTCTTGGCATATTAAGCTGTATATTTTGTATCAGCTTAATTTACTGACTTTTACACCCTGAGTTCACCAACTTAAGACATGTCTTCACTGTATTTCTGCAAGGGTATTTCCGTAACATTTTACATGTTCACATGACAAGAAGCTTTTCCAACCAATTAATCCAAAACATAATTAACTGACTTTAAAAGCCACTTCTATTGTAAAATTCTAATGAAGCAAAGACAGGGATCTTGTTTCCTATAAAAGAAAGAAAGTGAAGAAAGGGTAAGTCACTAGAAGACTAGTACATTTTTAACAGTAGCATAATGTTTTGAATATTACTATGAATGCAGGAAATCTATCTTTCATCTATCTATCTATCTATCTATCTATCTATCTATCTATCTATCTATCTATCTATCTATCTATCTATCTATCTATCTATCTATCTATCTATCTGTCTATCTATCATCTATCTATCTATCTATCTATCTATCTATCTATCTATCTATCTATCTATCTATCTATCTATCTATCTATCTATCTATCTATCTATCTATCTATCTATCTATCTATCTATCTGTCTATCTTAATAAAACATGTCATAGACTTTCTCATCAGCACATTTCAAACAATATAACACTTTTATTGGCACATTTATGTAATGGTGAATCCTTTTTGCTATTATTTCATCTTTAATTTTTATTTATCATAGTTTGAGACAAATTTTGGGAATGCTTTTGTGAACATCAATTGTTAAAACATATATATATATATATATATATATATATATATATATATATATATATATATATATATATATATATATATATATCTGAGAGCTTATACGCCTGTTTATGTGGTCTGGGTGGTAACAATGGTAAAGTAATTTCATACAATACTGCAAAAATTTGTGAATTCCCACACATTTTAAAATGAAAATGCTCTGAAAATATGTTTTATGGCTCTTATGTTATGGTGTAGATGGTTGAAAGTTCTCTAAAGGGTCTTGTAATCGTCTTAAAACAGTTCCCTACTTCATAGTCATCCTTCTAAGAACCAGCCCATATGCATTTATATATATAACATGGAATAATATTGTAGCAGTTTGCATAGTAGGATAAAACTATTTTGTAATGTTTTTAATAGCATATTATTTATATTGCGTATATCATACATTTATATAAAGTCTTTCAATTTCAGGAACCTTTGAATCAAGAGTCTGTGTATCAGAATAGTGTGATATATTGTATAACGGCGCTGTATAACAACTTGATGCAGAAAAATACACCAATTTTGGTGCCACTATTAGCAATTACATATATGCAAAGCATTGAGTGACCTCACGTGTGTGACGTCTGTATCAGCAGGCAGTGACACGCTATCAACACAAGGATTTAAATTTAAAGGGAATGTGTCGCCAAATAAAATTTTTTTTTAAGTAAGTGACTTATTTTTATTATATTTTTTACGTTTTTTTGCTGTACTTTTTTTTTTCTTCCACAAAGTGGAAAGTATTAAAAATGAAATAATAAATAATAATAAACTAAAATATACTCACCTGGGGATATAGCACAAAAATTCAAAGAATACTATGAAGCCCTCTATAATTTACACCCACATATGGCAAATCCACAACCGGTCCAACGGGCTGTCAAAGATTTCTTAAAAGATCTAAAGCTTCCACGTCTATCGTCCCAACAATTGGCGGACTTAAACCTCCCTTTGTCAGAAGGGGAAATATACAAAATAATTTGTTTCCTCCCGCTACATAAAGCCCCTGGACCTGATAGTTTATCTGGTATCTACTATAAAACTTTTGAAAAGTCTCTCCTCCCTCATTTGTTTGAAACCCTAAAACATGCCATTTCGGAGAGTTCTTTCCCAAAGGAAATGCTGAGTGCAGTGATAGTGACACTTCCCAAACCAGGGAAACCGCCTGACTCACCACAACATTTTAGGCCCATCTCCCTCCTTAACTCGGATTTAAAAATTTATGCTAAGGTATTGGCAAACCGCTTGTCAGAGGTGATACCACTACTAGTTAATAGAGACCAAGTTGGGTTTGTTAAAGGTAGACAGGCCCCGGAAAACACCAGGAGAGTTCTCAATATCTTAGACTGTGTAAACAGAAAAGGAACTAAAGCTGTTATGGTAACTCTAGATGCCGAAAAAGCCTTCGATAGGGTTAAGTGGTCATTTGTGTTCACGGTTTTAGAAGAAATGGGTTTTGAAGGCTCTATTACAACTGCAATTCAAGCTTTATATTCCAGTCCAAAGGCGAAAGTTTTTGTTAATGATGCGCTCTCTGAGGACTTTGGGATAACGAATGGGACTAGACAAGGCTGTCCATTATCACCTTTAATTTTTGTCCTGTCCATAGAACCATTGGCTCAGGCTATTAGACAACATCATGACATTCACGGGATAAAAATAGGAGATAGATCGCACTGCATTTCCCTTTATGCAGACGATATAATATTAACCCTAGAACAGCCGGAAAACTCGTTAGCAGCTGCCTTTGCGATCATTAAGGATTTCGGTCAACTAGCATTTTATAAAGTTAATATGGGAAAATCACAGGCTATACCCCTGAATTGCTCATTGTTAGACCTGGGATATATGCGGGAGAGGTTTCCGTTAGATTGGCAACAAACGCATATTAAATACTTGGGAATAAACATCACTCCTAAAGTCTCACAGTTATACCAGGCTAATTATTGTTCTATGTTAGCGCAAATAGAATTAGATTTGAAACAACTGGAAATGCATGAAGTTTCGTGGATAGGCCGTATTGCGGCTTTTAAAATGTTGGTACTTCCGAAGTTATTATATCTGTTTCGGACATTGCCTATTAAAATGCCCTTGTCCTTTTTTAATAAAGCACACAGGTTGGTAAGCTCTTATGTTTGGCAAAAAAGTAGACCGCGCATAGCGGCTCGTTTATTGAATAAAGGGAAAAAACATGGTGGCTTAAGTTTACCTAATATTCATCACTACTATCTGTCCACTCAGATATCTCAATTGAAACACTGGTGGGAGGTAGATTCTTCCCAACATTGGGTGCAAATTGAAACGCCAATATCACCTACACATAATTTAAAAGCTCTTCTAATTGTAAAATTGCACCCTAAATCTCCAAAGATACCCCTGCCATATTTTCTATCCACTTCTTTACAGAACTGGGTAAAATTCCACTCCCTGTGTAGTACATCTTCATTTTCTCTACTCCCCAATTCACCGATAGAAGCTCTAGAGCTTCTTCTCACCGATTTGGATCTCCGAACTTGGAAAAGGGGGGGGGGGGGCTGACACAGATGACATCATTCTTAGAAAACAACCAAATGGTACAATTTAGCTCCTTACACACTAAGTTTGGTATCTCAAACACCGAGTTTTATAAATTCCTTAGAATTAGGCATCTTTTACAAACGGATTGCCCATTTGAGGTTACAGCTAATACGGAGATATTCCGAATGTGGTCTCAAACTGGGACGCATCTTAACCCCTTCCCGCTCCTTGACGTACTATTACGTCATGGCAGCTGTATCGTTCGCGCTCCATGCCGTAATAGTACGTCACGGGAGTAACGGCCGTTTTGGCCGTCCTCCCGACACATACAGGAGCTGTGACGCTGCTGTCTTGTTCAGCAGCTGTCACAGCTCCTACAGCGGGGACCGATCGCTGTGTCCCCGCTGATTAACCCCTTAAAAGCCGCGTTCTATAGAGATCGCGGCTTTTTAGGGGTTAAGCTGCCATCGCCGGCCTGCTACGCGATAGCGGCCGGCGATGGTGACTATGGCAACCGGACACCAAACAATGGCGTCCGGCTATGCCATAGACGGAAGCCTAGTGGGTCCTGACAACGTCAGGACCCACTATGCTTGCTGTCAGTGAGTAGCTGACAGTTCTAATACACTGCACTACGCATGTAGTGCAGTGTATTAGAATAGCGATCAGGGCCTCCTGCCCTCATGTCCCCTAGTGGGACAAAGTAATAAAGTAAAAAAAAAGTTAAAAAAAGATGTGTAAAAATAAGAAAATAAAAGTTTTAAAAGTAATAAAAGTAAAAGTCCCACTTTTTCCCTTATCAGGCCTTTATTATTAATAAAAATATATAAACAAACAAATAAACTATACATAATTGGTATCGCCGCGTCCGTAACGGCCTGAACTACAAAATTATTTTGTTATTTATCCCGCACGGTGAACGCCGTAAAAAAAAATATTAATAAACCGTACCACAATCACAATTGTTTGGTCACTTCACCTCCCAAAAAATGGAATAAAAAAAGATCAAAAAGTCGCATGTACCTAAAAATGGTACTGATGGAAAATACAGTTCGTTACGCAAAAAATAAGTCCTCGCACGGCTTTATTGATTGAAAAATAAAAACGTTATGGCTCTTAGAATAAGGTAACACAAAATGGGAATGATTGTTTACAAAACGTATTTTATTGTGCAAACGCCATAAGACATAAAAAAAAACTATAAACATCTGGTATCGCCGTGATCGTATCGCCCCGCAGAATAAAGTTAATATATCATTTATAGCGCACGGTGAACGCTGTAAAAAAAAAAGTATACAAAAACAATAGTAGAATTGCTGTTTATTAGTCACCACGCCACCTAAAAATGGAATAAAAACTGATCAAAAAGCCGCATGCACCCCATGAAAACTACAATGGATTCCTCAAGGGGTCTAGTTTCCAAATTGGGGTCACTTTTGGGGGGTTTCCAATGTTTTGGCACCACAAGACCTCTTCAAACCGGACATGGTGCCTAATAAAAAAGAGGGCTCAAAATCCGCTAGGTGCTCCTTTGCTTCGGAGGCCGGTGCTTCAGTCCATTACCGCCCGAGGGCCACATATGGGATATTTCTCTAAACTGCAGAATCTGGGCAATAAGTATTGAGTTGCGTTTCTCTGATAAATCCTTTTGTGTTATAAAAAAAATGGTATAAAAAGAGTAAATTTCACCTCTACTTTGCTCTAAATTTCTGTGAAACACCTAAAGGGTTCATAAACTTTCTAAATGCTGTTGTGAATACTTTGAGGGGTCTAGTTTCTAAAATGGGGTGTTTGATAGGGGTTTCTAATATATGGGCCCCTCAAAGCAACTTCAGAAATGAACTGGAACCTAAAAAAATAAATAAATGAGGCAATACTTCGCTTCTTACATTATACTGATAATGAGCAGTGCCCACTCCGAGATGACCCCAGTTTTGACCGTTTGTATAAACGGAGACCCCTATTAGACCGTTCCAGTGCCCGGTTTTCCCAAGCATACACCCCCGAGAAGTGTTTTTCTATTGATGAGTCCCTGGTACATTTTAAAGGGAGGGTTCAATTCCGCCAGTACCTGCCAGGTAAGAGGGCAAGGTATGGCGTGAAGATGTATAAGCTGTGCGAGAGTGCATCAGGGTATACCTACAGGTTTAGGATATATGAAGGAAAGGCCACCCCCAAACCAGACTGCATCCTGGACTACAATAGGTACATGGGAGGGATGGACTTGTCAAATCAAGTCCTGAAGCCCTACAGCGCCATGCGGTGTAGTATAAGAAGCTGGCCGGGCACATCATACAGATGGCTTTGTACAATGCGTATGTGCTACGTCGATGTGCAGGCCAGAGGGGAACTTTCCTGGAATTTCAAGATCTAATCTTTAGGGACCAGGAAGGGGGGGCGCATCGTACCAGGGCAACACTTTCCAGGAGAAGGTCCCCAAACCGGTGGAAAGGGAAAGAGTCAAAAGAGGTGCAGAGTCTGCTATAAGAGGGGGATAAGGAAGAACACAATATACCAATGTGACACGTGTCCCGAAAAACCAGGGCTCTGTATAAAAGATTGTTTTAAAATGTATCATACATCCCTTGATTTTCAATTTACCCTGATGCACTCCGCACAGCTTACCCCCCTCATCTTTCCCTTCTGAGCCCTGCCGTATGCCCAGGCAGCTGATAACAGCCACATGTAGGGTATTGTCGTACCCAGGAGAACCCACATTACAATTTAAGGGGTGTATATCTCCGGTGGCGCATGCTGGGCACACTATATTGGACACTGAAATGGCATATACATATATAAAATTGCAAATCTCACACTGCACCATCTGCTGCGCATTATCTTTTACACAGTACCTGTGGGGTCAAAATGCTCACTACACCTCTAGATGAATGTCTTAAGGGGTGTAGTTTTTAAAATGTGGTCACTTCTCGGGGGTTTCAACTGTACTGGTACCTCAGGGGCTTCTGCATACATGACTTAGCACCAGAAAAGCTCCAGTAGGCCAAATGGTGGTCCTTTCCTTCTGAGCCCTCCCATGGGCCCAAAGGGCAGTTTATCACCACAAATGGGGTATTGCCGCACTAAGGACAAATTGGGCAACAAAATGGGGTATGTTGTTCCTTGTGAAAATAAGAAATTTTGATCAAAAATGACATCTTATTGGAAAAAATATCATTTTTTTCATTTCACAGCCCAATTAAAATAGGTGCTGTGAAAAAACTGTGCGGTCAAAATGATAACAAAAACCATAAATGAATTCCTTGAGGGGTGTAGTTTCCAAAATGGGGTCACTTCTGGTGGGTTTCCATTGCTTTGATACCTCTGGGGCTCTGCAAATGCAACATGGCACCCGAAAACCAATCCAGCAAAATCTGGACTCCAACAAACACATAGCGCTCCTTTCCGTCTGAGCCCTCCCATGGGCCCAAACGGCAGTTTATCACCACAAATGGGGTATTGCCGCACTAAGGACAAATTGGGCAACAAAATGGGGTATGTTGTTCCCTGTGAAAATAAGAAATTTTGATCAAAAATGACATCTTCTTGGAAAAAATATAATTTTTTTCATTTCACAGCCCAATTCAAATAGGTGCTGTGAAAAACCTGTGCGGTCAAAATGATAACAAAAACCATAAATGAATTCCTTGAGGGGTGTAGTTTCCAAAATGGGGTCACTTCTGGTGGGTTTCCATTGCTTTGATACCTCTGGGGCTCTGCAAATGCGACATGGCACCCGAAAACCAATCCAGCAAAATCTGGACTCCAACAAACACATAGCGCTCCTTTCCTTCTGAGCCCTCCCATGGGCCCAAACGGCAGTTTATCACCACAAATGGGGTATTGCCGCACTAAGGACAAATTGGGCAACAAAATGGGGTATGTTGTTCCCTGTGAAAATAAGAACATTTGATCAAAAATGACATTTTATTGGAAAAAATATCATTTTTTTCATTTCACAGCCCAATTCAAATAGGTGCTGTGAAAAAACTGTGCGGTCAAAATGATAACAAAAACCATAAATGAATTCCTTGAGGGGTGTAATTTCCAAAATGGGGTCACTTCTGGTGGGTTTCCATTGTTTTGATACCTCAACGCCTCTTCAAACCTGGCATGCTGCCTAAAATATATTCTAATAAAAAAGAGGCCTCAAAATGCACTAGGTGCTTCTTTGCTTCTGGGGCTTGTGTTTTAGTCCACGAGCGCAGTAGGGCCACATGTGGGACATTTCTAAAAACTGCAGAATCTGGACAATACATATTTAGTAGTGTTTCTCTGGTAAAACCTTCTCTGTTACTAAAAAAAAATTGAATAAAATTGAAATTCAGCAGAAAAAATGAAATTTGCAAATTTCATTTCCACATTGCTTTAATTCCTGTGAAATGCCTGAAGGGTTAAAAAACTTTCTATATGCTGTTTTGAATACTTTGAGGGGTCTAGTTTTTAAAATGGGGTGTTTTATGGGGGTTTCTAATACATAGGCCCCTCAAATCCACTTCAGAACTGAACTGGCACCTTCAAAAAAAGGCTTTTGAAATTTTCTTAAGAATATGAGAAATTGCTGTTTATGTTCTAAGCCTTGTAACGTCCAAGAAAAATAAAAGAATGTTCAAAAAACGATGCCAATCTAAAGTAGACATATGGGAAATGTGAACTAGTAACTATTTTGGGTGGTATAACCGTCTGTTTTTCAAGCAGATGCATTTAAATTCTGAAAAATGCTATTTTTTGTAAATTTTCTCTAAATTTTGAAATTTTTCACAAATAAAGACTGAATATATCGACCAAATTTTACCACGAACATGAAGCCCAAAGTGTCACGAGAAAACAATCTCAGAATCGCTTGGATAGGTTTAAGCATTCCGACGTTATTACCACATAAAGTGAAATATGTCAGATTTGAAAAATGGGCTCTGAGCCTTAAGGCCAAAACTAGGCTGCGTCCTTAAGGGGTTAAAGGAACAGTGTTACCACAATTTTTTTTTTTAATATGTTAAAGATGTTAGTGCTTTATTAAAAACGTTTGGATTAATTTGTGTGTTTGTGTGTTACTTTTTCTTATTTTTACACTTTTTCTTCCCTATGGGGGCTGCCATTTTTTTTTCCATTTCTGTATGTGTCGATTAACGACACATACAGACATGGAATACGGCAGCTCCAGTCCCATAGGGACTGCGAACGGGGCCCGTTCCATCCACTTCTGTGTACGCCGTCTGTGTGGGAACGGCGCATGCGCCGCTCCCACACAGTCCAATTTGAAATGTGCGCCGTCGGGCGCCATTTTCCTGTGGACCGGAAGTCGCGGACGGACAGTAAGATTACTATGGAAAGAGGGGAGGATACTCGATATTAACAAGTTCATCCGAAACTTGACGGTTAAAAAGCATTTTCTTCACAAAGAGGACACAGTACCAGGAGTCAAGGAGTATTGTATTGAACAGGTTAAAATTTTTCTTGGGGGCAAAATTTAGACCTAAGGACAAAACTTCGTTTTGTTCTGTAGTGAGAGGTGTAGATGAAAGATTGGTGACATTAGTGGTTAGTGCTGTTGATATTTTCTTGACCGGAGGCGACGGTTTTGTTCTATATTTGTTCGACTTGTGCTTTCTACCGCCCCTCCTTCCCCGTTTTTTGACTGGAATGGAGTATTTTCTGGTCTGTAGCTAGTGTGAGGACGTATCCGAATGTTCTCGTCTTCTGATATGCCATCTGCAGATTCTGGTTCCGTGGAGCTGAAACTTACTCTGTTGGGTAAGTCCCTATATTGTTTGTAGGGCTGGTTTCTTCTTTTGAGAATAGGTCTTGGTTTATTGTAGTTTCTTGTTTTTGAGCTCCAATTATAGACTTCGTTGTTAGTGTAATCTCTGATGTCCCTTTGAAATTTGTTTTTCTTTATATCTGCGATAGTATGGTCCAACTTGTCGGTAGCAGATGACATCCTGGTTTGGAGAAGAGTGAATGATGGTGAGTTGGAGAAACTTTCTAGTGATTTCTTTATGTCCAAGATATTGGTGTCTAGTTCTTTTAATTTGAGTTCTTCCTGTTTTGTGATCAGTTTCATTAAACTGATGGAACAATTCGATAGGGTCTCATTCCATTCTGTGAGAAACTCCTCTGTATAAACAAAGCTAGGCATTTTTCGGAGTCGTAACCCTCTGGGGATCATGTTCTTTGTAATATAATTTTTAAGTGTAGTGAGATCCCACCAGATTTTTGCTTGTTGAGCTAAGTGTTTTTCAAGTTTGTGAAATAAATCCTCCATGTCTTGGTTGTTTTCTGTATGGTCGTCATAATTGCCAAATACTTTTTCGGCCAGTTCTATACGAGTAGATTGAGTATCTTGCGTCATGGTATGAATATACAATAACACATAAAGTAATGTTGACCAAGGAAATTGTGCAAAGTGCAGGTAAAATAAAATCAAGAATGAATCAAATGCATCAACCAGCTCATTAGACGCAATATATAAGTATTAATATCAGATGGTATTAGTTTGTTGATCAGTTGTGGCCATTTATAACGAAATGATTATTGAATGTTTTAGCCTTACTTGTTACAAACTTGCTTAAGACAGGACTTGTATATTTTGCATATATATATGTGAACTTGCTAGTGTTCCTCCTGGAACCACTAGAATACAGGGAGCTCGAGAGGTAAGGTAGAACGAACTTGCGATGCAATGGAAAGAGGGGAGGAGACCTCCAGCTCACCTAACACACTCCGGTGTGTTGTGGACGGCACACGGATCCTCGTGTCGGCACACGGTAGATAGACAAAGGGGAAGGAGTAGGATCCAGCGCTGAATCAAGTTTTAAAATGGATTTTCTTTTCCAAGTTTATTGGCAAGATGCTAAAAGGAAGGTTTCTACAAGTGTGGCCAACATCCCTGTAAAGCTTGTTCATACGTCCAAATAACCAAAACCTTTAGTGATTCTACATATACCGACAAGTTTAATATACAAAACTACATTAACTGCAATTCAGACTCAGTCATATACATCATTGAGTGTATAGAATGCAAATTAAAATACGTAGGCTGTACCAACAGAAAATTTAAAATAAGAATCCTAGAACATCTCAGCTACGTAAGAAACGAAAATATTGTGAACACCTCAAACGCATCTAAACACTTCATTTCCCAACATAACAGATCAATCAAATCATTTAGATGTTACGCTATTGAAAAGATCCATCCATGCAAAAGGGGAGGTGATATAAAACGCAAAACTCATCTCCGTGAAGCCTATTGGATCTACAGATTAAACACGAGATTTCCAAAGGGCTTAAACCTAAGAAAGGAATTAATGTATTTATACTAATGTCATAGTAGCAACAATAACCATACACGAGTTAAGCGCAAGATCTATACATGACATACTATTCCGACCAAATTTGTTCAATCACAAAACACATATAATCCAAGGTATACAATGTGTATCCAGTGTTGCATACATAATATTTGCTGTTTGATATGCACACACTTTTAACTCACACACTACCCAGTCTCGTTCGTCCTAATATATGTATCCCAAACCCCATACAGTTTCAGTTGTGTCCTATCCGCACTTTCCCCAACATCCTCATTCTCCATTATAATGCGCCGCTACACATAAAAACATTGCGTTATTTCTATGAAACCTTTATCCGAAAATATCCGTAGCCACCATATGTCTAGCCCTAAATGACACATTCACAGTGTGATATTTCAATAAGAGGTCCTATGGAATATTCATAAATGTAATAATTACAGGTTATAAAAATAAAAATAAAAATCAATACAACAATACACACGTCCGCACTTACCTAAACCTGAACGTTTATGATGTTTCATAGGAGACACACTAGGCTTGGATGACTGGCAAAGGTCGGCTATCGTTGTTGTCTGATACCCCTAAAATGAAAAAACTGAAACGTCAGAACATATTGACATTTAACAACTTTATCTGATACTTACAAGCTTTAAACACGCAAAAATGTACTTACATAAAGAATAATCTTTTAACAATAAAAACAATACTTACATGCAAGCTCCATCGATTCTAACACAGGATCAGATAACTACTTCCGGCTTGCGTTCCAACACGTTACCAACATTGACACGCAGAAAGTGATCAGCTGACCCTCCTGACTGAATACAAAAACTGACAGCGCGCGCTATTCAAAACCACTACAGCCAAGTTTAAGGACGAGGCAGTCGTCCGAAACGCGTAGGCCCGAGGATATCACCTTTACTTCTTACTAACCCAGGACTTTCCACAACTGGACTTCCTTTTAGCATCTTGCCAATAAACTTGGAAAAGAAAATCCATTTTAAAACTTGATTCAGCGCTGGATCCTACTCCTTCCCCTTTGAGTAAGATTACTACTTCCGGTCGCGGCTTCCGGACTTGTGCACTTGGACCAGCGGCAGCAGACGGAGCGGACGGGCCGGAGGGAGCCGCGGCGGCAGGAGCAGGTAAGAGATTTCTATGTATGTTCGTGTTTGTATGTGTTTACTACTGTATGTAAACCTACTACACTGTGTGTTAGCTCAAAAAATGGCGACACACAGTGTAGGAGGTTAGACCGTTCAATCCCCTCGCTTATTGCGGCACTAGCCAGGATAAAGGAGGGGGGATGCTGAGAGCTCACTAGAGCGAGGGCTTTTTACCCAATTTTGCAGCATAAAGCAATCTGGTTGCTTTACCACATGCAATTCTGCAATTTTGGGAATGGCTCCATCTAGTGACCAGCAATGGGAAATATTATAAATTAGAATCCAATTGAATCCAATTTATAATATTTCCTGACTCGTGAAAAAAAAAAAAAAAAATTAGAACAATGTTTAATCACCTATACACTAATTGTTTAACTAAAAAAAAAAAATCATGTTTTGCTGGCAACACATTCCCTTTAAAGGATTGCGCCCCATTTATGACCTATTGGGATCTAAGAATATATTTGAAAAATCTTCCCCTTTCTTGGCCTGGGAAAAGGAACATACAAATGAATACTCTGCACAAACATGGTCTTATGCACTTACTTTTCTAGCAAAACATTTGAAATGTACTCTTCATTATGAGTCAGTAATGAAGACAATGCTCCGATGGTATTACACCCCAGATAAGCTTCAGCGCATATACCCGACTGCCTCTCACCACTGTTGGAGAAATTGTGGGGGTAGGGGGACGCTGTTACACATTTTATGGGCCTGTCCGTCACTCAAAAACCTATGGAAGGCTGCATTCCTATTATTGTCGAATGTTACAGGAATTACAGTCGTTCCTTCACCATCGCTAGCATTGCTCTTTCTAAAGCTTGAAGACATTCCGGGAGAGTACAGAGTAATCGCAGCGCATATATTTATTGCGACCAAATTAGTAATAACCCGGAGTTGGAAGAGTCAGACAATCCCCCCATTAACGGAAATTATTGCCCATATTAATAGTACATGCTCACATGAGAAAATGACGGCACATAGGGGTCATTCTATCCCTAAATATGAGAAAGATTGGGGTCCATGGTTGGGTAGCGTTCACAACTTTGCTAACTAGACGAAACACCGTAGTGGTATCTCCTAGATTCCGAGACACCATCACTGGCTAGGACATGGAATGAGAGATCTGGTCTTAATTCATGTATATTGTATTATTTCTTTTGTATTGTATGACTTCTTTTGTATTATATCTGTATGATATTACGGGTATTTCTCACTGTTAGCATTGGAATGCAAAATGTTTGTGATTATGTATGTTGGAAAAATGTTCAATAAAAATTTATTGAGTAAAAAAAAATAATTATATAATAATTTGAGATGTTTTCCTCTGTTCGCCACCAGAGGGAGCACTTCCTAGAATTACAGCAAGGTGAATCAGGCAGATCAGCCTGACCTACAGTAGCTGCTGCAAATGTGGAAGGGAGACTCACCCCCCCTCCCTATTTTTGCCTACAAGACAGGAAAAGGTGTCTTCAAATTGCTAAGCATTGTCCATCTCTCATTTTTGGAGTGCTTTTACAATGGCAGCTGGCAGAGCTCTAGGACACACCAAAAGGCTAAGAATGATGAAAGTCAAGAGGGAAGCCCCTCTGGTGAATGACTTTTTAGTTCACAGGAGGTTCACACGGCATGTATTTGACTTTGTTTTTGACGCATTTTACATGCCGAAAAATGTGTCAAACGCTTGATTAAGCTTACCATTTACATCAATGCACCGTTAGTACATACAACACGATTTTTAACACAAGCATTTTTAAAAAATGCGTTGCAGAAAAAAGAATTGTCTTGTCAATTATTTGGCACGTAAAATGAACATGAACATGCACGAAGGGAATTATTTTTCATTGGCCTGTAGTTTATATTGTGGTGCAGGGAGAAGACAGAAGTTGCTGTAGGTGAGAAGATTTTAATTTTTTATATTACTAACTTTATTTTTTTATTCAGCAGGTTCTGCTCGACAGTTTGGACTACATCGTAGATACGCTGGATTAGTTCGATGATCTACGTTTTCTTTAAAAAAAAAGAAAATGGTTAACGAGGGTTGTGAGGGGGAGTTTTTATTTGAATAAAAAGATATTTTCTTAGGGTGTATTCAAACAGTGCAGTTTTGCTGCATTTTCACTATAAACAGTCCAGCCAGGAAATGCTGGTGCCTTGTGGGGATACTAAGAGGAGAGAGAGGAGGTCAGACAGAGAGTGAGAGATAGTAAAACATAGAATACAGATAGTTAGTGTCAGTAAGTGTGTTTCTAAGGCTTCATTCCCATCTGCACTAGGGCTCTGTTCCGACGTTCTGTAGGAACGGAGCCCTGACAGACACAAACAGAAACCGTTTCCGTTTCCATCACCATTGATTTCAATAGTGACGGATCCGGTGCCAATGGTTTCCGTTTGTCTCCGTTATGCAAGGGTTCCGTAGTTTTGACGGAATGAATAGCGTAGTCGACTATGGTATTGATTCCGTCAAAACGACAGAACCCTTGCACAACGGAGACAAACGGAAACCATTGGCACCGGATCCGTCACTATTGAAATCAATGGGGAAAGAAACGGAAACCTATGTTTTCCGTTTGTCTCTGTCAGGGCTCCGTTCCGACGGAACGTTGGAACGGAGCCCTAGCACAGATGTGAACGAAGCCTTAGAAACACACTCACTAACACTAATTCACTATCTATCTGTATTCTAAGTTTTACTATCTCCCACGCTCTGTCTAACTTCCTCCCTCTCCTCTTTGAATCCCCACAAAGCACCAGCATTTCCTGGTTGGGCTGTTTATAGTGGTTTTGACTCATATGACTGTCAATTACTGAGACATCAGTGGCTCACACTTATATCCCCCCATGATTGGCTGTTCTAGAGGGGGGGCTGCCTGCAATAATATATTATCTGAGAATCAAGTGAAACTACTCAATACACAAAGTTCTCCCAAAATTCCCACATCAAACTATTTAGCAGAGATAGCTTGCCATGCAGTGGTTGTACACTTTCAGACACTTCTTCTTAAGATCATTGATCCAGAATAAGTGAGTGTTTATGCAAACAGGCACTAAAGAAGATCAATCTAAGCAAAACATAGACAAAGTATAGCAGTTGCTTCCAAAGACATTACTGTATTTTGCTCAATATTGGTCAATAATTATATATGAATATACATTCCCCTCTGTTCTCCTGTCTAAGAATTGAATGGAGCAGGCACAGATGGCACAGATGTAGCTATTGCTATCACACAACAAAAGCCATTGAGATGTCATTGAATTGAAAAAGTTAAGTTAAAGTTTCTTGCCACTGTGTATTTAATGCGTTAAGAGTCAAGATAAAGATGGCTACATCTGTAACTTGAAATTGCATTTATGTGTTGGCCACAATTAAGTCCCAAGATATTGTTATTATGTACAAAACATAAAATTTCTTTGTGTAGTGGTCTTTCATAGCATTAATATAAAAGAAACAGTTTACTTTTTTTTTTTTTTTTACTTAACAATACAACTTATTGCTCATAAACTAAATGTTCTATATGATAAAGAGAATGGACTATTTCAGAAAAACTCCAAAATGCTATGCATTTCAAAGACGAAAGAAAGCTACTTCTGTGTGGATTTTTTTTTCCAAACCGATGTCAATCCATATTGTGTGTTTGTCAGACCAAAGTAAGTAGAAACAGCAATGTAAGCCACCTGGGCATCTCCTTTCAATTTTTAAGTACCTGCAGTAGATGCATACCGGCAAGCGGCCACAGAGCAATTGATGTATCTGTTCCTTTACCAAACAGTCCAGTTTTTGACATAGCATGAATAGATATGGACTTTTAACATCTTTAGTTTGTTATCTCAAACGTAAGACAGCACAATCTGCAGATAGGCATAAATGGATTAACCAGCAAGGTGAAAAAAAAATTGCCACTCCAGAAAAACAGGTTAGCCAGCATTCTCTCTTGAGACCCTTAGCGCCAAAATCCATGTTGGTGGCATCTGCTCAGATTTTTTTCTGCACACCTTCCTCACCATTACTTGGCTGAGTGTGGATCCTCCTTTGCCACAGCATCACCTTCTATAGTGTGTTCCACAGAGTAGCAACATAGCAGCGCAATTACATGCATTTTAAACAGGCACAAAGCCGAATTAATGTTAAAGAGTAAAATACTGGAATGCTTTGCTTTTATAAAGCGGCATGATTACTCTTTCTCCAAGGAGTTATCATGACATTTTATTTTACCAAAAGCGGACAATGCTATAGAATAACAAACTGAGTGATACTTATCTTACCATTCACCTGCCGCCACTTCCTGGGTCTCTGCTCACCGGGCCCTAGTGATGATGATGTGTTGACATGACATGTGACCGCTGCAGCCAATCACTGGCTCCAGCGGTGACCTCAGTGGTGTTCACTGTAACTAGTGATTGGCTGCAGGCAGGGGCGTAACTAGGAAAGACTGGGCCCCATAGCAAACTTTTGACTGGGGCCCCTCCTCCTTTGGGTGTCACACAACCCCCACCCCTTGTAGATAGTGCCTTTTTTACAGCCCCCCCCTGTAGATATCTACAAAGGGGGCTGTATGGCGTTATCTACAGAGGGTGGCTGTATAGCGTTCCCTACAGGGGGGGCTGTATGGTGTTCCCTACAGGGGGGGTTGTATGGCGTTCCCTACAGGGGGGCTGTATGGCATTCTCTACAGGGGGGGCCGTATGGCGTTCTCTACAGAGGGGGCTGTATGGCGCTAACGCCATACAGCCCCCCTGTAGAGAGCATCATACAGCCCCCCCTGTAGGGAACGGCATACAGCCCCCCCTTGTAGGGAACGCCATACGGCCCCCCTGTAGAGAACGCCATACGGCCCCCCCTGTAGAGAACGCCATACGCCCCCCCCCTGTAGGGAAGGCCATACAGCCCCCCCTGTAGGGAAGGCCATACAGCCCCCCCCCTGTAGAGAACGCCATACAGCCCCCCCTGTAGGGAACGCCATACGGCCCCCCTGTAGAGAACGCCATACGGCCCCCCTGTAGAGAACGCCATACGCCCCCCCCTGTAGGGAAGGCCATACAGCCCCCCCCTGTAGGGAAGGCCATACAGCCCCCCCCTGTAGAGAACGCCATACAGCCCCCCCTGTAGGGAGCGCCATACAGCGTCCCCCCTCCCAAAAAAGTATGACCTACAGTGTGTCCTACTAAAAGACATGTATCCCCTATCCACAGGATAGGGAATACATGTGTGATCGCTGGCAGCGATAGGGAGAACGGGGGACTGAAAGTCCCCTGAAGTTCTCCATGACTAACCTCTGACTTCCGGCGTCTGCGCAGCTCACTAAAAATGAAAGGAGCGCTGGTCACGCATGCGCACATGCGGGACCGACGCTCCATTAATTTCTACGGAGCTGCCGACATAGACCCCGGAAGTCCAAGGTTTGTGATGGAGAACTTCAGGGGACTTTCAGTCCCCCGTTCTCCCTATCAATGCCAGCGATCACACATGTATCCCCTATCCTGTGGATAGGGGATACATGTCTTTTGTTTAATGGCAGAGCGGGGAGATACCTCCCTGCTCTGCCGTAGTGTTCAGTGGCGTCCCGCTGTAGCAGCCATAGCGACTGCTAACAGAGCCTCCGGCCATGGTGGGGGCCCGTGCCGGCGGGCGACACGAGCCCCCTCATGCCGCGGGCCCGGTAGCAGCCGCTACGGCTGCTATAGTGGTAGTTACGCCACTGGCTGCAGGGGTCACATGTTGTGTCGACACTTCATTTACTGAACCCGGTGAGCAGATACCGGTAGCGTTAGCATGGGAGCGACAGAGAATTAGTAAGGTGAGTATTACAGTTTTTGGTAAAAAATAATCATGGGGTGTACAACAAACTGGCTGTGCCTGTGTAAAAGAGGAAAAAACCGAAATTCTGTTTTTACATAGTTGATATATTGCATTCATTTTTAAATTGCACTATACTGTGTCAATGTAAAAGACAAAAAAAAATTGCATTTGTAGAACAACAAAACCAATTTTTGTAATTTTATAAGCAAAAGGGAAAAACATGAATGCTGGTAAGGAAAAAGAGTAATGTTGCAGCAATAAAGTTCCTAAGTTCTGCAAAGAAAAATTGAGAAGTACTCATCTATACAAAAATGAGAGATTTTCCATGTCTTCCATTGAAGCACATGTTCAGAAGCAATAATACACTTAAATTTACTGTCCAAGTATTATAAATTCCTCCATAGGCCGCTGCAATGGTTATTACATGTAGTAAAACCAGAAACTGTGTGCTTACCCACATGTTATAGGTCCTTCAGCCATAACATTACAAAATTAACATTAACAATACTCCTGTCAAGGGGCAGCAAGTGAAATGTCAGTTCTTGCATTTGATGTGTTAGAGGCAGGAAAAATGGGCAAGTGTAAGGATCTGAGTGACTTTGACAACGGACAAATTGTGATGACTAGATTACATCTCCAAGAGCATCCCCAAAATGGCAGGTCTTTTGTGGTGTTCCAGGTATGCAGTGTTTAGCACCCACCAAAAGTGGTCTAAAGAAGGACAACTGGTGAACAGGCAACCGGGTCATGGGTGCCCAAGACTTATTGATGGGCATGTCGAGCGAAAGCCAATCCCTCTGGTCTGATCTCACAGAAGAGCTAATGTAGCAAAATTTTCTGAAAAGTTAATTCTGGCTATGATAGAAAGGTGTCAGAATCAAATGTATGGCAGCATGCAGCGTTGGGGGCTGTGTAGCCGCAGACCAGTCAGTATGCTAATGCTAACTTCTGTGCACTACTGAAAGCGCCCACAATGGGCATGTTGGCATCAGAACTGAATCATGGAGCAATGGAAAACGGTGGCCTGGTTTGATGAATCACGTTTTGTTTAATATTATGTGGATGGTCGTGTGATTGTATGACACTTATGTGGGGAAGAGGATGCACTATGGAAAGAAAACAAGCCAGCAGAGGCAGTGTAATCCTCCTGGCAATGGTCTGCTAGGAAATTTTGGGTCCTGGCAATGTGACACGTACCACCTACCTAAACATTTCATGCAGTGGCGTAACTACCGCTACAGCAGCCGTAGCGGCTGCTACGGGGCCCGCGGCATGAGGGGGCTCGTGTCGCCTGCCGGCACGGGCCCCCACCATGGCCGGAGGCTCCGCTAGCTGCCGCTATGGCTGCTACAGCGCGACACTACTGAACACTATGGCAGAGTAGGGAGGTATCTCCCCGCTCTGCCATTAAAGGGGTTGTTCCTACAAAAGACATGTATCCCCTATCCACAGGATAGGGGATACATGTGTAATCGCTGGCAGCGATAGGGAGAACGGGGTACCGAAAGTCCCCATAAGTTCTCCATGAGAAACCTCAGACTTCCGGGGTCTGTGTCGGCAGTTCCGTAGAAATGAATGGAGCGCCGGTCGCGCTTGTGCGCATGCGTGACCAGCGCTCCTTTCATTTTTATTGAGCTGCGCAGTCTCCGTAAGTCAGAGCTTAGTCATGGAGAACTTCGGGGGACTTTCGGTCCTCCGTTCTCCTTATCAGTGCCAGCGATCACACATGTATCCCCTATCCTGTGGATAGGGGATACATGTCTTTTGTAGGACACACTTTAGGTCAGATTTTTTTGGGGGGTTGGGGCTGCATGGCGCTACCTACAGGGGGGGCTGTATAGCGTTACCTACAGGGGGGCTGTATGGCGTTACCCACAGGGGGATCTGTATGGCGTTATCTACAGGGGGCTGTATAGCGTTACCTACAGGGGGGCTGTATGGCGTTACCTACAGGGGGGGCTGTATGGCGTTACCTACAGGGGGCTGTATGGCGCTATCTACAGGGGGGGCTGTATGGCGTTATCTACAGGGGGGGCTGCATGGCGTTATCTGCACGGGGAGGGCTGTATGGCGTTATCTACAGGGGGAGGGCTGTATGGCGTTATCTACAGGGGTGGCTGTATGATGCTATTTACAAAGGGGTCTGTATGGCGTTATCTACAGAGTTGTCTGTATGGCGTTATCTACAGAGGGGGCTGTATGGCGTTATCTACAGGGGGCTGTATGGCGTTATCTACAGGGTGGGCTGTATGGCGTTATCAAAAGGGGGGGCTGTATGGCGCTATTTACAAAGGGGTCTGTATGGCGTTATCTACAGAGGGGGCTGTATGGCGTTATCTACAGGGGGCTGTATGGCGTTATCTACAGGGTGGGCTGTATGGCGTTATCAACAGGGGGGCTGTATGGCGCTATTTACAAAAGGGTCTGTATGGCGTTATCTACAGGGTGGTATGTATGGCGTTATCTACAGAGGGGGCTGTATGGCGTTATCTACAGGGGGGCTGTATGGCAGTATCTACAGGGGGCTGTATGCCGTTATCTACAGGGGGGTTCTGTATGGCGTTATCTACAGAGGGGGCTGTATGGCGTTATCTACAGAGGGGGCTGTATGGCGTTATCTACATGGGGGCTGTATGATGTTATCTACAGGGTGGCCTGTATGGCGTTATCAACAGGGGGGCTGTATGGCGCTATTTACAAAGGGGTCTGTATAGCGTTATCTACAGGGTGGTCTGTATGGCGTTATCTACAGAGGTGGCTGTATGGCATTATCTACAGGGGGGCTGTATGCCGTTATCTACAGGGGGAGGTTCTGTATGGCGTTATCTACAGGGGGGGGGGCTGTATGGCTTTATCTACAGAGGGGGCTGTATGGCATTATCTACAGAGGGGGCTGTATGGCGTTATCTACAGGGGGGCTGTATGGCGTTATCTATAGGGGGGGCTGTATGGCGTTATCTACAGAGGGGGCTGTATGGCGTTATCTACAGGGGGCTGTATGGCGTTATCTACAGGGGGGTCTGTATGGCGTTATCTACAGGAGGGCTATAAAAAAGGCAATATCTACAAGGGGGGGTTGTGTGACACCCAGGAGTCAAAAGTTTGCTATGGGGCCCAGTCTTTCCTAGTTACGCCCCTGATTTCATGGCAATAGTATTCCCTAATGGCAGTGGCCTCTTTCAGCAGGATAATGCACCCTGCCAAACTTCACAAAATACACTTTAACTTAATCTGCAGGGCCCTTTTTTTAAGTGTATGGACTACAGTATATAACCTGATTAAATTGTTATCTAGAATGTCAAAAAGTTTTCAGCATTGCCTTCTTTGCATCTTATTTATTGAAGCGAGTATGTTGATTTGAACTATTTCAATTAATCTATTGACTCATCATATCTTACAGACATTTTCTTCATTTTTTATTTAAACATACAGTAAGTATCCTTAATTTAAGTAAATTCCAATTAGCAATTAGGATGAAAAATGAAAGTCAATTGTAATATACAGACAATCTAATCACTAATAAAATGTTAGTACTTAATTAGTAGGCATTAAAATTACACAGATTTTTAATTTAGGATAAGATAGGAAACAAAATGTGTATTTTTTTCTTGATACTTTTTGAAACATAATAAATTTGGCACATACCATATACAAAATGTTTATGTACATTTTATCCAGTATATCATTCAAGGTGATTGAAAGAGAATAAGTGCAAATGGTTAATGCAATAACTGGAGAGAACTGTGGTGTCCAAGGATGGTTCCTTATGAATGTTTCTTACATGTTTGGAAGTATTATGCTACTTCTATAGTATGTGATAATGTTTTAAGTATACATTTTTATCATTATCAGAATATTATTTTATAGCAATGATAAGTTTTTCGTAGCACAGTGGCTCAGTGCTTAGCATTGTTGCCTTGCAGAACTCAGATCCTGGGTTAAAATCTGACCCAGGGCAACATCTGTATGGAGTTTGTATATTCGCCTCATGCTTGCATAGGTTTCTTCTCACACTTCAAAAATAATATATTGAAAGACTAATTGCCACCCTCAGAAATTGTCCCTAGAATGTTTGCGTACCTAAGAAAGTGAAAATAGATTGTGAGCCCCATTGGGGACAGAGACTGATGTTTTCTGTATAAAGCTGTGCATTATGTTGGCATCATATAAGCAACAGGACTCAAATATAATTAATAAAAATAATAATCAGCATCAATATTATTATGTTTATTTTCTCCATCCTAAAAGTACATGATGAAAAATATTGCGTGAACTTACCATTAACACTACAATTAAATTGAATTTTTGTAATATAAAGTTTATGTTTTACCTTAAATAGTATAGCAAATAAGCAATTATTTGGAATAATTATGTCTTAGCTTTACCTCAATAAGTTTAGACTGGAGCACTGGACTTGTTATAATTCAGACTTTCTCTCGGAAAATATAATGTGCAATGTTTCCCCTGTGGTCAACTAGATTCAATAATCCTCATACTGGACAAGTGATATGTGTTGGGCTTTGCCTTAGGCAAATGAACATTTTGCAGTAGAATATACTTAACCCATAAGTTCTGAGAGTTTTTAACCTCAAGTGTTGACAGAATTTTAAAATAGTTGCCGCTCTAACCTTTAAGGTCAAAGCAAGTGTGATATTCCTGTAAGCATTTCACTCTAAGCATCTTTTCTCAGAACATTCTATAGTTAAAAGATTTAGTGCTAAAATGCTGTGGTGTTCAAAACATACATTGAGCTGGTAAATCGAAATTTGTAAATACGCACTTTAAATATTAATATTGTATACCGTTTTTACAAAACAGATTGCATTTAATGCATGGTTTAATATCTAATTTCACTATGTGCATTAAAACCTTGTACCAGGAACAGGTTGGCTTAGAAATGTAACTACAGATTTCTTATTAGTGCTGAACTAAAACAATATTAGTATATATGAAGAATGATACAAATCCTGTAAAACACTAGAATATTATTTTAATATGTATAAGGCCTCATTCACACGGCAGGGTTTCCCGGCCGGGTGCCGGCCGTTCATAAATCGGCCGGCACCCGGCTGCATTAGGAATAATAGACTCCTAATGGGGCTATTCACACGGCCGATTTTTTGACGGCCGGGAAAACCGCCCGTCAAAAAATAGGACATGCTCTATTTTCGCCCGGGTACCCGGCCGCCCGGCTCCCATAGAAGTCTATGGGGCCGGGTAATACCCGGCCATCACCGGGATGTGTCCCGAGTGACGGCCGGGTTTTCCGGCTCTTGCGCTCTATCTCCTCCTCCTCACAGCGCAGAGTGCATGTGAGGAGGAGGAGTTGATGCCATTCTGACGAATGGCATCGCTGTACACGGTGTGGCAGGGCCGGGGTGTACAGCAGGTGGAAGGGAGCGCTGCGCTGGCTCCCTTCTCCTGCTTGTTAAAAGCGCCCTGGCCCGGCGACACCTTTGATGGCGCCGCTAGCAGCTGCAGCAGCTGCTGCTGCTGCTACTACTGTAGCGACGCCACTATAGCAGAGCGGGGAGGTATCTCCCCGCTCTGCTATGTGCTAGCCGCACTTTAGCTCCTTGAAGGAGCGGAATCCCCGTGTGTTCGGGGATTCCGCTCCTGGACAGAGCGCTTGATGTCTCTGTCCATATCTGGGCAGTGACATCAGGGGAAACTCCTGAAGCGGAATCCCCGAACACATGGGGATTCCCCTTCAGGAGTTGCCGATGATGTCACTGTCCGGATCTGCCCGGCCCGGCACGGATGCATAACTTTATGCAAACCGGCCGGGCAGAATGGCCGATTTTACCGGCCGGCACTCGGGCTCGGACGCGACCCGGTCGTGTGAATCCCGCCTAATAGCTGCAGTCACTGACAGATGTAATAGAAGCTCACCTAGGCACATGACTCAGAATATATGTGCCAAAAGCCAAGTTATACAGGAGGACAACAAATTATTTGTCATTTTGGGAAAAAAGGTTTTGGCAAGGGAATAGAAACGAGCAAGCTATGAAAAATGTTCTTTGCCACAGAATCTATTCAACTGAGCTTCATTAAATAGATTATTTGACAAGGGAGATTTTTTTTTTATCATTTTCTCATTTCTATTGCCTTGCCATTACCCTTTTTCCAATTAATTTTAATAAAGCTAAATAAAGTCATATTTGTCACACAAAATATGTGAAAATCACATTCAAAAAAATGTTTACAGGCATTTAACCAGAAACAGTGTTTGGTCTTAAAAGGGCAAAAATACATACCATTTTTGTTAGGAAACGCCCATCCCTTTAAGATTACCATGACTACTAGTCTAGCTTCTGTGTGGCTCTGGTTTTAGTTGTTGAGTCTGTCCCACTTCTCTGTCTTTCTTCCTATCAGATTGAAGGGTGGAGTATTTAAAGCTGGGTTGGTTCTGTTTTCTTTGCTTGTAAATTTTCCTTGCTGCATGTGTTTGATCAAGCTTCTGACTGTACCCTGTACTTTTGACTATTTGGACTTTTTGGAATTGGACCTCGGCTTGTCTCTAGATTACACTTTGCTTACTGATTTGGACTTCCTGTTCCCGGCTGGTTTTGACCTCTGCAATCCCTTATATCCACTAACTTTGTGATTTTGGACTTTCTGTTACCCTCGGGCTGTCTTGTTACCTGTTCTGGTAGTGCCTGCATTGCACCTCTTATCCAACACTGAACTCTGTTAAAACAACCGGGTTCTATGCTGCAAAATCCAACTTGCCTTGCAGTGGGCTCTGGCAAAAACCATAGAGTAGCCTTAAACTCTGTTGATCAGAGTTGTGACAGATTTGGGGTTGCAGATTTATTTCCTGACAGTCTCGAGCAGCCTTTGGGGAATCGCTCATATTCTATAAACTTCCATCCTGCGAAATGCTCAACCAGTGATTCCATAACAATATTAAGGGGGTTAAAAAAAATTGCTTTATTATTAATACATGCATTTTTATTTTTTATTTTAGTTGGAAGCAGCAATTACAACCATATGTAATTATGCCATAATATTATCAATAATACAAGACTTACCATATGAATGTTTGGAGAAAACATTTGTGAGGTCAGACATTGATGTTAGACGTGAAGTATTGACTTGCACTCAGCGTTCCAATTTATCTCAAAGGTGTTTGATGGGGTTGCGGTCAGGGCTATATGCAGGCCACTCATGTTCCTCCAGACCCTCAACTCGTCAATCCATTACTTAATGAACCTCACTTTGTGCGCTGGGGCATAGTTCAGCTTGAACAGGAAAGGACCTTCGCCAAACTGCTGCCACAAAGTTGGAAGCATAAAATTGTGTAAAATGTTTATGTATGCTGTAGCATTATGGGGTAATTCCATCGTGATGATTGCCATTAAACTGCTCAGTAATGAAACAAACCTGGCATTTGTAAAATACACTATTTAAAAAAAAAACTTTTCTTCTTTCAATATTCTACTTATCATCCTGTAACTGTGCCCCCCTGTGTCCAATGATGTTTTCACACTGCACGTCTTCCTAGCGATGCCTATTGGGTGGGTCACACATGCGCC
This sequence comes from Rhinoderma darwinii, assembly GCF_050947455.1. Taxonomy (NCBI): domain Eukaryota; kingdom Metazoa; phylum Chordata; class Amphibia; order Anura; family Rhinodermatidae; genus Rhinoderma; species Rhinoderma darwinii. The sequence goes on from NC_134687.1 coordinate 443,649,046, forward strand.
GTTCATTAGAAGTTTGGAGCCGGATCCCCCTTTAAAAACGTACAAGGATCCCTCATTCAGTCACATAGCTTTCTCCCTGCCTCTCCTATCCAAAGCTGAGCACGCGCAGGAAAACGGTCTGTCAGCGACAGCAGGGAAAACTCAATACTTGTACTGCCCAAGTGCTGTTTCTTCTCCTGTATCATGTTACAGGCTGCACACTGGTAGTATAGCCAGCAGTCAGGAAGCTAGAATGATTAACCCCTTGGGGACGTAGCCATTTTTTGATTTTTCATTTTCATTTTTCACTCCCTGCATTCCAAAAGCCATAACTTTTTCATTTTTCCTTCAATAGAGAGGCATGAGGGCTTATTTTTTGTGGGAAGAGTTGTTGTTTCTTCTGGTACCATTTATAGTTCCATATAATGTACTGGGAAATTGAAAAAAAATTATTTGCGGGCTGAAGTTGGAAAAAACTGTGATTCCTCAATTGTTTTTTGGGTTTCGTTTTTACGGCTTTCACCGTGTGGTAAAACAACAACTTATTTTTATTCTGTGGCTTAATATGATTATGGTGGCACCAAATTTATATAGGTTTTTTTATACTTTACTACTTTTATTGATAATAATCTTTGTGTTAAAAAAAAATTTGTGTCGCCACATTCTGAGAGCCATAACGTTTTTATGTTTTCACCGATTGAGCGGTGTGAGGGCTTATTTTTTGTAGGATGAGCTGTAGTTTTTATCGGTACCATTTTTTGGTATGTAGAACGATTTGATCACTTTTTATTAAAAAGGTTTTGAGAGCTTAGGTGACTAAAAAACAGCGATTTTGGCATTTAACATTCTTTCTTTTTTACGGCGTTCACTGTGCACATTAAATAACACTATATTGTAATAGATTAGACTTTTATGGATGCAGAGATACCAATTTTGTTTACTTTTTTTTTTTACATTACTTTATTTATTTATTTTTAACTTTTAATATATTTATATTTTTTTCACTTTTTTTTTTACACACTTTATTAGACCCCTAGGGAACTTGAACCAGTGATCATTAGATCGCTGGTACAATATACTGCAATACTAACGTATTGCAGTAGATCGTCATTTTTGCAGGCTTCTGTTAAGCCCTGCCACCCATTAGAGGGTTTAAACAGCCAGGAACAGCGTGATCCCTGCCCCCGGCGGTTAGTCCCAGGTGTCCGCTGTAAAATACAGTGGACACCCGCAAAATATGGAGCACACTCAGCGCACAAGCACCCTCCAAATATCACACCCCGCACCTGGACGTAATAGCACGTCTGGGTGTGCATAGGGGTTAAATAGGTATCTTCCCTGACATGCGCTGTTCATTACTTACCTGCTAAGTGACTTCAACAGATGGCATAAGATACATCTAAGAAACGTATAGAAGTGAAATATGCCTATAAGTATCGACAAGTAGCTAATTTATTCACTGGGTAGAATGTATAAAACAATACATACCAATTTACAGTGTGGTTGCTACAGGTAGTAGTGAGCATTTGTTTAAAAGTACATGCTGAGAAGGGAATGGAGGGACTATACTGTAAGTTGGAAGCACATAAAGCTGGCGGTAGAAAGGGAGATACGTAAGAGATGGGTGGAGCGGAGAGAGGCGGAGCAAGTAGAGACTTGTACAAAGTATCATGGGAACTTTAGGCAGAAGCAGCTAAGCGGTGGTCACATGTGACGCAAAAACAGCCCATTCATTGCATCGCCCCCTCATCCCACAAAGGTGGGAGAATAAGAGAGGCACAAATTGGTAATATTGGTCAAAATCATACATCTTTATTTTTAATATAACTAACGATAGAGAGTTTTGTAGGTGAAAAGCCATAGCAGTCAAAACCCTTTAACCTTAGTTTTCACTGGAAATATGTGGCCTAACTAAACCCTGAAAAACAGCCCAAAAGCATTATCCCTCCTCCACCAAATACAAATAAGCACTGTGCATTACTGTAGGTGGTGTTCTCCGGGCATGCACCAAACCCATATTCATCCACCATACTGCGAGAGAGAACAAATTTCCACAGCTACGGAAAACAGTGGCAGCATGCTTTATACCACTCCAGTCGATGCTTGGCCTTGCTTATGGTGATCTCAGGGCAAACAGCCTGTTAGCGACCGTACATTAATGCGGGTCAACCGTCCCTTTATCTGCAAAATCGTGTGGCCATGAATTAATACACCCTTTATGGCCCCACGAGTTTGTAAATTACAACTTACCTTCTATTCATTCTCTATGGCAGCGCCGGAAAAAGTCAAACACTGCACTCAGCTATCTACGGCGCTCCCATAGAGAATAAATAGAGCGGCAGTTCGCATGCGCATGTAACTGGAATACTCCTTAACAAGGTATTTGACAGCCGCTCCTACATAGTGCCAGCGCGGTTGTTGGGCGTGTTGCGACCATGTCAGGGCCGCTCCATGTGGCCATACCCTTAGGCTTGTGTGCAGCTGCTTGATCATGAAAACCCATTTCAAGAAGCTCCTGACACACAGGTCTTGTGCTCGTGTTACATCCAGGGATTTTTATGCACCATGCAATTCAGCACTCGGCAGCTCTGCCCCGTGCGTTTGCTTGGTTTACCACTTTGTGGCTAAGCTGTTGTTGCTCATAGAAGCTTCACCTCAAAAATAATAGCACTTACAGTTGACCCTGGCAGATCCAGCAGATCAGAAATATTGTAAACTAACTTGTGGCAAAGGTTGCATCCCATGACAGTACCACATTATAAGTCACAGAACTCTTCAGTATGACCTATGCTATTACTAGTGTTTATCTTCGAAGATTGCATGGCTTTCTGCCTTATTTTGTGCTTGGAACATCTATACTCAATAATTAGGAATGTCCACATATTTTTGGCCACATAATATACATAAATCTTTTATTTAATTGCATCTGTACATAATTTAGTGTGTGTGTATCTATGTTTTAAACAAAAAAGAGTTACCGAGTGTGTAATGACGGGGTAGGGAGACAGACAGGTGAGCCCTAATCTACCCGCCACTCAGTCTCTGCCTACTTGCACGACCCGTCCTAGGCGACGGCGTACAACTGGGCGATGGTCCCTACGCTCAATATGTGCACGACAGACAAACAGGCAAGGGTACACAGAAGCTAAGGGAAATGGGTCAGTTGCCCACGGCAACACCGTGAGCAACAAGAGTAGTGAACGAGCTGAGTCAAACCAGGAGTGTATGAGGTACCAAACGCAGAGCAGGAGCGTAGTCAGTAAAGCCAGGGTCAATATGAAGCAGAGGTCAATAGTAATAGCTGGAACAGCAGAGCCAGGAAACAAGAGAGAATCACAGGCAAAGACAAGAAGCAAATGAAGGTATAAATAGACCGAGGACGGGAACTAGAACCGTCTGGCCAGGCTGTGATAGGTTCTCCCACTCCTCAGCCTACCAGCCTGAGTGGTAGCAGATCGAGTCACTCTATCAGACCTAGGAACAGATGCAGACTGATTAACCACGGGCGTCGACACAGAAGCTGTGTCTGGCAGATCCTTTACAGAGTGCATATATTATCCTAGACACTGATGCCTAATACTAAATATAAATTACGGTACTGAACTTATTCTGAATATGTGCATTTAATATTTAATGATGAGGAAAACATGGCAGTAGGTAAGCAGCCACAGTAACAATTTAGGAATAGTTCATCAGATTCCCTGTTTAACAGAAAGGTAATATAATTAGCTGATTCAACACTATTAAAATTCAGAACCAGACTTTCTCTGTCATTGTCAATGAACAAATGATCAAACAATGTGTTTCAGGAAAAGCATAAAACGGCAATACATCTAAAATAAATATTTTACAGCGTTCTGAAGATATAAATGGAATTCTCTAATGAAAGATGTAATTAAAAGTCAAAATCAAGGACATAGAGCTTTAGTCTGGTGACAGGTCACTTTCACCATGTCTTTACTGCATGGGCACAGAAATGTCATTTTTAATAGTGTAAAATGAAATTACATTTTCTCTGCAAAATGTACAAGACTTGTTGATATGTGTATTGTAGAATTGTATGTAAGGCACTATTGATTGCTAAAATATTTTAGTATACTATGTATAGGAAAGGTCCTATACTGTTGTATGCTTGTTTACATGATGTATGTACAATACTCATAATGATAAAATATAAAATAGATACATACCTATCTATACACGTATATAGATTTACACGTATGAAGAAAAAAGGACTAACAAATTATTATTGCTATAAATCATGCATGCAATATGCAAACAATTATTTTGGGGTTCATATCATTTTTTTTGGTGGGGAATAGGAAAAATACCAGCAATTTCGCCACACTTTTTTGCATCCTTAATTTACGCCGTTTACCGAGTGGTATAAATAACACAATAAATTTATTCAGCGGGTTGTTACGATTGCAACGATACCAAATTTATATAGATTTTGTATGTTTTACTACTTTTAGGGCATGCCCCCACGTGGCGGATTTCCTCCGCAACTGTCCGCATCAATGCCGCACCTAATCCGGGTTGCGGATTACGGCTGCGGATCTGCCCAAAATGTGCAGTAAATTGATGCGGACTAGCTGCTGCGGACTTCGGGAAAAGTGCTTCCCTTCTCTCTATCTGTGCAGGATAGAGAGAAGGGACAGCACTTTCCCTAGTGAAAATAAACGAATTTCATACTTACCGGCCGTTGTCTTGGTGACGCGTCCCTCTTTCGGCATCCAGCCCGACCTCCCTGGATGACGCGGCAGTCCATGTGACCGCTGCAGCCTGTGATTGGCTGCAGCCGTCACTTAGACAGAAACGTCATCCTGGGAAGCCGGACTGGAGACAGAAGCAGGGAGTTCTCGGTAAGTATGAACTTCTATTTTTTTACAGGTTGATGTATATTGGGATCGGTAGTCACTGTCCAGGGGGCAGAAACAGTTACTGCCGATCGCTTAACTCTTTCAGCACCCTGGACAGTGACTATTTACTGACGTCTCCTAGCAACGCTCCCGTAATTACGGGAGCCCCATTGACTTCCTCAGTCTGGCTGTAGACCTAGAAATACATAGGTCCAGCCAGAATGAAGAAATGTCATGGCAAAAAAGCAAGACGCATCCGCAGCACACATAACATGTGCATGACAGCTGCGGACTTCATTGCAGAACTTAGAATCTCCATTGAAGTCAATGGATAAATTCCACCATGAGTCCGCAACCAGTCCGTCACTGCTCCGCAACAGACAGAGCATGCTGCGGACACCAAATTCCGCTCCGCAGCCTATGCTCCGCAGCGGAATTTTACGCATCGTCTAAAAGAACACTTCTAAATAGAAGTGGAAGTCAATGCAGAAACGGCTCCGCTGCAGATTAACGCTGCGGAGTGTCCGCAGCGGAATTCAAGTGAAATTCCGCCACGTGTGAACCCAGCCTTACACAGTGAAAACACTTTTTTTTCAAAATTATTTGTTTTTGTGTCTCTATATTACAAGAGCCATAACTTTTTTATTTTTCCGCCCATGCAGCTGTTTGACGGCTTTTGTTTTGCGGGACAAATTGCAGTTTCTATCGGTACCATTTTGGAGTAGATGCGACTTTTTGATCATTTTTTATCAAAGTTTTTTTTAAGGCAGTATTCACAGAAAACAGCAATTTTTGCATTGTTATTTTATTTTATTTTTTACGGCGTTCACCCTGCGGGTTAAATAATGTAATAACTTTATAGTTGGGGTCGTTACGGACGCGGCAATACCAAATATGTGTAACTTTTTTCTGTTTTTTTAATAATAAAGCATTTTGTATGGGGAAATGTGGGTTTTTCATTTGTTTTTTACTTATTTCTTTTTTCTTAACTTTATTAAACTTTGTTTTTACTAGTCCCACTAGGGGACTTCACTATGCGATCGTCCGATTGCTTTTATGATACACTGAAATATTTTCGTATCGTAGCATATTACTTGCCTGTCCGTGTAAAATGGACAGGCATCTGCTAGGCCATGTCTCTGGCATGGCCTAGCAGTGGTAAATAGTGGCAGACCTGGGGGCCTTTATTAGGCCCCCCGGCTGCCATAGAAGACACCGGCACGCTACGATCATACGCAGGATGCCGGTGGGGTGAGAGAGGGAGCTCCCTTTCTCTCTCCAAAACGACTCAGATACGGTGCTTGCTATTGAATACTGCATCTGAGGGGTTAAACTGGTGAGATCGATACTGATATCGATCTCGCCCATTCGAGCAGGGCTGCTCCTAGCTCTGTTCTTCTCTGTTATTCTGATTCAGCGCCGTGAAAACGTGTATGCATCGGAATAAAGCCCATTACTGGCCACCGTGAAAATACATATTTGCGGTCACTAACGGGTTAAAGCATATGTCAGTCTTTGAATATCACTTTACATATAGAATTAATCTACATAAGAAGTTTAGTAAATGTTGTAAGTAAATAACATTATTAATCTTGTAATGATCCTGAGTATTATAGTCCTAATCTTTATTTACGATTCTGTAGGCTGAAATCTCTCAGCATTCTCTGCTGGTTCAGTGTCTGTACAGAGCTTGTTCTAGAGATTTTCCTTCTAGGAGGTGTATTCTTTACACCAGGTACTGCACAGTTATGTGATGAAGAAAAAAAGTGTTTTACTACATTATAGGGGCACAGTTAAACTATTGAAGATGTATCTGAAAAAGAGCTTGTCAACTGTCACCAATAACAACCAGCCGAAGTGTGAACAAAGCCATAGACTAAAATACCGTCTGTAACTCATAATCAGTTGTACCTGCCGTATTTGTAGGTTCTATAGAGAAGCCTATGGAAAAAAACATCAGAAAAAATGCCATAAAAATAACCTAAAAAGGAGTCAATATACCAGTAGCTACTATAAAACTACATAAAATACATTGTATTGTGTACAAATACATAATAACTATTACATCAAAAAGTTACAGAGATGATAGCGACCCCAGTGTGTGACGATGGAAACCAGACAGCATAAGTCTGAAATTATAATATGCATGTAATACATATAGGGCAAGAAACGAGGATATGGATGTATTCATACAAAATGTATATAAGAGCTTTACTTGAAATACTGATAGGGGAGTCACTTATGTGATAGCTCGGGTAAAGCTCACAAACATATGATGACATGTGTTAGTAGCACATGTCAGGCTATCACCCACCAAACACAAGGTACGGTAGGTGAAGTGGCTCGACAATGCCAGTCACATGAACACAGAGGTACAAAATACAACATATCCTGAATACCAAATAACAGTCTTAGGCCTCATGCACACGACCGTAAAAACTCCCGTTATTACGGGTGGTAATTACGACCCGTAATAACGGGCTCATAGACTTCTATTGGCCACGGGTACCTTCCCGTTTTCTCACGGGAAGGTGCCCGTGCCGTTGAAAAAGATAGAACATGTCCTATTTCAGGCCGTAATAACGGCACGGGCAGCCCATAGAAGTCTATGGAGCTCCCGTAATGACGGGTGGCTACATGTGTGCACCCATCATTACGGCAGCGTTGCTAGGCAACGTCAGTAAATAGTCACTGTCCAGGGTGCTGAAAGAGTTAACTGATCGGCAGTAACTCTTTCAGCACCCTGGACAGTGAATTCCAATCAGAATATAGAGCAACCTGTTAAAAAAAAAAAAAAAGACGTTCATACTTACCGAGAACTTCCTGCTTCCTCCAGTCCGGTCTCCCGGCCGTTGCCTTGGTGACGCGTCCCTCTCGACATCCGGCCCGCCATCCCTGGATGACGTTTCAGCCCATGTGACTGCTGCAGCCAATCACAGGCCAATCACATGCTGCAGCGGTCACATGGACTGCCGCGTCATCCAGGGATGTCGGGCTGGATGTCAAGAGAGGGACGCGTCACCAAGGCAACGGCCGGGTAAGTATGAATTTATTTTACTTTTACCTCAGAAAGGGCTGCCCCTTCTCTCTATCCTGCACTGATAGAGAGAAGGGGCTGCCGATTAGTGCAGTGCAATTTTGCATCGAAAACGTGCCCGTAAATACGGGTGGAATACTGGTGACACCGGAACCGTATTTACGGGCACGGGTCCGTAAATACTGGTGCAAAACGGGTCGAATACGTGTGACACCGGACCCGTATTTACGCCAGTATTTACGGGTGGGAAAAATTACGTTGTGTGCATGAGGCCTTACCCATGGCACAGTGTCCAGCTGTCTGGCGTCACACCCCAATGCAAGTTTCGGCCCCCAGACGAAAGGCTTCTGCCGTAACGTGTTCAGTATAGAGGCTGCTAGGTTTTGAAATGGAAGAATCTTGGAACATTTAAAAGTAAGATCTGTGGGTATCAATACAGCTAAGAAGGCCACAGTTAACATAATGCAAATGGGCGCCATGTTTAGGGTTTGGTTTAACCCCTTCCTTACTGTACGTCCAAATTCCAAGTGCTTTCACGCACACGGGCGTACAGTCACACCCTGGAGATAAAGCGAGCACAGGAGCTGTGCACGCTTTATCTTCAGCGGCTGTCAGCTGTTATACACAGCTGACATGCCGCTGCAATGGCTGCAATGGCTGTTACCGCCGATCGCAGCCATTTAACCCCTTTAATGCGGCTGTCAATGACGTCCGCCGCATTGAAGTGGTTTACAGAGGGAGGTAGCTCCCTCTGTACCCACCGCGATGGATCGCGGGTGGCGATTGTTGCTATGGCAACCAGGAAGCCGTTGCTAGGCTTCCTGGTTGACCAGGTACAGTAGCCTATTAGGTCCAAATAGCAGTTTATGACCACGTGTGGGGTATTTCCGTACTCTGAAAAAGTTGCTTTACAAATGTTACAGTGCTCTTTCTCCTTTATTTGTTGAGAAAATGAAAAATTTTGAACTAATGCTGCGTCTTATTGGAAAATAATGTAATTTTTCATTTTCACTGCCCATTTCTAATAAAATATATGAGACACCTGTGGGGTCAAAATGCTCACTACACCCCTAGATTAATTCCTCAATGGGTGTAGTTTGCCAAATGGAGTCACTTTTGAGTAGCTTCCACTGTACTGCTACCTCTGGGGCTTTGCAAAAGCGACATGGCGCAGAAAAACCAATCCAGCAAAATCTGCTCTCCAAAAGCCAAATGGCTCTCCTTCCCTTCTGAGCCCTGATGTGTATTCATACAGTACTTTATTACCACATATGGGGTATTTCCGTACTCTGGAGAAGTTTCTTTACAAATGTTACCTTAATTTTTCTCCTTTATTTGATGAGAAAATGAAACATTTTTACCTAAAGCTACGTCTTAGTGGAAAAAAAATGAAATTTTTCATGTTTACTGCCCAATTCTAATGAAATCTATGAAACACCAGGGGGGTTAAAATGCTCACTACATCCCTAGTTGAATTCCTTTAGGGGTGTAGTTTCCTAAATGGAGTCACTTTTGGGGGGTTTCTACTGTACTGGTACCTTAGGAGCTTTACAAATGCGACATGGTGCCAAGAAATCAAACCAGCAAAATCTATACTCCAAAAGCGAAATGGCGTGCCTTCCCTTCTGAGTCCTGACGCTTCCCCAAACAGCAGTTTATGACCACATGTTTGGTATTTCCGTACTCTGGAGAAGTTGCTTTACATATGTTTGGGTGCTTTTCATCATTTATTTGTTAAAAAAAATAAAAATTTTGAGGTAAAGCTACATCTTATTGGAAAATAATGTAATTTTTCATTTTCACTGCCCAATTCTAATGAAATCTATGAGACACCTGTGGGGTCAAAATGCTCACTACACCCCTAGATGAATTCCTCAAGGGGTGTAGTTTCCCAAATGGGGTCTTTTTTGGGGTGTTTCCTTTATTTTTGCACCACAAGACCTCTTCGAACCTGACATGGTGCCTGAAATATAATTTAAGAAAAGGAAGGCCCAAAAATCCTCTAGGTGCTCCTTTGCTTCTGGGGCTTTTGTTTCAGGCCCGTAGCACACTAGGGCCACATGTGGGATATTTCTAAAAACTTCAGAATCAGGGCAATAAATATTCAGTTGTGTTTCTCTGGTAAAAACCTTCAGTATTACAGGAAAAATTGATTAAAATGGAATTTCTGCAAAAAAAAATGAAATTTGCAAATGTCCCTTCCACTTTGCTTTAATTCCTGTGAAACGCACAAAGGGTTAAGAAACTTTCTAAATGCTGTTTTGAATACTTTAAGGGGTGCAGTTTCTAAAATGGGGTGATTTGTGGGGGTTCCTAATATATAAGGCCCTCAAAGCCACTTCAGAACTGAACTGGTCCCTAAAAAAATAGGCTTTTTTGAAATTTTCTTGAAAATTTTAGAAATTGCTGCTAAACTTATAAGCCTGGTAACGTCCTAGAAAAATAAAAGAATGTTCAAAAAATGATGCCAATCTAAAGTAGACATATGGGAAATGTTAGTTAGTAACTATTTTGTGTCGTATAACTATCTGTCTTACAAGCAGATACATTTGAATTTAGAAAATGCTAATTTTTTGCAAATTTTCTCTAAATTTTGGTGTTTTTCACACAAAAATATTGAATATATCGACCACATTTTTTCACTAACTTAAAGTACAATATGTCACGAGAAAACAATCTCAGAATCGCTTGGATAGGTAAAAGCATTCCGGAGTTATTACCACATATAGTAACACACGTCAGATTTAAAAAATGAGGCTGTCATTTGGTCCAAAAGTGGCTGGGTCCTGAAGGGGTTAAAGCAACAATGGATACACTCTATAGTTATTTTTGCTGCCTGCTCCTCTCCTAGGATCTCTGTAAATATTTGCAGTGCTGCCTATGCTAGTGCTTCATGTGTTGTGGATTTAGGGAGGCCTATTGCCGTGACATTTTTGTGGCGACTGCAATTTTGGTGGCCCTCTATTAAATCAAGGCTATGTTCAGGGAGTCCATTTGAAACAGATACTTTTTCTCTATTTCCTTACTAAAATCCTGAAGCGAGGCAGGTTGTTTTAAGAGCCTGAACCCTGAGGCCTGTCTCAGATAACTCCACCTTTATGGCTGTGAGTACTTTCAACACAGGAAACAGAGTTTGAGTAAGCATTCTCTTAAAGGAACAGTGTTACCACAAATTTGTTTTTAATATGTTAAAGATGTTAGTGCTTTATTAAAAAAGTTTGGATTAATTTGTGTGTTTGTGTGTTACTTTTTCTTATTTTTACACTTTTTCTTCCCTATGGGGGCTGCCATTTTTTTTTCCATTTCTGTGTGTGTCGATTAACGACACATACAGACATGGAATACGGCAGCTCCAGTCCCATAGGGACTGCGAACGGGGCCCGTTCCATCCACTAACATGTACGCCGCTGTGTGGGAACGGCGCATGCGCCGCTCCCACACAGTTCAATTTGAAATGCGCGCCGTCCGGCGCCATTTTCCTGTGGACCGGAAGTCGCGGCCGGACAGTAAGATTACTACTTCCGGTCGCGGCTTCCGGACTTGTGCACATGGAGCAGCGGCAGCAGACGGAGCGGATGGACCGGAGGGAGCGGCGGCGACTGGAGCAGGTAAGGGATTTCTATGTATGTTTGTGTTCAGTGTGTGTTTACTACTGTATGTAAACCTTCTACACTGTGTGTTAGCTCAAAAAATGGCGACACACAGTGTAGGAGGTTAGACCGTTCAAACCCCTCGTTTCTCCCGGCACTAGCCAGGATAAAGGAGGGGGGGGGGATGCTGAGAGCTCACTAGAGCGAGGGCTTTTTACCCAATTTTGCAGCATAAAGCAATGTGGTTGCTTTACCACATGCAATGCTGCAATTTTGGGAATGGCTCCATCTAGTGACCAGCAATGGGAAATATTATAAATTAGAATCCAATTGAATCCAATTTATAATATTTCCTGACTCGTGAAAAAAAAATAAAAAATTAGAACAATGTTTAATCACCTATACACTAATTGTTTAACTAAAAAAAAAAAAATCATGTTTTGCTGGCAACACATTCCCTTTAAATAATCTGGATAGCAGGGCAAGGTCTGCCTCACAAGTTTAATATAAGGGGTCCATGTCAAAGTCATATGCAGCATTTGACCTGGCTTGGCCTTGTAGCTATTGCAGGTAAAGGAGATTGAAAGCACGTGCTTGCGCTGTAATGGCCACATGACCAAAAAACGCATCGCAAAACCACGGTGATTATCTGTAAAATGCATTCAGTTTCTGCAATGCATATTTTACAGCAATAAAGAATCACATTTAGGGTGGATTCACACGAACGTGTATTGCGTCAGTGCGGGCCGTGTGGTTTTCACGCGCCACGCACAGACCAATACAAGTCTATGGGGCAGTACAGAGAGTCCGTGCTTTTTGCGCAGCGATTGTCCGCTGCGCAAAAAGCGTGACATGGTCAATATCTCCGCGTATTTTGCACATCACGCACCCATTGAAGTCAATGGGTGCGTGAAAACCACGCAGGTCGCACGGAAGCACTTCCGTGCGAACTGCCTGTTTCGCGCACCAGCTGTCAAAAGGATGAATGTAAACAGAAAAGCACCACGTGCTTTTCTGTTTACAAACATCCAAATGGCGTGTCATAATGATGGCGGCTGCGCGAAAAGCACGCAGCCGTGCATCATATGATGCTGCCTCACGGAGCAGGCAAGTGGCTTTTGGCAGGCAAAACGCCGCGTGTTTTGCGTGCGCAAAAACGTCACGCACGTCTGAATCAGCCCAAAAACCGCAACAAAACTGCAACAAAAACACAGTAGGAGGTCATTCAGGGGTTAAAAAGCTATTCTTGTTTTTTTCTGTTTTCCAGATAAACCTAGAAAACAAATACTCCAATGTCTGTATATCACTATGTTTAATTTAAAAAGTTAGAATCTGCATAGGATACGTTATCCGAATAACCGAGTCAAAAGGAGATCTTCCCATCTAAATAATTCCTTTTTCATTTTATGGAAAAAATTTATACATTTTATATGGGTTTCTATTTATGTAGACCCCTCAATATTTTATCTGTATAGCAGCAATATTCACATGAAAATTTTGATCCCTGTACAAATTAACATTCAGAGATAACAATAATCCTTCTGGTATTGAATAATTGATTTATAACCGGATGTAGTCAAAATTGCCGTAATCTTTTTAATGCTATCTTTAATATTTCCACATACATCAACAAGTCATCAACACAGTGACTTTTACATTTCTTGGTCCCTTAGGGTCCTTTTACACCAAAAAATGGGCCATAAAAACTAACGCTATCAACGAGACAGCTCATTGATCGGCGCGCGTTTGCTCCTTTCACAAGGAGCTATGATCAGTAATGTATGGGGACGAGCAATCGTTACTATGATAAATGATACAATCAGCCAATTAATGAGCGTTTGCTCGTTAATCAGCTGATCTTTGCCCTGTTTACACAGGGAAATGATCGGGAACGAGCGTTCATATGAACGCTCGTTTGCCCAATCAATGGCCTGTGCAAAAGGACCTTAACTCAAATCCCTTGATTGTCTTGACTATTCAATATAGTTAAAGCTATACGCTCTCCTCGAATACCAGAGGAGACAGCGAGTAATGTAGTCAATACTAGAGATGAATAAACGTTTAAAGCACCATTAACTGCTTTTTATTTTACATATGTCAAAATAAGGATCTATTTTGCTTACATTATGCCATCTTTGTCCAATAGACAGTAAATTTTCTTCTACAGGAGCCATTGTGAATAAATACATTTATAGTACAGATCCTTGTTTTCTGGATATAGCACACGTCATTATATCATGTGTGTGTATACACAGCAAGACAAACAACGTGTACTTAAGCATGCACCACAGTCAATTTACATAGAATTGACAAGTTAATGACTTGCTATTTAATAGATAAGTAGTATGCAGTGATGCTCTAAACTGGGGAACAGGTCTAGAGATTACACCAGGAACCAGGCATAAGGCATTTGCACATCTGGGATTTGTTTTTTATAGCTATGCTGCCCGTCTGAAACGCGTAGGCACCTATCTATCTCTAAGTATTACACTCGGGACCGATCTTGTTTTAATTACTCAAAATAAAATTGGAACAATGTTCTATTTTAACTGAATGCGCTGGATCCTCTACTTTTTCCCGTTTTTCCTGTCTTCAACAGCGTGAGCCGTCGCGGAGATCCAGGCGCAGGGTGCAGAAAACCTGCATTCAGGGTGAGCTGGAGGATCCCTCCCACAGTTTCTGTTTGTAGCCCTCATTATTACCAGTATTATTGGGAGAGCAGGAAATCTGTGAGGGGCAGGCATAGCCCATAACCGCAGAGCACTGATTGATGTCATAGGGTATAGTCACTTTTGCAACTTCTTCTGTACATCCCAGTAGCATGTAGCAACTTCGTTATTTCCTATAGTGTATTGAGCACCTTCTAAGCTTGTATTTTAGGGACCAGAGTGATAGTATCAACCCCTTCAGGACTGAGCCATTTTTTTATTTTTTATTTTAGTTTTTCACTCCCCGCCTTCCAAGAGCCATAACTTTTTTATATTTCCGTCAATAGGTGGTATTATTTAAACTACCATATAATGTACTGGGAAACTGAAAAAAAATCTTTGCTGGCTGAAATTGGAAAAAACTGTGATTCCTCCTTTGTTTTTGGGGTTTTCGTTTTTACGGCTTTCGTGTGGTAAAAATTACAACTTATCTTTATTCTGTGGCTCAATACGATTATGGTGATATCAAATTTATATATTTTTTTTATATTTTACTACTTTAAAAAAACAAATTTTGTTAAAAAAATTATTGTTTTGTGTCGACACATTCTGAGAGGCATAACTTTTTTATATTTGGTCGATTGAGCAGTGTGAGGGCTTATTTTTTTTGCGGGACGAGCTTTAGTTTTTATCGCTACCATTTTTTTGGTACATACAACTTTTTGATAACTTTTTATTAAATGTTTTTTGAGAGCTAAGTTGACTAAAAAACAGTGATTTTGGCGTTTTAAATATTTTCTTTTTTATGGCTTTTACCATGCGCATTAAATAACGTGTAATAGTTCAGACTTTTATGGATGCATCGATACCAATTTTATTTACTTATATACAAATGGGAAAAGGGAATTTTGTTGGAACTTTTAATATTTTGTATTTTTTTTCACTACTAAAAACTTTATTTCACACATTTTATTAGCCCCCCTAGGGGACTTAAACCGGTACTATACATGATACTTGATTGTTGGTACAATACACTGCAATACTAATGTTTTGCAGTATATTGTCATTTTTACAGGCTTAGAAGCAGAGTGAAGGCAGTCCTGGGGGGCCTTCATTAGGCCCCTGGGCTGCCATGACAACCATCGGCACCCCCTGATTGCATTGCGGGGGACAATGGGCTGTCGGAGTGGGCGGCCCCCTCTCTTTTAAATGGCACGATCAATGTTCCTGGCCGTTAGTCCCAGGTGTCAGCTGTAAAACAACTGACACCTGCAGCGCATAATAGCACATTGTGGTGCGCGAAGGGGTTAATGGCTTTTTGTATTGAGATGCGTATAATTTTGTCGAAAGTCTGCGAAACATTGATAACAGGTCTGTTTTTTATTTTACTAAATTGAGCAAAAAACATAATTTGTTTTTATTTTGCTAGATTGATTATTATGAATATCAGAATTACAATAAAATTTATAGTATGAATATTATTTCTATTTTTTTATTGTTTTGCATGTTATTTTTTTATGTACTGCTACCAGCTCCCTCTCATCAGCGTATGGTACATAATACAGATATACTATAGCAGTTGTCAGCTTGTCATCCGGTGCCTGCCATCTATACTGTCATTATGTTATAAGGCAGTGCCTCATTATATTACTGAGCACTAGTAGCTTGGAAATAGTGACAGGCAACC
Organism: Rhinoderma darwinii; assembly: GCF_050947455.1. NCBI lineage: Eukaryota > Metazoa > Chordata > Amphibia > Anura > Rhinodermatidae > Rhinoderma > Rhinoderma darwinii. Next base: position 443,664,849 of record NC_134687.1, read on the forward strand.
CATTTCTCTGAAATATTACTTTATTTTGTTGAATATAGTAGTTCAGTCCTTGTGTTGGAATATCACAGCACAATGTACACCACATTGCAGCACATACATATTACAGGTAGATTGTAAATATCCCACACTTGAAAATCCTTGGTGGCCTCTTAGGCCAGATTCACACAAACGAGTGCAAACTCGGACGTGAAGAATGGCAGTTTTTCACATTCGAGTCGCACCCGTGCGGAACCTGTTTTCACGGAACCCTCATAAACTTGAGTCTATTGAGGGATCCGTGAAAAATGGCCGTCACATGGTCGAGATATACACTCGTCTGAATACGGCCTTAAAGTAAATCTGTTTTTGGAGCTATCAGACTTCTTCAATGAGAGTTTTGTCCAATCATATGCACCTTTGCTCAGCAGTAGAGATAAGCGAATTTCCTGAAATTTGAAATTCGATCCGAATAAATATGCTGCGAATCCAAAGTCCCCCGATTGCCCTGAAAAATTATGTCTGACTCTCTGATGTTTTATAGGACTGTATGCAAGTTAAATCCAACTCATTTTAAGCTTTTTAATGCTAAGCCAGCATTTAATGTCAAAGTGATAGCAACATATATGGGTAGAGGGAGGGATAACCACAGTACATTTTGGGAAGGCTGTCTGCAAGACATTATGGGGTAGTCCTCCCATGGTCATGTTATTATATTCCTTATCTGTAAAATGGCCGCTGACATTCGCCAATGGCTGTCATTTTTTCACGATTCATGCGCCATGAACGGAATTATTAAATGCGAAACGTCTGGGAAATTCAGATTTAATTTAAATCATATAGAATCGATTCGCTTATTTCTACTCAGCAGTAAGGTTATCTTGACAAGCTAGCCATATGCCAGCATAGAGAAACCTTCTGAATAGGGGGCTGGTCAAGAGCAGAATCCATAATGATTTTTTATGGAGCCACTTTGGATCCAGGAGGATCACAGTGTTAGTTAAAGGCTATGTACACCTTTTGAAATATATAAATATATATATATATATATATATATATATATATATATATATATTTTTTTTTATATATAAATAGACTAAAATAAAATGATCAGTGTGTTTCGTGCAACTTTCTAAATACTTTTTATTAAAAATTATTTTTAAACAAAAATCATACCTTTTTGCATTTCCGCATTCCAAGAGCCGTAACTTTATTATTTTTCTGTTGATATCACCATATGAGGGCTTGTTTTTTGCAGGACAAGGTGTCGTTTTCTTCGCTACTAGTTTGGGGTGCATGGGACTTATTAATTAACTTTTATTATATTTTTTGGGTGGGAGAATGGACAAAAAAAGCAATTTTGGCGTTGTTTTTTGCATTTTTTTTTGTACTCATTGTATACAGTTGAATTAATGTATTAACTTTATTTTTTGTGTCGTTACGATTGCAGCAATATGATATATGTGTACTTTTCATGTGTTTTTACACTTTTATTAAATAAAAACACTTCTTATGGTTTTTTTAATTTAATTTTTACTGTTCACGTTTTTTTTTTAAACTTTATTTTGTTTTAATTATTTTTTTAAGTCCCACTAGGGGACTTCACCATGCAATCTTCTGATTGCAGATATAATGCTTTGGTATACTTAGGCCGGGTTCACACAAGCATGTTACGTCCGTAATGGACGGAACGTATTTCGGCCGCAAGTCCCGGATTGTACACACTGCAGGGAGCCGGGCTCCTAGCATCATAGTTATATACGATGCTAGGAGTCCCTGCCTCGCTGCAGGACAACTGTCCCGTACTGTATTCATGTTTTCAGTATGGGACAGTAGTTCCACGGAGAGGCAGGGACTCCTAGCATCGTACATAACTATGATGCTAGGAGCCTGGCTCCCTGCAGTGTGTTTGGTCCTGGACTTGCGGCCGAAATACGTTCTGTCCATTACGGACGTAATGTGCTCGTGTGAACCCAGCCTCAGTATTATTGCCTGTCGGTGTAAAACTGACAGCCAATTTATTAGGCTGTGTATACAGCCTGCATACAGTCAGGGTATGCCTGGGGGCCTTTGTTAGACCCCTGGCTGCCATGGCAAAGCGTCGGCGGTCGCCTATGGATGACAGAGGGAGCTCCCTACCTCTGTCAAAAGATTTAAATGCCGAGGTCGCTATTGACCACAGCATTTAATGGGTTAAACGGCTGAGATTGAAGTTTTCTTCAATCCCAGACATTGCCGATGGAGCCCGGCTGTCAGTCGCAGTCGGGCTCCCGCGGTGATCATGTGGGTACAGATTCTGTGCCCACGCAATCCTCAAGACAACATCAGAGATCTAGGAATGGAGATTATGTTCCTCATGAAAGGAAGACACCTGCCCGAACACTGGAAGGGAGTTGGCCTGATTTCAGGTTACAAATGAGGAACTTTGGAGTGAAGTCTGGTAGTAGCTTCAGCAAGACCATGTCCTGGATTAATCTGATGTATGGATCCACTGATGACAAGGCTTGAAACTCCCCTGCTATGACAGATGTTCTAGTTAGGGGCTGACACCCCTCATGTCCAATCCGTGCAGATGCACAGAGGCCAGTTTACTATAATCGAGGGACTGAGTCAGCGGCTCACAGTTACTGGTGCACTGTTGCAATGACACAACGTAGTGTGCCATGGTAAACTATCGCCATCACGTACATGCACGTGGGAATGCGCAAACAGGCTGAATTCCCCGACATGCATGTACGTGAAAATGTGGGAAGGGATTAAAGGGAAATAACCCTTACATAACAAAATACTTTTTATAAATCAATGTAACTTTGTAAAACATACAAATACAGCTGCAGCTAAAGTACCAGACACAAACAAACTTGTATGCATATATGTAAATATGTATGTATGCAGAGCCAAGTTGGTGCTGCCCTAGGCACTTTTAGTGCTGACATCACCCATAAAACCAGAAGTTACAGAAAGAGTGTAGCTCGCTGGCATACCGACTCCACTGCTGGACCCAGGAAGGTAAGTATAATAATTGTTTTGCTTTTTTATGTGTTACTAAGTATAGATTTCTAACGTTAATCTGTTTTCCCTTAGTCCTAGCAGCAGCACAATAATGGGGTATCTCTGCTCCTGTGAACTAGTAGGACAGATGGAATCTTTAATTAATTAAAACTAATCAACTAGAGTCTCCTCCCTATATAAGGACATCCAGCCCCTCCTACCATCTGTTTAATATAAAATAGTAGCCTTAATTACGGCGGCAAGCTTGTGCTGCTATTAGGACTAAGGGAAAACAGATTAACGTTATAAATCTACTCTTCCCTTACGTCCTACAGCAGCACAATAATTGGGAAATAGCAAGAAGTAACCGCATAGGTAGGGCCCTCTTGACTGGTGAAACCGAAGAGTGACTGCTCAAGAAGAGTCTCTTCGGAGAACAGAAAAAATTCAGCCTATAATGGTTAATAAATATTAAATGCGAGCTCCAAGCTGCACAGTAAATTTGATCCAGCGGGATAAGACTTTATTCAGCCCAAGTGGTCTACACTGCTCTAGTAGAGTAGTTTTAGACTAAATAAGATGAATCGGAGATCTAACAATGTAAGCCAGACTACTGGCCTTTACACTTCATCTACCCAGGGTAGGTTTGGTGGATTTTTAGTCTTTGTTTCTTTCAGGAAATAATAAATTATTAACCTTCCTAATCTCTTACTTCTAGCCAAATATATCTCAAGACAACATCAGAGATCTAGGAATGGAGATTATGTTCCTCATGAGAGGAAGACACGTGCCCGAACACTGGAAGGGAGTTGACCTGATTTTAGGTTACAAATGAGGAACTTTGGAGTGAAGTCTGGTAGTAGCTTCAGCAAGACCATGTCCTGGAGGAATCTGATGTATGGATCCACTGATGACAAGGCTTGAAACTCCCCTATTATGACAGATGTTCTGGTTAGGGGCTGACACCCCTCATGTCCAAACCATGCAGATGCACAGAGGCCAGTTTAATATAATCGAGGGACTGAGACAGCGGCTCACAGTTACTGGTACACTGTTGGAATGACACAACGTAGTGTGCCATGGTAAACTATTGGCGAGTATGGGGTCCCACACACCCGACCCCCTACACGGGGCTCTCCACCATCTGTGTCTGGCTTTGATTATAGAATATAATCCAGCTGTATCTCGGATATACCTACACACACTCTTGGTGTGTCTGCTTCCAACACATCCCAAGTAGCGGTGATTACCATGTAGGCTGATTTATCCCTTCTAACAGTGTTGTGTCTGCTCAGCACAACTTCTCTAGGTGAGTACTTTTCACCTTACCTCTGTGCAATTACTCGTAGGTAATCTTCACTATTTGGCGCCGTGTTTTGTTCTTTTTCTCCCTATCCAGCTGCCTTTGATTATGACCAGAAGGAAATAATCTCTTAGGATAGGTAATAATGTGGTACCTCATCCCGAGGTTCAGAGGTAGTTGATCATTAACCGGTTAGGACAAGGGCAAAATCTCATTTTGCAATAGGTCTGAGGATAACAGGTCTCATTTAGCAGACCATTTCAGGAACCTTTTCACCAAGGGCTCTTGTGACAATTATCTTACCCAAATGCAGACCTGGACTAAATTTTGGACCTTCCAGGTCAATAATTTTAATCCTTTCCCGAATCCTTCCTGCTAGAAGTGTAGGATGTTGTTAAACAATCAATTCGCCCCTTGTGTAAGTCTTCTTGGTAGCTCCAGACCTGGACTGTGGGCAGGTCTTCATAAATTGATTGGAGAGCCATTTAGCTTCTAAAGGGGCTGGTCAACCTCCAGGCTGTCAAGTTGAGACTCTTCGGGTCCTGGCAGAGTTTAAGTGCTATGACACCAAGTTCTGCACTGGGGAAGTCTCCAGCAACACCCTCCACTCATCTGAATGAGGTGGGAATACCATGACCTCTGTGGCCAGAACGGTATTATGGCTTTTATCATGGCCTGGTCTTGCCTGATTTTCATCAATACCCTGGGTATCAAGGTAACCAGAAGGAAAACGTAGGCCAGCCTGAAACTCCTAAGGACAGACAGGGCATCCACTTCTGAAGTATTGTCACCCTGACAAAGGGAGAGAACGTTTCCACCTTGGCGCTGAACCTGTTGAGATCGATCTCTGGCACTTCCCACTTCCTGGTGATCTGCTTGAAGATCTCTAGATTCAGAGACATTGCTCCCAGACTGTTAGCCTTTGACTCAGTCAAATATACAAGAGGATGGGTAGGTTCAACTCTGTTCATATCAAGATATTTCCCATCTTCCTGAGAAGGGGTTCTTATCGGGTACCTCCCTTCCTGATGTTATAGTGTCTGACCTTACACAGACTGTCTTCCACTGGACTTTGAGTTCCTTTAGGATCAAGGACATAGAGTTCTAGAAGGGACCCTTTGAGGCCCAGTCTGTATACCACTCTAGGAGTATTCCCAACTTAGTTAAGATGCATCTGTAATCAACAAGATCCAATTCTCTGGACCAGGCAGCTCACGTCCCTAAGATGTTTCTACATCTGATGGATTCATGAGTTTGGAATGACAGGGTGCACCTATTGTTCAACCACTCCGGCGATTCTGGATCTCTCTCTCTGGAGGGGTCGCCAGTGCCCTAAGGCCCAAAGAACTGCCTCTGCAGCTGCGGACATGAACATAAGACCCTCTGCTGCCTATAGTCTTTCCTGCCAAGCAGGCAGAAGGGAGAATACGTCTTGGGAATGTATGATAAAGCCTAAGAATATCCTTGTTCTTGCTGACCAATGCCTGGTTTTCCCAATTTATTAACCAACAGTGTTGGAATTACTGGACAGTAGGTTGAAGATGGAGCATCAAATGAATTGTCCAGGTATGGAACCACAGGTATTCCCTATGTTCCTACAGGCAGCTATAGCGTTCACCACCTTAGAAAAGGTGTGAGGAACCGAAGAGATCCTGAAGAAAAGAGCTGTGAATTGTAGTGAGCCTTGCACAGCCTCATATCCACACAGCTGTTCTTTGCCCCTTTTTTTTTCTGCCTCACAGAAAATATTTATATGAAGGTATGCATGCTTCAAGACTAGGGAGGCCATGACATCTCATTTCCATGGATGTAATTGTCTACTATTTGACTTTTCTTCTTTCTGAAGAATAGGCAGTCAATACCTTTCCTTCATTTTCCCAAAAGGCTTAGAAGGTAGAATTGCAGGAGAATACACTCCAGTTCCTCTCCTAGGAGTAGGGACCTCCTCTAGGATTTTCCTTCTAGGAATTGTAGAAAGGAGACATCCAGGATGACCTGATGTAAAGGAGCAGTACAGGAAATGCTTCCAGAGGAAGCGTATTGAACAGCCGGAATGTCTGATCATTAACCATAGGAAGGGTTATATCTTGCCAGCTTCAGAAGAGAGTTGGAGGCGCCCCCTACAGGAAGGGATCCGGTGTCATAGTTTAGTCCTTCTGGTGTCAGAAGTGGAATCAGAATCACCGCCTCCAGCAGAAAATGCGACTTAACGCAGAGCCCTCGACTGCTCGATCATCCTGATTGACTTTGTTAAGGCGAATGGAGCCTCTTAATCCCCTTCTAGGGAACCTTGGTCTGCCTCTGTATTGACTTCTGTGATGTCAGAGGAAGTTTCCCGTTGAAATACCTGAACTGACTGCGGTAACGATTCTCCCTTCTTGTTAGAGAATCTCTCTAATCCTTTAGTCAGCTCGGACCCTAAAAGTCTATTGACTCATACTTTAACTCACAGATGCTGTATTTGGAAACATTAACTTCGACTCAGATTTTAAGCTAGAGAGAGTCTTTACCAGTGGTAGATAGGGCCATAGTCCTGTCTGACAACCTTACCTGTTGGGTTGTATCACCCAGGTAGTCAAGGGTCAAACTGATGCTATCATCACATGTAACTCCGGCATTTATATCACCTTGGATCTGTTAGAATCCATTTTTGGTGAGCCTTGGAGATTTCCAGAAGTCAATGTAACTAGGCACAGATTCCCAGCCAGTTCTTCCACACTGAACTTGTGAGGATTTAAGCTGAGTAACTTCTGCGATCTGACGAGAGCAGGCGCCTACAGCCTAGCTTGCCATATTTAGCTTAGCTGTAGGGTAAGTCATTTTATTCATTAAAAATAAAGTCTTTAGCTGTGAGGAAATGCTGGGAGTTGTATTTCCACAACAGCTGGAGTGCAAAAGGTTGCTGTGCACTTTTGCGGTCCGTAATGCAGAGGCGTAGCTAGATTCTCCAGCACCCGGGGCAAAGATTTAGTTTGGCGCCCCCCCCCAACCTCTTTCCCGACATCTCCTTCCCCCTCGCCGTGTTTGTTTTCTCAACCAATCAATGATGTGTCATTTCTTTTCCACATTTCTTTTTATGTAACTCGAGCATAAAAACATTTATACATTTTACAAGCAATATAGTTCTATACACAACACCAGAACCAAGCTCAGTACATATATACAACACCAGAACCAAACTCAGTACATAAATATAGCCCCAGAACCAAGCTCATTACATATATACAGCCCCAGAACCAAGCTCAGTACATAAATACAACACCAGCACAAATACAGCTCAATTTAGTGCAACCCCTGACGTATAGATTCACACTAAATTGTTTCCAGCTCCCAGCTTGTCCCGAACAATGGTGAGGATATGCTGGGAGTTGCTGTCTCCCAAAAAATAAATCATATCATAATCACACCACCCATCATCTTGCTGCAGATCATACAGTGACTACATTACTGATTAGAGGCAGAATAAACATTTACATTAAGTGACTCACCGGTGACGTCTCAGATTCTAGTTCTTTTTCTCCATCCGGTCCAGACCTCTATGATAACTTCTCCCGGTCACAGACCATTTCTGCAGTTTGCCGCTCAGATGTCTTCAGCTTCTCACTTTTCCAACATTTCTACACCTATAAATAAAGATAAAGTGCTCATTAAACCTCACACTATACCCCTAAATATAATAGCGCCACACACTGCACCTCTAATTATAATAGCCCCATACACTGTGTCCCCCACACACACCGTGCCCCCTGTAGATAGTGCCTGCCATAGAGCCCCCTGTAGATAGTGCCCCCCATAGATAGTGCCCCCATATAGCCCACCCCTGTATATAGTGTCCCACAAATAGCTCCTCCTATAGTGCTCCACAGATAGCCCACCCCTGTATAAAGCACCCTGTATATAGTGCTCCACATATAGTCCACCCCTGTATATAGTGCTCCACATATAGTCCACCCCTGTATATAGTGCTCCACAGATAGCTCACCCCTGTATATAGCCCCCCTGTAGATATATCCCACCCCTGTATATAGTGCTCCACATATAATCCACTCCTGTATATAGTGCTCCACAGATAGCCCACCCCTGTATATAGCCCCCTGTAGATATAGCCCACCCCTGTATATAGTGCTCCAGATATAGTCCACGCCTGTATACAGTGCTCCACAGATAGCCCAACCCTGTATATAGCCCCCCTGTAGATATAGCCCACCCCTGTATATAGTGCTCAATAGATAGCCCACCCCAGTATATAGCCCCCCCCCAGAGATAGAGCCCCGCATAGATAAAGCCCCCTGTAGATAAAGACCCCCCTATAGATAAAGCCCCCCCTGCAGATAAAGACCCCCTTGTAGATAAAGCCCCCCAGTAGATAAAGCCCCCCCCCCTGTAGGTAAAGCCACACACTTCTTTATTACAATAAAATAACAAACTATTCAAACTCACCTTAATCCTGCTCCCTCGCCATCCGGCAGCAATGGAGACCTGCACTCTTCTGCGCAGGTCTCCTGGGGGTTGAACAAAGCATCTATGAAAGGCGCTGATTGGCTGGGCAGATTGACTTTCCCTGTCTGCAGCGCCTTTCAGCGACGGAAGCGCGATACAGCTGAATGGCCGGGCACGGAGGAGGTGGCGCTGGCACCCCCCTCTAAGTTGCGCCCGGGGCACATGCCCCACCTAGCTACGTCCCTACGTAATGAATTGCGCCACTGGCCCTGCTCAGCAGAGTAGGCCCTTCAGGCACACACTTGGAGATTTGACCTGAACTCGGCAGGTACAATAGTCTGGACGGTTTTGGCGATAGCCATGTAATCTTGGAGGAGGACCTCACTGCTTAAGCGTAGCTCATCCATAGGAAACATGGACCACATTCATGATGTTTCCTCTTCTGCCATCATGGCTTTATTCAAAAGCTTCATCCATTTCGAAAACCCTAGAGGTGGAGACAAGAGCTTCCCCCTGGTCAACATCCTGGTCCCTTGCCCAGTGGACGTCCACAATTTCCATTAGCATGGTCAATTGACTTGAGGCGTTGCCCATGGCAACACTTAGCTCTTTCTGATAGAGTTAATCCCAAATCTTGCATTCCACATGGATTTTTACCAGTCCATAAATCACCCAGTCTCCCATATAGGTGCTTGGCCAGCTTTAAGCTGTATAGCTTCTATACTCTGACATGGGAGGGCACATTAGTGTAACCTAGCCACAGACATCATCTTGCAGAGATAGTTTACCAGCAAACATGCAAGGGCAACATCTTGGAACCTAAAAGTTCCTTGCTACAAGCAGGGAAATAGCACAGTACCTGTAGCTACTGTGCTCTTAAAGGAGCAGGTGTCGCAAAATTTAATTTTTTATATAAATGTGCTTTTAGTGTGTTATTAAAATAAATTTTATTTATTTGTGTTTAACTTTTTTATTTTTTTTTACTTTTACTTCACTAAGGGGGCTGCCATTTTTTTTTAATCTCTGTATGTGTTGATTAACGACACACACAGAGATGGAATACGGCACATACATCCCCATAGAGAATGCGAATGGGAGCCGTTCCATTCACTATAGTGTACGCCGTCTGTATGGGAACAGCGCATGCGCCGCTCCCACACAGTCCAAAAGGAAGGTCTTCGGCCGAGCGACATCCCACGCCATTGTCATGTGGTCCGGAAGCCGCGGCCGGACAGTAAGATGACTACTTCCGGTCGCGGCTTCCGGACATATGTTCAGAAGCAAGGACGAGGAGCGGAGGGAGCGGACGGAGTGGACGGAGCGGAGGGAGCGGCGGCAGCGGCGGCGGCAGGAGCAGGTAAGTTATGTTTGTGTATGTTCGTGTTTTACTGTGTGATTACCGCTGTATGTAAGCCTACTACACTGTGCATCCGCTCAAAAAATGGCGGCACAGAGTGTAGGAGGTTTGAACATTCAACCCCCTCCTTTCTCTTGGCACTAGCCAGGATAAATGAGGGGGATTGTTTGAACACACTAGAGCGAGTGTGTCTTTTCCAATTTTGCAGCATAAAGCAATGAGGTTGCTTTACCACATGCCAATGCTGCAATTTTGGGAATTGCTCCCTCTAGTGACAGGCACATGGAAATGTTATAAATTAGAATATAATTTATAATATTTCCTGACTTGTGAAAAAATTAAAAAAAGTAGAGCAATGTGTAATAATGTATATACTAACTGTTTAACTTAAAAAAAAAAAAAAAAAAACAATTCTAGCGACACATTCCCTTTAATTGGAGGTTGTGTTTCCTTTTAAACCCCACAGCTTGGGCTGCACACAGACCCTTGTTACTTGTAGACATGCTCCAATATGTCTGAGTATATTGCTCCCTCTCTAGCAGGCAACTGTTTCTGCTGAGGAACTTCCTCCAATCTCTGCCGCCTGAACCTGCTGAAAACGTCTAAGAAATAGATTAGTTAGAAATTTATACCAAGCAATAGCTGCGCTCAATGAGGTAGTGCAGCAATATGCTCAGACTAAATGCATACATGAACAAATGGAAGAGGATTGCTCTTCATACTAAACTTTCTCAAATAACTCTCTGGGCACTTCCGCCCTCAGCTTCCTAGAGGGAGAATAAAGTTCAGGTGTGCTTTTGTAACAACAGCTAAACCCTAATAGCAGGTTACAGCAGCAGTCTCGAGACTGAAAAAGGGTTAAAACACCCTTAGTACATCTCCCATGAAAACAGTAACAATGCAAACAAGCAGTGCAAACCCATCTTTGTCCAAGTCCAAAGGACAGAAAAAACACAGGGTAGGAGGGGCTAGACGTCCTTATGTAGGGAGGAGACTCTAGTTGATTAGTTTAATTAGATTAAAGATTCCATCTGTCCTAATAGTACACTTGGGCAGAAATATCTCATTATTGTGCTGCTGCAGGACGTACGGGAATGTTTTTTTTGGTGTTGATTTGTGTTTTTTTACAGGTTCGGTTGTTGGACTACTTCGGATTCGAGCACTAATTCGATGACAGCATTTTTTATTTTCAATAAAATGGTTAACAAGGGTTGTGTGGAGGGGTTTTATTTTAGTCAAAAATTCTCTGTGTCTGTGTTTCTTTTTAAGATTGTTACTGCTGCCTTAGTAATGGCCACTCCCTGATTGACAGCGTCCATTAATACGGTGGGGTTTAGTGTTAGCCGCTGAAAAGGCTAAGACTATCCCCCATTATTAGCCCGTACCCACCGCGGGTACTGGGATGAGTCTGGTATGATCCAGTACCCGACTGGATTGGCCTTCCCACCCTGGTAATGCTAGCCTGCTGCTATGTTGTATCTGGCTGGTTGTGAAAAATGAGGGGGACTCCATGTTGTTTTTTTCAATTATTTATTATTTATAACACTAACCCCATTATTGCCCCTTACCCACCGCCACCAAGTGAAGAGCCCGGTACGATCCAGTACCCGACTGCCTAAACTGATGGTCAAGTACTGGGGTAGCCGCAGGCTGGGAACATTGGGCTGAGAAAGCCCAAAAGCCATGGGCCTTCCCACCCTGGCAATGCTAGCCTGCTGCTGCTATGTTGTATCCGGCTGGTTGTAAAAACATGGCAGTGACCCGACATTATTTTTTTTCAATTATTTATTTATTTTTTTTTAAAAAACGCTAGACGCTAACTGCAGTCCTATGTTTCCCCACAGATAATACACAGTGATAACTCCCTGAGTACAGATAATGTAGTAGATGCACACACACAGAGAAACATATACACATACACAGAGACATATATACACACATACAGACACAGACACAGTTTATAATAAATAAATAAAAATCCCACGTAAAAACAAATGAAAAACCTACTTTTTCTCCTTACAAAATGCTTTATTATAAAAAAATAAATAAAAATGTTACACATATTTGGCATCGCCACGTCCATAATGACCCCACCTATAAAACTATTACTGTACATTATTTGACCTGCATGATAAACGGCGTAAAGAAATAAAATAAAATATCGGAAATGTCAGAATTGCTGTTTTCTGTTCATCCTGCCTTCAAAAAGTTTTTATAAAAAGTGATCAAAAAGTCGTAAGTACTCCAAAATGGTACCAATAAAACCCACAAGTCGTCCCTTAAAAAAAGCCTTCATACAGCTATGTCAAAAATAAAACAGTTATAGATCTCATAAAATATGGTGACACAAAAACAAATCATTTTGTAAAAAGTGTTTTTACTGTGTAAAAGTAGTAAAATATAAAAAAAATATACATTTGGTATTGCCGCAATCGTAATGACCCACTGAATAAAGTTATTTTGTTATTTATACCACGTGGTAAATGGTGTAAAATTAAGATGGAAAAAAGAATGGCGAAATTCCTGTTTTTTTTCTATTCCCCTTAACCTCCTAACGCTGAAGGACGGATATATCCGTCCTCTGCAGCTGCTAGTTCGCGCAGGAGGACGGGTATATGCATCCTGTGATGGCGCGGGTACTGCCACTGTACCCACGCG